>NC_134244.1:45298039-45923039 GCF_965152275.1 Natator depressus | reverse complement strand
TGGGGCCCCCAGTAAATGGGATGTGGCACGGCAATGTGCGCATCTGCTTATATTATTTAATAAATATGTAACTCAACCTGCTGTATCTTTTCAGGCAGGAGAGTTGTGTGACTCTGCTTCCCTATCACCACCCATCATGAGTATGTTATAGTCTTCTTGAGGTTAAAGTTGCAACTATAACAGAAAAATTAATGTAGTGAGTGTCTGTCAAATGCTCAAGTACAACTTTAAAATGCTTCCGTATGCGCATCCTGAGTTAGCTGAATAGATGTTCTCATATCTTTTAAACAGCAGTGGTTCAGAACAGTAGACAAAAACAAACTTAACTGAAGCCACCCTTATTTGCTTGTTTCTTTGCCTAATTCTGCCTCGTCAAATTTGAATTTCGGATGGTTGCCTTTTACTTCCTTGTTTCTTGTAGTATTTCTGCTAATGCCTATAGTGAATATTATGCAGTGTTGTGTTTTTTTTTAAAAAGGATTCGTTGGTTAAATAAAAATAAAAAGCACTATTTTAGATTAGAATAAATAAGAACATGATGCTACCTTCAAAATAGTGTGGAAAATATGCTGATGAAGCTGCTTCCGTACATCTGCCATCAAAAGATTATTTCACTTTGTACTATATCCCTGATTTTGAAAGCTATAAATAACTTCTCTTGTGGTTATTCTTATCCCTAAATTACTTTAGGTTGTTTTAATTATTTTTTTTAATGGATATCATCATTCCTGAGTTCTGCTTATATTTATTTCCATTTGATCTCTGGGTGAGACTGGTCTCTTGGCCTTTGATGATAGCATGAACAGGACTTTGAGTAGTTATTTCCCTGTGACTAGTTCGTATTGATCCTAGTGCAAAAAGAAAATCATTAGCTGAGCAATTTCTTGGACAATGGAGTTGCTCTCGTGTGACTGGGGATTGAACTGGAACAATATGTGGAGGCCAAGATTTTTAAAAATAGGTGACTAAAGTTAGGTTCCTAAATCCACTTGTGTGCCTAAGCAGATGGCCTGATTTTCAAAAGTGCCAAGCACCTAGCAGCTCCCAGTGAAGTCAGTGTTTTGTACACAGTATCTCCATCTCAGCATCAGCCCAAGGATAAAATAATTTTGGAACCTATGAGAAGTCAATTGAAATGGTTAAATCATGTTCACTTTGATGAAAATTTTAATAGGTTATTCAATGTATGATTTTTCTACTTTTTGCCTAGTCTTTTCTCAAACATACTCTGAAGTGGTGTAATATCTAGATAGGACATAACTCTAGCAAAAATGCTTGTGTGATATTTACCTTATTTTTATAAAGAAAAATTTGCAGATCTTTCCTGGAGATACACATGGCCAAATTCGTAGTGATCAGCCTAGAGAGACGTGGCAAAGTATAGTTCCCATTGGTGAAAACTATCATGTGACTCAGAATGTGTGAAATTCTGCAAAAACAAATAAAACAACTCAGGAATAGATCTCCACTAGCTGTGTCCTTTACTACAATGTGGTACATGAGACCATGCAAATTCTACAGAGGTAGAGCAATTATTTCATTCCTTCAAAAGCTCTTACATGAAGTGATTGGGTGTGTTTCTATGTTTGTTTAGTGCTTACACTAACAGAGCTCAAACTCATGTTGCTTCATGCCTGATCAAAAAAACTGTTTAGCTTCTGACCCTCACAGCTGGTTGAGAAATCCCCTCTGACTTGCGTTATTAAAATCAGGTTAGATGACACCACAGTTCCAGGCTAACCAAACTCATCCCAAGTTGCCACACACAATACCACCAGGATGCTCAAAACCAAGGATATAGTAGCTGTGCTATGCCATCCAGTCATGCAAAAGAGGCAAGGAAAAAGAATCATTTGAGTACATTCATGTCATCTGAAAATTGATAAATAAAAAACTGTCTAGGAATCCTGCTAATCTGTAGATCTCCCCGCAGGAAAGGGTTCCCAGGAGGGATGTTGACAAATGTGATGTTGGGGTCTCTAGGGCTCATCTTTCTAGGAGATTTCAGCATCCATACAGACTATGCCCAAATCTGCTGTCCATCATGGATCTCATAAAGGTGATCTCCAGTTCAGCACATACTTTTGTCAATTCTTAAATTAGCTCATTGGCTTATAAGTGGTCTTGGGGAATATAGTAAGTACACCTCTGCCTTGGTCGGACTATTCTACCTCCTTCGAGCAGACACCAACACTCATATTTATAAACAAGAAGGTTCAGCCATCAACTGAGAAGCTGAGGAATTGGGAGACACACGGCTACACAGTGGTCACTAGCACTGACACTCTTGCATCATTATCCCCGTCGACCAGGTCTGCAGATTGCCTTCAGTCTCTAATGGTCTTCATGAGCTGAAGTAGGAAGAAAGGAAATTGGAGCATGGTTTGCAGAAACACAATCATTACAGATAAATCTCCTGCAAAAGTTTCCTAAATTCTACATTGCAGCCAAGGTAAAAATTAAGAGATCCTTTCCCCTCCTCTATCAAAGCAGCTGAATCCAGCTCCATAAACCTTTTCTTTGCTCTGTCAACCTAGACTGAATCCATTGCACTCCAGAAGCTAGCTCAGTACAATGTAAGGAACTGACCATACACTTTTCAGAGAAGATCAACTGCATATGGCAAGTCTTCTCCAGATGGCAGTAATCATACACCAACCCCACGACCGAATACACCTCTCTTCCCGTCACACAGATTTCGGCATGTTCCTGGGGTAAAGCAGTGCTGAAAGAAATCAGTTGTCACCTGTGATTTGGACTCATGGCCATTTTGGCTGGTAAAAGATGTTCAGAAGCACCTGACACTGCTGCTGAACAACTGTCAACACCAGCTGTGAAGAGGGAAACCTACCATCCACCTTAAACTCTGCTATCGTTCAGCTAGTTGTCCCAAAACCATTTTGAGATCCAGCAGACCATGCAAATTCCATCCTAGTGTCAAACCTCACATTTTTGAGTAAGATAACACAGAAGCTAATGAAGAACTACCTCCAAGCACGCTTATCCACTAACAATATTTTAATTACCTTGCTGAATAGGGGCCTAAGAGCACTTCTAGCCAGTGTTCTACTTACTATACTGGCTCCCTCATAGGATTCTGGGTCAGTTTCAGAATATCATTGTTAATTTTCAGAGTTCTCCATGGAATGTTCCCCACGCCACTTGCTGGAGTGCCTCTCATTCTCAGGCCGTTTTCTTGTCTGCCATCCACTTTCTTCAGGAACAATGAAGCTCTTAGCTTTATGGGGAAAGCTCATGAGAGTAGAAGTCAGATTTCTCGGCAGCAGGGTTAAAGCTTGCAAATGCCTTACTGGAGCAGATAAGAATGACTGCACAACTCACTGTCTGCAGAGCAAAGAGTAACAATGACCTTTTAGATTTATTATGCTCCCTCATGGCTTGAAGCAGCACTGAAGAGAAGAGGAATGAGGCAGCACTGTAAGTAGGGTTGGCAGAATTTGACTTTTTTTCTAATTTTGATGGATAATATGTGTTCATGAGCTGTTTTCCCATTTAAACTTTCAGTTGTGGGAAATTATGGGGGATCAGATACTGGTAGGGGGAATTAGGACAATAATTATTTAATGACAATAAACACTGAGATTTCAAAAGGTAAAGCTTTACAACTTGTCAACATCACATGTTAAAATATACAAAAACAAATATCCTTAAATCAAACTCTAATAAGTTCTCAAGCAGCAATTTTCTTACTTCGCTTATCTGTAAATTTTGATTACTATAGATGGAAATGTTTTCTCATCAGTTTGTGTATGTATAGTGAAATCGATGTGTGCCGATTAAAGAAAAGAATCCTTCTAAGGCCTAGTTACAGGAATCTAGACAGATAGCCAATAGCTAGCATTGCTACATTTTAACCTAGGGGAAGTCACTGAACTGGTCTGTGCTTGAGTTTCCACACCTGGAGGATGACGAGGATAATCGGTCCCTGCGTCACAAAGGTGCTGTGAGGCTAAAATAATTGCTTTTTGTGCTTTGTGTTCCCCAGCTGAAAGGTGCTACAGAAGTGCAGAGTATACTCTGACACCTTAACTATCTATAACACCTGAAGGCGGGGTTGACCAAATTCTAACCAAACTCATTGAAGGGCCATGTGTAAAATGTAAGTGTGCAAATGAAATTATTGCTGTCTCATCAAATAAGAACAGTCAAAATAAAAAGGGGAAGGTTTGTTATAAAATAATTTGTATAATTTTAAAATAGGAAAAGACTTGAGTTAACACTTTCCTAGCAGTTTGTTTGCAGTGATGGCTGCTCACCCATCACATCACATTAAGCACCAGGGGGCATCAGAGACTACTAAGGGTCTTTGTCAGAACAATCTCTGGAAACAGAACTGAAATATTATTTTAAAGACAAGGTTGGTTGCTTTCCCATTAGAGTAAAAACTAACTGCTGGCCTCTCCGAGTCACCATCAGCACACACTTTACCTGCTGCAGGACAAGAGAACGACTTGGCAGCTGCTGCTGTCACAGTTAAGGTAAGATTGCAGCAGTGCCTGGGACAGGTGCAGGCAGGATGCAATGCGTTTTCCTCGCTTGCAGCTCTGAGATGGGCCAGCCATAATTGTAGCCGGTATGTTATCCCTGTAAGTGTTCGTAGGGAGGTGGTTGTACTCATGGCCCCATCCCTCTGCACAGTCTAGTGGAGCTAGGCAGTTATGAAGGGGGAAATGCATGCTGCACCCTCCTAAGGAGTGGTACAGCAGCTGTGTTCAGCAGGAGCTACGGAGAGGCACCATGCCTTCTGAAGCTCTGCTATGACACATCATCCCCTGCTTAATGGCACAATCTGGTCCTTAGTTAATGTTCAAACAGCACTTTGACCATGCTAAGTGTTACACAAGTTGCTAAATATTATTTTATCATTGACTAGTACATAACCTGAAGAGCTAAGGAATTACGCTTGTAATTGAGAAAACAACCAAGAAATGGAATGTTTTGGGATAAAGGCTACAAAAAGACTTACATTCTTTAAGACTATGCGGACTTTAAACATATACTTACTTCCACTGCATGCCATCCAGCACACACAAGGGGATGTGCCATTACAGATTCTGTTAATATATAGGAAACAAAATATAAGACTAAATGGTCAATTTTCAACATGATAAAAAGGTAATAGCGGGGTGCCTGAAACAATAGGACCAATGTTGTTTAATAGATTTATCGGTGATTTGGGAAAGAGGGTGAATGGAGAGGTTGCTGGTGACTTTGCTGGTGACATAAGTATTACAGGGTGGCTGGCCCCTGTAAGTGAAGTGGATCCAGCTCCCTTGTGCCTGCCTGGGTGTGGTCTAGGTCAGTGGTTCTCAAACTAGGGGCGCTGCTTGCTCAGGAAAAGCCCCTGGCGGGCCTGGCCGGTTTGTTTACCTGCCGCGTCCACAGGTTCAGCCAATCGCGGCTCCCACTGGCCGCAGTTCACCGCTCCAGGCCAATGGGGGCTGCGGGAAGGGCAGCTAGCACATCCCTCGGCCCACGCTGCTTCCCGCAGCCCCCATTGGCCTGGAATGGCAAACCACGGCCAGTGGGAGCTGCGATGGGCCAAACCTGCGGATGCGGCATATAAACAAACCAGTCTGGCCCTCCAGGGGCTTTCCCTGAACAAACGGCGCCCCTAGTTTTAGAACCACTGGTCAGGTTGACTTGATTAAGAAGGTGGGCTAGCATCTGGGACTAATAAATGAGAGGAAGACAGTTATGACTGGGGAATAGGTCAGTGCTCACGTTGGACTTCCCATAGGTACCCAGCCCAGGCTGGGGAAGCGAATGATCCAACCAGCAGACCAAATCGGTGATGAATCCTGGTCATGTGCCACCTGAGGCATGTTGCACACATGCTAAGATGAAGTAGGTTCCCGGAGGGAGTTGCTGGAATTCACTGTGGAAAGCTGAGGGCAGGAAACCATCAGAGGGACAAGCCTGCCGACAGTCTTCAGTTAGCCAGGCCTGGGAGGCTGAAGAGGCCTGAGGGCTAGAAGACCAGCAGAGTGGCTAGCTTGCTTACCTTTCCCAGGCAGAAGCGTGCAAGGTGGCTGTTCTGATGAAAGAACCCAGGGTGGCTGTTCGAATAAAAGAGTAGGCAGGACTTAATGGAAAGCCCAGATACAGGAGAAGATTCTGGAACTGGGGTTAGGAGGTATGTTGTTGGACTTGGTTTATGGGGACTGTGCACTGTACATGGGATAAATGGAGTGTGTTTTGGAACTTGTAAGGACTATTTGCACTCAGTGGAATAATAAATTAGCCCCTGGTAGGTATAATATTGGGTCCAAGAGAACTTGTGGAGTCTTGAAGGAGCTTGAGAGTGGAAACTGAGGTGGTAACCCTGGTATTATTGCATCCAGCTGCAAGGTGGCACTTGGAGGTGAGGGGGATTATGACAATAAGTTATTTACTGGTAATGAAAACTGGTAAGGTAAATGAAAGTTATAACTTCACAAGGACCTAGCAATGGTAGGGGGAATGAGAGGCAGGATAGCAAATGAAATTGTTTTGACAAATACAAACTGATGTATCAAGAGGAGAGATAGTGATGCATGTTGGGAGATGTAATGCAGGACTGGAACTTTTTAGTTTTGAATGGAGACAAGATAGCGAAATAAATAATGAATGGTGTGAGGGAGCTATATTTGGCGTTCCTATACAAGAATGATATTGAAAGGCAACACATTTAAACCTAATTAAAGGAAACAATTTTTAACAGTGAATAAATATGCTGTGGAACTCACTGCCACACAATGCAAGAGCTTAGTAGGATTCAAAAAAAGGTTTGACATTTATATGGATAAGGGGAACATCCACAGTTGCATTAGGGAGGATTAATTTTTATGATGGGATATAAACCCTTGTGCTTTATGGTATAAATCAGCCACAAACCGATAAGGATCAGGAAGAAACTTTGCCTATGAACAGTTTATTCCATAATTGTTCACTATGGGGTTCCTTGCATTTGCTCTGAAGTATATGACACTATGATATGGTACTGTACTATATGGACCTTTGGTCTAAACTGGAAAGGCTATTCTATGTCATCTTCTCTTAATTAGGACAAATATTGATTCTAAAATGTTTGTTTAGCCACAGACAAATGCCCATGTCTCTAGAATCTATGGTGCATTGCTGGCTCCCCAGCTATGTTAAATTATTGTTCAATTTGCAGCTATCATAGCGGTATGGACCTGTGACCAATGAATTGCCCACCTTCAACCAGTACTAATTCATCACTTTTTCAGCAATACATGTTTATTTTCCAGTCAAGTATATCGCCCCATTGTAAAGTTAGACATAGCGTTTTATGACAACTTTGCCATATATTGCGGGGAGGGGGGCTCACCATTAGGCAAGCTACACATGAGTAACTGTACAATGTTATATATCGGCAGCAGCTGCTGTCACAGCTAAGGTGAGGTGTAGCAGCATATATATATATATATATATATATATATATAATCAGCTCTTTAGCATTGCTCAAAGGACACATCCAACTGTACATTAATTGAGCTTCCTTTTCATGGTTGACCTCTGAATAAGATCTACATTTCAACTAGAGCTGGTTCAAAATGAGCAATTTTTTCACATATGAAAAATGTCAAGATTTTTCTACCAGCTCTAATTTCAATAGCTACTCCAATGTACCCATTTTTCAGCATGCTGAATAGCTTCATTGCCACAGACCCACACTATTGTCACATTATAACTGGGTCTCAAAGCAGTCTTTGAGCATGAGCTTTCTTTTGCTAAAGTTAATTTCCAGGTATCTCTGTAATATCCAGTGCTGAACATGTCTCAGCTCTTAAATGTTCCACGTGGTACCTTCCATGTTCCCTTCTCCTTCTCCACTCCCTCTGCAATGCTGGCTCCAAGAATCATAGAATATCAGGGTTGGAAGGGACCTCAGAAGATCACCTAGTCCAATCCCCTGCTCAAAGCAGGACCAATCCCCAATTTTTGCCCCAGATCCCTAAATGGCCCCCTCAAGGATTGAACTCACAACCCTGGGTTTAGCAGGCCAATGCTCAAACCACTGAGCTATCCCTCCCCACAAAAAGATCACTGATCTCCAAAGCCTCTGCAGTTCTTGCTCCCACCATCCCTTGGTACTCACTGAGACCTGTATTCAACCCATCACTGACACTTCCTCCGCAGCTCCCATCTTTTACATCCACCTCTTCTCTTACACACCTTGCCCCTTAATATTCCCCAGAAGAGCAAGTTGGGGATGTAAGGCTTGTCTCTCAATCAAGCCATTACCAATCCTCCCTCCTCCCCATTCAAGTTCCTTCTCCTCTCCCCCTCAATCATCGGCTCCCCTACTTTCCCAACCACCTGATTTTTTGACTCCCAATTCTCTCTCCTCACAGTCGCTCACTCCTCGTTAGCAACTTCCACAATGAAATCTCATCTGACCCTTGGATTCTGGCCCCCCAGTCCTCACTATCTTGTCTGACCTCCAATTGGATCAACTGTCTCGCTCATCATAATGGCTGCTGCTTGTCACCAGTCAGCCCAGGTAAACACATGGTCCTCGTTACGGTTTCCCTCATCCTGAATTTTCTGATGATTTCTTATTTTCATTTTCTTTGCATTGTCTCTTTAGATTGGAAGCTCTTTAGGGATAGCGACTATCTCCTGCCTGTTTTTGCCCTCTAGATTCTACTGCTATACAAATAATAAGAAATCATAATAATATTGATTGAACCGATATTTTTTTCAGACAGTTGTGTACACTTTATTTTGTTTTTCCTCAGATAAATGAAAATGTAATCGTCTCTTGTTTTCCTGTTATGATATTTTAGCTACAGTGTTTTCATACAATTGTAAATGAAAGTCTAATTTCACCATGTTTTCCAGTATATTAATGCTAACTTGGCTCCACAGAATTCTTAATACATTCTCTCCCTAGAAAGAGGACATTTGAGTGTAGAACATACAATAAAAAATAACGGGGCATATAGAAGTAATAGCATCCTAGTGTAATTGGTGCAGAAAATACTAAATCAGCGAAAAGGAGATAAATTACATTAAAGCGAAGCATGTATTGACAAGGACTGACAGTATACTCAAAGGGAATGGCAGTCACCTAGTTCTATATGACCACACGTCTAAAGGGATGGCAGAGAATGATACTCATGGCCAGAAGCATGTGAACAGAAAACAACGGGGTCTTTTCTGAATGTTTATTTTCTTCAGATATTACCTGTCCACAACGAAATGACAGTGTCCTTCTGAAGAACAACAGCCCCTCCCGCTATTATGTTTATCCTGACTTTTATAGGCAAACTTTGATGCAATCCAGGCATCAATCTTTTGGGAAGTGGAGGTATTCACATAAAAGAAATGAACATATTAAAAATGCTTAAACTGTATCAAACAGTTGGATTAGAGAAGGTTAAAAACCAAATCTCTGTAAGAACGGAACATTCTTGCACCTGATTCATTTTGTTGTGCACTTTGTGCTGTTTACACCAATGCAAAATGCTACGTTTCTGATTTGATAGCATTTTGCGCTGGTGAAAATAATTACACAAGGTGCAGGGCAATGGTAAATCAGGTCCTTCTAATTTTTTTAATCAAAGATATCTCCTACCTGCTCGAATATGTTGGACACACAATTCAGAGACTTGAGTTTATGGCAAGTGCAAATGTGCTAGGTAGCAGATATTTTACCTCAAGATGCAAATAAAATGTCATAGCAAATGTTTTAATCCAAGCACACAACTTCTATGCATTTCTGTCCCCTACCTGATGTATCATCCAGTGACTAAGTGAGTAGGATTAATAAATGTATTTTTATATTATAATAATAATTTTTAATAAGAAGTCATCTGTTAGCAAATGTAACTGCTAACTATACTTTGTCAGCACCTACCCAGGTCTGATTTTGTATCTAAAAACCACAGAATCACAAGGCACCTATATTACTGCAGCACTTTGGTTGTTAAGCAGCTTTAGTTTAATATAGTTGATAGAAATGCAGTCAGCATGGAATATACTATCACCACAGATTTCAGCATCCTTGATTTTCAGAATTTCATTTCTGTGGGATAGAGCTTTGTGAAACGGTCCATGTGGGAAACTAAACCAGAACACGTTTGCTCTTTTGGGAGCTTCTCCATGGATTTTAGGGGGAGTTGGGTTTGGCCCTTTTTCAGTTTAACCAGAAAGCAAAAAGTAATGGTGCACCTGTCACCAGTTCAGCACCTTTGTAAACAAAACCAAAATGCATAGGTCACATCAGACAGGAACTGGTAAGAGTCCTAGATGTAAGTAGGGTGATGCAACTTTACTGATTTCTATGGAGTTGCAGTTACATTGCCCCAGGTCTTGATCTGGCCCAAATACTGTTAACAAAACAAACAAACTTGGTGTTAAGCAGTGAAAGCTGGCAGCTTGAGTCTCGCCATTCTTTCTGGAATTGAGAGGAATCGTTCATTTGGCAGGAGAACTGGATGAAGAGAATTTGATGGGTTGCATACAAGACTTGGAAAAAAAACAAAAACGAAAGGAAATATAAACAACGGGGTGAGGGAAAAGGAGGAAGAGGAAACCAAGCCAGGGAAAAGTTTTGTACAATTTTTAAACCAGCATCAGTAAAGTCCCTCAAAATATTTGATTTTAAAAAAGAGGTAGAGCTAAAAGCAGAGGTGGATGCTGCTATCATGCATGATTTTGGTAAAAGCAGCAGTAATGGTCTGGGTCACATTCTGTAACTGCACTACAAGCCATAGCAGAAGAGAGGAGAAAACGCAGCCGTCTGGGCAAAAGCAGCCGTGGTACAAGACAGGCAAGACCAGCAGCAGTAGTAGAAGCAGAAGTTGTGGCAGTGAGTGAATGTATAGATTTTATTGTTTAGACTAAACTGCCTTGTCCATGAATTTTAGGCTCTGTGTTAGATGCTGAGATTTCTGGCACTGCCCGTTAAATAAAATTCTTTGCCAGAAGATTTGGTATTTCCTTCAGGATTTTCTGAAGCACTATACATCTTCCTGCTTTGTCAGCTTTTAAAGCTTCTAAACTGCCAAATAGCCTCCAACCAGAAATGTGTCTCAGTCTTTGGGATGTTCTAGCTGCTTTATTTTTCTGAACTGTATTAATAACATTGCATGCTGTTCCTGTCTCTTTTGACTCCTGGGACAAAGAATGACGTTAAACCTTCAGCAACAGCAACTTCAATCCCTTTATCAAATAAGATTGTGATCACTGCTTTTCATGTTTTTCCTACATTTGTGCCCTTGATCACATCTTCTGTTACTCCCAACTGAATCTAGTATTGCTTCTTTCCTAAATGACTGATGTGCATATTGAGTTAAAAGGCCACTGTTAGTGATCCAATAACTAACTACAGCCTTATTTCCTCCCCAGCCCTTCATTTAACATTCTCTATAGTCCATGCCTGAGCAGTTAGGTCTTCCATTACTACCACAGAGGCATGTGTGTATACTTCTATGCATTCTCTTGTTCATTGTTCATCATGCTTAATCAGTACTTGATGGTACAAAATGCAGCCATGAAAAAGGAAAGCATTTGTCCCATTAAATAGTCAGCTGTTCCTACAATAAAACAACGATTTAACACAGATGAACACTAACCTTTCAGTCAAAGAAGAATATATTTTCCATAAGTATTTTCTTCTCTGATTACACTGGAAACAACTGTGGATCTTTTACTCTAGGGAAGGTCAAATTTCTTCTTTCCTAAAAGGAAGCCATCGTTTTCGGCCAATACAGGCTAAAAAGATGTCATCGCCTTGAGGTGTGTTCTGCATGGGTCTGGGTAATTTTTGCATGGTTTTTTTTTTTTTCCAATCAAACAATCTTTCACATTTTCAGGGATCTTTCTTTTCTTTTGCTCCTGTTAGTACATGTTTGTGACTGCAATTTCCATTGGAAGATTCTATTAACTTCTTCGGTAGCTCAGTCAGTTCCTGACAAAGAGGTGACTTATTGCTGACAACACAGAATTACCTTTTGTGATACTTCCTTCCCTTTAGAGATGCAATTTATTGTAGACGACTGTTTTGTGCAAGCAGACATATTTCATGAAGAAAATGCCTGTGAGCCACATTGTGCCCAGAGTCAAGCTGAAAAAATAATTGATGAAAAAGTTTTGCCTGAAAATATAGTTTCATCAAAATTGAAACATTTCACAGGAATGTGTTGATTTCAACCAAATTTCCGGGGGAAAGGGAGAGGCTGAACAAATCGTTTTTATTTTTTTATTTCATTTCAATAATGTCAGTGTTTCGTTTTGATTTTATCATTTAGATAAATTTCATTTTGACTTTTATATTTAGAATTTAAAATATATATATATATAATGATTAATAGTTTATATTGGTTTCAACATTATCAAAACCATTTGATGGTTCTGATTTGATAAAATTTTGTGTTCATGAGAAATTTTGATATTTTTGGCTTTTTGTTCCAATTCGGAACAAAAAATTTCACAATGTCAGAATTTCCTGCAGAATTGAAACCATGTTTTTCCTACCAGCTGTAGGCCTGAGGGATATGTGCTTTCCACACATGGATCTCCCCTTCTGTATGGTAGCATCAGATTGTCTCTCCAGCAGCATTTCTCCCTGCTCCTGAGTCTCTGAGAACTCTCAGTAGTTCTGTGGATTTCCAAGTTGGGGGAGTGACCTAGAAGTGACAGAGATGGGCAGGGATGTACTTTGTCCCCTCTGCACCCAGCACATGGGGCCCGATCCAAAGCCCACTGGAGTCAGAGGATCTCTTCATTGGCTTAAGTGGCTTTTGGAATAGCTCTTTATAGAGGAGAAAAGCCAGAAGCTTTGTTAAAGGACTCCGTAACAGCAGAGTCCATTTTATGCTGGGAAACAAAAGCAAGCACCAGCTAGGCAGTCCCCAGCAATCTAGCTCTGATAGACCAGGGAGTAAGGCCAGACATGCACGTTGGCCAGAGCAGCAGAGGCACAGGGCATGTTAATGGCTCCATGAGCTGATCAGATCCCCATCAATCTTCACTCTTGCGTTTATGGACTGAAACCGTGGTTACTTTTGAGTGGGAGCAAACCCTTGCTACCTCACAGAAGAATTTGGAGGAAACTCCACAAGGTCAATCTCCTAGAGCTTCTTGGCTTCTACTTGAGGCAGACTCTGATCTTCTGTTAACATGTTTTGTAGACATAAGTCAAGAAATTCTGTTTCTCAAAGTAACCTTAACTTGATTCTCTTCTGCTTTCATAATGTTTTGTATTACTGTGTGTGCCATTACTTTAATGACTCAATGTGCACTGCTTAATGTGTTACCCTATTTGCACTGTGGTGGTGCTAAAGGTGCAGTGGGTACCATAATTCTAAATTTTCTGATTTCGGTATGCATCAGTTCAGTTTTCTGCGGTTAGTTTCTTTTTCACTGAGCACGGTTATTTGAGTTGGCTGAGCTTTTGAACTTTTTTTTTTCCACTCGAAATCATATTTTTTTCCACGCAGATAATTCAAAAGTTAGGGCTTTTTACGCCCAAAGTATTTGCCATTACGCTGACAACAAGCCTGAAACACTTTAAATCAGGCAGTGTGCGTTTTTTGAAATTTAAAGTGATATATTTTCAGAAGTTATAAGCACCTGGAAAAAAGTTTGTCTTCTGATCCATAATGATCATGATGTCATAGCAATACTATAATAGTGCCTTATTCTACTAAGATACCTAAATATGCAATAATTAGTAGTGCAATAATTTAATATGATGTAGTGTCTGGTGCCAAGCTTAAGAGCTGAAAACCTGAGAAAAATTAATCAGTTTTATGAGCAATCTTTTAACTAGTCACTTTGTCTTGGTATGCTTTAGTACACTGTGAAATGAATTAATATAATGGTGACAGTTTTTCTAGGTTCCAGAAAAGGACAGTTTTCTCTGCAGCTCATCAGGACTGCTACCTGTATTTATATTCCTTTTTTGCACACATTTTCTTCTGATTCATGCCCAAATAGTTTAATTACTTTGACTGTTGCTTGGATACATCTGCCTATTAGAATGTCAATTACAAGGCAATTTCTGTTATCTTTATCTCTTGTTCTGCCTCTTCTCTTAAACCATGGAGGGCCAAATTCTTCTCCTAGTGCAGTGGTTTTCAACCTTGTTTCATTTGTGGACCCCTAAAAAAATGTTGAAGGGAGGCGCAGATTTCCCTTTGGAAATCTTAGACATAGTCTGTGGACTCCAGGTTGAAAACCATTGTCCTAGTGCATTGGAGCCAACCCCACTGAAGTCTTCAACGCGCTGATTGTATATGCTGGCATTCCACTGACATATTTGTTTCTCCCTTATGTTTCCTGTTCACATCAGAGAATGTAAGCATACATGGTGTATCTGTTGATATGTTATTGTAGGAGCTGCTGGTACATTTTTTCCTACTTACCACTGAAACACTGTGAATAACCATTATTGCTATGAAGTCACCTTCCTTAAGGGGGGAAAAACAGCTGCCGTCATCAGAACACCATCTAGCCCTTAGCTTTCTCACAAGTGTTTTTATCCATGGTACCCAAGGTTTTCAGTGTCTTGGAGCCATTGGTCTTATTTTGCAATTATATAACTTAATAATTAATGAGTGTCCAGAGCTTGGTGACCAAAATCATTTTTTTTCTGGATTCTTACTGTCACCACTCAGACACACACACAAGGCAATGATTTGTCTGAGATCAAGGTTTATTAAAGCAAAAGTATAAGAATAAAGGGAGAATAATTCATCCAATCATGACTCATTCATTTATTCAAATTCACAAAGCTTACTGTTACTGGCAAATACCAGTTTCTCTTTCTGTGCTGAAGGCAGGCAGAGTAAGAACGCAGGCTCATGATAGACTCGTTGCATCCATGCAATATAAACACAAGATAAGAACGGCTGAATAAGCCAGATGTGTGTTTAAACCTGGTCTGCAAGATTATTCACACTAAGCAGAAGATTTTAAGATGCATTCTTTGGCACAGATCACTTTTTCAAGTACATATCCTTTTAGCTGATTACATTTCTTTAACAAAATGTTCCTTTAATTTTAAGAATCCCCTTCAGCCTTTGTTTAATGCTTTCATCAAAGTGAGGCTCGTATTCTTTTCCCCGTCTGATGAGGAATTGTTCATTCTATATTTCTTAGGGTTCCTAAGGTTGATCACAGATGTCACAGGGAAAAGTAGTTTCATTATTTAGAAACATTGCTTTCATTAGCAGGGCTTTCCCTTTTAATTCTACTCTTGCTACATGAAGATTTAGCAAATAGGTTGAGTACCACTGTGATGGAAGATAGAGGTGAAGAGCGAGCGAGTTTTGTTCTGACACACATTAAACATCTTTGATGGGAACTTTCATCCCTTTTTCAGATTTGTATTTAACATTTTCCCCCAATTAAATGCTCCTGGACGATCAGTTGATTCCAGTTCAGAAAAGATTCCTATGGCCCAAGGAATTGCTTTTGCATTCTCTCAGGTAATTGTCCATCTGTTTCTCTTCATACTTCTTCCATAATCTCTCTACCAGCAGTGTCGGAGATGATGCCCTTTTCCCTAAAAGATGTTAGTTACGTGCCACTTTCTTTGAGGTAGTTTGTGCATTTTTTTTTAAAAGCTTTTATCATTGTTTTTTATTCTTTCTTTTGAAGGGTTTTAGCTTGAGATGAAGTTGTTTGTCTCACAACTTATGCAAGTTATATTTTGCTGCCTCTTCAGCTTTATTTTTCATTGTCTTAGATCATCCTATGATAGCTAATTTCTGCACTGAACTAGACAATTGTCCATATATTGGATAATATCAAGATTATAAAACAAATCCAATTTTATTTGTTATCTGTTTTGGGGAATTTCCTCCCCTTTTCATTTGACCATCCTCCTCCTTTTTTATTTCCAAGACGAGAGCTGATCAAACACAAAGTTATTCACATGTATTTTTATGAATCGAGGCAGTGAGTTCAATTGGCTATTACTTTTTTGAATCATGTTGTTCACTGTTCATGAGTATTTGGACAGCTGCTGGGTATTTTAAAGTCTCTCAAATTTTAGAAGATATGATGATTCATCCAAAAATCCATACCCAGAAATGTATTTCCTCTTCAGTATTTGCCAATTGTTAGTTTCTACTTTGAAAAGTTTATAACATCCAGTCAGGAAAAAAGAAACAGTACCATATGAATTAAGTGACCAGTTGCACACCATGAATAGTCTGTGATCTGTTCACAAACAACACAGAAAGTTGGGATTTTCTAAAATATGCTATTGGTTGAATACTTATGAGCAATGAAGACATTCACAGAAATCAGGTTCTGATCACAAATGATTCTTGAGCAGGAAAAAAAAATCTACATTTGCAACCAATCATATTTGCATGCAGTGAATAATGTGACCAGTTCTATAAACCCTCTTATCAGTTGTCTTTTGCCTCCTAGCCTTTTTCAGTCAGCTTTCCCATAACGACAGAAAAATTGATTGTAGTTCAGAGCTAAACCTTCATAATCTACTTCCACTTTAACTGAATGACTGTTCCAGCCAACAGTGTCCCACATGTTCTTTTCTCATGGGACATATAATGCCCATCTTTAATATAATTAACTCCTAATTCACTCTTGAATCCAGTGACGTGAACATCCTCTGCTTACTCATTTACAGCCCTTTGCACTGTACCAGGGACAACAGAGCAGTGTGGAACCTTAAGTCTGCCTGCCATTGATGTGACAAGCATAGCCATGCTCCATATAAGAGAGGTAGTGGATGTATTGCTCGGAAATGTCATTGTGGCCATTGGATCCTCATAAATATTGTTGGTCAGAACATCACAGTGTTCTGCGGTTGGCTACTGTTTTGTTCCCTGTACTACAGTGCATTGGGACATTTTGGGTCTTTCCCTCAACGCAGCTGTGCTGTAGTTCATTTTTGTGTGGACTAAGCCCTTGCTCACTTTTTCAGAGTGGGTTTAATAATAAAGAAAAAACCAGGAAGCTGACAAGTACAGACCACCTGTCAGAGTATCTAACCTGCAACGTAGCATTTTGCTTAGCTTGGCAACTGACTCTCTTAAAAATGCATGCAAAGATATGTCTGCAATTGGTAGGCTGAACTGCAGGGAGCTAGTGCTACATCAAAGAAATTGAATTTTTTTTTAACAGTCCCAAAATAATATTATGCACTGGAAAATAACTGAATTTATTATGCCATGCAGTCTTAAGAAACAGTATATGTGTATGTATATTAGTTACTATATTCAATTTACATACTCATGTTTGTTCATTGTAAAGAAAGTACAATGTAGCAATTACTGTTTCTTTTCTTTTTTCTTTTTAGAGTTAGAGCAATTTACCTAGGTGAACAAAAATCCTTTAAAAGTGCAAACATTTGGCTGAATCTTATTTTATACAAGACACTAGTGAGTTGCTGGCTAGAACAATATTCCCTTATGTGGGATAATACTACTAACATGATTTATTTGCCAATAGTTAGCTTTTTCAAGATTTCTGAAATCACACTTGACAAAAACACTTGGCAAGGGCATTTCTGACTTTCAGATCTTTAAATATTGGCAAACAGATAACATTTACAGTTGTCTTGGAGTGTTCATAAAATGTTGTACTTAAACAAAGCAGCTGTCATATGCTGGAATGCCAGTGTTTCTGCCTAGCACCCATGATGATCAAGTGGTCTGAAGCATTAGGCTTATTCTGTGTGCACAATGTGCCAGATGTTTTGATTCTAATTGATGACAGTAAAATAAATATAGAAAGTTCAGGGGGAAGGGACAGACTCCTGAGCACTGACTCTTATTCTCTGCTCTGCTTTTGGGGGTCTTGTAGGGAGTGGTGTGGAGAGGATAGGGAGATCCTCTTTTACTCCTCATGCAAGCGTTTGACGAGAACCCTCTATAGAACTTAAAAGTGCTCAGAGCAACGTCAAGCTCCTGCATCAGCCTGGGTAGGGACTGCTATCCAAAGGGGAGCATGGTCTGACAGCTGAGATGATCCTGCAGCTGCCTACCACATGGTCGTGTGTGCAAGTGCTACACCAGTTTCCCTTCACCTTGGCCATGCAGAATTTTATCACTAGTTGGATCTGAGGAACAAAGAACAGTTAAGTTAGCCATAGGCGCCAACTCCATGGGTGTTCTGGGGCTGGAACACCCACAGAAAAACCCACCAGCAGCCCCCTAATCAGCTCCTCCCCATTCCCCCCCAGCGCCCCCTACCTGCTGTGGATGAGCTGTTCAGCGGCACGCACGAGGCATTTGGGGGGAGAGGGAGGAGAAGGGGGATGGTGCGCTTGGAGGAGGGGGCAGGGTGGGGGCGGGAACAGGCAGGGTGGAATGGGGGTTTGGGGGAAGGGGTGGAGTAGGGGCAGGGCCCGGGGCAGGGCGGGGGTTGAGCAACCCTGGGCAACTCATAAAGATGGTGCCTATGAAGCTAGCAGTGCTATTCCCTCTAAAAGGGACTGGCCACTATGGGAATTCTAGAAACAGAGCTATATGAGGAATCATGAGGGTGCTGTATCCCTGGTATTAGGGCATGATTTGGGTCTGTCTTTACAGAATCCAGCCCAGAATATACAATAAGGCTAAATTAAGAATATGGCCTAACATCACCAGCTGAAGAGAGACTGTGCACAGTAGGTCTCAAACATACTTATCAATATCCAACTCAAAATGCAGAGGAATATTACAGATTAAAAATGACAATAATCAATATCCCTGTATCTTTTAATGTATTACTAATTTCTTAAATTCTGGAAGAGAACAGCCCTTGATATAATCAGCTGAAGGTATATCAGGATAATTTAATACACTGTTAGTAGGAGGGCAATTGAGACTCCAAAAATTCTTTGGCTTGATTATAGATCTGTAAAATATTTATTTCCGGCTACACTAATTGGTAATTTATCAGAAAAAATTATAGTAAATTAAACTCTAATCAGTGACTAATCATCCTTTGCTAGAATTAATTCCTGTCTTTTAATTTCAGTATAAAGTGACAGATTGGGAAATATATGTACATTTTAAAATGCTTTGGGTTAATCCTGGCCCCCAGCTGCAGCTGCTTTACACTAGTCAAGCTGTGCAAAGAGGCCATAGATGCAGTTGTTCAAAGATTTCCCCAACAGGGGAATCCACAGGTGGCACAGGATTGGCACCATAGCTCCAGCATGGCCTTCCATCCTGTGCCCTGGAGTGAGAGAGGGAGGACGGGCCAGTGGAGCTTGGAAGACCTATGTTCAATTCCTTGTTCTGCCATATGCTTCCTGATTGACGAGAACAAGTCATCAAAGGCCTGGTTCATAAAGATATTTATCCACTTAAAGGTGCAGGTAGGCTCCTCACGGGACTTACAAAGTGCCTAAGCATGCTAGGTGTCTAAGGGTTTGTCTACACATCCCCACAGCACGGGCTAGGGGTGGGTGAGTTGCAGTGTTGCATTGTAACTTCCCTCTGTAGACCCCACTAGCGCAAACTAAATGGTACCTAATTCACAGTAACATACTCCTGTTTGAGGTAGACCTTCCGATAGCCGTGAGGAATATGTTTCACTGCTGCTTGGGTAAGAAGGTGAACAAAGCAGGCATTCTCTGGGGTTGACTGGATATAATGTATCCCATCTTCAGTTTCGGAGGTATATGCAAGCCAGTTAATTTTGTGGAAATTCCAGCACTATTTCAGCACTGATTCAATCAGCAGAACTCCAAAGCTGACATGCAGAATAGTGGGATGATGTTGGCTACAGGAAAGTGTCCAAGCACTATTTGTGAAGCTTGCAGAGGAGCACCACTACAGTCTTTCATCAGAAAGTAAAGGTCCAGGTTCAGGGTTCCATCTGGCCGAGCAAAAAGTCCCTTGTTGTTTAAGTTCAAAAAGAAGGTGGACATTTGCGAACAAGGCCCAGTCTGTGAGTTGCTCACCAGCTGCATCATTTCTGCTACGTCCCATTGGGAATGGTGGCTATGAAAGACACCTACGTATATGGCTGCGTGGATAAAAGATGGTAATGTGGGCTTTGGCCATTTGAGATTTGAAGGTTTGAAGATGTTTGTTATGGGCAGTTGTACAAAGTTTACCACAACAATAGAGATTCCCATGGTCTTGGATTCCTCCAGGACTGAGACATCTTTAAGTCTGTACCTGATGTACATGGCAAGGTCATACTTCGTGTTTGTCATGGAGGCAGTTAGTTCATACCTATGAATTTTGTGTCTTGTAACTTGCTCAGAGTCTGCAGCATGAATTTCTTGAGAGCAGCAACGTTAGTGTTGTTCACCTTAACGTTAGTAGCATGTGACAGACCTCCCCTATTGATTTGGTACACACAAATTGCTGGTCTGGTGGTTCCCAGACAAAGACTCTAAACAAATTTCATGTTGCTAATCTTACTGAGAGATTGACAAATTGATGTCCATTAGCCTGTTGAGGACATTAATTACAGGAGCACCACACAAAGATTGTCATCTTATCTCACAATCTAAGATTTAGACAAAATATAACAGATGAATAAACAGACAAACAAAAAGGGGGAAGGAAAGACAAAGTTGTAGAAGAGGCAAAAATTGTGTAGGCCAAAATTAATCATAACACTGTTCTCAGTAGCCACAAGTGGTTGTCAGGCTATACAAATAATGTAAAAATAACCAACTTCTCACTGACTCAAATTAGAAAGCAGTATGGGTAAATATTTTATGAGCAGTTAAAATATCACTCACTGGCTTTTAGTTTTCACCGGTAGTGTTAGGGTGTTTTTTTAATGGCTGGTAACCTTTCACAGCAGTGTTGTAAGGCTGGCATTGGGGTACATTGAAGTATGCTTGGTGGACAATTGAAGATACACACAGTTGGTGAAATTCACTTGTAGTAAGGTGACCTTCTCCACCATTAAGCCCCACATAAAGAACTGAGCAGAGGGTCCCATGGAAAGTGTTGGGCTGGAATCAGAAGGGATATTGTATCCGACCTGGACATACAGTTCCCATGTTTGAAGAGCAGAAAGAACAACCAATTTTATATTCATCAGTTTATTTTGTTTTAATTTTCCTATCCCTGCTTAGTCCAAGTCAACTCTGTGTTCTACATATAAATTCATAATGGCTCTCCAATCTCTGAATTCCCCCTAGTAGTTAAGGCTATGTCTGTTTTGGTATTTGAAACTCACCTTCCTCATTTGAAGCACTTGCGTATAGATTTTCTTCAGTTATCCATATTGCTTAAAATGTCATGTAACAAATTTGTTTCCCTGGATTTTATGGTGTTTGGGTGCACAGTTGGAATAACCAAAATAAGTTTTTAGCAGTGGGTAATAATGGTGAGGAAACGTCTTAGCAGTACACACTATACACACAGCCACTGGAGTGTCAAAATCATAAGCACAGGCATTCAGATGTTATGTCACAAGCTTGTTGAATAGAACTGGGTAAATAATTTTTTTCTATCTCTAATTTTCTATGAACAGCTTTAATATGTTCATTATCTGAAATAGTTGACTAATTTCTGCAAATACTACAAACTTGATCTGTATGTTCAATGTTCAAAATTGAGATTGTGTTGATTAGTTCTTATTAGAATCATATAGGAGACATGGTATGATTCTGTTCCCTGAGTAGATGAGCATACCTTTCAGAATAAAGTTATTGGTGTAAATACAACTTCACTCGCTCTGCGAATATTCTCCAATATTCATTGTTCATCATTTCATAGAGTATTTGCAGGAAGCAGGCACACGAGTCATGAGCAGTTAGAATATTTACTTTAAAACTTTAAATGACTATTCACAAAAAAAGTTTGAAGTGTTTATATTAGTCTACTATGTAGAGCTACAGCAGGAAAAACACCTCTGTACTACAGTGATTGGCACTAAATAAATACCTCATTGTAAAAGAGAGTTGAAAGAGACAGAAAGAAGTTCCCAACAGCAACAAAGACTTTAACAAAAACACACATACCATGGCAGTGGAAAACAAATTGCCAGCTCTTGTAGCTCCTATTATTTTCTCAATGTGTCTAAATACTGCACTACCAGGACTCCCACTGACATTACCAGTGTGGAAATAGAATATTATTGTGAACATACTTTCAAAATACTACAGAAGCCAATGGAGTCAAAGTAATTTTCCATGGCATATGTAACATAAACCTAGGAAGCGTTCACCATACTTTTGATGTCGAAAGGTATAGTTTTACTTAACCTCTGAAGTCTGTGTATAGTGCCTAGCATAACGTGGGCCTGATTCTTGACTGGGGCTTCTATGTGCTGCCACAATACCAATGAATAAATAATAAAAAGTAAGTATGACTAATACATTCTTGGCTTTAACTAGCATTTTTATAGTCCCCATGCTGAGTTTCATTTGGCGCACACAGGCAGCTACAGTTTTGACATGTCTTAATTTCTTCTTTATGATGAGATTTTTACATAAGGCATGCTGTGAGGAGGTGTGACAAGTCACAATTGATCATCATGTCATGCTTTTCATACCTCACAAATGAAGGGTTGCAGATAACTGTAAGCCAGTTATCTGGGATTCAAATCAGGCAGTCCTTGGCAAGGCAATCAATGCAAGCAATACTTGTCAGGAAGGCCCGTAGAGAGAGAGGGTTGTGCCCAAATTAAGAGTGTTTATTAAAATACTTTACTTTTTTAAACTAAAGATACTGTGTTACGTATATTCACTATCACTCAGAGGTGAGGTCCTCATGCATTTCACTCTTTTGCTCTGTAGTTACACTGCAGAAGGTTTGGTAATAATTTATAAGAGATCTGATATAGGCAAGAGGTAGCTTTTTGCTATTTATAGTTGCTATGAGAAATTCACCTTCACCATTATTCCAGTGCTTCACTTTCAGCTCTAGCACTCCATGGAAAACAGTCTCTCGACAGTACACCAAACATAACATCTCCAACTTTCACATTTCTTCAGGTTGTTTAAGTTCCACATTGAGCTTAATTTGTAAATGGACTAGATTTTTAAACCATCAGAAGCTGCTCACAAAAATGCACACACAATCTTTTCGGGAAATGGCTGCAGTTCATATGCAGTTTGAGTATTTACACATGTAATCGATCAGTAAGCTGTGTAAGTGGTAACTTACCCTACCTTTCAAGTAGAATTATAGTACATGCATATGAAGATTGGAGGTAAAATCCTGGACCTACTGAAGATGATAGGAGTTCTGTAAGGCCAAGATTTCATCCTAGTTGTGTAGTGTGCATACATTTTTTTTTCCCCATGCAGCCTTATACTTCTGAGCTTTAATACAATCTGATTTCCTCTGGATAATACAAATTCCATCACCTACCTCACATCATGAAACATTTTCATGATGTGAAGTGCTCGTGCTAGTTTCACATTGGCACAATGCAAATTTCTCAATGTATATCTCAAATTTCACAACACGCATATATAATTTCTACAATGTTTAATGCAGCTCCACCAACACACTTGAGTAAAATGCAGATTTTGAGATACGTATGCCCCATAAATAACAGAGCACTGAATGCAAACTTCATAGCATATAAGAGTTAAACCCCCCCACAAAGTGCAATACTTTTTACCTGTGACACACAGCCCCTTCCATATGGAACACAAATTTTGCAGTGTAAATTCCATGCTGCATGCAATATGAATTACAGACTATACAAATGATTCAACTGTTAAACACATTTCAAGTTTTCTAATGTTATTGTGACTACAATGAACATGGGTGAAACATAAATTCCATATCACGCGTTACATATTTCACAATGTACAGATTATGAAGCCTCCAGAAAACTGGCATAGAAAATGAGTATCAGAGCATGTAATGTAAATTTCTAGCTTCAATGTGAACTTCAGAGTGAGCAAGACAAAATGGACCATACATTTGTATGTGGGACGTAAATTGCACAATACAGATTCTGAAACACACAGTGCACCTTTTGAATAAAATTTTTACAAGATATGTTTTTTAATTTATAACAAGTCAACAAAAATTCCACAGAGTAACTATTAGGCCGATAAACAATTAATCAGTTCACAGATGATTCTCAAATGTTGCTTGGAATATTGAGTAAAAAACCAACACCTTACGTTTTAAAGACAGCTAATGTATCAAGCAAATTTCAGCAGGTTGGTAATATTGGGAACAAACAATGCAAATTAAACAGCACACATGATGAATAATTCAAAGCATATACTCAATGCAAGTTTTCCCACACAATTTTCCAGCATGACTGGAATATAAACTTTACAGCGTATTAACACATTTTATAGCACATTTAACTCAAATTCAGAATGCAAATATCACACATTGTTTTGAAGTTTTTCATATGTATGTATGTACAAAATACTTTCCAAAATGTACGTAAGGACTGCCCAAACATGGGTCATGAATAGAGCTGGGTGAAATTTTTCGAACAAATCTTTTCACTGAAGAATGCAGATTTGGATTGACTGAAACATTTTGCAAACGTGTGTCAAATTCATCAGATTGTTTTTGTCTGAAGGAAAAATGCAAAACACCCCAAGCATTTTGTCTCAATGTTTTCAAAATGAAACATTTTGATTTGAAACAACATCACTTTTTGTTTTACAGCAATTTTATTTTTACCAAAAAAAAAAAAAAAGTTAATCTCTAAAACAAAACATTTTATTTTGGGTCAAACAAAACATTATGTTCAACCCAAAATGAATTTTTTTCAACTTGGTTGTTGAAAAATTCAAACAAATTTATTTTTAGGTTGATTTGGAAAAAAAAAATATTTTTTTTTAAATTCAGCTAGTAAAGCAAAAAATCAGTTTGCATGCACAGCTCTGGTCATCAGCAGAATCTGAACCTTGGATTTTCAGCCCCAAAGCACAGACCTCTATTACTTGGGCTAAAAGTAATCTGTTACCTGGTAGTGGTTACATACCACACACCCATTGGCTAATTTGTTATACGGACGCATTTCTCTGCTTACAGCGCTAATCCTACGGCACTAGTGTCGTGTAAATTTCAAACAACACTCGATGAAATGTGCATTGCAAATATACTGTGCAATCTGTGTTGTGCACAATTCTTTACAACTTAATGTTGATGCCCTCACAAGAAACATTGTGGGCTAGGGCTGGTTGAAAAAGAGAATTCCATTTTCACAAAAAACAAAAATGGTTTGTCTTTGAATATTTTCTAGGTACTTTTTTTGTTTTTCAATGAAAAAATATGGGGAAAAAATGAAAATTTTAGTTTTGGATTTAAAATTTTAAAATTCAGGTTTTTCAGGTTTTTTAAAAAAATCGCTGTTGATTTTGGGGAGACTTTTCCCCTCATTTAACTTTTTAAAATTCCTTCCACCCTCGCTTCTCCTGTGGGGGCAGGAGGCATCAAAAGAAATGGGAAGAACCTTACCCAACAAACCAAATACCTTAAAAGAATTAAATTAAGAAAATTAATTTTCTTGAAACAACAAATTTTGTTTAGAAATTATTTTGCTGAAAAAAGTGAAATTGTGACCAAAACAAAAAAAAATGGAAATATTAATAAGTTCATTGATGTTTCGGCCAGAGGGGACCTTTATGATCATCTAGTCTGATTCGATTTACCACATAGTCTTACAAAAGACTAGGTATTTGAAATATACCTTGGAGCTATGACTAGACAGCTCTTCCATTTCATGTGGTTCCACTCAGAATCCTTTACTTTTCTTACAGCTGTACCCAAATATCCAAGGGCAGGATTTGACCTACTATATTTTGGACAGGAATCGGTTTTCCTGCTAGTTACAGCCTTCACCCTTGCACCCTTACCTAGGAGTTTGTTCCGTGTAAATTCTAATATTTTTAGGATTAAAGGATCATTGAGACTGACTAGAATACTTTTTCTTCCTATCAGCACTTTATAATATCTGAGCTGAATCAGGTATTCACTAACCAACATCAACTAACTATCCATTTTTGGTTACAATTTGGATTTGATAATGACAAAAGCAACTCACAATGGGTGTGACAATCATGAGCTAATCAGCT
The DNA here is from genome assembly GCF_965152275.1 of Natator depressus. Taxonomy (NCBI): domain Eukaryota; kingdom Metazoa; phylum Chordata; order Testudines; family Cheloniidae; genus Natator; species Natator depressus. The sequence goes on along the minus strand of NC_134244.1, from coordinate 45,897,064 downwards.
TTAGAGGATTAGAGGACCCCAGGGGTGTGATTAGCTCAGGTTAGCCAAACCCTCTGTCATGCATTAATTTGGAGATGAGCATTTGCATTCCAACAACATAACTTACTGGATCAGTTTGAAGACTATGAAATGTTTCACTTTACTTATGAAAGACAATGCACATTTCGAAAGACAATTAGCAGCTTTGCTAATGAAATGTGAGATAATTAAGCATGATTTGTATGGTTTACTGAAGGAGATCACTGACAGAAGTAAGGGAACATGCTAATTGTTGGTTTTAGAATTATATTTTTCCTCACTTTTGTCAAATGTTTGACATGGTATTTTCAAGTCATTTGATTCTATACTTGACAATCTGATAACTTTTGCTTTGGTAATTAGCAATTGATGATTGTACAAGAATACTGGAACATGATCAATCTTGCATAATAAACTGGAGGCAGAAGTGAGAATAGCAACTTCTGATTAACTGAAAATATAGCTGTTGAATGCAGGCCCAATTGACACACAAGCTATCTGATAGGAATTTGAGATAGTGTTACATAAGTATGCACTAGTGGAATAAACTGGACATTTGATAGTTATAGGTTTCAGAGTAGCAGCCGTGTTAGTCTGTATTCGCAAAAAGAATACAGCTCACTTCATTGGATGCTGTAGCTCACGAAAGCTTATGCTCAAATAAATTTGTTAGCCTCTAAGATGCCACAAGTACTCCTTTTCTTTTTGATAGTTATAGTATATCCAATCTGGTGCATTTTTCTTAAAATGAGAAATTACAATATTGTATAGACTTAGCCTAGCAGATGTTAAAAATAACGCAGGACAATGTAAGATCAGGCCATGCAGTGATAATTTAAATCTTTGTCTACAGAATAAAGGAAACCAATGCTCTATAATGATGATGTAAACAACTAAATGTATATAATTTGTTTTTGTTGGAAGATAGATAGATCATAATACATACGTAGGCATTATGGACAGGAGAGACAAAAATAACCTCTTGGGGTATCCACCCCTTTTGCACAATTACTCCTTCTTCATGCCCATTAATATCTCTTACACAACATGTTTTTGAATATCTCTCGTGCCTTGAGCACCTTGATTGTAATCTATCTCATCATTTTTAATTTGTGCCTCGGTCTCCCTGTCTGTAAAATGGGGGTGATAATGTTTACCCATCTGGAGCTGCTGTCAACACTGATTTCACCTGCCACGGTGAAGGTACTCTGAGAAAGTGTCAAGACTGGCAAAATTTGGACCTATAATTTTCCACTGGTAGGAGCTATGTTGAAAGCTGTAGGGTTGATAATACGCAGGGGTTTTTACCATCATTTTCTAAGCCGTCTACTGCTTTCACAATTGCTCCTGTATGTGGAGCTACACTGATGCTGGATTATTAGTCTGATTTCTCCTGACATACATGGGACTAAGAAGAGATGAGTCAGAAGTGCAGCTGCATTGCATAGCCAGTGCTTGAGCTGAAAAATCAGGCTAGACATATCCAGTGCTGCCTGGATTTTGGAGAAGAGGCAGCAGCATGGGGAGGAATAGGGGTAGGAGTGGCCTGTTTTCTGAAGGTTTGGTTGAACCGTGACACATAACGATCCAGTGTCATAAAGTTACATATTTTGTTTATGTAATTTGCATCTGTAGGATTGTTTTACATGGCAGGTAGAGCTTTTAATTTCCCTCATTATTAACTACCATGTAAAAAGGAAATTTTTACATGGTGTCTAGTATGCTGTTTCCCTGCCTATGTTCACTTCCTTTAAATCTCTATTCAATTCCCTTCTGTCTCCTTTCCTCTGCTAATCTCTCCTTGGGTGTTCCCCAGTGCCAGCCATAAATCTGTCCATGGCTTGGACTGCATGTGGTCTCTCAGCATGTAATAAAAAGCAGCCAGCAATGAAGATGGGGTATTGTGGTTAGATAATTGGACCTAAGTTCAACCAGCAATGTTAAATGAATGTGTGCAGCTAGCATACAAAGAGGAACCAATACCAACAATGTGTTGCCTTACCCTCCTCTTTTGCTATCTGGGATCTGGAGCCTTGTTAAATTAGCAGTTCCCAGTCTGCTGGCATTCGTGGTGACAGACACAAAGAGTGGGTATGCTTCTCCCATCTTGACTGCTACCAAAGGAAACTGGCAGCTTCACCCATTTACATCCCCTATTTCCCCATGCAATGACAATTGCTAAAACTTGCATGGCCACCTTGTATCTGGTAGTGAGCAACCTCCCTCATCAGGTGTTGGTAGCTTCCCACTCCTGCAGCATTACTAAACTAGACACGTTCCATGCAGTTGGCCGCCTGCTCTTGTGATCATGAGCTTTGACATTTCAGAGCTTCAGGTCCGCATTGCCACTAAGACAATCATTAAGGGTCCAATCCTGCCACTGTTACTCACACTAAGTAACACCTCACTACATGAGCAGTTCCATCCACGTAAATATTACTGCTCGGTTGAATAAGATGTTACTCAATGTACGAGCAGCAGAATCTGGCCACAAGAGCAAAGGGACAGAATGGTTTGAGAGGCAGGGGGATCAGAAAGTTTTGCCATTGGTGTGCGGGTAGGGTTTAGGCATGTGAGAGCAATAGCCCGAGCTCTTAGTAGCAGGCAGGAGGCTGGGTTTCTGCTCTAGCCACAGTGGAGAATCAGAAATGTTTGAGGGGGTAGGGAAGATCAAGTCTCTTGTTTCCAAGGGAGAAGTCTGGCAGCCATAAGGCAGGATTAGAATTCCTTTTGTTTGGGGGATGAGCTGTTAACTTGTAATGGGGCCATTTGCCCCTGCTTCAGGAGGTAGGTTCCAGCAAAAGTCTGGGTGGTCTCTAGGCTGACCACACGGTGAACTAGTCAAGTGAATATGGCATAGCTGTGTCTCATCAGTGCCTCTCTTCTGTTCCCATGCTTCAGGATATGGGCTTCTCTTACTTGGGCTCAGAATTGTGAATTGGATGCTATAGTGGTTTCTGTGGGAAGGATCCAGAATTGTCAGTGGTTAAATTGAGCTGAGATGATTTCCAAGTTGTTAATTAACCAAATACAGTTATCTGACATTTACAATGATGGCCAAACAGCACTTGACCCTGTAGTCCAGCCAGACCCTCTGGGTGGGTGTGTTCCCAAAACAGCATTCACTTAAGCTGTTGGCTTGACTAAGCAAGATTTCAAAATCTATAGACAAAATCGCTTACAAAAACTCTTAAAGCCTTTTCTGTCGCACTAAGATTTAAAATGATATTGTTCACCACTTCTGCAATTTGTATCATGATAAGTAGACGTGGGAATTGAACTATGACCACTGTCACAAATATACATTTAGGGACAGTTTCTTAAAGGTATTAGGAGCCTTGAGCTGCAGATAGGCATTTCGGTGCTGCATGACGTAGAGAGGCAGCTAAGTACTTTTAAAAATCTGACCCTTACTTTCTGTATCTCAGGTGTTAGGGCCTGCATAGTAGCTTAGCATTTTATAATTCTGATTTTGAAATGCTGGTCTGCTTTGTTAGAGAACAGATGCATTCCTCTCCATTCTTTCTGATCCATTCATATGGTTCTGCCACTTCCAGAGTGACAAATAATGATGCTAAAATACATCTTTAACAGTTTCTTAAAGGGATAAAAAAGAAAGGGGGAGAGAGAAATGTGAGCTTAAATGTGTTTTTAAGTTGACTTTTACTCAAATGAAAAAAGTGCTGGGTACATATAATCAAACAGTGTGGATTATAGGTCATTGAACTGAGTAGGCTCTTTTCAGTCTCCTAATGCTGTGAAAAGAATGAATGTGAAATTTCTGCCTCACATATTACAGATAATGGATTTTCAACAGTCACTGGGAGAAATGCGTTTTCAGACATTGCGTCTCTTATTTACAACAACAAAAACCTTTTAATCTTCCATTAGAATACAGTTAATGCCATTGTTTTATTGTTTTGCTAAACCTCTTTCCCAGTTTTTACTGTAGATAATTATCTTCCTGGAATGAAAGGCAGTAGGAATACAAGAAATATGTAGGGAGCTGAATTCCTAAAGCAAAATCTGTTGTGTGTGAATGAGAATCAGGGATATTACCATCATAGCTTGCATTTAAAATAAATATAAAAACATGTCCAGCTTCCCAGCTCTGGAATAACTGCAAGGCTACAGGAGCCATGAAAAATCCATTTTAGGGGATACATAATCTAAATTTCTGCAACTCAGACCAATAGAACTCCCCCTTTACAGCCTGTGACCCCAAAGGGGTCCACGTTGATGGAAGGGGAGGCAGTAGCTTCACACCACGGGAGCCAGCTGGGCTGCCAGTACTAAAGCATAAGAGCCACTACAGTGTGTGTTGCTGAAGATGCCTTAAGATGGGCTTAATTGTGGATCTGTGGGCTACATGTAGACACCAGGCTAGATTCCATGACAATCTGGCATCATTGCTGAACCCAGCTGGAAGAGGGAAGCTTGCACTGGCCTTATGAGCATATTTTTATAGTGAAGACCTCCCATTTCATGACTTTTCTGGGGGAGGTAAGGAAGAGAGATGAGGATATAAGCTGAATAACTGATGCTGCAGGATGAACAAATATACTTGGTACTAGGGGTACTTTGTCTTAAAGCCCTTTTTAACAGCCTGATTCTGCAAGGTGAGACCTCTTGATGGCTATTGGCCTCAGTGGGCATTGAAGGCACCGAGTATCTTACAGGAAAAGGCTCTTAGTCTTTACCAAGACAACTCCCATTGTGCTCAGGATGAGTTTTGCTTTACTTAGGACTGATTAAGGAAGGCAGGATTTGGCCTAGTACTTTGCTTTCTGCCACAGCAACACATAATATGACATGGCTCATTCAAGATGCTATATCTCACTAAAGAGGATTCAAGACCATGAAAAAAGCTCTCTAATTTATGATCAAGACCAGCCCCTGCCTCTCATAGTTTCAACTGTGTTTTCCCCCCCAGTGAATCAATAGGAAAATCCGTCTGTTGAAAGAGTACATCTTAACTGGAAAAAGAAATGCTGCTCGCTTTGCATTTTGGGCATAGCTCTCCTGTTCCTCACTTTAAAATAAAAAAGCAACACCCAACGAATGCCTATGAACAACCCAGCTATCCAAAGGAATCAAAATTCCCATTCCCCAGCTATTTGTGGAGTTTACAGCCGAGGGGGAAGGGCACTTCCTGATCCATTGCGTCACATTACCAAAAGGCTGTGCCCAATTAAATACAAGACACCCAGCTATTCTGTATGTAAAGCCCAAAGCTGTAAAGTAATACATTAAAACTCTTGATAGAGCATCTATTTCAATAAAGTACACCACATATGAATTTACATGTCTGACATGTTATATATGAATGTTCCCACAAATACGTACTTGCTTACATTTTATAAGAGTGAAAACATGTCCGCGTTGAGGTTTAGTATGGAATCATCTCTGCAGTGTGCAGTGATGATGCATAATTATGAAACATTGTAGAAAGTAGCTACAGCAGCTATTTTCCAGCTACAAATATCCAGTCCCGCTCACCGCGCCAAAAGTTATTAGTGTGATTTAAGGAATAAATGCTTGCAAAATTCTGTTTTTACACAGTTAGAAGTTTTGGTTTGAAGACCTAAAAAGAATGACTTTTTTCTTGTCATCCATTACATTTCCTGATTTCTTCCCCCCCCCCCCCCCCAAAAAAAAAAAAAAAAAGGTTATGTAAGGTTCACCTTTGAGCCAAAAGGCTGTTCACCAAATTTTAGCCTTTTTGACAAAAAAAATTGAACAGGGTTGATTACGGGCACATTCTAATATTCCAGTCCTGCAAACACATACACATGCTTAATTTCAAGCACGTACATAGTACAGATAATTTCAACAGGACTACTTATGTTGTTAAAATTGAGCATGAGTGTGGGTCTTTGCATGATCAGGGCCTAAACTATTACACTGCTATTGCGTAACACAGTAACACTCATTGAATCAGAACTGGCTGCTTCAGATACTTGGAGCAGAGGTTAAAATGGAGAAATCAAGATACAGATCTAAACTTTGCAGCTAAGGCCCATCTCTAACATAAACCTATTGCAGCAGCAAGAGTCCTTTGTCTCTTCTCCTTTGGAAATCCTTTGAAGTCTATGGATTAAAAGTACACATAAACCCAACCCTGCTCCAGAGGTAGAATCCAGGCTTTACTGAAGTCAGTGGGAGTTTTGCCATTGACTTTAATGGGGCCAGGATTTCAGCCAAAGCTTTATGGGAATTGAATCAGGCCCTATATAAGTATCAAGAATAATTAGTAGCAATATGCACAGGAGAATGATTTGTGATTGTGGAATTTTTACTTTCTATAAATGAATAGAGGAAACAGATTTCATTTCAGCCAAACAGAGGAGCTGCCAATGCAATGAATTACTTGACTACACTTTAAATTAATGATGAGAGAGAGAAAGAGAGAAGGGAAAAAACACACACATACACCAAAGATGCATGTGTATACGTAAATGTGTCTGAGAGGGAAGGAGGGGGTTCTTGAGGAGGCATAGGAAAAACAAAAGTAAGAGTAAATTACACTAAAAATGTAAATAATGTTACACAAATTCTAGAAGAATTAATATGAATCTGTTTTTAAAGGCATAGTTTACACAAAGGATGTGCTGTCAGCTTAGCTCTTAATCAAAACTGGAACCCTCTAGTCAATTTCAAAATTTCAAAATTAACTTTTTGGAGCCTTAGTAAAGAAAACAGATTAGTACAACTACAACTGCAGATTAGTAGAAACAGATTATTACAACAGAGGTGATGCTAGAAATATTAGGTTAATGATTCATGCTATTATCCTGAAATTAACTAGTGCTCTAAATTTCATGAATGAAAGTCATTCACAATTGAGCTCAACTAATGAATAATACAAAATGGTTTCGGTGCCAGCAAATCAGATGGCTTTATACCGGACAGTTATTCATAGGTGAAAGTAAAAATAAAACTTGAGACAAAAATCTGATATCTATAACAATATCAGGATAATTGGATTAAGAGGCTTTCATTCTATTGAGGGGTTCTGCTCTCAAGCTCTCAGAGCACATCGCTCATGCTGAGGGAATTCTGCCTGCAAGTCTGGAACTGTCACTTTTCTCTGCATGCAGTGTTGTGGAGGCTATGGTGGTCCCAGGATATTAGAGAGACAAGGTGGGTGAGATAATTATCTTTTATTGGACCAACTTCTGTCCAGTAGCCAAGAGCTTTTGGGGAACATTTTAACTCTGAATGATGGAAGTTAGTGCTGGCCATAATGTGCAATCATTCACAAGCATCAGTCTTTTTGTTTCACAAAACTACAATTCAAATAACTTCCCACAGCTGTGGAGTTTGGGTGTAACCATCCATGGTTGGGCTCATCACACATATGTAACCCTGATTTCAAAAGTTGGATTGTAGTTTAATCTGACTTTCTTTCTCTCAGGCCAGGTGGGTGAGGTAATATTTCACTGGACCAGCTTCTGTTGGTGGAAAGACAAGCTTTGGAGCCCCAAAGACCTGAAGAAAAGCTCTGTGGAGCTCCGAAGCTTGTCTTTCACTAATAGAAGTTGGGGTCAATAAAAGATATGACCTCACCCACCTTGTCTCTCATATCCTGGGACCAACACGGTTACAACAACACTTTATCTCCTTTCTCATGGAAGCAGTACACCTTGTTTTTCTGCCCCAGGTGAAAATATGGAATCTTCTGGGTTGAGAATCCTTGCCAGATTATCTAGAGGTGGACTACAAGTAATACACAACATGCTCAGCTGTGGTATGACGTTAAAGCTGCCATTACAGGCAGACAGGTCTGAATGGAGTTGCACTGTATGTAAGGAAGAAGTATGATTGCTCACAGCCCCATTATGAAACTGGAGAAAAGCCTGTTGAGAGTCTTTGGGTTAAGTTTAGAGGCAAGAGCAACAAGGGATGTCTTGGTGGGCATCTGCTATTGACCACCAGACCAGGAGGCTTTCTTCGGACAACTAATAGAAGTTTCCAGATCACAGGCCCTGGTTCTCATGAGGGACTTCAGTCACCCTGACATCTGTTGGGAGAGCAATTCAGCAGTGCACAGACAATCCAGGAAGTTGTTGGAGAGTGTTGGGGACAACTTCCTGGTGCAAGTGCTGGAGGAACCAACTAGGGGCCGTGCTCCTCTTGACCTGCTGCTCACAAACAGGGAAGAATTGGTAGGGGATGTGGAAGTGGGTGGCAATCTGGGCAGCAGTGACAATGAGATGGTTTTGTTCAGGTTCCTGACAAAAGGAAGGAAAGAGAGTGGCAGAATACAGACCCTGGACTTCAGAAAAGCAGACTTTGACTCCCTCAGGGAACTGATAGGCAGGATCCCCGGGGAGGGTAATATGAGGGGGAAAGGAGTCCAGGAGAGCAGACTGTATTTTAAAGAAGCCTTATAGAGGGCGCAGGAACAAACCATCCCGATGTGCAGAAAGAATAGTAAATATGGCAGGCGACAAGCTTGGCTTAACAGTGAAATCTTCGGTGAGCTTAAACACAAAAAGGAAGTTTAGGATGGAAGAATCCCAGGCACTGCTACAAGCTGGGACCTGATTGGCTAAGTGGCAGTTCTGCAGAAAAGGACCTGGGGATTACAGTGGATGAGAAGCTGGACATGAGTCAACGGTGTGCCCTTGTTGCCAAGAAGGCTAACAGCATATTGGGCTGCATTAGTAGGAGCGTTGCCAGCAGATCGAGGGAAATGATTATTCCCCTCTATTCGGCACTGGTGAGGCCACATCTGGAGTATTGCGTCCAGTTTTGGGCCCCCCACAGAAAGGATGTGGACAAATTGGAGAGAGTCCAGCAGGGGGCAACAAAAATGATTAGAGGTCTGGGGCACAACTTATGAGGAGAGGCTGAGGGAACTGGGCTTATTTAGTCTGCAGAAGAGAAGAGTGAAGGGGGATTTGATAGCAGCCTTCAACTACATGAAGGGAGTTCCAAAGAGGATGGAGCTCACCTATCCTCAGTGGTGGCAGATGACAGAACAAGGAGCAATGGTCTCAAGTTGCAGTGGGGGAGGTCTAGGTTGGATAATAGGAAAACTATTTCACTAGGAGGGTGGTGAAGCACTGGAATGGGTTACCAAGGGAGGTGGTGGAATCTCCATCCTTAGAGTTTTTAAGGCCTGGCTTGACAAAGCCCTGGCTGGGATGATTTAGTTGGGGTTGGTCCTGCTTTGAGCAGGGGGTTGTACTAGATGACCTCATGAGGTCTCTTCCAACCCTAATCTTCTATGATTCAATGAATGGCTACACATATGTAGTTCAAAGCCAGTGAAAGTGGGCCAACTGGAACTTTGGAGCAGCTGTACATAGTTTGCAGAGGAATGCACCAAGAATTTCTATGACAGCTGAAGAAAGGGAGTGAGTAAAATATTGCTGTTTTGTTGGGAGCTTTGAGATCAGACTGATGAGAAGCTAGGTGTCAAAAGCTCTAAGAAAAAGTTTGGATGTAATAACCAGCTAATAATTCAGGAGTCCTACTACTGTCACTGTTAGAGATGGATCTGTAGTGTTCTGTTGGCCACATTGAAAATGCATCTTTTCCCAACTGCTCACCACCTTCTGAGATAATGTTCACTCTCTAACATGAGAACACTGAGAATTGGGAAGTATATACAATACAAAGGAGGTGAAGGAACAGATATGCCACAGTTTATTCAACCATGTCATTAAGGGACCTGTCTTTCTTTTGAATTTACCGGATACTTTACATTCTTTCAGGGCAGTTGTTTTTATGTATAATCAGCTAATGTTATTTATTGGCCCTGACTCTGCAACTGGATCACATGGGATGGACTCTGGACCGGCACCCATGTGAGCCCTATTGACTTCAACACTGGCACAGATCCAGTTGCAGGGTCAGAGCTTGTCTGAGCAATTTAATTCATCTGGCACCGGATAAGACAAAGAAGAAATCGGTATGAGATTTGAAACTGGATAGCTTTAATATTTTCATTGGGAAAAAAATTTGGCAACTGCTCCTGGAAGTGTCACCGTTCTATTAGCAACCCAAAGCTGTCTGTCTAAGAAGTGTACTAGTTAACAGGCTAGCAGTGGTCCAGTGGCATGACCTTTGTTAGCGTGCTGAAGTTGGATGTGATTGTTTTTGTGTACCTCAAATAAGGAAGATGGTTACTTTAGCACACTTGGCACATTCACTAGTTAGGCCCCAATCCTGCAACGATTTAGTAATTCTACTCATGCACTCTACTCTACACATGTGCTTAAGTGTTTGCAGGATTAGGGCTTTAGCTCATCCTAATTTAGCTTAAGACTCCTTAAAATCAGAAATTGAAAACATTAGGAAGTGTTTCTTGGAAAACATAAGCTCATCAAAAAGACTATTCTGAAGAACCTGGTGTCACTAACATGAAAGAGGATTCTTCAGGAAAATTCTTGGAGTGAAGTTGGAATTTCAAAGAGCCTCTCCCATCCCTTCCCACCTCAAAACAGAATGAGCCCAACTGAGGGATAGGGGCTGCTCCTGAGCAGATTAGGATACTTCTCCCCACATGTTGAATCCCACGTCCCACATTCCATTCTGCTAGGGTTAACATTTGAACTCAGTAGAACTGGATGCATATTTAATGTGTCTTCAGTTGAACTCCTATTTCATAAAGATGATATAAAAGTACATCTCCAGCTACAATCCTGCTTCACTTACATTAATATGGTTTTAAAGTCTGAGTAGATATTATAGTATAAAACACAGTGCCTACTTTATCCAGATATGAGATTATAGTGAATAAGTGATCATGAACAATTTATAAGATGCATTTGGGTGCCTCTTGCTCATACCACCTACATGAGATTTGTTTTTTGATGCATACCCAAAATTCGAGCCTTGTTACATAGCTGCGACTGGTCAGGTAAGTTTCACGGTATTCTTTCTATCCTCTGATTGGATGAGCAATGTAAGCATTTCTGGGGAAAATATTTTTATTTGCAAATTTCAGACACACAGATCAACATGAATTTGAAATGCACTTTCAGAAAAAATTGGCATCAGTAAAAATGAATCACTGAGATGATCACAGAAACCAAACACAATAGGGTGTGGAACATCACAGGAGCCAATCCATTAAAAAAATTCAAACCAATAGGTGCAGGCATTTTAATTATCATGTCTCCAGAGGATGTATTGTAGACGCAGTACCTATTCTATCTACGAGGGGCACAAAGCTGATAGAAGTCCCCTTTCAGGAAACCCCCAGCATAAAGGCCTCTGGCAGACGCTGGGCCTACTGCGCTGACTGCTCCATCCCTTGCGCCTGCAGAAGCCTCTAGTGTAGGTGGCATTGTGGGCCATGTTGGAGCATAGGGCAGGAGGAGGCATGGCGGAGGCATTCTTATGACATTGTTGTTCCTCTGGGGCATCAAAGATCAGAGGGTGGCATGGTAACCAGCGTGCAAGTTAGGGCGGCATTATGCCATGGGCTGAGCCAGCTCTCAGCACCCTCAGGATACAGGAGGCTTAAGCTGCCTTCCCTCAGTCTTTGTGCCAGGCTCTGCATCAGCTCAGGATGACTCAGGCTCATTGTACCTACTTTAATAGTTTCAGACTCGTAATCCTATTTAAATTTTCATATGAAGGGTGGCTTCAGTTCTGCAATTTGAAACATTAGAATCAGGGTGAGGAATCTTTAATCATAAAAGCTTCATTTCCATAATTTATGGTACCTGTATTTTAAGCTCTACCATAAAGTGGAGTGAATTGGGGGATGATAGTTCACAACAAGGAAAAGCGATCCATCAGGGAACCTGTTTACACTAAAACATTTTGACAGCTGCAGTAATTAAACCTGCTTCCCAGGTGCAAAATAGTGGCTTAAATGCCCCTCTGGCTACAATACTATCCACGTTTGTCTTTTTTTCCCTTAGTGTCTGTTGTGAAAACAAGATAATAGAAGGATAGCAAATACAGAGACAGCTGGACTGCCAGTTTAATAATTAAAGTACGTAATCAAAATTTTTAAAATGTAATTGTAACTGATTTTTCTATTGTAAGTTGTATGACAATGAAAAATTCTTTTGTGCCTTTTCTTGTGCTTGGAAAACAGTAAAAAGGAAATGTTAGATTCCAAGGCCAGAAGGTCATGACCCCGCATGCCCCCTCCCGTGTCACCTCTGGGGAGGATTGTAACCCAAGGCTGTGAATCTCCTTGTTGCCATCTGTCTCCAGAGTAAGGGAGTCTTGCCTGTGCCAGCTGAATGTCAGCTCCCTAACACAACCAGCCTGTCAGCCACTCAAGCACTCTCCCATGAGCTATACCAGCCCTGCCAGTTAACAATAGATGCACCCCAGCTGCTGAGTCCCTTCAACGTGTTCCTCTGTGGTATCCAACCCCTGATCACTGGCTATGCACAGAAATCCCAGATCCTCTGTTTCCAAAGCAACAGTGTATTCCAGTTTACAAGTTTTACTTTAGACCACCACTCCTGTATCACACACAGCACTGGTTTGATTACAGTAAAGCAAAAGGAAATTTATTTAAGAAGGAATAGAGGTTCAAATAGAATGACAGAACCAAATGGTTACAATACAAAACAAAATCTTAAAATGCAAACTAAGACCTACACTTAAGAGTTCCCTTTCCTATCTAATGAAATAGATTCTCACCCCCCAAAGTGCAACACTTGTTAGCCCCAAGGAGCCAGGACCCAATCTTTCATGAAGCACCCCTGCTCATCAAGGTACATCCTCAGTGAATCCTCAGTGTCTTTTTTCCACTCCGTGATATACTGAATCAGTCTTTTGTCTTTATTCACAGACAGGACAATCACCTCACTGTCATTTTGTTCCTCACCTCCAAGTGGTTTTGATGTTTATAGTTTATCCTGGGTGGTTTTCCATTGACTTTTATGGGTTGTTGCAACAGTAGACAATTGAGAAAGTCATTATGTAATTGACTAGCCAGGGAACGGTGACATAGTTGACTAGCTAGGGAGAGGGTCACAATTCCCTCTCACTTGAATGGGCCATCACTGAGACATATGATTCTCTGGTCACTCGCTTTCACTCCAAGACCACAGGGGCATATTTTTCCATATAGCTACAATATTCCTTAAATATGACCTGTACACACATCTCATAATGTTTATGATTATCAGTGAGTTACAAGCTTTGAGTCGAGACCTCATATGCTACCCTTTTTGGAGAAATACAGAGACAGTGGTCTATTAGGTGTAGTGAGTTTGTCAGGTCAGAGACAGAAGTTGCTTGTAATGAACCCTTTGCCAGTTGGCACCGATGCTGCCTCTGTGTCACAAGGACCTCAAGGCTACAGTGTTGTCCCTTGAAGTGTTTTTCACATCCATGTGCTTAAGATCATTCCAGTGAACTGTTTCCTCCAGTGGATGAATGGAGAATTATCACTTTTTATAAATACAAGTAGCTATCTTGTAGTCTTCTCAACACTTAGTTCTTTGACTTAAATATCTATAATTAAAAAGCATTTTTCAAAATACCAAGGGACCTTAATTACTGTAAAATTAAATGTTATTGTCACTGTTCTTGCACAGTTTAAAGGCAAATTCATGCAACCTACCAGAAGAAAGAATATCTGGGGAATGAAGTGGAAAAGCATTCTTCCTCTTTCATGCATTTTTCCTTATTGAAAAATAAGGTATTGCATAATTTTTGTCACTCATATCATTCATAATCACTGAAATAAAATTCCCAAGCCAGAAGAGAAGCCCCTGGGAACACATTAATCACTGGTATAAAATTAATGAGTTAGATGGTGTTTATACCAAGGATTAAGTTGGCCCCTATGTTGGGAATCACAAAGGGCCTTTCCGTAAGTTTTTATGCAGATGTGTTTTAGGGAACAATATCATATACCTTAAAGACAAATAATGGGCAAGTCTCTAGAGTTTCAGAGGGTTCATTCAGATAAGCATCCACATGTTTGGGAGCTTAGCTGGACCTTATCTGAAGCTTCTGAGTCTACCTAAGGGAATTCGGCACCAGCCATAATTACTGTATATTAACTTATAGTGTGATACAGCATGGCTAGAAGGCAGCAGGAGAGTGATCTAGGAGAGATATGTAAGTCCCAGGATGAGGAGAAGCCTTATTCCCTGTAGAGGAAAGAGAGGTTTCTATAGATTAATTAAAAGCACCTGAAGCCAATTAGAGCACCTGAAGCCAGTCACCTGATAACCCCCCCCCCCCCCCCCCCCCCGCTTCAATCAGCCAAGTGAAGGAGTTGGAGCAGAGTGCAGTTTGGAGGAGCTGAAGTAGAGGAGAGTTTGGAGAAGTGCTGTGGCTGACTAGAAGACCAAGACCCTAGGTAAAGAGACACTGGGCTTGTGGAGAGAGGGAGGGGGAGGAAGCCCCACAAGCTGAAGAGCAGGAGAGGGAAGTAGCCTTGGGGAAGGAAGCACTAGTTCAAGTGGTTTACCACTATCCCTAGGGCCCCTGGGCTGGGACCTGGAGTAGAGGGTGGGCCTGGGTCCCTCCCTCTCCACTACCCTTCTCTGGGTTACTAATGGGACAGTAGATACCCTAGTTCAGGGGCAGGAATTGTGCCCTGAAACCCCCCCCCCCCGCCCCCAAGAAGAGGACGTGTGGGACCCATCGTAATTGTACCGGCAATTTGCCACAGTAGCTATATTTTAATAAAATGGTCAGAGATGCTACCAAATTAAAAAGCAATTGAGAAGTAGGTACAAAAGCTTCTGGTGGATTTTTCACTATTTTTCAGCTTTACAAATGTGTCCTAAACTAAAATGCTGTTTAGTTTCCTTATTACTGATACAATGGGGAAAAAAGTAGTCTGAGCTCGTGCAGGTAACCCTGTAGTCATTTAACTGTCGATGCAGCCTGAGTGATCTGTGTGTAGGGGGGAGGTTCTAATTTATTTCCTCATCCCTGCCACCCCAAAGCGCCTACATGCAAAAGATTAATCTTACAGGCTAAAAGTTGAAAATTTTTGGAAAGGGAAGTGTCAACTATAAATAGATAAATAAAACTTGCAGCCAGCTGAGTACTTGTGTATTTCAGTGCACTATAGTATGAATCAATACACTAGTATTGTGACCCCTGTGAAACCCAGACAAAATCTGTATATCTAGATGGGATTTATTTAATAACAACCTTATACCTGCTATCGGTTATATGCCCTGTATTACAAAATTATATACACTGAGACATATTGACTAATACAGCAACCACAGGGCTTTCTTCACTGGAAATTGTTTTTCTGAAACACGGAAAAGTTTCATAACCCGTTTTTCACTGGTGCTGGGGAATGAAAGCAGAACAAACACCAGCCTAAGTTAGGCTGCTAGGGGGCTGATCCAACTCTCTCTGAAATCAATGGGAGGCTTTTCATTGACTTTAATAGGTCTTGGATCAGATCCTAAGAAACATTATCCACTCCTATCCCAAAGCCTTTGGATGCTACTTTACACAAACACAGCACAATTAAGACTCCACAGGTTTCTTGGGTAAGAGGCCATCCAGAATGCTGGCAAAGACAGGGTTAGACAATTGGAAACGGCTGTTGAGAGCTAATGTAAAACTTACACAGAGGAAGAGATTTGCAGTGTACAAGAAGTTTTATTGGTCCTACAAAACCCGAGTACTACGCTACACATTCTTGAGCGCCATCTACTGGCACCTTATCTATTAACTATTTCAGTGTATACAGCTGGCGTGCCTCTGTAACCAGAAAACCAGTGAGCTACCCTGTGTAAGTCATATATTGCAATAAGTGTGCTGTAACTCATCTTGCTTGATGGATTTTCATTTGTTGTTCTGGGTGCCTTGACTATTTAACTTCTGAACATTATAAAATTGAGGTTTGCTTCATCAAATGTTTGAAGTAAAAATCTTATGACTGACACTTTGGGGGGTGTGTGTGAAATATCACCCCATTTTTCTTAAATTGTATATAAGAAATTTGGCATTATTTGGTCTATGATTGACATCAGGAATTATTAGTACCGTAAAAGAAAGCTAACGTAGGAGAGGAATTTCCTCCTTCCTTTTGATAGGAGGAAAGAGGGTATAGAGTACAGCTGGTGCCCAATACAATGCAGAGCTGCTGAATGAAAAACACAAGAATTTTTCTGATCACCAAGAGTGAGGGAATGTATCCATTCTGTATCAGCCTCTACAGTTGCTAGCCCATGGGAGGGTCTTCCATACCATGCAGCCACAGAGAGAGAGAGAGAGACAGACCAAAATTGGCCCATTCAAAGGGAAAGGCCACAGACTCCAGTCGCCCTGATTGGCAGTAGGGTTTATAGGAAAAATGGATCTTCTCAGTGCATCTCCAGATGTACTGAGTTGGACAGGTTCTAACCTTTCTAATGCCTGTCAGAGAATACACAAAGGTGTCAAATTTTCCCAAATCACTTCTTTCTTGCTGAATAACCTTTTATGAATTTCAGCCAGGGAGATGAAGGAGATTGCATACAGCAGAGACTACTTCCTTTGTCCCATAAATAGCAGTGAACACAAGGCAGTGAGCCCAGGGTTCCTTATCAACCTGCATTTTGCAATACCTTTATCACCTAAGCAGCTTCTGAGAGTACTTTATAATATTAAAAATTAAACTGGAAAAGGAACCCCTATAAATATATTTTAAAATGTAGCTGTAAAAACTTAAGACAATGTGCCATTTTAAAATATTGGGTGTACAAACAGACTGTCACATAGCTAGTGCATAAAAACATTTTCCTTCTGCGTCTGTCCTACAGAGCTTTGTTTATATAAATCACCCTTAATAATCCTCTTTGATTGCATTTTCTTCTTTCTTTTGTGACATGGCATTGCTCATGTGTTTTCAAGAGCTAGTCCCAATTAAAGGTACCGGCTCTTAAAAATGAGATGCCAACATTGCTCTCCCTTTAGTGAACATTTCCAGTTCACCTTGTGACTGGCTGTCCTAAAATATGTCTCTAAAATGCCAGGTTAGATCCTTGGAGACAATCAGTAATGCAATTCTCAGTTGTGTGCTAAAACCCAGTGTGAGTGCACCTTATTTTTGTTTGCAATGATGTGATATCTGAGCTATTTGTTTGATGTGCCCGAAGATAAAATTAGTGGATATAATGTGAATAGATCACTCATTTGTGGAAATATTTACAGTGGTTCTTTCAGAGAATCATTCAGTTCAAAATACTAGTTAGCAAAGGATGGATATTGATGGACTGCTTTGGATACTATCTTGTGTAAAATGTTTCCATGCCGAGCTGTTAAAACCTGTAACAAGCTTATATTTTAAAATGTACTCTATAAATATTGTTTACATATTAGTACAGTAACTGATTCATAGAATGCACACAGTCAAGGATCCATCATTTCAAAATTCTATGACAATGTCACAAATATAATGTACCCAAAAATAGCATGAATGAATTAATTGTAACCCAAGGCCCTGGCCCTGTAAGTACCGATGTGTGAGCTTAATTACGCTCAGGATATGTCTTCACTGTAAGAAATCAGGTCAGCTGATTTAGGCTCAGGGGTCCCGAGCTGCTGGCTATAAAATTGCAGTGTAGACATTCGGGCTTGGACTGGAGCCTGGGCTTTGAGACCCCATGAGGTGTGAGGTCTCAGAGCTTGGGCTCCAGCCTGAGCTTGAATGTCTATGCTACTATTTTTAGCTCTGCAGCCCAAACCCTGCCAGCCTGAGTCAGCTGACCTGGGCTCTGAGACTCAGTGCTGTGGCTTTTTTATTTCAGCGTAGACATACCCTCAGATGAGTAGGCTCGTTGAATTCAGTGGGACTTTATGCAGCTGCAGGGAGCCTCGCCTAATTGGGATCTACAACCTGATTTGGGGCCTCTGGCTGAGATTCCCAAGAGTAGGTAGTGATTTTGGGTGTCCAGTATGAGATACCTTAAAGAGGTTTGTTTTTGAAAAAGTGCTGAACACCCATCCTCAGAATATCAGGCCTTTTAAGGTGTCAGGTTGGGCACCCAAAAATCACTAGTCACTTTTGAAAATCTTGAGAGCTGGCACCACCACAGTACAAATATTAATACTAGTTTGAGGCTTTCCCACCTATTTTGAATACATAATTGTTTGTTCACATAGCCCTTTCTCTCTGAGGATTCCATAGATCATTTGGACTCTTTCCCACCTCCTTCCCCATTCACCCAGAAGCCCCACTGTCTCTTCAGGAACACTTAGTGGTCCAACCATTCATTTTTTTTTTTTTAACTTAAAATATACTAAATTTGGAACATGGAGCTGTTCCTGTTTACAAAGGACAGTGGCCAAAAGGGTGATGAAATGCTTCTGATATGGGACTGTGGCACTTTTCAGGGAGTGGGCCTTTTAAAATAGTCCCTTATTCTCCTCCAGCCTCTTGCTTTCCTACCCCCCTGCACAACAAAATGGATTGTTTGCCTATCCATCCACAACCTCCCGGGGTTGCCTCTTATTATCTTTGTCACACCATTAACTTTCCCACACCCATTTCACATAATGGATGCATGGGTTTATGGATCTATTCTAGTTATGATGACCCCAGTGCAGGTTTATCCAACCCCAAGCATTTAAAAATCATGAGTCAGTTACACATCATCATCCCCCCCCCCCCCTCCACACACACACACTCACCGTGAAATTGGCTTTAAAAAACTGGAGACCACAAGTAATAAATCACACAGGTCTGCCTTCTGATTTTTCTGTGTATACAACAAGCTTTCTGCCCACATTTCTCTCTTTCTCCCCCCCCTCCCCGTTTGTGTGAGATTTATTTCAGGTTGAAGAAGAGTTGTTGTTTTTTTACCCACAAAAGCTTATGCCCAAATAAATCTGTTAGTCTTTAAGGTGACAGTGGACTCCTTATTGTTTTTATTTCAGGTTGAAAATTCAATCAAAACGCAGGCCCCATACTCCTCTTGGGCTGCACTTATTCTCTTCTGATTCCAAGGGAAGGAGAAACCTTCTGTTCCTCTCCACCAGTGCTTCCCCTTCCAGTCTCCCTGTCCCTGTCACAGTCTCCCATCCCTCATCCTCCCCCCTTCTATTCTCCTGAAGGTTAGCTCATCCCGTCAGTTAACAGAAATCATACCATGTGACAGAGAGGGAACCAAGGACCACTCACTGTGAGCAGTTTGTGAAAGCCCTCAAACCCTAACATGTTCATTCAGATGTGTTTGAACAATTGCAAACAATGAAAAAAATCATAAAAAATATGATTAGTGACAATTTGCAAAGAGGGAGGGTTCAAAACCAAGGATAAATTCTTCACTTTGAATATCTCTCGGAAGGGTACAGCTACAAATACTGTACCTAATGCAGTGCATTTATCTTCTGTAGAAGTGATCTGTTAATTCTCATTCATAGCATATGCTAATTTGAAGCACTAACATAGAATAAGAACACTTTCAGTTGTGCATTAATAAGTAAGCCAGTTATTAAAATCTAACTGGACACAAGTGTCTTAACAATGGCATCATAACATGGTACTGGCACAGAGCAGACTGAAGCCATTTCTGATTCACTCCACATCAAATACAATATTCTTTGTTGTCTCGACATTTAGATGAAGTTCAGATAAAACAAACAAACCCACTAGTCAATATCATGAATTACTAGTGGAGACGGACCGAAGCCAAAATCACCACCTAGCACTGGGAGTGAACAGGTTGAAAATTTGGATCCATGTTTTGCAGTTGAGGTCCACCTCAATTAACAAAGTCCAGTTTTCAGTGAGTTGTTAAGATTTTGTCATTCATGTTGTGTGATTCTTCACACAATAGTCGCCTACAGAATAGAATGGGCATCATGATGCTTTTGACTCCTTGAGAGTTGAGGTCCTAATTGGCAAAACAAATGGGAAAATAAAAGAAACAAATAGATTCAATGAAATCTACTGGGTAGGTATAGTGTTCAGGTATATGAGAGTGTGGATGACTTCAGATGAAGCAAGGATAGAGGGGACTACATTTAATTTTAACACCACTCAGACCAAAAATATTTTAGCCCATAGAATGCTTGCTTTGTAAACACTATGATAATACTGCTGAAAAATCCCTTTGGTATTCAAAGCAGATATCTAATGAAAAAGAAATAAAAGTGATAGGCTATTGGCTGAAAAGATTAAAGGGATTCAAGAGCAATGTATTATTCCACCAATTAAGAACGATCAGGAATATGTGCTATTTTTGCTGCTTATTTTAAGAACCTCCATATCTCAGATGCTTCAAGCTCTGAAGTTATTCAAAAATATCTGGAAGCAGCAGGTTTGCCAAAGATAAGGGAAATTGACAAATAAACTTTAGATAAAGAAACAACAGAAGAAGAAATCCTAGAGGCAATAGCAAGTATGAGAGGTGGTAAAACCGCTGAACCTGATGGTTTTCCAGCTGAATTTTACAAGGTATCAGTGGACCCTTTGAGAGGTACCTTCCTCCCCTAACAGCATGGCACTGAACTTCCACAACCTATGAAAGTCGCTACTACTATTGTTCTCCCTGAAGCTGGGAAAGACCTAACCTTATGCAGTTCCTATAAGCCTATATCTCTGTTGAATCATGACACAAAGATTTTAGCAAAAATATGAGTGAGCCAATTGCAAAAGTCCATGCTCTCAGCTTATGTAAATACAGATCAAAGTAGATAGACACGTGTCAGGCTATATTTGGAAAGTACTTGGAATTATCCACAATTCCAGATTAAAAAAAAGATCAATTTCTCTTGTTCTCACTAGACACAGAGAAAGCCTTTGATAGAATAAAATGGAACTTTCAGTTTCAAGTCCCGTCCCTCTATTTTAGTTAAATAGAGAATTGCTCTTTACACTAGCCTAAAAGTAGCTGTGTAAATTAATGTGGTTAAATCCCCCCTATTTGAATTACACTGAGGGACTAGGCAGAGATGTCCATTGTCACCTTTATTTTTTGCACCGGCCATGGAGCTTTTTGCACAGAGGATAAGGAACAGTGAATCCATCACAAGAATAAAATTTGCAGGAACACATCAAAAAAAAGCATTCTATGCAGACAATGTATTATTTTTATCTAAATCAAATATTTCCCTAAAGAAATCCAGGACTTTGGGAAAGTGTCCGGCTTTAAATTAAATTATGACAAATCTGAAAAGTTAGCTGTAAATTTTCCAAACTCTGAAAAGTCATTCCTCCAGAAAACATTTGGGTTCAACTGGGCAACAAATTCTATAACATACCTGGGAATTCAAATCTCAAACAACCTAGAAAAGCTCTCTGATTTAAATGTCAAACCACTACTTCAGCAAATGAAAAAGACCTGTAGTGCTGGGGGAAGATGCAATGTCTTAGTAGGGAAAATAGACTCGGTCAAAATGAAATTTCTGCCAATGCTCTTTCTTATTTCACAATCATTCTGTGATTATCCCAGAAAACCCCTAGCATGAACACAGAAGCTGCTTTTAGAAAGTATATGGAATTAGAAAAGACCAAGAGTGAGAGCAAATACTTTGTACAGATCCATTAAACAGGGTGGACTAACTTCCAGATATTCTATGGTACTATCATGCCAACCAGCTCAAAGCAGCAGTGGTAGATGGGGGACCAAACACTGGATCTTTATTGAACAAGAAAACCATGGCAGTGTAAACAGTGCTAGGCTGCCATAGATTAATAAAAAATCAGGCCTGCCAGAAACGTGTACACATTCTTTCGCAAAGGCTGCTCTGTGGGTTTGGAATAGAATTAGAGATAAAATCAGTTCTTTTGTCTCACGGATGACAGCCATTGCAAATAACCCAGGTCTTAACCTAAATTTTGAACCAGAGAGTTTCAAAGATTAGGAGAGCCTTGGAATATACATGGTTGGCCAGATATTCAGTAAAGCAATGTTGCTTTTCTTATTTAGAGATCAAAACTAACTTTAATTGGCCTGCTCTCACCTGATACCAGTACTTTCAAGTCAGGCACATGTTTCTCAAATTCTGTGTGTAAAACAGGTTAACTTTAATAGAAGCGACGGTGTCTGGTCAATTAAGAAACAGAAAAAGTTAACTAACTTGTCTTGATCTTTGCAGGCAGTTTTCTTAACACAAAAGTGCCCATGTATGACATACAGGGAAGAGGATGTGGATAGACAAATGGGTTTTGATCTGGAAAAGAGGACCGGCAACCTCAGTCTATAGCACAATAGAAGAAATTTTCTTTGAGATACTGTCTCAATGGTACCTCATACCAGTGAGGTTAAAAATTAAATAGAGACTGAATGGGAATAAATGTTGGAGAAATTGTGGCGAAAGAGGAGATTTGATGCGTACATTAGAGAGTATTGGGATGTAACCAAATATCACAAATTATTGAATATTTGTTACCAAAGGATACTTTGGCAATCCTCCTAGGGCCTCCTGGTGGAAATGGTCACACAAAAGGAAATGAAGAATGAATCTCTCATCTGCCAATAACTGCTTGGCTAGTGGTAGGCTCTCATTGGAAAAAGGAAAAATACTTCAACCACTGAGGGATGGTTCAAAAAATATGGGAAGTTGTGTTTATGGAAAAATTAACACAGCAATTATGTGCCCAGCAAAATAGACACAGGACCGATAGATACTTAGATATTTGTCACCTTTTATTAGGTACTCAGACAAAACTGCATTCACCAACAAAAAAAAAAAACCCCAAACACCTATCCAATTTTTTTTAAATGTTAACATTTGATAGACATACCTGGTCAGTTAAATACGTGCACATAGAGATTTCACTCAGTTGAATAAAATCATTAGAAAAGACACAGGTATTGTACCCTCTTAAACAGAAAGATCTGATGACTATATTCTTGCATAATGTCTCTTTAAACAAAAGCTAACTGTTGTGCTTGTTTTGTTTCTGATATTTACAGGGCAAGGATTTGTAAACTTGTTAAAACTTACTAAATAAATAGTGTTAAACATATATAGCAATGGTGTATTTCCAGCACTTCCATTATTAACACCTAAAGCACTGTGGCAAAAGTGGGGGGAAAAATACAAACCTAATTACTGTACCGAACTATCTGAGATGAAAAGCCACAGATAGGGTTTACAGCCACCAATCTGTGTTAGCTGTTGATGAAGACAATAGATGCCTATGCACTTGGGCTTTTAGCAGCAAATTCTTGAGCTCTTGTGTTTAAAGATAGCCTGCAATAAAAATGAAATGGACTGGTGCCCTTTTGTGTGTTTATGATGTATATAAAAGGTATAGGGTGAGGGCTCCCCCCCCTTTTTTTTTTTTTACTTTAGAAATTGAGGTGGTCTAGGCTGATGACAGGAGAGCTAGTGAAATGGTGACATTCCAAGGGGCAAGAGACAGAACTGAACAATTGCGAGGGGAGGATTTTTAGTCCCACCATTTAAAACTTTGTTTTTGATACCCCAACATTTCAGGCTCTCATCATGGATCAGGAAAAGAAGCGGAAAGGGCATGAGCATTTGTTTAAAAAAAAAAATCCTTCGTGGGTCCCCTTTAAGAGAGAGTGTCGTTAAACTCCTGTGCTGCGAAGCAGCTATAAATACACTTGCCCCATCCCAGGAGAAATCCAGACACTTCAGTTCCCAGATCCAGTTGGGTTCCGATAGATAATTGATTCAGGTGACCGAGTTGGTGATTTATAAATGAACATTGCTGGGTATGTGGTTATGCTGACAAGGATTTAGTATGCCTTTAAAGAAGTTCAAACAGGATCCCTGAACAGGGGGTGATTACTTTGGCCCTGGCATAAATTAGAGCACCATTTCTCAACCTTTTCAAGTTGGTGGCCCCTTATTTGAAGTAAAAAAATTTTTATAACCCTCACTTAACATTCAATGTAAAAGTGAGACTAAGACAATAACAATGATAAGCTTAATAATTTATGTGGATGCATATTTCGAGAGTTTGGCAGAGAATATTCGATCTTGAAGGGTAAGGATGTACAGGGAGTAGGGGAAGCAAGATTTTCTTTGATTAGATTGTAATAAAATTTTCAATATCTCGTGATCCTCCCCTCCGATTGCCTTGTGTGACCCACCAGTTGAGAAATGCTGAATTAGCGCAACGACAGGTGGGAAGGATATTGGTTAGAAGTACAGGTATCTAAGGATCATAATGCCCTGCTGTAGTATGGCACGGGGTCTTGGAGTGCTTGTGAAAATCCAAGTGCACCTGTTATGGCCCTTAGGCCCTTTAAAACGGGTAGGTGTAGTCACAGGCACATGACTAGGAGCAAGCATGAATATAAGGCTTCTTGTCTCTTCAGCAAGGGTAGCAGATAGGAGAGACCCAAGGGCAGGGAAACCCTGCTGTGTGTGTGCAGGGGGTTCCTTAGTATCCAGGGTTCCCCTTGGAAAAGGTGTCCTCCCAACTGGCTGAAGCTGAAATGGCCTCGGGTAGTTTGAGTTGATTTGTTGTGGGTTTGAGTTTGTGTTTTGGAAATAAAGCAAGCCCACATGAAAGGGGGTATGAAAAGAGCTGTTGCTGGGACTTTATTCTTCTGTCTCTGCCTCATGAGTCTGTACACTGCCTCTGCTAGGGCCCATATACCCACATTTAATGGCTATCCCCAGGAGTTCCCTTGCTTGGCTGGATTTTCAGTGGTTTTGAAAAGGAGAGTGAATGTAACTTATAATTCACAATCCCTGCTGTGCTCTTCTCTCCTCCAAGTGGCTTGAATGTGGTCCAATCTGTGTGCAATTTCCCCAGTTTCAGTAATAAAATACATCTTGTGGCTTTTGCTAGGTTGAGCCATCTGATGTGCAGCCCCGCTTTCCTCCAGCTCAGACAATCAGCTGGTGCCGTTGCACATAAGCAATAGTAGAGTGTTTTTTAATTTACACTGCTCAATAAATGATAGCAACCAACTCTTGTAAGTTTTTCCAGGCTCCGTGTGACATTGCCGGGTCTGCAAATAATTTACATTCTAGTAAAAATGCACAGATCTGTCCTCCAGATTTTTGCCCAGGTTTCCAGAATGTTCATAGACAATAAAGCAGGAGTGTACATGCAGGAGAAGGGAGTAATGTGGCTATGAATCTAACATAGAAATTAGAAATACAGTCCTGCTCAGCAGTTTGGTACAATATATTTGCATTCATTCTGGAGTTAGGGAACAGGAGATTTATTTGTTGAAGGAAGTTATCCATTGAAGAGTGATCAGGGAAACTTGCTGCCTCTTATAGACAGTATAGTTGTAGCTGTGTTGGTCAGGATATTAGAGAGACAAGGTGGGTGAGGTAATATTTTTTTATTGGACCAAACTTCTAATGATAAGAGAGACCAGTTTTCAAGCTACACAGAGCTGAAGAAGAGCTCTCTGTAGCTCAAAAGCATGTCTTTCTCACCATCAGAAGTCAGTCCAGTAAAAGATATTACCTCACCCACCTTTGGGGTGGGGCCAGAAATGAGTGGTTCAGGGTGTGGGAGGGGGCTCCAGGCTGGAGCAGGAGGTTGGTGTGCGGGGTGGTGTGAGGGCTCCAGCTGGGGGTGCGGGCTCTGGGGTCAGGCTGGGGATGAGGGGTTTGGGGTGCAGGAGTGTGCTCCGGGCTGGGATTGAGGGGTTTGCAGGGCAGGATGGGGATCAGGGCTGGGGCAGGGGATTGGGACGCGGGGGGCGGGGGTGCAGGTTCCAGGCAGTGCTTAGCTCAAGCAGCTCCCAGAAGCAGCAGCATGTCCCCACTCCATCTCCTATGTGGAGGTGGGGCCAGGTGGCTCTGTGTGTTGCCCCATTGGCCACAGTTCCCCGCCGATGGGAGCTGCAGAGCCAGCACTTGGGACGGGGTCAGTGTGCAGAACCCCCTGGCTGCCCCATGCATAGGAGCTGGAGGGGGGAGGTGCTTGCCGCTGCTTCTGGGAGCCCCATGGCAGGTAGGGAGCCTGCCTTAATCTTGCTGCGCTGCCGACTGGACTTTTAATGGCCTGGTCGGTGGTGCTGACCAGAGCCACTAGGATCTCTCTTCAACCGGGCATTCCAGTCAAAAATGGGACACTTGGCAACCCTAGGCTGAACCCTGCAGCTGTATGTATGGAATGTCTCAAGAATCAAGGTCTGGAAATGTAAACTCTCAACTTTGTAGAGTACTTGCTTAACTTTATACAAATGATAGACGATTTCCCCCCAAGTTCTCCAGAGGGAAGAATGGATAGCAGGCAGTGTGTGAGCTGGAGCTGGGGCCTGGAGAGCTGAGTCTGCAGGCCTCCGAGCTAGACAGGGACACACTCTCCCTGTTGTTGGCAGGGGGCCAGCAGTAGGAGTACACAGGGCTGCAGCCTGCAGGCAAGAAGCTGATGTGCGGAGTCACAAGGCTCTTATCTTTTTATCCCTGTCCCAGACTTCCCTCAATGACTGGCTTAGGAACGATTGTTTAAGTTGTGCCTCGGGTGTTTGCACCATTTATTTCTGGCAGTCCTAGTAAAGACCCTATTGAGCCTTGCACTTAAAGCATCTACAGAGCTTGCCTGTGAGCTCATGGTACACTCACCATACTACCAGACATGTAGGGACAGGTGTACCCCATCAATCAAAGTGTTATTTAGGGCACAGCAACACTTCATAGTTGAGATCTCCTTTGTCCCAAGAACGTCTAATCGAGCCAACTAAATTGGCTTGTCCTCCATGTAGCCAAGTTAGAATAGTAATGCACAAACATGCTCTAGTACCATTTAGTGATCTCCAGAGCAACCCAAATAATCATACTTCCCCTCCATGATAAAATAGATGCTTCTCTTTCATCTACCAGTGCCTGGATCTGTTGACCTCCTGGGTATGTTTGTGAAGTTGATCATTTCTCAAAGGCTTTTGGGAAAATATGGGTTTCTGGGTTGGGTTCTGTGGACACTGAGTTAGTTAGACCTGTACAGTTTGGTGGGCTGGTTTATTATTTTTGTTGCACGTTCTGGTGATTGATGACCTAATTGCTGATACCTGAAGTATGTTGTTGATTGTGACATTTTGGAAGTTATTGTGCATGTGTATGTAATGTAAGGAGTCTAGAGATTGGAATAAGCACTGCAAAAAGAAGTGTGTCTGTGTATAGTGCTTTGGCTTGGCTTCCTTCCATTTTCTTGCTCATTCCTTTACTCTGTGTGTTCTACTCTTGTTCTCTTGGCTTTTTTTTTCTTACGGTTGAATTGTCCTGTTTATCTCAGTTGAGCACTCCTCATGCAACGTATTCTTCCCTTTCTTCCTCTTAGAGTGAATTTCCTTTCCTGTCTGCCCCTTCTGCTTTCCCCCATCAGATCCTTCTTAAATAATTAGGCTAGAGTTGCTCTTCCCTCTTTCCAGGCCAAAGTCATAGTCCTCTCTTTCTGAAACCCCTTCTCATAGTACCCCTTCCCATCCAAACCTGCCAGGACTCATATCTTCACTTCATGAACATCAAATGGATGTGGATGAGAATCTGAACATCAAATTGAAAGCTATGTTGATCCACGAAATTGTGTGTGTTAGGGTTGGAATGGGGAGGTTGCTGGGAAAGCCCTTGATTTACATTCGCTACGTTGCATCTGTCTAAAAGGGCATATAGACTTTTTTTTTTCCCCCTCCATGTGAATGTGCATCCTGGGCCCGATTCTCTTGTATGTATTGACTGCATTACAGTTATAAACTCAGCCGGTAGTGAATCTGGCTCCAGTATCTGCAGTGGGTTAATGTATGGTAAGCAGAATGTTTGGAGAATAATGGGAATGACATGTAAATAAACAGTGTTTATTTTGTGAAAGGAGAATGACACTGAGTTGCAACAGACAATAACCCTGAAAAAGCTGAAATTGGAAGAACCAGATGACTGGCCCTCCACTCATTGTATGCTCATAGAACTTTTCAGTCCAGAGAGCTGTCTGTACAGTGGGGGGCTAAGCCAGATGCTGCTGTCCTTACTCAGTGGAATCTGTCCATTTCGTGACACTCCTGTGGCCTTTAAGACATCAGTGATAAGGGCTAGTATATCACCATGCATAGAACTGGTATTTCTTAGGCATTTGCCACTGTCAACCAATAACCAGCACAAGCAAATGAAGAAAAATGGGAGGGGAGCAGAGCAACCTAGCCTGGCTGGAAGCAAGCTGGAGACTTCAGTAACTGTGATTTGTTTGCTGTGGAAGAAAATTGGTTGGCAAAAGTGCTTGATCTACAAGAGCAAATTTTTAAAAAGCCTTTTTAATTGCATGTTCTAGCAAACAAGGTACTTTCATCTCATCCTTCTTTTACCAGCTTCCACTCACAAGGTCCTAATTAATACAGACTAGAAATAGCACACACGTGATTCTAAATGTGTGCATGTCCCTGAAAGAAAATCATCAACATTTAGCTACAAAATAAACAAACCACCAAAACCATGTATTCTTAAATGGAGATTATAAACAAAGTGCGAAACCCTCGCCCCACCGAAGTCGATGACAAAATTCCCATTGACTTCAGTGGGGCCAGGATTTCATCCCAAGGCTCTGACTGTAAAGAGCTGCTTGTGAGCAGACCTTTTTACCAGTTCGGAGACATCTGTAACCAGAAGCCCAGATTAACTCTAGCAGCCTAATGCTGCAGATGGCAGTGGGGCTCTGCGTGGGGAAGGCGAAGGGCTGCACACAGCTCAGCTCACTGCAAGTGAAATCCATTCTGAATTCTCTCTCTATTAAAATGCCCTTTGCTCTCTTTCCACTGTAAGGATATTCTAGAGCACCAAGGGGGTTCTGCTATGGCAATCTGTTTCCAATCTGGCACATCTAAAATTCAAACATTTAAAATAGTTTTTTTTTATAAAAATTTCTCATCTGCCTGAATATTTTAGAAGTATACATTTAGGGATTGTGAAAGGGTGCAGAAGTTTATATCAAGGCCAGCATTCAGGGGAATAATTTTCCACTTAGTCCAGCCTCAGGAGATCATTGGGCTGTCAGACTTAATCAGGGCTCCTGATTACAGAAAGGCCTCTACTTGGCCGCCTCCTTGATCTACATTATTAAACAACTGTCAGTCAAGTTGCCTTTTCAAATGATTCCCTGTTAAGTGCAGAAAGAGGAGGTTGTCAGTAAGGCAGATAACAGAAATGGTGAGATGATAATGCTGAAACCAAAAGTGAGATTGTTTTGCTTTAGCTGGATTGGACCTTTCTTTTTCTGTGAATTTTTTAAAAAGTTAGTTATTTTTGGAGGAGTAGGTAGGTATGGTGCTTCTGGAAAATTTTGCAGTACTCCTTCCCAGGCAGTCGTCTCCCATTTTGTATGTGTGCAACTGATTGTTTCTTCCTAAGTAGAGTACTTGGCATTTGTCCTTCTTGAATTTCACCCTATTTACTTCAGACCATTTCTCCAGTGCGTCCAGATCATTTTGAATTTTAATCCTATGCTCCATAGCACTTGTAACCCTTTCCAGCGTGGTATTGTCCACAGATTTTATAAGTATATACCATTATCTAAATCATTGATGAAGATATTGAACGGAACCGGACCCAGAACTGATCCCTGTGGGACCCCTCTCGATATGCCCTTTCAGCTTGACTGTGAACCTCTGATAACTATTCTGTGGGAACAGTTTTCCAACCATTTTGCACCCACCTTACTGTAGCTCCATCTAGGTTGTCTTTCCCTTCTCTGTTTATGAGAAGGTCATAGGAGGCATCAAAAGCCTCACTAAAGTCAAGATATACCACATCTACCACTTCCCCCCTATCCACAAGGCTTGTTACCCTGTCAAAGAAAGCTATTAGGTTGGTTTGACATGATTTGTTCTTGACAAATCCATGCTGACTGTTACTTTTCACCTCATTATCTTCTAGGTGTTTGCAAATTGATTTGCTCCATTATCTTTCTGGGTACTGAAGTTAGGCTGACTGATTTGTAATTCCCTAGGTGATGGTTATTCCCTTTTTATAAATTGGCACTATATTTTTCCCTCTCACCTGTCTTCCATGAGTTTTCAAAGATAATCACTAATGGCTCATACCATTCCTTAGAATCATGAACTCTACCATTTCATGATCACTTTCACCCAAGCTGCCTTCCCTTTTCAGATTCTCAGCCAGTTTCTCCCTATTTGTCAAAATCATATCTAGAATAACCTCTCCCCTAGTAGCTTTCTCCACCTTCTGAAATAAAGCATTGTCTCCAGTACATTCCAAGAACTAGTTGGATAATCTGTGCCCTGCTGTGTTATTTTCCGAACAGATGTCTAGGTAGTTGAAGTCCCCCATCACCACCAAGTCCTGTGCTTTGGATGATTTTGTTAGTTGTTTAAAAAAAGCCTCATCCACCTCTTCCTCCTGGTTAGGTGGTCTGTAGTAGACCCCTACCAGAGCATCACTCTTGGTTTGTTTTTTTTTAACCCCTTTATGCTTATCAGAAACTTTCAATAAGTCTGTCTCCTATTGCCATCTCAACCTCAGTCCAAGTGTACACACTTTTAATATATAAGGCAACACCTCCTCTCTTTTTGTCCCTGTCTGTCCTTCCTTAGCAAGCTGTACCCTTATATACCAATATTCCAGTCATGCATATTACCCCACCAAGCTGTGATGCCAACTGTGTTATAGTTGTGTTTATTAACTAGGATTTCAAGTTCTTCCTGCTTATTCCCCATGCTTCTCGCAATAGTATACAGACATCTAAGATACTGCTTTGATTTCCCCCCTATGTTCTCTCTTGGCTTTCCCTTATCCCTGCTGTAATGGCCCACGCTCCCCCCAGATTCCAACCCTTCTCCCACTGCAACATCCTGGTTTAACATCTCAATCATATTTTAACTAGAAATTATCTAAATCAGCTTGAAAAATAAATCTATTTCTGTGATCATGATGGTGTTTGGAACTCTACACAGATGTTCTGATCCTGCAAACTTAGATGAGAGTAGTCCATATTCACACAAGCAGTCTCATTGCATTCAGCTACACAAAGATTTACAAGAGGAGACCCATACTATAGGCTGGTAGTTGTCTATTCCTGAACTCTTTACTATTGCTGGACGAGACTGTCCAACCTCACCATGCAGTCATTGTGCAAGAGTCTACCTTTGTTTTCTGCTTGTAAAATTTAAATTTCTGTCTATTAAACAATCAAAAATGTCTGTGTGCTTAGACATAAAATTGAAAAGAATGAGAACACTTTAAGATATTAATGTGTTTAAAGTTGTTATGGAACATCATTAGGAAACAAATCACCACATTAAATGTTTTGAAATGGACCATTTATAGCCAACCTGTTGAGGAAGTTACAATATAAAGTTTGGAATATGGCTTATTGCAGCTTTCTGGGCATTTCATTTATTTTTTAATAAAAAATTTGAGGTCCTGACTAACAGTGATTGTTAAAGATGCCCTAGCACTTTTATGCAAAATAAGTTTGGTTGCTTAGCTTTCTAGCCAAATTTCATTTTGGATTATTCTGGCTTTTGAAAATTGAGTGTCATGGACTCTTCTGCCGAGTCTTAATAGCCCATGTATCTTCTTTGGCAGCGTCTGTCAGTATTACTGTGCAGTAATATTTGTGTGCCAGGCCGGACAGGATGTCATTATTTCCAAAAGCGTTTCTTAACTCAGTCTGTCTTCACGTACACTAAGGCTACATCTACCTTATGAGCGAGGGATATGATTCCCAGCTTATGTAGAAATGCTCTGAAACAGTATGCTAAAAATATTAGTGTAGGAAAGACAGCAGTAGCATGGGCTAGCCATCCCCAATGCAAACCCACTTGAGCCCGGTGGGTACATACTTGGGGCAGCTAGCCCATGCTGCTGCTGCTGCTGCTGCTGCCCATGCTACCCCAGCTATGCTACTATTTTTAGCATGCTGGCTTCAATGAGTGCTAGCATTAGTATGTGTACACAGACAGCTATATCTTAGGGCAGTGATACTTAGACTGAGGCTCATGAGCCACAAGTGGCTCTTTAATGTGTCTCCTGTGGCTTTTTTGCTGCACATGATATTAAAACATTGTGTGATTTAATTATTAACATAGTAAAAGTATCCTGACTGGTTATTAACCAATTGTAGTTGATAAAATAATTGAACTTGGTCAGTCATTTTTCTGTAAGAATAATATATATTAAAAACGAAATATTTCCCGTCATATTGTTAAAATATGAATATATAAGACTACACACTACTGTGGCTCTTTAGGGTAATGCTGATAGCTAATTTGGCTCCTGAATCACTGAGGTCTGAGTACCACTGTCTTAGGGTATCTTAGGTACTTGTATGGCACCCTGACCATAGTATCAGAGTGCCTCTCAAAAGTTAATGCATTTATTCTCCCAATATCCCTCTGAAGTACAGAACTATCTTTAATTCCATTTTACAGATAGACAAGTGAGACAGAGACCAAGTGACTTGCCCAGTTTCATGCAGGTAATATATGGAAGAACCAGGACTCTTGCATTCTACTCCAGGGCTTTTACTACAAAACCATCCTTCCTTCCTGTTTATATGTTAGTTTATCTCTCAAGTATTTAGTCCACTAAGACAAAGATGCTGACTTAACATAATACCTTTTAGCAACTATAGTGATGGGGAGATTGTGGCCATGTTAGAAAAACTTTGAGAGGTCTTGGTTTTGTCCTGATGCAGAACAGGAAAAATTCTGAAATTGTGAAAAGTTTTGCTTGAGCAGCAAATGGTTTCCCACCCAGCTCAAGCTGTGAGGATTAATGTCTGGAAAATGCTCCAGATCCTTGAATGGACAGTACTATAGCGATGCAAATTATGACTGAATAGCATAAAGAATTCATCCTTCTCTCATAAAAATACTAGCAGAAACTCCAAGAGTTGTTGTATAGATAAAAGGAGTTTAAATATGGAGAAGGGTTGAGGGTGGCTACCAATACCTTTATATTTCACAACACACACATTCCTCACATTGTCTACCCATCTCCTCAACAATCTGCTACTGTCTAAATTGCAATAGGGACAGGGAAAGTACAGGAAGATCAATTCCTGAGCCTGTGGAGAAGAGGGACAGAGTCTAGTGCAAGAGAATAAGAAACAACTATTGAAATAACTTCTGACTGTGTGAATCTATTTTAGCGGCTCCAAGTGGAAAAGTCCAGGCAAAACAAAAGCAATCTCTCCACTTTGACTCCCCAACATTTAAAAGCACCTTGAAGTCTGAATTGGATTTTCAGTGTTTCAAACCCCCCTCCCCCGGCAGTCCTCAGTGCCATCTGGCAGAATGACAAATACATAGCCTGGCCGCCTTTTACATCGATCTTGCAGATTCATTTGCACCAGCTGCTGCAGAAAGGTCAGTGCAGAGGGAAAGAGAATGGCCACTTGGGGATATCAATGTTGAGATGTCATTTATAAAGAAGCCACTTGTGCAAGCAGGGGAAAACTATGGAAAGACAGAAACTGACAAAGGAGAGCAGGAAAAATGAAAAAACAATGAAAATGCCATTTCTTATTCATACCTTCCTAGAAATATTGATGCAAGCACTTAAGTAAATGTAGCCATGAGCGGTCAGACTCAGATTGTCACATGAAAGAACCAGGGTGGGAGAATAATTAATAAAATTACTTGACTGATTAAAATTGAACGAAATATAGCTAAAATACAGAAAAACATGCTGCTTAGGTAGAAGTATATTTTACAGCAGTCTAGGGC
This sequence comes from Natator depressus, assembly GCF_965152275.1. Lineage (NCBI taxonomy): Eukaryota > Metazoa > Chordata > Testudines > Cheloniidae > Natator > Natator depressus. The sequence continues at coordinate 45,863,528 of NC_134244.1, read as the reverse complement.
ATACTGCTAGACCCAGGCTTTTGCCAGCGCTCATGTGACCTGTAACAGGAGATAAGGTCAGTGGAAGAGATCTTCCATAGCTGGACACCTCAATACTCTATCTAGGAGACAACCTGTAATACCTCCTACATCAAATTAACATCTTCCTCTCCATTGCAGTGAAAAATTGGCTGCAAACAGACTAGGTTTCTTGTCAGTATAACCCTTTAAAAATTCTTCAAGAAAACAATTTAAAAACAACAATGCTTGCAACGAAATGGCCACAAGTTACTTTACCGCATGTCCCAAAAGACATGGGCCCAAGGTCAAAGTTGACATTACCCTTCCTAGTATATGAATGGACCATGCCTTTGCTACAGGGAGTTCTAGACTCTCGGAGAAAGTAGGAGCTCCCCATTACAATTGACACATTCTTGGAATCAAAAAAAAGCTTAGAGTAGAACTATGATTCTTACCCTATCTTCTTATATAAAAACCAAGAACTATGCCTGTGACAATACAAATGCATCAGATCATGTGTACCATCTTAAGAATATTACAGCTTTTTAAATAATCCATATTCAGTTAAACACACATTAGCTATTTTATTAAATGTAAAACAGGTGCTCACTTACATATACTTAAGATATCCTTTATTATAATGATCCTGAATAAACAGAATGGCACTTCTAAAGAACATTCACAATAATGAAGAGGTTATATTTCCAACTCTGTGTGCCTAATTCTTGCTGGCACTTGAGAGCAGCTCTCATGGCCCACCAAACTCGTATATCTATGCACTGCAGAGAAACGATTAATATGCACCCATATTCTGCCCAAGAACAACCCCTGGCATGGCACCCTCAGGCACTGTCTTTCTACTGGGAATAATGTGTGTGAAGCACATTGACTCCATTGGATACACAAATATGTGGGCTACACTCCTGATTCCTAAATGATGTCTCATAATGTCCCTCTTTGGCTCTTGCCATAGTGGACCTGTAGACTGGCCTCCACAGGAAACAGCTTAGAAGTGTCCTATTTCTGCTCCTTGCCACTGTTCCTGGTTTTCTATTACGTGCCTATGAACAGCGCTGACCAAAAGTTGGCCTGCTATGTGTATATAGTTCCCACTGGAAGAGACTAGAAATCCCATAGATTTTTGGGGTGGGGTTGGGGGGGGTAATTTATTTCATTATTGTTGATTCTAGTCAGTAAATAGCGGAGTACCTATCTTTGGCCACTGTCCTGCACAGTGCTGCATGCAGAGGGGTGCTTGAGCCCACACAGAGACCCGTCGACCCCAATGGGGAGGAGGACTTTGCAGGATTGGGCACTTTTAAATACATTTAAAGACATTGAACTAGAATATCTAGTGGAACACGTTTCTGGTAGGAAGAATGACTTTTCTACAATACAAATACCATAATCACAACTTCTAGACAGAATGGTGGGGACTAGCCCTTGGCGAAGCAAAATGGTCCTCTATGCAGATAGTATTCCAGTTTTTCACCTGATAGTTTAGAGGACAACAGACTTGCTTATGAGTATCTCTACGCATTTTAAATTGCCATTTTTAGCTCTTCCTCCACCACCATTGCAAAGCTGTTTTTGTGTGAGGCTTTATTTTCATATCCACTGATACAATTGTTCTTCCTGAAACTAATTTTTAATGATATTTTGAAAATTAGTAACTCCATGACCTAACTGCTTAGGCTCTTACTCTTACCTACACAACACAACATTCCCAAATGAATCAAAAGGCCACAGACCACTCCCATTCAGGGATAATGATGCATGAAATGGTGTTCTGAAATTAAATTTATATCAGGAAACGGGAGGGTTTCAAAATGCAAACAAATAATTAGTGCTGTATTTGTTGAGCAAAACTACTGGGAGTATGAGTTCCCAGATTATTAGCAGATAGCAGGCAAACAGTTCTTCATTTTTTCTTGGTTCCCAATGTACAAGTCTTTTGTTTTTTTTCTAAAAATGAAAGCAATCTGTATTGTTTTATGAGAATGATAACTGTGCTATTTTGAAGATGCCAGTTAAAACAATATCCAGAAAGAAATATAGCTACTTTCTGTCTTGCGTTTAGACAGAATGGGGCAGGTTTGGCTCCCTGTTACTCCAGTAGAAATCTGGAGTTGCTTCACTATGTAATTTATAGCAGAATCTGGCCCAATATTTCCTGAAATAAAACTTAAGCTATACTTAACTTAGGGAATTTTATATTTCCATTTCAGAAGGGAAGGGGTTAAACTTACCTTTGTGGCGTGTTCATATTATTAATAGTCTTTTGACTGGTTAAATTGGTAGCAGATTTAACGTTTTTCTTAAATTTGAAGTTTTGAAAGATTTCTAATAGTTGAAAAGCTGTAAAATTATTAGCCTTTCTGTAACACTATATATGTGGAAAGATTTCTCTTTTGTTAGTGTTCTATAATTGTTCTGTCCTTTACAAGGGTATATATTACTTTACTTTTGAGTCTGCATCCAAGATTAATTTTCCTGTGGTGTACTATTATTAGAGCTGATCAAAAAATTTTGACAAAAAAAGTTTCCTTGAAAAAAGTGGGGTTTCATTGAAAACTATATTTTTTTTCCTCAGGAAAATTTCAACTTCAGCAACATTTTTATGGAAAATTTCAAAACTAAATAGAAATTTTAATTTATTTTTTGTTTGCTTCATTTTGGTGTTTTTGCAAACGGTGAAGTTTTCTAAAATTTTTTGGATTTGTTTTTATCTTTCTCTCCCCTTTTAAAACTTTGTTTCATTTTTGCTAATAAATGCAATAAAAGGAATAATGTCCAGGGTTATTTAAGTCCATCATTCCATTCAGCCCCCTGCCATCACCTTTCTTTCTTTCTCTCTAAATTTTCAAAAATATCTCATGTTTGGAAAAGCTACAGACTGACAAAGATAGTGTTTCCTTTTACCGCTGTGTAGCTTTTCCAAAATTGAGGTAGTTTTGAGAAGTTAGAGTGGCAAAAGAAAGGGGAGAAGGAGAATCACTTTATTGCTGTCACTGAAAAGGGAAAATGGAGAAAGGTGGGGGAAAAATCAAAATTTTGGTTTCAACAAAAAGTCTTCTCTGATGCATTATTGTGGGGATTGCAGACACATTTCTAGGTTCTGTTAGTACACTACTTTGTAAACACCAAAATAACTTTTCAGTTCCTGCCTAATCTCACTTCATAGTTCTCTGCATCAATGGTTCTCAACCAGGGGTATATGTATCCCTTGGGGTACGGGGTACGCAGAGGTCTTGCAGAGGGTACGTCAACTCATTTAGATATTTGCCTAGTTTTACAACAGGCTACATAAAAAGCACTAGTGAAGTCAGTACAAACTACAATTTCATACGGACAATGACTTGTTTATTCTGCTGTATATATTATACACTGACATGTATTTACAATAATTATATTCAATTGATTTATTTTATAATTATATGTTAAAAATGAGAAAGTAAGCCATTTTTAGTAATAGCGTGCTATGATACTTTTGTATTTTTATGTCTGATTTTGTAAACAAGTAGTTTATAAGTGAGGTGAAACTTGGGGGTACGCAAGACAAATCAGACTCCTGAAAGAGGTACAGTTGTCTGGAAAGGTTGAGAGCCACTGCTCTGCATGATAGGGGTGGACTCCAACCCAGAGTTATTTTATTTTAAAAAAAAACCCTATTTGTACAGAACATTGCTTCTAGTACTCGAATGCACAAGTATTATTTCTGCAGTTCCTGGGATTAGGATTGTGGATTTTGGCATTTAAAGCCCTAATTTTGGCTGCTTTGTCGAGCTCACATTATACACAATACACTAAACCGTTTTGTACAGGATCTGTAGCCCTTCTGTAGCCTTTGTAACAGAGCGCAGAGACCGATCCAAATTCCTTGGCATTAATCCTTGCCATCTTCTTTCCCCATGACGCTACTGCTACTATATCCCACTGGATCTTGCGCCCAGGGCACAAGATGGATTTAAGGTTTACATTAGTTTTTTCTCTTTTCTTTTCTTCAGCATTAGCTACTCAAGATATTGTAATGCTAATTGGTTTAAAATTGTGTGCAATCTCCATATTAGTGCTACTGCTGTTTGATAATTCTCTGAGGCTGTGTTATTCTCTCTGTGTAAGCAGCTATTTAACTGCCTCAGCTTCAGCCGATGTAACTTTTCTTGCTATGAAATGCTTGTCTCTGTCACTTTATGGTTTGCTTTGTACCTCTCTTGCTAACCGCTACCGAAGCAGAGTTAAGATTGTTTGTTTGAATTTTGCACATGAAGAAAACTCCAGTCCAAGGGTGTGTCTTAATGAACAGTAATTTTAGCTGTTGAATTCTATATTTTTAATGTTTCCTTTTAATCAGAATGGTTTCCCAAAGGAAAGTGCCCTTTTCTCGAAAAATTTCCATTTTCTATCAGGAACATGAAAATGACAGCTCCCCCACTGCCGGGTTGGAAGGCTCCTGTCAATTTCTCTTTCTGCCTGCTGGGAGAAAGCAAAATTGACAAGAGCCTTCCAGTGAGGGAAGGCTGAGGTGGGGAGGCTGAGTTGTTGGTTCTTGCCTCCCCTGCAGCCTGGTGGCTTCTCCACCATCTAGGCTGGTGGGGAGCTGCAGCAGGGCTGGGGGTGTGGGGAGGCAGGGAAGCTGAGTGCTCCATTTCTCTATCAGGCAGCTGATAAGCAAAACATTTTTTCAGTTCTCCTGAGACAGACGTTTTCTGGAAATCCCTTCTGTGAAAAATTTCACTTCTTTTTTTACTTCCTGATTTGGGGTGAAAACGTTCAAAAATGCAACATTTTTCATGAGTTGGGATATCCGTTTTTTGGTCAGCTCTAGTTCTCAGACTGTGCACACCAAGCATGAATATACTTCAAATGGTCTGTGGGCATGAATATGTAGCGTGGTTGTTCCAGCCTGGCACTCAGCTGGCACTAATGCCAGATGTACTACAAAGCTGAGAGTGTGAGAGCCATGCCCCATCTATACCTGTGGCCTGTCAAAATGCCGTGACTAGATCCCAACCCCTGACCCTCTCCCTTTCTCCACACCAGAGGTAGGAGAGTAGTAATGAACTGTGCCAGGTATGGAGGCATACCCACTCACCATACCATGTGAGTGCCCAGGATCAATCCGATGCAGCACACTGGTTGTTTGTAACCCACAAACTGCACTGGAACCTGTCAAAGTTGTGACCATCATAATTTAACATGCTGCATCCCCACCTCAGACCCCCTGGATCCCGGGTGGGTGAAAAATCCCACACAGTAGTTTGCTAATTTTGTCCCAAGGTAAAAATCCCTTCCAGAGCCCAAAACTGGGGATCAAGCTAGCCCCCCAAATACTAGATTAAGGGTCAGGCTGAGATGGGAATTGGCAGCAGCTATCCAGCCTGGGAAGCAAACTGTATACTCCCCTCCAAACCCCAGAGTATGGAAACCCATCACACAGCTCCGTCACATTTCCCCCCCGCCCACCCAATGGCAGCAGCAACAGGTGGGACAAGCCCTAGAACCTGAACCCCCAGATGCAGCATGTGACTTCCCTACCCCCTCACTCCCGCAAGCCATCAGCATGGAGAATGGGGGGGGAGCGAAGCAGCAGCCCCCACGCACTGGAGGTGAAGGGGAGAGCACATAGAACACTGCCTCAGCTGCTCCCAGCTGAGATTTCCCCTTCCCTACGGGTGTCTCCACTGCTTCCGGCCACACCAAGTATAACTCTCAGAGTACGTCCCACAATAAGCTGACATCTGTGTTCACAGGGAAGTGCGCAACATGCAACTGCAGCTTAGGATTGGATTGAAGTATTTCATATCATTCAAGCTCCTGAATGGTTGAAATTGGCTGCGTGCTTTGTGCCAACTCCTTGTCCCATTGAAGTCAATGAGAGTTTTGCCATTAACTTCAAGGGGTCAGGATTTTGCCCTTTCTAAATATTTGCACTATTATTCTAAGAGTGAGTCTGTGACCATAAGAAACCAGGCAAAGATCAGACATTACTCTGTGCCCGGTTTTGTACAACCTTAAAGGTACCAAAAATACCTGACATTGTAATGCTAATGTGTGAATATTTTTATGGAGCTTTAAACATATAAAAGATATAGCACCTGCCAAGACTGGTCTAGTGTTAGCATATCTAGAAAATGAGGTTGCAGACAGAACCATTATTTCTGTGAATGTATGGTGTTCTTGGGTAGCCCAATGGTCTCCTGATAAAAGACCCTCTTTTTCCCTCCTGAACAATCACATTTTTCCATTCCTGGGATGAAGTGTTTCCTTGAGTGCATTACTGCTGTATCTCCATTTGCCAGGGCTCAGTCTGAGTGCTTATTTGAATGATACATTGCGTGTATCTACTCCAGTGAATATTGTTGCTCATTATTGTGGTAGAGTTCCCTTGCAAAGTTGTGTAAGTGCATTTCGGTAATTCCTGTTTCGTACCTTGGGTCAAAATGTCCCCCTCATTAAAGGAACAAGTATTAAATTACAACATTCTCTGCTTACCTTTTCAAGGTTCCTATGGCTGTTTGTGCAGCCACTCTGGAGCTTGTAGCCACGGAAAATAGCTTTTTGATTGTAATCTCCTAAAAAGTCTATTGAATAGCTGAATATTCAGAACAATATGGACATGTGTATCCATCAGAACAGGAAATGCCAAAAAACATTACACAGTTGCTTAACAAAAGGCAAAAAGAAACAAGCACTATTCTTAAGTTTTGTAAATGAATTTAGTGCTTCTGAATGTACCAGCCCTGGGGACTGGAGTCCATCATTTATCCAGATCAGTTGAACATGGCAACATGAGCTTCTTCATACCATCCTCTGCTTCAGATGGTATAGTTTGATTGAGAGGGGCCAGTTCTAAGAATAAGAGCTCACACGTGGAAGTTTCTATCTATGCCCATTCAATGCTTGGTCTCTCTGTTGGGGCCACAGGTTAGTTTCAGTTGTGTTGATGATTTGATTTTTTGTTTTGTTTAATGTGGAAACATATCCAGTAAAAACTGGACTGAGACCACCACCCTGTTTGCTATATAATACCAGAGGCAGGCGCTAACAACTTTCATTCACTACTGCTAGGGCTCAATTTAATTGGCAACCTACAGATTAAAAGCTCTTTCCACATTGCCAATCTGTATTTCATCACCAATCCTCTGTACAAGCCAGGCCCCAAAAGACCGAAATTAATGCCACAGCAGTAAAAGAAAGGGAAATCTCACTTTATATGATCCATTATGGATCTTATGCCATAATAATTCAGCATAGACATTTTTTCTTTATGATTTGTTTTTATATTGATTTTTATTTGATTTTACTGATTTGACAAGTTCATTGGCTGAGGTTCTATAAGCAAATAAATCTCACTGTAAAACCCCAAAACAGTCCTGTATGTTTCTCCATCTCTGAATTGACAGGCAATGAACCTTGGTGTCAGCAACTCTGGTTTTAAATAAACTGTTTGATAATCTAGGTCTCTTACAATGTACACAGAAAGAGCTGTTAGCAGTGGTATTGTCCATGATTTAGACATTTACAATTAGGTCCCTATGTTGCTTCATTTAGTTTGCACATCTCAGCTTTCCTTGTAGTTTAAACAAAAATCATTTGTGCAAAATCTGTTAGCCTGATAGTCCATTGTATCCTGGAGCTCCACTTAAGCTATGCAATTGAGGTAATACCTCTAATATAAGCAGGGTTATAATTTGCCAAAAGGAATAAATTGCATTTATACTGTGCTCCCAAAACCCTTTTAAAATTCAGGCACCTGATACTTCTCTTAGCTACTTCCACATATGTCTTTACCCTTGACTTTGCCATCCACGAATTGACATGTCATAGAAATTAGAGATGGAACAGAACTACTGCATCATTAAGTTCATTCCCAGGCCAAGCCAAGATTTCCCCAGATAGGGAATGGCTGCATCAGATTTAATAATTTTATTAAGATGATGTTGAAATAAAAAGAAAACAGTACAGTGTTTAAGCATAGAAGTTTCTGGTTATCAGGGAATAAGGTACAGATTATCAAGGGGTGTGAAATTCGGTTTAGGAACGGGTGGCGTAAGGAATACATAATCTGCAATCTCCCCGATTGGGGGGTAAAAGTTTAACAGGTCAAAGTACAGACATTGAGGTATGGGGGTATGTTCATATAATGGCTATGTTCAGGTGTGGAGTATAATGAGTGGATACGAGGATGAGGATGGATTTACCCTCATTTGGTGGGATTTAATGTTCAGTGAGTTTATGGTTCCAGTTCATATAGTCCAATGGAAAAAGTCTCTCAGTCCCTTTCCCATAGTTGATGCACGATGTCGTACCGGCTCACACCTCCTGATGTTGTCGGTGGCCGGTGATGTGCTCGATGTAGGTGTCCCTGGACCATTGGATGGTGTCCGAGACCATGAACCGTGCGTAGCATCGACCGATCCCACAGGTCCGCAGCACGTGCTCGTTGCAGGGGTCCCAAGCGTCCAGGGCTCCGACAATCAGGGCATCCATCTGCACCGCGTAGCCCTTTGCTCTCAGGGTGTCGGCCAGGGGGGCGTATTTTTCCAGCTTACGAGCTTGGGCTTTGCGGAAGGCCAGGGTCCTCTTCTCAAAGGAGACCATGACGTCGATGAGGATGATCTTTTTCTGGGCCTCGTCGGTGACTACCACGTCAGGACGCAACTGGCTGTCAGTACCGGGGATGGCGCTGTTCATGGCACGGTGCGATGGCTTTCACCAGGCAGTTCTGGATGGCGTTGTGGTGCAGCTGCCAGGCTCTGGAGTGGGGCTTGCAGCTGCAAAGGACGTGGGGCAGGGTCTCATTGGAGTAGCCGCACTTCCTGCAACCCTTGTCTCGGTTCCCGTGGCGGACGGCTCCGTTGAGCGGGACGCAGTTGAGCCGGGCACGGTGGATGAACCGCCAGTCGGCGAAACGGGTGAAGCCGCCCCCGGCAAGGAAGTGGTTGCTGGCGTCCCACTTGCTGGTCAGTCCAAAGGCTTTACCCTGGTCCGGTTTACACTTCAGGGTTTCCATGTACAGTGAGTAGATGGCTGCCTTCGGGGTCCTCTCCAGCATGCCCCTGGCACTCGGGGTGACGATGGTGTTGTCGTCAGACCTGATCTGCGGCACCAGGACTCCCAGCTCCTGGCGCTCCTCGCACCACTCCCAGCGGCAGCCGATGCGCTTCCCCAGGCGACGCGTGGCATTGCTAGTGTGGGACCACAGTGAAGCGATGTCGCACCCGACCTGTCCGAATTCACCATCCAGGGAACCGCTCAGGAAGGTGGTGGTGTCTTGGTTGGAGGGGGCTCTGCAGATCCGCTTCTTTGTTGCATCATGGAGGGTATTTGCTGCGATGTTCCTTACCATGGAGTCGGGACACGACAGCAGGCGGAAGGCGTGGGTGATACCGCGATGTCACACGGGTCACCCATGCAGGGGACATTGGCACCACCATGCCTGTGGGCGACGTAGACCAGCTCGTTGCTGGCTCTCTGGGGAAGGAACAGCCACTTCTTCACCAGATGATCTTGTCTACCTTGTTAAGGGGTACCTTCGCCACAGCGGATCCCCTTAGGACAAACGAGATGCGGGGGATCAGGAAGGTGTTCAGGGCACTTATCTTCTGCCACGGTGCTAGCAGGGAGGCGTCGATCTTGGCGGCATCCTGCAAGATCTCCTGGGTGGTGTCCTTGGGTGTCTGCCGGACACGAAAACCCGTCGGTGTGCCGAGCTGCTGGTACGCCTGCCCCTCTGCCAGGGGGATGACGGGCTCACCCTGGATCTGGAACCCTGTTGTCTACACCGAGTCCCTTTTGCTGCCGTTGATGTGGAGAGTTGCGCACTTCTTTGCATTGAAGCGGAGCCCCATGCAATCGGCAGCTCGACTGGTGGCATCTAGCATATGTTGGAGGTTCTCTGGGTCGTCCGCGGTCAGGACCAGGTTATCTGCATAAGCCAGGACGCTCACTCTCTCACCATGGAGGTTGAAGCCATCTGTGCCATTGGAGATCGCTCGCAGCAACAGCTCCATGGTATTGCACTAATACTCTAATTCACACTACATGGATAGTGAAATCAGTCTTGTGGAAATCACTTTAAAAAAAAAAAAAAGGTTTGATTATAACAGGAAAACCTCATGAGGAGATTTATCACAAACACTGAAACCATTCGGGGCTTTCACTGTGTTTCCCTAAACATGGAGTTTCACTATATCAGGGTTCACTATAGACCCAAACCTTCCATATTCTTAGTTAAACAAGTAGGTTTTTTTTTTTTTTTTTTTTAGCTTCAATGAGACCACTTACATGAATAAGGGCTTTTCAGGATTCACCGTGGAAGAATTTGCATGAATAAGTGTTTTTCAGGATTCGACCATGGCCCTTCTGATTCTTGCGTAGGTATGGCATGATCCAGTGCCCACTGAAATCAAAGGACAGAGTCCCAGGATCAGGGCCTAAGCATCCATAGGTGTACTGGCAGGGAACAGTGCCTGTGATCCCAAAGGAACTGGGCCTAGGCCCAGTAAAGGGGTGTAGAGTGAGGAAGAAAATTCCTTGTGCACCAGTGGAAAGTTTGGGGATGATCAAACTCATAGTATTTGTACAATAAATAAAGAGGGGATGCTCTAACAACATGTGGGCTCCAAATGGAATAAAAGTCCTCTTAAATTTATCATAATAACAGAGAACAAAGTTGACGCTATTTCAATGCTGACATTTTACCAAAAGCAATGTGTAGAGAGGAAAGGTTAAATTAGTACTGGAGTTGAGTGAATAATTATCAACAAATTAATTAGTAAATTAATGTAGCCTCTTTTCTGCTCATGGAATGTCTGCGAGCAGATTCACTCGTTCCTTGCATTTATTCATTATTTGAATTTACTCACTTTTTTTTTTTTTTTTTTGCAAGAGCTTTTATATAGGTTCTTGTACTGAACACACTCTGGTGGCAGCTGAGAGACTACGGAATCTGAGTGACTACAACTTTGAGATTGAGCAGGGAGCCTGGGCAGCAGCCCAGCTAGGAGTGGGGAGCCAGGGGGAAGCAGAGCTCCCAGCAGGGAGATGGGAGCCCGGTCAAAGCAGCCCGCTGGGAGCAGATAGCCAGGAGCAGCCAAGCTTTAGCTGGAGCCCCCCCACCTGCCTCAGCGTGACAGCCCAAGCGGTGAGCCAGGCACAGGGCTCATAGCAGGGAAACTACCAGCCTTCCTTGTCAATGTTATGGAGCCAGCAAGGAGCCATGACATTGACAAGAATTTTAGCCAGCAGCTGATATAAGTAATCTGTGGTGTCTACATGGACACTACGTCATCCTAACTACACTGACATAAGCCTTACGCTTCACGTGAAGGTGGAGTTATTATGTCGATGTAGTGGGGCACTTACATTGGTGGGAGCAAGGTTGTAGCATAGACACTAACATAGTTAGATCAACATAATCTGCTGTGTGTTGACCTAACTCAGTAGCATAGACCGAACCTCAGAGCGCCACAGCCAAATACAAGGCAGAACAGATTGTTTAGCATGAGTAGTTAACGCACATTTCAAGAGACCATTCAAGGCGAAGCGGGTCGTTAACAATCACTGCAGGCTCTTGAATAAACTGACACAGGAGAATGGCAAAAGACAAAAACCCCACATCACCTGTGTGGGTGAACACTTCACAAAGCGATCACGCTACACCATCATGGTTTGGCTGAATTCTGAGTTGTTAAATGTTGCTACTTTATGAAATGCGTTTTATTTTGGTCCGTTTTTCCAGGTAAAGTCTGAGAAACGTCTGGTTGGGTAGTCTTCAGAGCTATAAAATTATAAGTGTGTGGTTGTCTTCCAGAGACTATGAAGACTGTAAATATAAGGGAAATAATCCACAGCAAAGTCTGTTCAGAGCTTCCTGGAACTGTTTGTTTGTGTAATTGGTTGGCATCATTCACTAGTTAAATGGATGACAAGAGGAAGATCCCTTGTGGTGAACAGGAGTATGGATTATCTACATATATTCAGATGTTTTTGTTGATAACTAATCTGTAGTCCTAAATGGCACTGTCTATATCATGTGTAAATATTGCTGACTTGGATAGTTGTATAGCGAAGCCAGATAGAGAGTGAAAGTACAGAGTAGTATATTTTGCCACTGTTTTATTTATTCCATTTGACCTTTAAATGGATGAAAACATGCTTTTTGTATATCACGGTGTAGGTATCCACTCTGGTGAATGTTGGTAGAATTTACACCTTACTTTGTGTTACAAAGATATAACCATTTTTATGTTTGGTTGGGTTGAAAGTAAACCTAGTTTTTGTGAAGGGTGCAGCTGCACCCGGAAAGGTAGGTCTTGTGCTGATCACCCTAAAAGATGTAGCACAGATAGCGGCAGTGTAAGTTCCCCCACAGTGTTTCATTTATATGCCTCCATCCTGACCTAGAGAGATGCATTCATGAGTTGAGAGGATAGTTCAGTTTCTATGTCCACTCACTCAAAGGATTATGTGCCAGGGCCTATTATGAATTGGACACCTGCCTCTTAATTTGTTCTATTGTTTTGTGTTACATTTCTGTGAAATGCCTCGAATGCAGTTAGCAGATAGGCATTATACAAAGAAAATGTGCTCAGTCTCACCAGTGAGGAAAATGCATATACTCTGTCTGGGTGTGTTTACTGAGCTAATAACTAAACATTACCTTAAATGGTGGCAAAGGACTGTATAAAACATTTTGCCTTGGAATGGGATGCATGTTCGCCACACCAGTTTTTTTTAAAAAAATCATGTATGACTGGGAAGGGGGCATTATTCAAAGTGCCTTAATCTACTGGATCACATAAGATCATATTGAATATTAGCATCAGTTTTTTGTCCTTCTCAACATCTTGCTTGGCATTTCTGTAATTGCGCCAATAGATTATTAGCAGTATATTAATTTATGCATATAACCCCATGGAATTGCATTGAATATTTTTATTTCATAGAGTTGATTAGTTATTTCTTCTCTTACAAAAGGTTTGTTAGCTTAAAATTAACTGAAATTGTCTGCTCGGTGTTGTCTGCTCATTTGAACCGAGTGTCCTATTTGTACTGTAGTGAAGTGTGCTGGAATAAGATTGTATAATTGCTGTCCTTTGGCACCATTGCAAAAATGAGAGAAATCTGTCCCATGAAACTACCCCAGAGAGCAAAATTTGAAATAACTTAATATAGCGCTTTGTTTGCCTGGAAACAGAAAGCTGGGTGACTGTAAGCTGAATATAACTTGATGGAAACCACTGCAAGCAGATAGTCTTTGAAATCTCTTTTGTATTTGTTCGTGCTTCAGAGTTCAGGGCTGCTTTTATCTGTTTTACTTAGAGATAATGAAAGAGCTATCCAAAACACTCAGGGCTGGATCCTCAGCTGGAGTAAACTGGCCTTACTTTATTGATGTCACTTGAGCTAGGCTGATTTACAGTAGCTGAGGAGCTAGCCTTCAGTATCTTTAGGCCTAAAATATCCTGCTTTGGCAAACCCCTTATGTACTGCTAATAGAGGAAAACATCACATGGCTTGAAAAAACAAATACCAATTTCTTAGAGACCTCTGTCAGATGGAATTTTAGAACATTCAAATATTTACATGTGCAACCCAAGCATATTTAAAGAGCACAACACATGGAAATATAGTATAAAGGTAAAAAATAGTGCACATTTTGCTCAGGTATTAGAGACGATTGCCCCCTGGTTGTGTGAAAAATGAAAATGTATTATTGACATGTTTGGTAATTTGAATGCTATTACGGGTGCAAACCTCATGTAGAACTGAGATAAGCAGAAACTGATTTTAATATTATTGCAGGGCAAACTAAACTGTCATGAAGCGTTCAACCTTTCTAAATGTGGAAGAACAGATTAATTTTATCAATTATTTCATATTGGCAAGGTATTTCTTTTCTAAAATATGTTGCGGTGTGGGGTGGGAATAGGGAACCTGATGGCAACTGTTGAATAGCAGAGTTGCCTCATTAGAGATGACACAGTGCTACCTTGGGAGCTTGTGGTCTACTTCCACTACTGATTTCTCCTCATAAATGTATTAAGTGCTTAGGCTAGTCCAGGTGCTATAGATTGAAAGTAATTCAGAGTGGGTTAGTGAGTAGTACTGGACAATAAGACCATCATCAGTAGGAAAGGTGAAAGGGTCACCGAGGAAATAATCTGAAGGTAGTGTGGTTGGACAAATGTCGTGGCCTAATTTGTCTCAATTTCTCAGTGTCTGGACAAGACTGGGGATTGGATGATGATAAAGAGATTTGGAGGTATCAACGCTATTAGTTGGATGATCTCCTGCTTTCAGCGGATGGAGGGCACGCATCTATTCTCATTTTCCTGCAGCATTTGACGCTCAACCATGAGACGCTGCTGTCTCACGTGAGAGTTGGCAGAGGTCCAAGGGAATGCACTAGAAGTCCTTCTTGAAGGGGCACTCCCAAAGGGCAGTGATAATTGCGCCTCCATCACCAAACCCTTCACTTACTGAGTCCCACAAGGATCAATTCTCTCTCTGGTCCCACTCAACATCTGCATGTTCCTATCGGGAGAACAAGTAAGATCGGCCTGAGTGTACTTGCAGTATGCAGAAGACACATAGCTCTACTTAAGCTTCACCATACAACTATTTCACTATAGCCAAGATGGTCCAGCTCCAGTGCTTGGACAAGATCAGCTCATGGATGAAGAACAGCTAGTTGAAACTGAACCAGAGATGTTATCCTGTGGGCAGAGGGGCTTAAGGGACACTTAAGGGACAGGACACAACATTAAAGGGGCAGGGTGCAGGTAAATATCACCCAGACAGTAAATATAATCCTGACATTCTTTTGAGTGCTACACCAGCGGTAGTACTCTAGCACAAGGCCTGATATTTCTATCATGGTTAGGGATCCCTGAGCCAGACCTCTATGGACCTTAACTCATAATGTAGTTCCCTAACCTGCAGTGCTCATTTTTGGTCCACCATCCAGTAATGATGGTATGGCTGCTGCTATCACCTGTACTCTGTAAAGTAACCAGAAAGCTAGAAACGACATTTGAATTAGCACAAAACTTTTACTGACCTGGAAGCAGAATTAATATAAAAATAAAACTCAAACACATGCATAAGAAAGGAATCCAAAAATTGCAAATAGTCAAAGCTAATAAAGGAAGCTGAAGCTGTATATTGTCTGGTGCTGGAGGTGACTGTGTGTGAAATCGTCCCGATAAGCTTCTGACTTGTGAGTAACTGATCATTGCTTTGTGAGTGTTTTTTGTGCCTTACTAAAAATTTGTTAGACCCATCTGCTGATAGTGATTCACAGTCCAACACTAGACTATATAAGGACTGCTGATGCTAAGCCTGCAAAAGAGAGGGAAACGCAGAATGACAATCCCTGGCCTCTCCCATGTTGCCCATAGGTTATGCAAAGATTGTGTGGCGGGTATGAAGACATTCTACACATTCACTTTCCCCCTCTATGTAGTCAAGCAACCCTCTTTCCTCAAGCTCTTTCTGCAGTCTTTTCAGCAGTTTTGTTCCTCTCACGATAGGTGGGAAGGGAGTTGGAGAGAGGAGCAACACGGGGCTGCATCTGCAGTTGTAATAAGTTTCTTCTTATATTTTCCAGATACTACTACATAATAAAATTGCTTTGGCACTCTTCCCTCCCCCCACCCCCCCCGTCTCCCTTCTCTTTCCTTCCTTCTGTCTTACCCAGACCTCTCTATATTGGAGAATATAATTTATTAAATAGCTTTCAGGATTTTCTTTAAAAAGAAAAGGAGTACTTGTGGCACCTTAGAGACTAACCAATTTATTTGAGCATGAGCTTTCGTGAGCTACAGTTCACTTCATCGGATGCATACTGTGTATGGAATACTAGGGGAAGATATACTGGTTGATAGTATGTGTATTCTCAAGCTAAGTAATGGTTACTCTAACATAACAATTTTTCAGTTAAAATAATCATGACTTCTTCGACCTTTCTTATTATAGGCCCTCCACAAAAGATTGATAGAGACTTTTAGGAAAAGAACAGATGAACCAGATTTATTTCTCTGGTTTCCCATAACACCTACCGTAGATTAAATGATGGATTTTTTTTTCTCCACAGAGATGTCTTTTGTCATGTTTCTATTCTTCCTTAAATTATTATTTCCTTTTTCCTCCCAGTTGTATGGTCTTATCTGAAATCCACTCTTTCATCCTGTAACAGCAGAACTCCTATATCATTGTTTTATTTCAAAGTTAGGTTTAAAATATAAACATTTAATTATAAATAAAATATATAAATGACTTTCTCGCTTGGGGTAGGCAAATTAGCTGCGGGGGATTAGGGAGGTGGGAAGGAGCTTTCAAACCAAGGAATAGTAGAAATCCATGTTCAATGCGAGTGTGAGTATTCAGAAACCAGACAAAAGGATCACTTACTGTCCCATGAATGGTTTCAGAGTAACAGCCGTGTTAGTCTGTATTCGCAAAAAGAAAAGGAGTACTTGTGGCACCTTAGAGACTAACCAATTTATTTGAGCATAAGCTTTTGTGAGCTACAGCTCATGATGAAGTGAGCTGTAGCTCACGAAAGCTTATGCTCAAATAAATTGGTTAGTCTCTAAGGTGCCACAAGTACTCCTTTTCTTTTTGTCCCATGAATGTGCCTTTCCTTTCTCATGGTAACTGTGCAAATACCTTAAAGCACCCTGTCACCTTAGCAGAGGGTGTCAGGACACTATTTTTGTGTGTGCAAAATTTTTACCAAACAGAATATTTTTATATTTTCATCAATATTTTTCAGATTTTAATTGAAAAAACAAATATTTTATGACAACTGTACTATTGGGGAAAATCTCCATTTTGTCATAAAACCATTTTCTGCCCAAATATATTTGCATGGAAAAATTTGACCCACTCTAGTTCTTAGTCCAAATAAAAAATGTCTCCCAATTGTCTTTGAGCATCTAACTGAGGTTATTGCAATCAACTGTAAACAACAGATCTGCTACACTACTGCACTTCCCAGTAACTCACAACACATTATTTAATATTAACAGAGAAGACAAAACTTTGATGTGTCTCCTTTTCCTGATCTATGTATCCTTATAGGATTGACATTTTCTTCAACACTAAGAGAGAAAACTGGTGCCTTTCATCTTAGAAAAGCATAGTCCACTATCTTTTTAACCTTTGTTTCCAAATCCCATACTAGCCTGCTGATACTAGAGAATTTTTTGCTTTCACTTTAATAACTCATTGAAAATTTGAAAAGCTTTCAGCAAAATCCACCTAACTAAAGATTATACTTTACTTCACTAACACATTCTATTAGATGGAATTTGACTGAGAGTATCAGGGAAAAAGTAACAATAATTGAATACATCATGTACAATGATAGCAGGGATGACATTTTATTCTGTATTGCCCAAGTTGTTTCTATTATGGTACAGAGCTCCCTGTATATCCCCCAAATTCTTTAATGGCTAGAAAAGTTGATGCTGAAAAAGCATTGTCAGCTTATCCTACTTGTCGAGAAGATGTATTAACTGGACTAAATGGGAGGAGCTAATACAGATTTTTGGGTGCCCAACTTGAGACAGCCAGACAGGGCCGGATTTCCAGTTAGGCACAGTAGGCATGTGCCTAGAGGTGCCAGCATTCTAGGGGCACCTAAAAGTTAAAAGTGGGCTAAAAGTTTCATTTTTTACAGAAAGGTCAGCTGAAGGTGGGGGTGGGGGATAGGGAGTGCTGAAGATTCTGTGCCTAGGGGCACGTAAGGTGTAAATCCAGCCCTGCAGCCAGGGTTGATTTTCAGAGTGGCTGAGTATCAACAATTCCCATTGAAGTCAGCTGGGATTGTGGATGCTCAGCATCAGTGAAAATCAGGACCTCGGCATCTCAAACTGGGCACCCAGAAACTCAGCTAGTAGATGCTTTAGAATATATAGGCCTTGGACCATATTAACTAGTAGTGTTTCTCCTGTTGGTGTGGAAAAACCCATCTAGCAACTCTGCTCTACCCTGCCACCCCACGCCTCTACAGGTCTGTGGAGCCTGAGCTGTCCTAGTTGTCTGTCGGGTCTCGGAGGAGGAGACTCCGGAGGAAACGAGTGTTTCCTTTGCCCCACTGTGCCTCTTCTAGCTCCATGGATCTCCAACCCTACAGAGCCCCCATGAAGGGCTTCTGCGGGCATGTCTTCACTACAGAGTTATTGGGCTCTTTCTTGGGTGTTGCCTCTAATCCTCTCCCCTCCAAACACGAAACCTGAAGGTTGGTGCTTTCAACCTGGGCTAGCTGTTGGCTGAAGTCTAAGTGAAGTGTTTACTTTGACTGGTAACCCAGTCACTTTGCTCTGAGGATGCAGGCTAAACAACTAGTGTGCTGATAGTCATTCAGTGCCTTCCCAAAATTCCCCGTATGTGCTTAGAAGGACAATGGTAGAGTCTCTGTAACTTGAAGTCTTTAAATTATGATTTGAGGACTTCAGTAACTCAGCCAGAGGTTATGGGTCTATTACAGCAGTGGGTGGGTGAGGTTGTGTGGCCTGCAATGTGCATGAGGTAGATGACCATGATGGTCCCTTCTGGCCTTAAAGTCTATGAGACAGACGAGTTCTACGGCAATTCACTGGGAAAGAATCCGTGCAGCTCAGCTTACTGTAGCACAAAGAACCAAAATTCCGGTGACACACAAGAGCGCAGTACCGGTGAGAACACAGTTTCTCAGGTCAGGCTTTGAATTGTGGCTGCTCACACCCAGGCTAGGCTACCCTGTGTGCTCAGACTGAGGTACAAATCACCGGAGTTAACTCTGCAATAAAGACATAGTCTTTGTGACTAGGGTAAGCAATGGTGGTACCAGAGAGGCAGATCTCCCTCTTCCATACGCACAGGCTCCGCTCTATGCACAGAGGCCCTGAGAGCAGAATGTTGCCTATTTAAATACAAAATTTAAAGCTGTATGAAGCAGCTTTGAAAGATACATTCATTTTCTCTACTTGATTGTGTATTCGATATTGTCTAAAAGGAGGAAGAGAAAGGGGAAAGGGATTGAATATTTCATGCAGCCCTGTAAACCTCCTCTGTCCCATCCCTTTTCCTTGGAATAGACCCATTGTCTTTCCTCTTATTATTTGTTAGTTTAGAATAACAAGTAGAGGGCAAAAACCTTTTAAAGCCATGGGGGGGGTACATTGAAAGCATTTTCTTCAGAGAAAAATCTATGTAGAAGACACCTTGAAGTACTTCACTAAAATATCAATAGTAATCATTGCATATAAAATAAAATAGTGCTTTTCCAAGCTGAAACACAACAATAAAATAATGAGACTAATATTTAGCTTCAACTATAGCGAGGGAGCTAAAGGTCCAAATATTTTAAAGTAGAACATTTGAAAGATTCATCAAGTAGTAATCACACGTCTTCCTGTGAAAGACTTTAATTTACAAAGTATTTGATAAAATAATAAACTAATAGCCCTATATTACAAAAATGGTCTGTATAGAAATAAAGACTTGAACCCACGTGACACAAATGGGCCCTGGTAATTTAAAGCCTTATGGGCCGAGGATGAAATCCTCGCCCCTGGTGGTTTTGCCATTGGCTGACTTCATAGAGGCTAGGGTATCACCCCATTGGCCTGACTCACACTGCCAGAATGTGAATGAAAAGGCGAGTTAGTGTGAATGAAGGTCAGACCCCATGCACAGCATTCTGAAATCTGTGTGGCAGATTGTGAACTCCTTCTTCACATTGGTGAGGAGTTACTCACAAGAGTTAGTCCCCAAAATCAGTGGGACTAGTCATGTGGGGAAGAGGTTTACACTTTGGCCTTGTATGCTGAACAAATTGTAGCCAGTGCAATAGTTTAGGCCCTGATCCCGTTAAGAGCCTCATGTGGGCAGTCAACCTGGAAGCTATGGCTTATTGTGAGATTGGGTACTTGATTTAAGTCAGTGGTTCTCAAACTTTTTGTACTGATGATCCCTTTCACACAGCAAGCCCCTTATAAATTAAAAACACATTTTTTTATATTTAACGCTATTTTAAATGCTACATTTATAACCCTATTTACAACAAATTTATCTTTTCTCACTGCTTTTAAATGAAGACTAAAACACATTGTTATTGAATTATTGTTATAAGCAGAAAAGTTATTTTTTAAAATATCAATATCAGCTTTCACAACAGACTTAGTGGCCCATTTCCACCCTTACTTCTGCGCTACTTTCCATAATACATACGAGTAAGTAACAAACGAACAAAATCCCAGACTTTTTTTTTGTTAGTTTTTAAATAGATGTAGGTTTTGTTTAAAAAAAAAAAAAATTCTTCCTTAAAGTAATATGCACATTATATCCCTGGTTAGTGAAGTCTGTTCAGAACGTTCAGTCATGAAATAAGTAGACATTGGACTTTTTCCCAAGAGCTTTCTAATGGCTGAAGTGACTTTTTAACCTATGAGGGAAGTTCCACAGCTGCATCTGTATGGGGAATAAATTTCTCTCTCTCTCTCTCTCCCATTTTCATGGGTTTTTTTAAAATAACTATTTTGTATTCATTGTGCTTTTAAAATGATCTCCTGAATACTCTGGGTTTTGGGGTATCAAAATGTAGTTTTGATTTAGTACACACTCGGGGAAACAGAAGGTCCACTGACGAACACCTGGTTCAACAGAGCCAAGGAAGTGAGGAGCTGTTTAATTCAGATTTCACTGCCTGGAGCCGTCAGACTCCATATCTGAAATGTATATTGTTCCAATACATGTCAAGGAATGCGGGTGCAGAGAGACCAAAGGGGATATGCTAGAGGTGCTGTGACTTGTTACTGTGCCTCAATTCTCAGACAGCGAATATTTGCTCATTTCTCAAAAACTGGTGCCCTCCACTGCTTGGATTGAATCCAGACAATCTCTTGCATTTAAAAATAAACCCATCATCAAACAGTCTGACTCAGACAGTGCAGGAGCATTAAACCATTAGTATTTCTATCCAGTCTCTGCCTCGGTGTTGTGTTCCTTTGTTATAGTAATCCTAATTATGTTTGACTGTTGTCTATAAATCTTTCTCCTTACCTTTATATCTTTTACACTACAGGGGTAAAATAGAATCATATTGACAGGATTTTATTAGGTTTCAGATTAAAATTTTTTGTTTAATTTCAAAAAGTATTTTCCAGTCTCATTTTACTTGGGATCCAAGTTTTAACTTATAAATGGTCAATCTTTATGACATGTTTGTTGAGTGCCTAGCACAATGGGATCCAATCTTTAGGCGCTACCAGGATACAAAAGTTAAATAATCATTTATATTATCGTTATCCTGGGGCCCCACTTCAGCACCAGGGCCCTGCTCTGCTATATGCTATACAAACGCAAAGGAAGACGGTGATCCCTGCCCCAGAGAGTTTGCAATCTATCCTTTGCTCCTTCAGACACTTGCTAATATAGTTACCTTTTGCTGACTAATTAGCCTATCAAGTGTTTACAGGAGCAGGGCCTAAGAACACAAAATTAGAGCCTAATGGCTTGTCTACTCTTACTGTGCTGCAGCTGCACTGCTGCAGTGCTTAGTGAAGATGCTACCAACACCAACAGGAGAGCTTCTCCCATCAGCGTAGGTACTCCACCTCCCGAGAGGCAATAGCTGTGTCGATGGGGGAAGCCCATCCCCCGTATAGCACTGTCTACACCAGGAGTTAGGTTGGTATAACGGCATCCCCCGGGGTGTGAATTTTCCATTCCCCTCAGCCGTGCAGTAATACTGACATTAATTTGTAGTGTAAACCAGGACTAAGACATGTGAAGCCAACAGTGCATTACTATTGTAGTAACTAGTATAGGGGTGGGATTGTCACCACTGTTACAGCTTCTGTATGCCACTGTGGCAGCATACGGGGGATGTAAAAGCTCTGCCCGTAGCCTTAGGAGAATTTTCTCATTGCAGATACTGCAGAGGACTGTCATGGGCAGCCTTAGGCAGGCCCCTCTCAAGCTCTGGTGCAGTTGGGAGGAGCTCATAGAGTGTAGCACTATGGGCATTCTGGGTAGTGCTCAGGTTCAGTGCATAGGCGTCCCAGGATGGGTTTCTATAACTGAGTGAGGACCACAGGCTGCCTAGGTTTTTTCTGGGAGTGGCGGGGGGGGGGGGATTTTATTATGAAGCATTTTGGTCCCCAGAGCATCCCAGAATCAGGACAGCACCTTTGCCTTCCCTGCACCCAGGGCTGCAAGTTCTGGGCTACGCCTCTTGGAGGTACAGCACAGTCTGTCACTCCAGGTGACTTCACATAGTGACTGCGACTGTTCACCACTAACCAGGGGCATTAATCCTTCCATTTGCAGTAATTTTTGTAAGAAACTTGAAAAGACGCTTGTAGGAAGGGGAGCTTTTTTTGGATATGGATGGAGGGAGAACAAAATATTCATTTAAATAAAAACACTAAGTGAGCTGTAGCTCACGAAAGCTTATGCTCAAATAAATTTGTTAGTCTCTAAGGTGCCACAAGTACTCCTTTTCATATTTCAGAGTACAGGTGAATTTTTAAACAAAATAGTTCAGCTATTCAGTCCTTTGAGTCTTCAGAGCAATGTGGACTTCTCCACTGATTTGTGGCATCTTCTTTAACGGGGGCAACCTTATGTAATTCACAAACCTTCCTATCTTTTTGTAAATGGCCTGATTCAGATTGGTACTGAATGCTCGCAACTCTCATTGGCATTTTGCAGGTAATGTGCAAGTTCCTGAATTCATAGTTTTAAGTTACATTGGGCCAAATTTTTAAAGGTATTAAGGTACCTAAACATGTAGATAGGCACCTACCAGAATTTTCAAAAACACCTAGGCACCTAACTCTCATTGGAGTTAGCACTGGGCTGCTTTAGAAATGGCCTGAACTTCCATTATCTTTAAAAAAAAAACAAACATATTCCTAAATGATTTTCAGCATCCAAGGTCAGAGATTAGGCTGATTAAGAAAATTATAAAGCGGATTAAAAAGAAATAAGAAATTGATTGTGAGCCAGCTCCTATCAGATAATCCAACGGGGTGGCTACTAATATAATTTATGGTAGGATGGAAAGCACTACTGTACCGAATATTGATATAGTAATAAGCATAATTAAGCATGGATCACATGACTGCATAAGTAGTACCATTTAATTTTAGGATTATATCTGATCATTGGTGTCATTTTATACTGAGCAATTATTCTTAAATCTAATCACTACAAGTGACAGTACTGCCTTTGGCAACTGCAAGCATAGTTACCACCATATTTTCTATAGGAAAATGTAAAGGTTTTCTTTGTATGGCAATTGCCAAGTAATTATTGAACAGTTACAGGTTTCTATTTGTCATATTAAGTGGAAAAGATGTTGTAATTCTTTGTCTTCGTTATCTCTGCCTGTCTGTCCTCCGCAGTGATCAGTTTCTGAGTTGTTTTTTTGTTCCATTTCTAACGCAGCCCTATTCTGTTTGTGATTTTATTGGTGCGATACATGTGCTGATGCTGCTGAGTTCTTTTTATCCCACAGGGCTGATTAAGACCAAGAATTAAAGGATTAAATACTTTTTCCTTGGGGTGTAGTGACCACCCAGTTAACAGTACATTAGATTTAAATATCATGGCAAACTTAATTGTGAAATATGCATTGTATGGCACTCCTGAGAAAATGGTAACGGTTATCACTTATGAAGCACCCCTTCACCTTTGTATTTTATATGGATCTCATCAAAGAGTATCTGAGCACCTCCTTCTCCTTAATTGATTTTATCTTCACAACACCACTGCAAGTAAGGATGTATTAACCCCATTTTACAGGAAGTCTGTGGATAAGCAAGGAATTGAACTCAGGTTTCCTTAGTCTCAGTCCAATGACCTATCCACTAGACCATTCTTCCTTCATTGTTCCTCACGCTCAGGGACATCTAATTTTTTTTTGTAGATCAGTGGATCACTTGACTACTCTACCTTTTATTACTATACATTATTTATATTAGTAACTAAGGCTACTGATGTGAAACATTCCAGGTCATGGCTATAATAACCAGTTGTCCCATAGCAGGAAAGCTCCCTCACTGTTTTACAGCTTTTAGCTACACCCCTGATTTTGGATCCATGTAACATACTGGGCCAAATTTAGGGAAATGGAAATATGTGTAAGTGAAAATCAAGTGAAATCTTAATTGAATGGGCAAGGTATGCAGTCATCTAAGTAATGCTGTAGCACATTTTAAGGAAAAGTTTGCTTGCAAGGGGTAACCTGTAGATAGCAACTGCGTCTAAGAAAATCATTCTCACGGATATGCAGTCTAAGGGAGTGAGACCCAGAAGGAACATATTTTACTCATGATATGCTCAGCACCTAGGAAGAAGTGCCTCACATCTGACAATAACTATGTCTCATGAACTAAAGAAACCTGACTTTTAACTTTGTCTGTAATAGCACCAGCTGGTAAATTTAAATAATCTGACAGCCTATTTACATCTGCATGCACGTTTTCTGTACATAGCTTAGGTGCCAGTATTTGGAAAGGTGGCCCTTCAAGTCTCATGTTTTGACCTTCCCTATTGAGAATTATGGAATAAGTTGCTGAAGTGCTGAGCACCTGTCCCGCTTTGCACACAGCCTCAAACAGTGGTTAAGGAGTTCCTTATTGCTAAGGATGTCTTGAATGTTTTTATTCCTCAGCCAGAAATATTAGTGCTCTTTATTCAATTGTAAATTATGTGCAATCAGAAGGACATGTCTCACATCTCGTTTTTAAAAGACTACCACTAAAAGATTCCTAACCCTGTTGTACAAACTCATTGTGTCTGAATAATTATTGATAAGCATCCAACTTCAGGAGGCTTATTTGATTAGAACCTTCAAACCTTTTGAAATTCAACCATCACTAATCATGCTATTCCTGTGTCCTTGTAGCCTGTTTATTCTTTAATTGCATGCCAGATATCCCACGTTGATTAATGTCATCATCCTATAACTTGTTCAGTGAATGCTCATTGTACTCCATTCTAATTACCAGCATGTCACAGAATGCCAAAAATCCCCCCTTAAGTGGTGCTCCATCAGTTATTGACGAATAGGGTTCTTAAACTGCAAAATGGCACTCCCAGCCTATCATTCTGGTCTTGTTCCAGCTTAACATATTTTGGTTTAGAGTCAAATACTGTTATCCAACGTCTTTAAAAAGAAATTGAGCCTGACCTAAGCCTGGCATACTTGTTGTTGTTCCAGTTTATTTGAATCACATCCAATTCAAAACCAAGTTACTGTGAAGGATGGTGTGTGTGTAAAAAAAAAAAAAAAAACAACAACAAAAAACAAAAAACAATTAAATGTTATGCTTCTTTTTCCCCTAATCATAATATTTCAAAATCCTGTAGCACAAACTCTCAGCCTAGTGGGTAATTGTTCATAATTAACAAACAGCCCCATGGAAGGAGAAAGTGTTTCTTCTGTATTAACAAACCAAGCAAAGGAAAACAACCTTCATGACTGTTATCCTGTGAAGAAACAAATGACTTGTTAAATTAAATCATCTCAACTGATTCACATTATTAACTCTTTTGGAAGTCCCTACATGCATGCTCACATTTTACAATTATTATATTCCTTCTGTTCTATAGCTACATACTCTCACAGAAAAGCACACACTTCCTAATAGCATTATACAGTTTTTAAGAACAAAAAAGCAAAATATACACTCTTATAAACCATGCAGTAACAAAGGGAGAAAGATAGGGTCAGAGAGAGACGCACAGGCACACCCACATACTGAAAGCTTCTATTCTCACATCTACTGCCATGGAAAAGGAGGGAAATCAGAAGAGGGGAGAGCAGCTTTGTCCTCACTAAAGGGAAAAAGTCGACCTAAGCTACGCAATTTGAATTACGTGAATAGCATAACTCAAATCGACGTAGCTTAGATCTACTTACTACGCGACGTCGACGGGAGACGTTCTCCCGTCCACTCCCCCTACTCTTCTCAATCTGGTGGATTACAGGAGTCGACGGGAGAGCGATCAGCAGTCAATTTAGCGGGTCTTCATTAGACCCGCTAAATTGACCACCGATGCATCGATCGCCGCAGCATCGATCCTCTAAGTGTAGACAAGCCCTTGCACTCAATTCTCTTTCAGAGTGTTTATTTTAAAAATGTGTTTTTTAAAAAAAGCACCCAAGAGAAAAGATGTGCACACACCCTGTCAATTGACAAGCCAGTTGGAATCAATTTTTCAGTTAAGATTTTTTTTATCAAAGGTTTTACTAAAATCCAGATATATTGTATCTATTGCATTCTGCCTGGCCTCTGACCAAAGGGCTCTAGTCTGGCAAGATTTATTCCTTTTAAATCCAGGCTTCATTTGTTCTTCATTCAGTCACTTTGAGACAAATGTATAACCGCAACAGGGCATCTGGTTTTGGACAGATTGGGAGCTTGGAGACCTTATTCCTCTCCAATGCCCTGGAAAAGAGGCAGCCTTGAATTGGGTGGCTGGGCTGGACTGGACAATAACTGGATACTGCTTGCAGTGGGGCATTTCTGTACTGGGGCAGGGCCGTGGTCCTACCACTCCTGCATATTGGCAAAGCTGTTTCGGCATGACTGTCCATGCTTTTTGCAATATTCAGCAAGTCCCACTGTTCAGTTTTCTCCCCGTTAGTACGAGGGGCATTATGCCTTACAAAGGTCTAAGATCACCACTGCTCAGACGTTCCTTCCTCTTCTGCCTCTTTGTGGTTCTGCCTTGTAAGAGGCATAACTGAGCTCTTGATGTTTTGTGATTTTATTTTCCAGTATTTCCAATATTATACTATGGCTGGAGGTTAGACTTACAGACTATCAGGTTTGCTCGGCTTTCCCTTTTTTGAAAATTAGTATTATATTTGCTTTCTTCTTGTCTAATACTATCCCAATTGTCCATGAATTTCCAAAAATAGTGTGTGTGTTAGCTAATTCCCTTAATCCCATATGATGCATATCATCTGGACCAGCTGATTTGCATGTCTTCAAATTGTCCCAGTATTCTCTTGCTTTTTATCAACAATTGTGATACATGTTCAATATTTATGACGTACGTTTGAGGGTCTAGCACAATGGGATCCAATCTTTAGCCACTATGACAATACAAATGTTAAATAATCATTTTTTACTATCATCCAAAGCCCCTGAAAGCAGTGCCGTCATCAGCAGCTTGTCATTTCTCAATTGTTCTTGTTTAAAATACACGGATAAAAGGTGCTAGTACTATATCTCAGCTAGGGGGATATTGCCTACATTGTAACTTACACTTGTTTTGGTAAGACTGACTTTTGCACTTTTTTTGTCGAATGCATGCTGAACACCAAATGAGACAATCAGACACCAATGCTTTAGACTATCCTGTGAGCTAGATTCTCAGCCCCTAACAAAGGTCCCTTTGTACCACTTCATAAAGCTGTCCTATTTGGGCAGCTGGGTTCTCAGTGTGGGAAATCCCAGAGCAGCATAAAGCCAGCGTAATCAGCTCTCCACCACCCTTCATCATCCTTCCCACATAGGGGACCTGCTGGGGGGTGATCTCAGGAGGGATTTGAGAAGTGAAAGAAAATAGCCTTCTTTGTCCCTTCCCTCCTTTGCTTCCTGTGCTGAACCCATCTCACCGGTCCCAAGCATTAGCAGCTGACTCTGTTTACTTTACCTCTCTTACTCCTGTTTCAGTGAAAGAATGAAATAGGTGGAGGCGATCTCAGCATTATATGGTACTTGCCCATGACAGACGAACAAGTGCCAAAGGTTCTTATGGAGATAAAAGGGTCATCTCAGACCTCTGTGACATAAAAGATACAAACATAATAGCACTTTTTCTCATATTTGTACCACAGAATCTTGCAAAGACCAAACAGTATTTCCATTATTGAAACAGGCTTTGATCAACAAACAACAACTAAAACCTAGAAAAATATTTCTATATGTGAGAGATTAAAAAAAAAATCCAGCAGCTTGGAATATAGACCCCTAATCAGAAAATCCCTTTTATATGTTATAGTAACATATAAAAAGGCAATTGAATTTTAGCAGCTCAGCTATAGCATTGTTGTGTGGTAACAACACAAGTACTAGAATATTCCTTCTGCGGTGGTTAAACTAAGCCAGAAATGTCCGAAAACGCTGTTGTGACCTCCACTGAGCCTCTGCTAACATTCTACATAAACTCCTGAGCCAGAAAGTTATAAAAGAGTCTATGCCCTGGAGGATGAAGTAATGAAAGACTGGCTTCAAGGAAACAAGCCAACCCCCAGAACTCATTCTGGGAACTCATTCATTTGACATGGAGGAAAAAAATAAAGTCAACCACATCAGAATTAGCTGGCACAGATTTTATGCAATCTTGCAGTGAGAGGAGGCAGTAAAGAGTCATGCTCTGGAATCCCATTTCCAAAATGCTGGGAGAAGAATGCTGATGGTTTCTCAATATGGTTGACTTAAAAATCACTCATAATAACCAATGACTTGCCACAACAGGCCATGCCTTGTGATTCAGTAGGCAAGTCTTATGACGAGTGATGTAACCTGTTCCTGTCCCCTTTGCCAAACTTTCAGACTCTTATGTGACAAACGGCCAACTTTTCCTCCTCCTTCCAGTGGCCAAACTCTCTGCCACTCTTATAGAATCTTTCTCTTTATCCAAATAAAAGTTTACTCATATGTCATAATTGGAGAAGGAAGCTACATTCACTTAAGAGTAAGAAAAATGAACTATGGGAATAGAAGACTGTGTGCAGATTTTAGTGATACTTGACTGTGACTGTATTCAGTGTGACTGAATGTGCCCCTATACTCACCTGCTACACACTGTTGCTATATTTTTTGTACAAAATATGCCTTCTAAGGTATCATTTGAAAACTAATAACCTGCTGGTCAATAATATCATGGTGAAATGTATGTAGCTCCATTGTGGGTAAAATTATGAAATCCCCCCTATATAATGTTAAAGGCACATATTCAAACTCACATAGTTAAATGGACATGTTCAAACTCGCATAGCCCCAGTTAGGCACAACCGGTCAAGTAGGTCTTAAACAAAGGGATGTGTAGTTTCCTCAGCTTGCATATAAGCTGTAAACAAAGTCCTCAGACAGCAAGAGGGAAAAGAAAGGAGGGAAAAGAAAATTTATCTCAACACCCACAGGTGAAAGAAAACAGCATAAAGCATCTTTCCTACTAGACTCCATGTCTCTTTCTGCTCAGCTGAATGGACCTTTAGGAGGGGGGTTCAAAGATAAAAGTGCGGGGCAAACACACTTGTTCCTCTCCATCGCCCTCTTTGAACCTAAGACAAAGGAAACAGCTGTTGGATTTTGGGGGAGGGGTCTTGACCTGAATAGTTTGGTCAGTAATGCTGATGGAAGGATGTGGTAAGGACTTTACCTTAAATCAAATATAGTTTGTTAGGCACTAGGAAATGTTTTATCTTCATTTGTCTTGTAACCATTTCTGACTATTACGCCTCATTACTTATACTCACTTAAAATCTCTCTCTTTGTGGGTAAATAAAATGGTTTTATTCTGAATTGAAACTGATCCAGTGTGCTTCAGTTAAATTGCCTGGGTAACTCCATTTAAAGTGGCAACTTGTTGTGTATCTTTCCTATAAAGGGACAACAGACCTAATATTGTTGGAATGTCCAGGAGAAGGCTGGACAGTATAGAAAATACTTTTGCAGGGAAATCTGGACTGGAAGTGTGTTCAGGGTCCCCCGCAGTATAACAAAGGCTGGTAAAAGCCAGAGTGTAACCGAAGTGTGGCTGGCAGGTTACAGTTACACACAGACCCTCAGTGTGTGGTTTGCATGGTGGAGCGATCCAGGTGGGAGCAACTGCAGCAAGACATTGTAAGGGTCCCATGGTTGCGGGCGCCGGGGAGGAAACAGCCTCTCACTGGTCTAGTTTGCACTCCAGAATATCACAATGACCCTTTTTTGCTCCTGTAGCCAATGAAATAGTCATGAGAAAATCTGACACTGGAAAAGTGTGTGTAAGAGTTCAGATTTCCACTTTCCCTCCAATATTCATTGGGTTCAGCCAGGCAATCAGATAAGTTATTCAAAAGGACGGTGGGATCTATTCCATTTATGCTTTTTTGGTAGGGTTCGTACAGTAATAATTAAACAGACACTTTATGAATGCAATTTTGTGACTGAAGTAAGAGAACCAATGCATCACGCACATTGCTTAAAGGATTTGTGAACTAGAAAACAGTGATTCCTCCCTTTTAAATCAAAATATTACACAACACTTACAAGCAGTGAATGTTCAGATACGTTTGAAAAGTATCTAGCAGTATAAAGCAGAGATTATAAAACATTACTTTTAGAGCATTTTATGTCTTAAAGTGAATATATCTAACTGACATTGTTGCATGTAATTCTTTCATATTTAAACACTTGGTTTCAACCTTTAAAGGTTTTATGTAATCAATTTATGGGATACCAGAGGCATGTGTAGGCTCATTTGCTCTGCACAGTAAAAATATAAGCTGACTCTCCACAATGGCTTAATGTTTTTATAAGAAAAGATAAGAATATTACAGTATCATTTCAAATGGTGCATTTACTTTGGGAAGGGAACTTAAAGCAGAGCACAGGAATTAAATATTGCATCAGTTCAGTCTGTTTGTGGAATATTGGTGGGGGCAGACAGCATGGGCTCCCCCTCTGATCGCTACGTATTACAGAGGCTAGTACGTTTAATGAGCCTTACTTTTCCTGGCTTTCAATATTCAAATATAAACACACCAATATGTATATTAAATCCAATTAAACATTCGCCATACTAGATTGTTGTGGTTGTCCTCAAGATTATGATAAATTCCAGGTTCCTTCTATACAATTATATAACAAAGCATTACATTATTTTAGAAAATTGGTGAATACTGCAATCAGCATTGATATACGTTTATTTTTAAATTATGAGGAAGAGTTGCTGAAAACAAGTCAATAGAACAATTATGTATTTCACTGCTAATCTATTTTATGTTTTATTAAATGTTCAGTGTTGTTTTTGTGATTCATTTACATGGTAATAGGCAGTAGAGCCTTAATCAGAGTTGCTTAACAATTCAGAAACAGTTTTGGGGTTTGGATCCTCTAAAATTACATAGGATCATTCATCTGGCTGGCCAAACTACAAACACAAATATCTTTTTTGTGCTATGCAGTTGGTTATAGCATTATAGTGTTTGCTTATTAGCTGGTGTTCCCATTGAGGTTCCATCAGGGATTTCATTCTAATCCATTGCTTTCTGTTCAGAATTTTCTAAAAAGTACTTTGGGGGTGAAATTTTCCAGGCTTGAATTCAGCTCCAAGGTGATACTTTCATTTTTATTTATATTTGTGTGTGTGTTTATAAAGTTTCAGCAAAATGTATTCATCTATTTTTGAGTTGTGAGGGAGTGAAAAAATATCCAGTAATTTTCCCATTGTTTGAAACTAAAATGTTGTTTGAGCACAGATAACTCAGACATGGCCGACTCGCCTACCACATGGAATTTTCCAGGGCTCCAATCACCCTCTAATGATGAGCAGACTGAGGGACAGCAGGCACCTTCTTAATGTTCAGTACCAAAGGTGGTTGCAAACCAGAAAGTAGTAGCAAGGCGCACAGGCAACAGGAGTGAAGGAGGCTGAAGTGTTATATCAAGTAGGAAGGGCTGGTGGAGAAAACTTAGGCTAAGTCAATACTATAAGCTAGGAGCATGATTCTCAGCTCATGTATGCATACTTACCCTAGCTCTCATCGAACTAGTGTGAGCATGTCTGCGCAAGCTGGGAATCACACTGCTCGCGTAGATGTAGCCTTAGAGGTGTGGCTAATTCATAAAAGCTTTAGAAAGCATCCAAATATATATAGTTATCATTATTGAGCCTCTGAGTCTTATGAGGTTTGCCCATCATTATTTGCATGCACCTGAAGCATGCAACTATGACAGCCTAATAGTATGCCTTATGTATTATTGCTTCTATACACTCAGATGGTGACATCGTTATGACTGCATATCTAGCAATAAAAAGAACATCATGTTCCGAAATGGCTCAGACAACTGGTTAGTTTGCAAAGATGTGTGGGATAAAAGCCAGATTCTGAGTGTAAAACTTTCAATCACAGACTAATTTCCTTCCAAGTTCCTAACACTGAGGAGCACTGAATGCTTTAAATTAGCAACCTGCAATCTATATTCATCCTGAAAAGTCACATTAAGCCTCTAATTTTGAAAACTGACAAAAAGTCAAGCCAGGTATGTTGTTTTAGAATGTAATAGCTCCATGGGGAGCTATTTACATGATCCAACATAAGACATACTGCATTGCACACAAATCAAAACACAGATATCCCCTATACTCAGTTCTGTTAGTTATGTTGTGAGTATTTTATTTTTTTGTGAATAAAAGTTTATTCACTTTTCTTTGTGAAAGGAACAAGCGATCAATTGTACCTAAGGAGTCTTTAATAAGCTTTGAGGAAAAAAATCTTACATAGTCATAGCAACAGACAGCATCAGTCCACAAAAATTGAACAATAACAGCTAAATGTATTGTAGACAGCCAAAAACATTAAACCCACAATGGCTTCCAAGAGATCATGGTGAGAAGTAGTTGAATTAAATGATCATTTTGCCACTGTATTCAGATGACACAAATGAGGAGAATACACACAACTGTATTGGAGCCTCCCCGTTTTGAGCGTAGTAGTCACTGACGTGCTAGAGGTCTGAGGGAGCACTGAACCAGTGGCAGTTTTCGAGACTCCACACACAAGAGCTTCATCTAATAGCTAGTTCCCAATAGGTGGCTGCTTGCAGAAGGTGGGAAAGGTTTTGCACATTTGGTCACTGCCAGATTGCAGTGCTTTTGCTGAATCTGCTTCTGTGCATGATAGATTAAATGATCTCTGTAGTACCTACAAGGGCTTTATGAGGCTATCAGCACATCTTGGAAACACAAAAATATTCATACTGGGTCAGATTAATGGTCCATCTCTCCCAAAATCCTGTCTTCCGACAGTGGCCAGTGCCAGATGCTTTAGAGGGATCGAACAGAACAGGGCAACTATTGAGTGATCAATTTCCTGCCGTCCAGTCCCAGGTTCTGGCAGTCAGAGGTTTAGGGACACCTGGAGCATGGGGTTGCATCCTTACTACCTTAGCTAATAGCCACTGATGGACCTATCCTCCATGAATTTATGTAATTCTTTTTTGGATCCAGTTATGCTCTTGGCCTTCACAACCTCCTCTGGCAACAAGTTCCATACGTTAGCTGTGCATTGTGTGAAGAACTACTTCCTTTTGTTTGTTTTAAACCTGCTGTCTATGAATTTAATTACATAAGAATGTCCATACTGGGTCAGACCGAAGGTCCATCTAGCCCAGTATCCTGTCCTCCAACAGTGGCCAATGCCAGGTGTCCCAGGGGGAATGAATAGAACAGGTAATCATCAAGTGATCTATTCCCTGTCGCCTATTCCCAGCTTCTGGGACACCTAGTGACCCCGAGTTCGTTTTATGTGAAAGGGTGAATCACACTTCCCTGTTCAGTTTCTCCACGCCTTTTATGATTTTGTAGACCTCTATCATATCCCCCCTTAGTCGTATCTTTTCTAAGCTAAACAGTTCCAGACTTTTTAATCTCTCCTCATATAGAAGCTGTTCCATACCCCTAATTATTTTTGCTGCCCTTCTCTGTTTTCCAATTTTAATATATCTTTTTTGAGATGGGGCAATCAGAACCCCACACAGTATTCAAGGTGTGGGATTTACACCACGGATTTATATAGTGGCATTATATTGTCTGTCTTATTATCTATCCCTTTCCTAATGGTTTCTAACATTCTGTTAGCTTTTTTGACTGCCACTGCACACTGAGCAGATGCTTTCAGAGAACTGTCCATGGTGACTCCAAGATCACTTTCTTGAGTGATAACAGTTAATTTAGACTCCCTCGTTTTTGTGTATATAGTTGGGATTATTGTTGCCAATGTGCATTACTTTGCACTTACAAACACTGAATTTCATCTGCCATTTTGTTGCCCAGTCACCCAATTTTGTGAAATCCCTTTGTAACTCTTTGCTTTGGACTTAACTATCTTGAGTAATTTTGTATCATCTGCAAACTTTGCCACCTCACTCTTCACCCCCTTTTCACATTTTGAATACATTGGACAGCACAGGTCTCAAGCACAGATCCTTGGGGGACCCCACTATTCACCAATTTCTGCTGTGAAAACTGATGATGATTTATGCCTACCCTTTGTTTCCTCTCTTTTAACCAGTTACTGATCCATGAGAGGACATTCCCTCTTATCCCATGACAGCTTACTTTGTTTAAGAGCTTTTGCTGAGGAACCTTGTCAGAGGCTTTCTGAAAGTCTAAGTACATTGTATCAACTGGATCAACCTTGTCCACATGCTTGTTGACACCCTCAAAGAATTCTGATAGATTGGTGAGGCATGATTTCTCTTTTCAAAAACCATGTTTACTCTTCCCCAACATATTCTGTTCATCTATATGTCTAATAATTCTGTTTTTTGCTATATTTGCAACCAATTTGCCTGGTACTGAAGTTAGGCTTACTGGCCTGCAATTGCCAAGATCATATCTGGAGCTTCTTTTAAAAAATCAGCATTATGTTAGCTATCCTCCAGGTATATGATACAGAGGCTGATTTAAATGATACCACAGTTGGTAGTTCTTCAATAATCAGTTAGTACCTCTTGAAAACAGTCTAGCCATATATTACATCATGTGAATAGCAGAATTCAAATTGTAAGGAGGTTTAAAAATGGACTCCAATGATTTATTCAATTTGGTTCATTGATTCTTAGTTGTTTGGCAACTGGCATCCATATTCCTTGACTATTCATTGTCACTCAGTTTGAGAAGAATATTGCTTTGGGCTGGAGATGATAGTTGCCACTGAAAAGTTATTTGGAGATTGAATTTGAAGACATTTGTATACATTGGTTATTAGAACCCTCATAGAGAGCTCTGTCGAAAGTCTGTTGATGTCAATTGCAGTCTGTCCATTGATTTAATTTGGTGGCTTACAAAATTTAAAGAGAGCCTTTTCCATTCTCATGGGAGATAGTTAAACAAAATACCAGTATGTTTGAGGAAGCTTTCTGACATGTTAAGTGGTATAACACTTCTGGAGATGACATTTATTTTGATCATAAAGTTTTACTTTAAAAGAACTCATGCAGTTGCTTCCATCTGTCTATTGAATGTAAAGTAGTAAAAAGAGAGACAGAATTTTTTTTTAAATATCACCTTGTAGGAAAACCTGAATGTCCTAGCACTGCCAATTCAGAAGTATGGAGAAGAGACAAAGAAGGCTACCAAGTAAAAAAGGAATGAATCAGTAACTTCTTCCATGCTTTCCTAGGAAACCATGCCTAGCATCCTTTGAGATATAAAGGATGTAACATTTTCAAAGGGGTACCAAAATACATTTTTTAAAAAAAAGCAAATAACCATATGATGATGCAGAATGTGAAAATCTTAATAGGCCCACTGAAGGCAGAGTGTTTAGGAAGAATATATCTATGGCTTTAACAAATCTTCAGGATACTTTCCTTTTCTTTCTCTTTTTGGGCTTCGGGACCTTGCTATAAGTATAACAAAATGTGCCTAACATATAACCAAATGCATACTGCAAAAGACAGATTACCCATTAATTTATGATCAAGTAACTGTCTCCTTGCTATAATCACCATTTTTTATTTTACAGTTGAGTAATCACTCTTAGGAAGCCATGATGTCAGGTGCAATGGAATGTAGATAAATACAAAAGAGGATACAGTCTGAATAAACCAATTTAGAGATAAGTAAGCAAGGTGGCTGAAAAGAAATATCACAGATTAAATAGTATTTCATAGTTTACACAAAAGAGATTTATAAAAGAAGCAGACAATTTTAATATATTTTATACAATATGCATACACATACTATATATATCTTGTATAGAAAGCTGGAGAGATGTATTCACTTTTAATATTTGCAAGTCAGTTTACTGCTGATGAAAGTGAGGGACTTGTAAAACTGCTTAACTATGATCCTGAGACCCAGTCCAGCCTGACTCCCTCCCAGCTATCTAACCTTCTCAGAACCTCACTTACAATAAATAAATCTTTGCACTTCTAGGACATCTTCCATCTGAGGACCTCAGTGTCAAAACACCCCTGATATTGCATCTGTAAGTAAATCGTCCCCATTTCACAGATAGGAAAATGAGACACATGGGTTGGGGTGGGTTTTTTGGTGTACGGTAGAAATTTGGCTGATGGTAGTAGTGAGGAGGCCCTCTTAGTGTCTGTTCCTAGTCAGTTAATACATTATACATCATCCATGAAGGGGAGAATAGTACAGATTATTATATTTTCAGGGGTGAGAATTTGGGGGAAGAGAGAATACCAAAATGTTGGCATATCTCAAGATCAAACGCCCAACTTCAAAAAGACCTTTGCTGTTCTCTGAAAGCTCATTACTCTCCATTGGCTTGTTGCCCTTTTAAATTTAAATATGAGAAATTAATATTGTTACATTGCAATGCACGCATGGGGTTGAATGGTCTAGTTACAGCTAAATTGATGGTTAAGGAATTCTTCTATTGCTTGTGTTTGTGGCTGTAGGCCAGGGAAGTGTATCTGATCAATGAAGGGTTCTGCATTGGCAAAGGAGGGAAGTTGCTGTGATTGATGCACAATATACAGTTTTTAGTTTCATAGACTGTAAGGCCAGAAGGGATCATCATGGTCAATTAATCTGACCTCCTGAAGTTACCAGCCAGAGAATCTCACCCACCCACTCCTGTAGTAGCCCATAACCTCTGGCTGGGTTACTGAAGTCCTGAAATCTTGATTTAAAGACTTCAAGTTACAGAGAATCCATTTACCCTAGTTCAAACCTGCAAGTGAGCCGTGTCCTATGCTGTAGAGGAAGATGAAAAACCTCCAGGGTCTCTGCCAGATGGACCTGGGGAAAAATTCCTTCCCAATCCCAAATATGGTGATCAGTTAGACCCAGAGCATGTGGGCAAGACCCACCAGCCAGACAACTGGGAAATGTAGCTTTTTATTTAAAGTGAATTTAGTGATGTTGTATTACACCACAATGGTTTTGTCTCTGTTTGCTACACTTTTAAGCTCAACAGAATGAAATGGCCTCTGGTGCTTTTCTCAAACTTGGAGGCTCTAGGAACACATACAGTCCAAGGCTAATGTCTACAGACACAATCACAAGTACAAAGTCTTGTCTGTACTACAAGTTTTATTAAAGCAATAAATTACAATTACCCATACATATAGAAAT
Source organism: Natator depressus (assembly GCF_965152275.1). Taxonomy (NCBI): domain Eukaryota; kingdom Metazoa; phylum Chordata; order Testudines; family Cheloniidae; genus Natator; species Natator depressus. The sequence continues at coordinate 45,826,187 of NC_134244.1, read as the reverse complement.
CCTATAAAACCTATGCAATAATTATAACTAGTCATGCTCACATCCTCAATGATATTCTAGGGTTGGATGGACCTCTCAATAGACTTTCACTGCTAGAGGGATGGTTCCTGCTGAGGTTTCATTGATTATATACGAAATAGCATATAAATTGACCATAACATCACATAATACAATGGATGATAAAATGAACTAATTGGCTAAAGTAAGAATTCTCTGTAGCAACTCAGAACCTTCCCCATCTAGTGTCCCATCTCAGTTGTTGGGGATATTTGCTAATAGCATTCGCAAATCGGCCATATGCCATTGTAAGCAATCTCATCATCCCATCCATAAATTTACCAAGCTCAGTCTTAAAACAAGTTAAGTTTCTTGCCCCACTACTCCCCTTGGAAGGTTGCTCAAGAATGTCATTCCTCCTGATGTTTAGAAACCTTTGTCTAATTTCAAGACTAAACTTATTGATGGCCAGTTTATATCCATTTGTTCTTGTGCCAGCATTGGCCCTTAACGCCTCTCCTGCCCTGGTATTTGTGTCGTGTGTGTGTGTGTGTATATATATATATATATATATAGAACAATCATATCTCCCCTCATCCTTCATTTTGGGAGGCTAAACAAGCCAATCTCCAAAATTTCACACGGTATCCCAGATTAGGTCTCACCAGTGACTTGCATAACGGTAATAACATTTCCCTATCTCTACAAGAAATACCTCTCCTGATGCATCCTAGGATTGCATTAGCCTTTTTCAAGGCCACATCACATTGGCAGTTCATAGTCAACCTGTGATCGACCAATATATTCAGGTCAGTTTCAGTTTAGCCCTTTGCTACCTTCAGTCCAGTCAGTCGATCTCTTGTTACTGCAGGGGTGCCCAACCTGTGGCTCCAGAGCTACATGCGGCTCTTCAGAAGTTTAATATGCAGCTCCTTGTATAGGCACCGACTCCGGGGCTGGAGCTACACACACCAACTTTCCAATGTGCTAGGGGGTGCTCAATGTTCAACCTCTGGCTCTGCCACAGGCCCTGCTGCTACCCCACTCCTTCCCACCCCCTTCCCTGAGCCTACCATGCCCTCACTCCTCCCCCGCAGAGCTTCCTGCATACCACAAAACAGATGATCGGGAGGTGCGTGGAGGGATAGGGAGGCACTGATCAGTGGGGCTGCCAGTGGGTGGGAGGCGCTGGGAACAGGGCGGGGTGGGGGAGCTGATGGGGGGCTGCTGGCGTATTACTGTGGCTCTTTGGCAATGGTAAATTCTGGCTCCTTCTCAGGCTCAGGTTGGCCACCCTTGTGTTACAGCATTGAACTGTTCAGTTCACTAGTGTTGACCCTGCTTATCTAAGATCTGTTTGTTAAGAAATAAGTGCTACAAGCACCATATTTAGCTAAAAGGGAGAGTTAACAGAATCTCTATATCTGAACTGTCTATATAATGAACCTTTAAGCATTAGACAATATTTTCAGTTGTTGTAAATTTGAATTGAAGTGTTATGAAGCTAGAAGAAACAAAAAATAAGCATAAGGCAAGAAAAACAAATTAAACCAAAATGAAATGATCCAGTGCTATTGTATAAAATGCTGAGAATCAAACATAGCTATAGCCCTTTATCCATGTCTAATCCACTAGCACATACTAATTCTGAAAGATAAATTAGGCACATTCTCCCCTCCACTGGGAGGAACAGGGGAGAGAGAAGAACAGAGTAATATGGGGCAGAAATGTCCTGAAATTGTTTTGTAAAGAGGCTGGAAAGAGGGTTGATCCATTTGTAAAGAGTAGGTGTGAAATCTTGGCCTCATTGAAGTCAGTGGCAGAATACCCATTGACTTCAATATTATTATTATTACGCTTATTATGGTAGTGCCTAAGGGCTACCCAAAAGTGGGGATTTATTGTGCTAGGCACTGTACAAACATAGAAAAAGAGATGGTACTGACCCCAAAAGCTTATAATCTAAATAGGGTCAGGATTTTACCCCATGCATGGCATATACTGGGAACCAAAAGAAACCTAGTCAGAGTCCCTGAGAGAGGTTTATTTCTTTCAATACTATCAGCCAAACTTGGGCAGGTAAAAAAGAAAGAGGAGGGGGGTGGGGGAAAGAGAGAGAGAGACTGCAAGAGTGTATTAGAGCATGTGAAAGGAAGTGTATCAGTGATGGACTGAGAGACCAGCCTGCCCCATCCTAAGGCAGAATCTGTTTTATTTACTGAGAGCACAGCGAATTTCATCTCTCATTGAGGATCCGCAGTCATATGACAATTAGTAATAGAAAAGCCTATAGCAGGCACCAAAAGATATCACTGGGCCAAACATCAGGCTTCCAGGCACTACTTCCAGCAAGTGAAAAGCAGAGACTTTATTTTAATAAATATTGTAATTGTTTGTAAAATGCTTTGAAGGTAAAAGCACTATAGAAATGCCAACTATTATCATGAACTGAAAGTGGTGTCCAGTTGATTTTTTTTTTTAATTGCTACTAGGTGTAGCAGTTTTAGGCACAGTGTTGTACGTGTAGATCCAGTTTTCTGTGTACTCTACATTTAAATTTCTAGTAGTCTACAGTCAGCAGAGCCACTGCCATTTTGTGAAGCAGAGCTGGAGCTGTTTGCTATACGAGAGACATGCACTATGCTCTTGCTTGGAGCCTCTACTTTTGTTCTTCCTTGTTTTATTATTTAGTTTAGTTTCCTTTAATCTAAAATAAAACTTACTCAGGCTGAAAGTATATGGTTGCACATCAGGTATAGAAAAGCTAACACACAGTGCTAATAAATAATTCTTGAGCTGGAAATCAATGGCTTCTTCTCTTTATATCATTCTCTGCCCTCAGTGTAACAAACTCATGCTTTCTTTAGTTTCTGAGACTTGTGCTATTCTTATGGACCACAGATGGTGGGGGGGGGGCCTGTTTTTTTGATGAAAACAAAAGTTTATATTTTCGGGGGGGGAAAGGTTCTGACCAGCTCTAGCTGGGACTATCTTCATGTAAGATGGGAAAAGAGTTTTCATATGTAAGGAAAAACAACCCTTTCATGGTCCCCATGACCTTCAGACTTCCAAGGAACCAAACTGGCTACATTGCATTCAAGGCCTTCTTTGGCCATGGGCCGAGTTGGCTACACTATGGTATTATTGTATGAGCTTTATGTCAACTTTGTGCCACCTGTATTCTCTAACATGCTGGGGGCCTGCCTAGCAGAGTGAAAACAGTCCTGGCAACAGAACCCGAAACCCAAATGTGTTGCCAGGGCAGTAAAAAAGTAACAAATAGGGTGAGTTAAAGGATATAACATCCTAAAATCTAGTTTTCGCAACAGGACTCAAGTAGCTAGTTTGTGAAAATCCACTTATCCTCTGTAACAGTGCTGGTTCTGGCAGGACCCAACTGAGAATGCCAATTCAGGACAAATTGCTTCAAGCAGGGCAGTTACAGCCCAAGGCTGGGGTTTTTATGCACACCAAGACAAACCAAACCAGCCAAACAGAGAACACTTTTTGGTTTTACCCCACTGGCTAACCACAAGTCACACAAGCAATTCCCTTAGACACTCCAGTTTCCCAGTATCACCACCAGTGCCGCTCGTTATGGGGACAAATGGTTATGAAAACCAATACCCCAGTAAAAGAAAAAAGGTTCTCTCGATCCCAAAGGATCAAGCCCCAGATCCAGGTCAATATACAAATCAGATCTTACCCACAAATCACGCTGTTGCCAATCCTTTAGAATCTAAAATCTAAAGGTTTATTCATAAAAGGAAAAAAATATAAATGAGAGTTAGAATTGCTTAAATGGAATCAATTACATACAGTCATGGCAAAGTTCTTGGTTAAGGCTTGCAGCAGTGATAGAATAAACTGCAGGTTCAAATCAAGTCTCTGGAGAACATCCACAGCTGGGATGGGTCTTTCAGTCCTTGGTTCAAAGCTTCAGTGTAGCTTCTTACCTCTAGAGGAACTTTGCAGGATTGAAGACAAGATGGAGGAGCTGCAGCAGCTTTTTATATTCTCTGTTCCAGAGAGAAGCTGTCCATCACATGGCCTGGAAAAACCTCAGAGTTCTGTCCATAGGCATGTCCCTGCATACCTTGCTGAGTCCCAAGGCGTCTGCCTTCTCTCAATGGGTCAGTTGTATGGCTGATGGTCCTTAATGGGCCATCAAGCAGGCTAGGCAGAGCTGACACCAACTTATCTGGGGTGTCACCCAGAGGCACAGCACAAGTTTGAACTACAGACAGTACAGAGCCAATATTCATAACTTCAATTACAAAAATGATACACACATATAGGCAGCATAATCGTAATCGGCAAACCATAACCTTGTCTTAACCTCATTTGACCCCCCTTTATATAAGATTTGGTGCCACTACAGGACTTTGGTTGCAACAATGATCTATACGGTCCCAGATTATGTCAATAACGTCACATCCTCCAACAGTAACTGCTATTTTTCAAGAAAGGAAGAGTAAAGGTCAGGCTCCACAAAAGCAAATTAAGCTAAGTGTAATTGTCACTATGGAGGAAATGAACTCCTAAAGCCTGAGTAATTGTGCTCTGTGTGGGAGTGTGAAAGGGGAAAATCTACTGGTCCTCTGTTCTTTAGTTGAATTTCTCTATAAGTAGCCGTGCAAAATTCTAAGGGCCAGAGCCTCATCGGGTGTAATGTCTTCATTGAATCCAATAAATAAGTTCTTGCAGACCAGCTGTTATTGGAACGGTAAATATCAGTTTATTTGTCAGTTTTACATTCTCCCCCAACTCGGCTGCCAGTCTGAGTCCAGTCACAATGGGTGAAAGCTAGAATAACGCCAACTTATTACAGGTTTAAGATGCAACCTGACAGCAGTTACATTCTCCTTCCCCTCCACCTTCCCTCAGCCACTTGACTCTGATGTGAACTTCCACCAATGTGTTTCCCCCTGGGCTCTGGGCCAGCTCCTGGATGAGGATTTCTGAGACAAGTAGAATTGCGTTCTGTTAGTGGTGGCTTCTATGCTGACATCAAGTAATCACAGAGCCTGCTCAGTAATTACCAACACTCTCTCTTCTGGGTTTTTCTGTTACTTGTAGCTGTGCTCCATTGCTGTGCGTGCACGTGCATACACGCGCGCACACACACGTATATAAATATATAAGATATATAAACATAAAGGTTATTGTAAGATGCTATAGTATAAAAGCAGATGGGTTACACATGTCCAGCCATTTCTCACGTGAGAAAGAAACAACCCTTTTGCTCACAATCCACGAACAACACAAACTGAGTTTGGGTCTGTCTACACTAGAGCGTTTATGGAGCCACAGGGGTGCCACTGTAAGCTCTCTAGTGTAGCTGTTCTAAGCCTACTTCAGAGAGCTCTCCTGTCCCCAACAAGCAGCGAAATCTCTCCTGCCAACATAGCACTTGTCTACACCAGCGCCTAGGTCAGTGTAACTGATGTTGCTCAGGGGGTGGCTTATTCACACCGCTGAGCAACATAAGTTACACCGACATAAGTGGTAGTGTAGACATAGTCTTAGAATAAGTAGAAACAGTGTTCCTTCCTTCTCACCTGTATTCTGCTTAGGGTTTTATACTATAATTTGAATAGACAAAAAAAGCCCTAGAACAATAACATATTCCCTGCTGCAGTATAATTAAAAACCAAATGGTTTCTACTTAGCTATCATCAGTTGGTTTTGGTATAAAGCATGAGGTCAAAGCATAAGGTTTACAACTGCTTGTAATTTGCTTTTCCATTTAATTTAATTAGTTGCATTTAAATATTAATCACTGCATACCTTTTCCCATTAATTCCGCTGCAAGTGTGTTTTAGGATAAAGGCTGATGATCCCTCCCCGCACAAGTTGTAATCAATGACTTTATTCCTGGGATTATTTTGGGGATTCTAACGATTTTATCAATGCAAAAGACCTTAAGTTAATATTGCATTGGCATTTGCCGCTCCCCCATCGTCCCAAAATGATGAGCCTCTAAACAGTACCATCCGATGGTACCATAAGTAGAATATTTTGTAAGAGCTTGTCAAGAACTAAAGGAAATAATTAGGCCAGGTCTTATGATGTTTTTGCCCAGGATCTTAGCATTAATTTGACAAATGTCTAATTATAAACCCTTCAAATGCACCCCTACCTTACTGCCTTTCTGCTGATGTTTAATTCTATAATCCTGTCCCTGTCTTGTGGATTTCCAGATATTGTAGCTTTATTGTTGTTTGTTTTTCAGAATAGAGAAAGAAAAGTCTGTTTTTAATATTTTCCATATGCAATGGTGTGGTGGGTTTAGTGACTGAAAAGAGGATCTTTCTGGTATGATGCTCCTCATAAATAATATTGAAATTGTGCCAGTTCTCACAGGAAATATTCTCCCAGTAGTTACATACCTTTTTTCTTTTCTCCCTCTGTGTGTGCGAGCATGCGCTCACACTGTGTGTAAGCATTATCTACTTGGATTTCACCCAAAGGTATGTTTGCTGTGGCTATCGAGCATGAATTATATGCTATGCAGAATTTTAACAAAGCATGTTAAATGAACATGAAGCTTAGAATCATAGAAATGTAGAATACCAGGGTTGGAATTTTCTTATGGGCTTTTCTATGGTGCTGTCATAATATCATAGTTCTTTGAAAACACTAATTAATTAACCTTCTCAAACAGCATTGTGAAGCGAGGTAGTATATATTCTCCCCATATGACCATGAGGAACTGAGGTACAGCTGGTAGAGCCAAAATTGTCAGTCTCAACTAATTTTGAGTGCCCAGTTTGAGAAGACTAGGGACTGATTTTTCAGTGTGCTGAAAAGAGTTCATTTTATAACTCTATATGTCCAGAGAAGATTGACCTCAGTTGCAGCTGAAACCCCAAGTGTCTCAAGTTGGGTACCCAGAAAATGGAGAACACGTTGCTCAGGAACCTTAATATGGCATTCCCTTAATGTGCAAACAATGAAGTTTTGGGGATGTCATTTCCTAAATTTTTATGAAACTTACAATTTTCATCATGTGGAGCCATATTTGACACCCTCACTTCTCCCTTCCCCCCACTCATCAGCAGGGTTAGGATATTTAGATCCACAGCACAGACCTGTACAGTTTGGAGTAACTAGAAGCAGTAGGAGACTAAGTATGTGGAACAGGCAGGGGGGTAAGAGACTCATCTTGCTAGTCGTTTGTTATTTCCTGACAGGAAAGGAATGTTGAGACTCAGCATTCCTGGGTTCAACTCCAGGTTCTCGAGGGTTTATAAACCCTTATGTCTCCTTGCCTGCTTCTGTTTTCCCCAGCTCCTGTCCTGTCCCCACCCCATGGCTCCTGCTTCCCCACCCCAACCAATTTGGTTCTATCCTCTTTTCCCCAACCCCCATCTGTCACCCATTTGCATTCAAGTCAGACTGTTTTCTTCTCCTCCACGCTGCCTGTGGGTCAGCAGGGGGACAGTCAAGAGCACAGCGTCCATGTTCACAGTTCCTGAGCCTGCCACCCTAACCACCTCCAATAGCTAGGAGCAGCAGTCACACTTGGGCTGCAGCATGCTTAGTTGCTCTGTGAGAATGGCCCATACACAGTCCAGTCGGCACACAGAAGCTGTGAGAGGAGGAAGCATGCTCAGTACAGATGGAATCTTCAGATAATTTTGCTGATAAATTCTGACAAGTCTCTGTGAAACATGTGCAAACTACAGTTTTTCAAAGGCTTTAACTTGTTCAAACTTGGTTAGATTTTCACAGGGGTGGTAAAAGGCATATTTCTGATATCTCCCCAAGACACTGCCAAATGTCAAGTCCCTGATCTAAAACATGGAAACATTAGAGCATCTCAGCAAAACAGCTGCAATAATTTTTTTAACATGGAAAAAACAAAGTATTTTTCCCTAGCCTGGTCCTCAGAAATAGCTGAACCATTTTGGCTGAAACTTTCAAAAAAAAAAAAATCTTAACAGACACACAGCCCCCCAAAATTGCAAACTTAATCAAAAAAAGGATCTGGTATTGGAAAGTATTGAGCAACCTTAATTCTACACATTGCTATCTGTGCTGCCTCCCTATAATGTTTTTAGGGTGAAGATAACAAATATGCACGTATATTACCTTGTGGTAGATTTGGTTCAGTTCTCCCGTTTTGGGGCGACATCATTCCTACACCATTTCATAATAGCCAATTATATGTTATTCCAGGGACATGGATCATGCAAATCAGTTTATATATTTCATACACTATTTCTCTGGTGTTTTGAACCATTATTAACATTACAGTGCAGCAGATGAATCTGTACTGTAATTGCTGTAAATCAGCATTTTGTGGTCATTATTTATAAGTGAATATAGTGTTCCAATAATATTTTGAAGGCTAATAATAAAACAAGAAATATTTAGGGGGTATTCTTACAGGTCAATCAATTTCTCTTTCCCTCGCCAACTAGTCACTTTCTCCACAAATTATATCATCATCTCTTAATAGTAGTATACACAATTGTACACAAAATGGCCTTCAGATTTATTAGGTTTGTTTGTATTTCAATATGTTGTTCATCTGTTGATTGATTTTAACATATCTTCCACCTTATATTTCATGTTCATGAATCACCGTTTGCAATAGTTAATGATGGAAACAGTCTCTTCAATTACTGTTTGTCATTTACATAAACTTATTCTATTTTGATATTAATATCCATGGAAACATATAATTTAAATAATTGTTATGATGGTCCATTAGTATTACAATATATTGGTACTTAATTTTCCTTAAAATTGGCCACTAAGCAGTAAATTATCCCAACACATCAAGATGATATACATTAACTGTTCTGACCCAGCATGACAGAATATATTTTTGCATACCACATTGTATCAATTTGTCCTTGGTATAACTCCACAGCCTTCAACAGAGTTACACCAGGGATTAATCTGGCCCATTGTGTCAGCAAATGGGAAAAGGAAGCTATGTAATTGCCTGGGAAACAATGGTAACCAGCACTGACAGCTCATGGAAGCTCACAACCACAAGATTGCAAAACGTATTTTTCAAAAATACAAATAAGTCTAGATCCCAGCAAACAATTTAAAGCTACCAATTGGTAAGTGGTTAGGCAAAAGATCACTATTACTATGTTGTCACTACCAAATTTAAACTTGCAGAATTAAGTTTCCCTGCATGATGGCTGAAGACTCTGAAAAATGGTAGCACCTCCAGATGAAGTGTCCATTATCTGTTCTTCCAGCTTGTATACAGCCCTACTGTCTTGCAGGCTGTCTGCGATAATTTAGTCTTGTCTGATATGCTAGGTAGTGCTTACAAAATATTATTTAGCAGGATTATTGTCACTGACATGATGAGGTGATAAGGACTCAAAGGACATTGGGTGAAATACTTATCATAGGTCTGATCCATATTAAAAAATTTGCAGTGGTGGAACTAAATCTCTTTAAAATTAATCTAGTTACACCTGCATAAAGTCCTAATGTAGATGCACTCAAATCTCATTTAAATTGGTTTATTTTAAATCAGTAAATTTGATTTGGTAAAATTAAACTACATTGATTTAAGCAAGGTTTAAACAAGTTTCAGTATGTCTACATTAGGGGCTTGCACCTGTATGACTTGATAGATTTTAAGCTGATTTTGTTATACAGATGCAAGTCTTCTAATAGACACGACCTTAATTATACCAGTACAGCTTAGAGCATACTTTGACCCATCATCTCACTGATAACAGTCCTGCTAAATATTAGATAATGGACTAACCAGGGTTACAATCTCAGAGTGAATTCTGGCCTGCTGTATTTTATCTGCTATAAACTGCATCATCTGAGTCTGTCTACACTATAGCAGCTACAGTGGCACAGCTGCACCGATACATCTGTGCCACTGTAGTGCTTCTGATGAAGACGCTCTGAGCTGCTGGGAGAGAGCTCTCCTCTGGGCTTAATAACTCTGCCTCTGTGAGAAGCGGTAACTATGTCGGTGGGAGAAGCTCTGGTTCTTTTGTTATGTGACAGGGTAAATAAGACTTTCTCTTTATATCATTCATGATTCTATAGACCTTTATTATATCCCCTGTTAGTCATCTCTTTTCTAAACTAAATAGTCCCAGACTTTTTAATCTGTCCTCCTCTGGAAGATGTTCCATGCCCATCATCATCTTTGCTAGTCTTCTCTGTCCTTTTTCCAGTTCTAATATATATTTTTTGAGATTGAACTGCCAGAACTGCTTGCACTATTCAAGGTGTGGGCGTACCATGGATTTATATCGTGGCATTATGATATTTTCTGTCTTCTTATCTATCCCTTTCCTAATGTTTCATTCTGTTAACTTTTTTGACTGCCACTGCTTAATGAGCAGATGTTTTCAGAGAGTTTTGTGTTGACTCTGGGATCTCTTTCTTGAATGGTAACAGCTAGATTAGAATCCATCATTTTGAAGATACAGTTGGGATTATGTTTTTCAGTGAAGGACATAAATCCACACTGTGTAGAGGTCAAGCACAGGAGTTTATTACGGACAGTGCTGACAGAGTGTCACCTCGCTTATTAGGTTCAGAGACACTGTCAATCAATTGATTACAATGCAATATATGGATTTTCCATGGGCGGGGGAAAGTGATGGGGTAGGCAGTCCCCCAACCCTGGATAGTTCTAGCAGCAAGACATGATAGCACAGTAGCCAATGGTCAAAGGTTACATAATGTCTCCGCTCATGGTCTCAAGTTAACAAATTAACATTTAAGATTTAATTAGTACTTTAATAAATGTATTTAGTATAAAATATATATGTTGAATTCTGATTTTGGTTCCATAGGAATGAAGTAGCTCCTTTGTCCAACAGATACATATCTAGGGGTAGAAGCAAAGAAACAGTGAAGGTATATGGCAATAAAGATTCTTTCAAGTTGTTCATTTGTGTTTTAAGGCAGGCAATGGTCCCTGGGAAAGGGAGATCAGAGGCATGTCTTATACTGACATGCTTGAACCTTTCATAACTCAAGGTTGGATGTGTGGGAAGAACATCTCCCTACAGAAGAAACTAACACAACGGAAACAGGGCTTCTTTGTTCTATTTGCAACTTTGAATAAGACACAATTATTTCCCCCAACGTCTGGTGTTTTGCTGACCAGGCATATCTTAGCAAAAGCAAGGATATCTTTGGTTATTCTGCTTTCTCTTAGCTATTGCTAGGCCTCTGACCTCTTGACCAAACTCTGGACTTTGGGCCTGTACACAAATTCATATACCAGGTTATTACATTAGCAATGGATTTTAACCCTTCATTCAGTGTGCACTACTTTGCACTTGTCAGTGTTGAATTTCATCTACCATTTTGTTGCCCTGTCACCCTTTGTAACTCTTTGCAATTTTGGACTTAACTATCTTAAGTAATTTTGTATTGTGGAGGAAAAATTCAGTGGACCCAAGTAGACCTAAACTTCCCAAGTAGGCCTAAAACTTTGGTCAAACTGTGTATATGAAGCATAAGAAGAAAGTAAGAAAAAGTCCATAGAGGGGAAATTGCAAACAGCACAGCTTAAAAAATGTAACCATAACCACTAGAAGTTAGAAAAAACCATTAACCGCAAAGAAAAAACCTGTCAATAACAGGAAAAGCTTGTTTTTGCTAAACTCCAGGTGAGGCAAAGCTACTGTTAAAGCTTGCACTATATGCCAAATAAGGAAAATGCTGTTGAAGAAAGTAGGTTTGACAAATTGTGGTTTTCAGCAATATAAGCTCCTGCATTTTCTGTTTACGCCAGAGCAGCTCCGGCTGACTCTCCCTGTATGTGCATGCTTGAATAAAGGAACCTCAGGTTTGTTCTGATCCAAACACAGCGCATGGTTAATTTTTGCACGACAGTATCATCTGCAAATTTTTCTACCTCATTGTTCACCCCCTTTTCCAGATCATTTATGAAAATGTTGAACAACACTGGTCCCTATATGGATCCTTGGGAGACCCCGCTATGTACTTCTCTCCACGTTGAAAACTGACCTTTTATTCCTATCCATTGTTTCCTATCTTTACTGATCCATGAGAGGACCTTCCCTCTTATCCCATGACTGCTTACTTTACTTAAGAGCCTTTGGTGAACACCTCACCAAAGGCTTTCTGAAAGTCCACGTACACTATATTGACTCAATCACCTTTGTCCATGTGCTTGTTGAGTCCCTCAGAGATTTCTAATAGATTGGTGAGGCATGATTTTCCTTTACAAAAGCTATGTTGACTCTTCCCAACAAATCATGTTAATCTATGTGTCTGATAATTCTGTTCTTTACTATAGTTTCAATCAATTTGCTTAGTACCGATGTTAGGTTTACTGGCCTGTAATTGCCAGGATCATCTCTGGAGCTTTATTTAAAAATTGGTGTTGCATTACCTATCCTCCAGTCATCTGCTACAGAGGCTGATTCAAGTGATAGGTTACATACCATAGTTTTTGCAAATTCATATTTCCTTCAGAGCTCTTGGATGAATACCATCTGGCCCTAGTGTCTTATTACTGTTTAATTTATCACTTTGTTCCAAAACCACCTCTATTTGACACTTCATCTGGGACAGTTCTTTAGATTGTCTCTTAAAAAGAATAGCTCAGATGTGGGAAGCTTCCTCACATTCTGTGCAGTGAAGACCGATGCAAAGAATTCATTTAGCTTCTCCACAATGGCCTTCTCTTCTTTGAGTGCTCCATTAGCACCTTTATCATCCCGTGACCCCACTGATTGTTTGGCAGACTTTCTGCTTCTGATGTACTTGCGGAAAAAAATTGCTATTAGTTTTTGAGTCTTTTGCTAGTTGCTCCTCCAATTCTTTTTTGACCTGCATAATTGTTTTTTACACTTGAATTGCCAGAGTTTACGTTCCGTTGTATTTTCCTCTCTAGGATTTGTCTTTGAATTTTTAAAGGATGCCTTTTTGCCTCTAACCACCTCTTTTATTCTGTTGTTTAGCTGTGGTAGCATTTTTTTTTTTTTTGGTCCTCTTACTGCTTTGTTCATTTTCATTGAGTTTGAGCCTCTTTTATGGTGTTTTAAAATAGTTTCTATGCAGACGGCAGGCATTTCTCTCTTGTGACTGTTTCTTTTAATTTTCATTTAACTAGCTTTCTCATTTTTGTGCAGTTCCCTTTTTTTGACATTAAATGCTACACAGGTGGGTTTCTTTTGATATTTTCCCCCCTAACAAGAACGTTAAATTTAATTACATTATGATAGCTATTGCTGAGCTGTTCAGGTGTATTCACCTCTTGATCCACTTAGGACTAAATCAGGAATTGGCTCTCCCCTTGTGCATTCTAGGACTAGCTGCTCCAAGAAGCGGTCATTAATGTTGTCTAGAGATTTTTATCTCTGCATTTTGTCCTGAGGTGACATGTAGCCAGTCAGTATGCAGATAGTTGAAATCCGCCATTATTATTGGATTTTCTGTTTTTGTAGCCTCTCTGATCTCCCTGAGCATTACACAGTCACCATCACTATCCTGGTCAGATGGTCGGTAGTATATTCCTATTATTCAAGCATGGGATATAGGAGAAGAGGAGACCTGAAGTCCTCATTGACTGAGGTCCCTGCTTGTTACCCTCTACCGCTCAGGTAGATCATGTTGGCGTTTTCCTAATTTTCTCATGCCTTCTTTAATATTCTTATTTCTGATTAATTTTAGTGATTTGAAATATGTATTTATCAACAACAGATTTCACATGTGAATATAAAATGACAAGTATACAATACAAGTGAATAAATAACACATGCCTTCATGAAGTGAGGGTGTATGTAAATAGTACAAAACAGTGTAATATATAACCTGAATATGGAGACAATGCAAGCTAACAATTAGAGATAGTTGTAAACCAAGATGTTAAATATGGATACCCTCAACTTCAAAGTGTTCAAAATCCAGAGCCAGTTCATCCCTTCTATATCAATATTATAACGTAGGTTACTTGGCAATTTACCTTATTTCATCTCTATTTGTTCTCACCTCTATTTCTGCTTTAAATCCAAAATTTTCCATAATTGCAAACCCAGTTTTTTCTATTACTGTAAAACTTGAGATCCTATTTAAGGGATCCTTAAAACCATGAATACATTTCACTAGCAAATATCCACACTTTGTCATGTCTGGATAGTTTCTTAATAACCGATAAATAGGCTCTATTAGGCCCCCTCTTAACTGGGACTTGAACTCTTTGCCTTCAGCTGCCATTGGCTTCCATAATCCTGTCTGCTTCCATTTGAATGATCAGCTGTAACTGACAACTGTGTGAAGCCCTTTGCACCTTGCACAATTTTTGCTTGAAACTGAATGAGTTTCTTTTTAAATCCCCCTTTGTTATAAATCAAGACGGGCTGGCTCTTGGCAGCTATTCTGGAAATCATAACTCACTTGCTATGTGAGGCTAGGGCACTGGGTGAAATAGAATCATGTGCTGAACCATAGCTGTGAATTCACTTTGTCCCAGGATGCACTTTTTGCTTGGCCATCTTAAAGCAGAGCTCCTTACCATAATAGAGTTACACTATTTGTCCTAAGTGTGCATAGTGGTCAGAATGACTCCTGAGGCTACAGACAGCTGGGTGTAATTTAGAGCAACCCTGAGACCATTCTTGTCTCCAGTGTAATTTAGAATAGCCTCAGGGTTGCTCTGTTACACCTGCTGTCTGTAGCTTCAGGAGTCATTCTGACCACTTAAGGAATGTTGGGGTGTAGGGACATCCTGACAATATCCCCTTTCTCCTGGGAACACAGGAAAGGGGTGGAGTAGAGTCAGTCCTCTGAGGATTTCCCTTATACAAGGGGATTTTTCAAGAAGCCAGTTAAACCAGCTGCTGCTTTGAGCTACCAAAATGGTTCAAAGAAGCCAAAGTGGACCCCAGAATAAGTCTTTGTCTTTTAGTACAATAGATTAAATCCTGTGGGTTAAATCATACTGTTACACCCATGGCATCAGTTGGAGCTGTGGACTGATTGGCCCTTAAATCTGCCTATAATGTTTGTGTTTGCTTGTTTATATTAGGGTTGCATAAAATGCCTAGGTGGCTTCCATTAGTGATGTCTCGTTTCATCCTGGAAAACTGATTATTTTATCTGTTCAAATACAGTTACCTTGCAGCTTATGGTATGACTACCTGTTTGGGAATTTGCCATATAGTTCAGTCTGGGCATAGTCTTGGCCCACAGAGTCCAGATATATTGGTGAAATATTAAATTAGGTAAGTAAAACACCTCTCTTAGAAAGATGCTATACTTATTCATGGCCAAATTCTGCTCTGAATACCGTGCGTGCAATCTGAAGTAACTGCAGAAATCAATGATTCAGATTCTAAAGAGAAAATTTGACTTCCATTGAAAACAGTAATGTGTATATAGTATCACAGTTCTTTTCCCCTCTTGGAAAAACATAAAATAGATATAGGCTGTTCAGACAGTGAACAAAATTATGTATGTATAACTCCTAATATTGGAGCCTAATTTTACAACGGATGGAAGATTTTGTTTTTCTACAATTCTTACGAAGTTGTTATCAGCTAAACAATAAATGAAACCTCTTGTGTTTCTAACTTCTGAATGAGTTAGACCAAAGCAGACACCATAGTAATGTTCTTGCGAGTAGTAAAAAGCAGAGTTCAGGAAGCGTACCCTTACGCTGACAGAGAGCTGCTGTAAAATACTGCCAGCAAACTGGGGATAATAAAAATCAGTTTTGTGTCTTACAACAAGACAATTAACAGTACAGCAATGTGGTGATGAATTGTGTAAATTTAAGTAAAATAATCAAGTGAAACCTACTTATGAGTCTCCTGAGTGGAATATATTTATTTTCACCAAGTCCATTTTCCATTCTGTGCTCAATAACATTTGCGATACATACTGTGCAACAATAATTTAATGCTACCTTTGCTTTTGTTGAAAAGATAAAGAAATATTATCAGTAGATCGCATGGGGAGCTAAACAATTACTTTCTAAAGTGATTTTAATACAGTGAAGAATCAAGTGCAATAGTATTTTAATGGGATGAACAAAATCTATTAAGGCTTTGTTTTGAAGCATTAAGTCATGTTGCTTGTGTAGTGCGGCATTTTATCTTCTGAATGTCTGCTCATGTTTTGAGAGGGTTTTTTTTTTAATTGATTATTTATTTATGTATTTTATTTTATTTTATTTATTTTCCTTTGGTCCCTAAAAAATATAATCTGCCATATCACTAGCTTTTATGAGCCATGCTCTGCCACTTCTACTCACCATTGAGTAGAACTCTGTTAATCAAATAAGCCTATAGATTTCAGTGGGACTCGGAGTAAATTACCTACTGACCCTGAGTGAGGATGGCAGAATCTAGTGCTACATGAATGCAAATATGGAATATAATGCCTGTTGTGTACCCTTAGTCACTGGCATCACACAGGATCAAGGTCTGATCTTAGCTGTACTAATGTAAATCTGGATGAACTCCAATGAAGCCAAAAGACTATTCAGATTTATACAAGATGGTGTTCAGAATCTAGACGAGAGAGAGAGAGAGAGAGAGAGAGAGATGTTTGAAGCACGGAATAAAAAAGGATGAAAATGTTGTCCCTTTATGACAAAACAGTGTCACCAAAAGAAAGGGAGAAATTTCCAGCTGTTCCCGCCCCCCCCCCCCCCCGAAACCAAACTAGACAGGATACTAAATCTTTCAGTAAATTTTGTCATTCACAGTGTTAACATACATGCTGTCAGGAGAATTCCAGTTCTATGCGAGGTATTCATTTTAAGTACCATTGACACATTCACACATTTTTTCACTGGCGAATCAGTAGCTCCTGACTCTTATTCTGTACATACAGACCTGTTGCAATAAATTATCATTTTCTGTTGTTGCCACCTGCCATTTAGATTAGGATAAGTATTAATGTTGTATTACAGTGTCTGGTGAATTGAGGAGATTTAATATGTGCACATCTATCTTTCTTTTTTAGTGTTAAGTTTTCGTTGGGATGATAGTTGTTTTTAACTTTTTTCTTTAGGAGATATCAGAAAAAATAATCCTTTATAAATAAATAAAGATCATATAAAAGTAATGAATAGGATTCACTCTTTCTTTCCCATGCACTTATTTTAAAATGAAATCCAGTTGCTAAGCAAAATAAACACAGCACAGTATGTCATGAAAAAACCATCAATATGTAATTTCATTGAACTGACAAAATTTAATTATATTATTAACTTAATAATGGTTTCATGGAAAGCCAACTGTAACAGCATTGGTTTAAATAGAATAATAGATTTGGAATTATAATAGGCCTTATGAAATAAATTCTTTTGTCCTTGTTCAAAGATGGGCATGTTTTTTATTATGTATGTTTGACAGTTTATAAGCCAAACAGGTTTATACTAGAGTAGGTAAGGTAACTTGCAACTATTCCAAAATATTCTGCAACAGCATTCTCCATATGTGGGTGCAGTATGATCGAATCCCATTCTCAGCTGTCATGTTCCTGTACTTCTAGGAATGACACTGTAGAGTTACCAGTTCTGTTTGGCTGACTCTGGGATGCTATTCCAAGAACTAAAACTGCTTTTTAGAGGAAGGACTTCCAGCAAGGCATAAAATTGTGGCTATTTATTGCACCACTGAGTATGTGGGTAAATATTTTACTGCCAGTAGGAATTGGAGGTTAAAAGGATTATTTTCCCCTGTTTCGATCCAAATTTAGTGAAGGCATAGGTTGTTATAATTTATCTTTATCTTTTAAAATCCGTAACCCTCAAATCCTGTGAGCTCAGCTAAAACCTGTATTGGGAATTCCTGTCTAAAACAGAAAGCTAAGTAAAAGTTCTTCCATTCCCTTTCCTACCTATGATGGATTAGTTTGACACATAAACAAGATTAGCCAAGAATTTGGGCCCCATGCTCCATTTATGGGAATTTGAGGGATGTTGATCTGTGTTTGGCAGAGGCTCTTCAGTTGTTAATCTGGATCAGCCCAGTCTTAAACAACTAGTGTTTGCTACGATTTTTCTTAATTTGAGCTTCCTTTAGACTGCTCAGTTTTCAGCTCAGTCTTGTGGCAGTCCTACCATATGGGACATCATGTCCCAGACCTAATCCCTTGCATCTGAGTCAAAATGGGTAGGTGTATATGTTGAATCAATTCAAAGTACTTCAGCACATGTTTAAGGCTGTGCCTAGTTAGCAAACTTATGCTTTGATGTCAGTGAGACTTATTCATGATGTGCTTGAATGCTTTGCTGAATCAGAGCTTGTAATATTGCTCTCTTATACCACTCATATACTACTGCCCTCTACTGGATAGAATGTCATAGCTACTCAAGTATATGAGACTGGAAGGATACAAGTCCTAATACAATAGCTATGAGAGAATTTCTTTTAGCTCTCACGTTCCTGAGTTCTGTCCTTAGTGTTGCATGTGTGTGATTTAGCTGCTGACCAGATTGAGTCCAGCCTTTCTCCATTAAGGTTGCTATGATGCAAAGCCTTTGAGGGCCTCTGTCATATGAATTAAAATGTGTTATTAACAAACTTACTCAGGATTTTAAGACTATGAGCTTTAAGGAATGTGACTGTTCCCATAACAATATATAGCTTGCACTGAGCTTAAGAGCATTGGTACTCAGCCTCTGTTAAAACAAGTGCCACTTCTCTTCCACTGATCAGCCACTCCTACTCTCTCTTGATGAATGTAAGCATCACCTTTTTGATATTTGTGGACTGAGGGCACAATTTCCAAACATCTAACACCTTATGCAAGAAAACAAAATGTGCTACTGCCTTCCACATACCTCTGCAGAATGAAATAGTAACACAGCATTTCTTCAGAATGCAGGTTGTTCTAATCCCACAATGCCAGAAGCAATGGTACATTTGGGGGCTTTAACTTAGTAGATAAAGTCGGCTGTTGATGAGGAGATTTAACATGTGAAATAGAAATGTTTCAGATAAAAATATCCAAAAATAAAAAGAATGTGTCAAAGCATGCATATGTTTTTAATGTAACCAAAGCATTAGTACCTTTTATGTTATGTAAATCCTATTCTATTACGTGTATTAAGTGTGCAAATAACAATATAGCTCCCTAGGTAACAGAAATAAATGTGATTTAGAATGAAGGTGGTCTCTTCATAAGAACAGACAACAAAGCAGCATGTGTATCATTGAGAGACCTGAATACACAAAAGTGTCATAGGTAGAAGTCTTCCAGTAGCTCCTCATTTATTGAGAGTTACTAAACTGTGAGGTATCATAGCGTATCAGTTTTCATAAGACTTTGACTAGCCCTGTAACAATGCAGGACTATATTCTTCCATCTTTCTTCCCATTTAATAGTACTTGTGAGCACTCCAACTGAGGTAGGACAGATCCTTAGTTGGTGTAAATTGTCATACCTCTGTTGAAGTCTAGGAGCTCTGATCTGAAGAGCTGCCATGAGTCTATTTGCAGAGTTAGGTACTACTCCAAATAAGGAAGGGTGGTAGAATCTGGCCTACAGCGTTAGGAGAGGCAGATAGCATGTTTACAATTCAATACAAATGAAATACAGTTTCAATATACTGCCCTATTTTCATGTACTCATAACTTCTCTTTTTTTTTTCTAGCTGAATTTTTCCACAATTTGTTTCATCCTGTGGGCAATTAAAAAGGAAACCTCTTCAGCTCTTTGAGAGTTACTGGGATTGGGAGGAAATTACCTATTTTCTATTAGAAAAATGAGGTAAGCAATATAATGTAATTTAAAATGGCTACACAAAAATATCTTCAAATGTATATAAATGATCTTCCAGTGACAAATCTTTCTTAACATGTAATTGATGAAGGGGCTACTAGGAGCCCAAAATGTTTTGCCATGTGCTTTCCCCATTTCCCCCCTCCCCTACTTCATGCACCCCATGGCGGCAAGACTCTAGCACACTACAGCCTTAGTAAATATTATTTTTGATTTCTAAAGGTGGGCACAGGCTGGATGAAAGCATCTCATGGCCAAATGGGGCCTGCTGGCTGGAAAACCCCGCTTTAGGGCATATTATATATATTTATAACTAGAAAATAATTGACTTCCTGTCAGAAGGTGACTTAGGTTTCCTTTCAGGTTGCTCCTCCTGTCTCCCCAAAGAAATGTCTAATCCTATTCTAGGCCCTCAAAAACCCTGCTCTCAGGATTATTTTTAATTAATTGACTGTTCAGCAAGAATAAATGACACTGCAGGTCATACAACTTCAAGCTCAATCAAACATTCCAAATGACTTTTTCATTCTCCCCTCAGATGAATAATACTATAGATCATGGTACAGTGACACCAGCTCGTGTTATGACTGAAGGAGTCGTCATATTTCAGTCCAGCTAAAATATAAATTCCTTGGATTACCTATAAACTGTTTGAAATGGCTTTAGTCACTTCCCAGCAGATTATCGCCAATATCTGCCACAGGGTGAAACTGTTCAAAAGGATCTGTCTTGGGGTATCATTAGTGTTAGTGACAAAGAGGAAAAAGTCCTTTTGCAGCCAGAAACAAGCATTTTAAATCTTATAATTTAACACTTGTTTCCCCTTCTTTCACTGGAATAATTTGGTATTGCTGATCAGAACTTGTGAAAATTATATATTTTATGCTAATTACTGATTCACACTAACATATGTATTTTTCCATCTCAGTAATTGCCGCAGTTTACAGAAAGTACAGCTACGAAATTGAATTGCACTGGATTAAATAGAATTTCCTAAATGTTTGTCTGATGATAGTGTTTAGAGCATAGACTGTCTTCTGCTCACCTCCCAAATGTTTCTGATGGTTGTTTATTTTTAAGGTAACTACCAACATCATCCTGGGCCACCATATATATATTAAATTTTCTCCCAGGACAGTAGCTGGCCTTCAATTTAGCATCCTACTTTGGTCAGGGCTTTGGGAAATGTCAGAATTACCTCATGAGGGCTAACTGTTACCCCCATCTATCCAATATCATGCATCTAAGAGTTGTGTATATTGATGCTACAGAGTAGAGGAAGGACAGACTCCTCTATACTGCACTGGTCAATTATGCAATTTCATACTATGAGGGAAAAACTCATTCCTGATCCCATAAGAGATCAGTGCATGTCCTCCTGAAGCACAAGAAACAAATGGCTTTCTCCAATGTCTATCACAGTTTATTGGGCTAGCTGTACTTCTGACCCCTTCTGGTCTTGTTGAGTGCACCCCCACTCAGGTCTCAAGCCTTGAGCTGGCACCTCTCTTGGGATGGAATCACACGAGTCTTCCACACTCAGACAGGGACCTGGGATGCAATCCCCTGTAATCAATCATGATTACCCCAACAGGTCTGACTTAGATGCAATATACCTGTGGTTCTTTTACCTCTGGGAACTATGACCAGTGGTATCCAATAACCAGATAGCCTTCTTATAGCAAAGTATTGCTTATTTAGAACTGGACCATTTCAGAGAAAATGATCCTTAAAACAATATGCAGTCTATACACGTGCCTGTGTTCCCTAAGCTTTACCATTCTCTGAAAGCTGGGAAAGGCCTCAACTGCTTCCGACACTCTCATAGGGTATGTTCCTATGGGTAAATCTAAACTGTAATTAGACACCCACAGCTGGCCCATGCCAGCTGACTCAGGCTCATGGTGTTCAGCCTAAGGGGCTGTTTAACTGTGGTGTAGATGTTCAGGGTTGGGCTGGAGCCCAGGCTCTGGAATCCTCCCACTCCTTGCAGGGTCCCAGAGCCCAGGCTCCAGCCCGAGCCCAAATGTCTACACCACAATTAAACAGCCTCTTAGCCCCAGCCCTACGAGCCCAAGTCAGCTGGCACTGGCCAGCCCTGGGTTTTTAATTGCACCGTAGACATACCTTGTGTCAATCCATTCTCTCCATTGACAGCTCTCTGACAACTCCCGATTCCCTCCTTCTCCAGAGAGTCTTTTTAACCTTTTGGTGTTCCTTTGATCTCCAGGCTCCCAGCCTTGGCAACACAGCTGTGTAACTTTGATCTGGAGCCGAGAAGGAGCATCGTCACTGCTAATACCTCATCCATTGTCTTGTAATCACCCCATATGTTTGCCAGGAGGCTGGTTATCTAGAACCATTGTGTTGCTTTCCTGCTTGTTTTTTTCTACTAATCTAGACCAATGCATCCATAGAAGAAAGCCCAATAACCCAATACAACTACACAGTGACTATCTCACTGAACAGGCCACAAAGAATATATTAGATCAGTATGTGTTACCCAGCAGTTCCACGTCCACTACACTGTCATTGCCACCTTGTAAAACTAGCCAGGTGAGAACCAATAACCCTCCTATCTCCATGAAAACTAAGAACATCAGCAGCATTAACTGGAAGGCCTTTAGTCTCCAATGCCCAGACAAATGCTGTTTCTAATGTTTCTAATTCTGTCACTTTCCTAGACAGTATTTCATACATATATTGGTGTTACTGAATTTCTTGGGATATAACCTTGTATTTGATTTTTAACAATCGAACCCTACATCTTGGGGAAAAGCTTATGAAGTAGGATGACCAGTGCTCCACTTTTGGTAGAACTGTCCTACTTTTCAACAAGCCAGTCTTATTTTTTGTCTGCCTCCAAACCGGGCTAGAGCCACTACTGCAGGGTGTGCATGGAATAGATACAATACCCGACTACCATATGGCGTTTTGGCCTTGTGGCTCCCTGCAGTGCATTGACCTTCTGACTATGTCCCCGCCATGCCCAAATCAAGTCCACCTCCTTTCCCCCCTCTGGTATGCTAATGCAGAGAGTTGCCATAGAATAGGCTGCAGAATCCACTGCATGAGAGAACCTCTGTCTGACCACTCACTCCCACTGCACTGGTGATGTTTCTGCTTCATTTTATTGTTTAAGAAGCCAAGTAGAGCTGATTAGGGTTTGGTCCTAAATTTGTTCGTAAATGTATTAGTTGAAAATAAGCATTTTCTTGTCTTTGGCCATGTAGTTAACTAATTAGTAGTAGCTTTTGTGGCTTCTTTTCCCTGCAAAGAAAAGTGATTTCCTGATTTGTGAATGATTCATGTTATATAGATTGACAGCAAAGCACTGTATGCTATAATATATCTTTCAGCACTGAGAACTGCAGCTTGCCTTTCAGCAGAAAATATCTATGCTAGGGTAGATAAGGTTAAACTGCTTTGTCGCTAGCCGGGTGGTGCTTTTCTGGTAACAGTCTGGCTTCTTGGACAGTACCAAGTACGGTACCAAGATAAGGTGCGAGTGCTTGCAATGCACCTTACTACGGCAGCCCCTTTCTGAAATGACAGCACAGGGAGCGATACTTCACAAAGGACTTGCAGAAGCCATGGCAGATTAACACATGGGCCCACGGGGCCATGACCAATTGGGGCCCCTGCAGGAGTGCTGGAACCTGTGTAGAAGTTGTGGGGGTGGGGGGGAGCACCAGCACCAGAATTGGGGCCCCACCCACTGCTTCTCCTCTCCCCCTCGAGGCCCCACCCCTGGCCAGGCTGGAAGCCAGAGCTGGGAAATGGTAAGAGAAGGAGCGGTAAGGGAGCCTGGACTGCTGTGGGGAGACCTAGACCCTCCATCTGCCCTGGGCCCATGTCCCTGTCCCATGGGTCATGCTATCCTGGAGAGGTGGAAGGGTCCAGGGTTCCCCAGAGCAGCTGGGTTCCCTGGGCAGATCTTACCATGGCCCAGCTCAGGCTTTCAGCCTGGCCAGAAGCAGGGCCTCGGGGGGAAGAGGAGGACTTGTGGACAGGGCCCTATGGCGACAGGAGGTAAGGGAGGCCCAAACAGTCTTTGGGCCCAGGGTCCCAATAAATTTTAATCCTCTTCTGTGCAGAAGAAGGTCACATAACCCCTTTCCCAACA
Organism: Natator depressus; assembly: GCF_965152275.1. NCBI lineage: Eukaryota > Metazoa > Chordata > Testudines > Cheloniidae > Natator > Natator depressus. The sequence continues at coordinate 45,802,339 of NC_134244.1, read as the reverse complement.
GCTTCCTTTTCAGCAGTTGGTTATCTGTTACCAAGAAGAAAGAGGAAGACTCAGGGGTTTTAGTTATGGAAAATAGTAGCCAAACACAGGGTTTCCTCTCCCTTTCTCCTAATCTGTGCTTCCCACTCAAAGGTACACTGAAAGTGAACTCAGTGAGCTAGAGCAGTAAACTTCCCACTCTCCATCCTGCCATCTGGAGAGGATGTCTGACTGTTCCATTTATTACTGAAGTACGAAGCAACTTGCCTCTGGGAGCGGTAAGAGTCGTTTTACTCTTGACACCTTCAGAGTCAGTTGCTCAGCATGGGTAAACTCAAGCAACACAAGCCTCAGCCTTTGGCAAGAAAAAAAAAATTCTACAAGCAATTGGCTAAAATCTCCCAAAAGTTTTAAGCAAAATCTATGTCTGATAAGAAACCAAATATCAGTAAATTGAAATGATCTGCTGAAGACACATTTTATTTTCCAGCAAGCTGTTTATTTCAGTATTGCAACTAATGACTAAACTATATATATAAAAAAGCAAGAATATGAATAAATAGCACTTTGGCTCTGGAAAATGGAGATAACAGTGCCCCCCTACCTAACTACCAAACTATAAAGTCAGTGTCTCTCTTTTGCCTGTTGGAGCTGTTCCACTTTATATAAATAATTAAATATCCGGTGGGACAGAGAAAGAGCATGAAACTGACTCCATAGGCTGGTGACAGGCCACTCACCTGGGATGTGGGAGACACAGGTTCAAGTCCCTGCTCTGAATTAGATAGAGCAAGAACTTGACCCTGAGTCTCCCACATTGGAGGTGAGTACATTGACTATTCTGGGATGGTCTTGCTCTCGGACAAGGAATTCCACACGGCCCCTGAAAAACCTTCCCAATGACAGATTAATCAAAACCAGCATGTTTACTATAGAAAAAAGTTTCCATTCCATTGTGACAAATGAGTATTTTGCATCAGAAGAAACATTGTGTCAAAAAATTCCCAACCAGTGCAAAGAGGGTCTTAAATTGGAAGCAGATTATATTTGCACTCACTTCAAAGGTGCTAAAGTGGTGTAAAGTGGCCTTGATCTATATGAACATCTGGCCCCTTAATGTTTGTCAAGCACTCTGAGAACCCCAGATGAAAAGTGCCATAGACATACCATTTTTTAAAGAAAAAATGTATTTGTAAAGTAAAAGTTGTTGCAACTTTAAGTTCAATTTCTATCACTTTTGTTCTTCTATACTTAAAATTCACTAAGAGTAGATATATCTCCCCATAAATTCTATTAAATTACAGGTGAGTGCATGAAAGCCACAATATCGGAAGCAATTGGAATGGACTTATCATTTTGTGTGAGACAAAGTAATTATCTAATATGTTCACATGAAAGTTCAGAGGTTAGGGAATTGCTTTCATGTTCAAATTTGAAATCTGCATGTGAATACTAACAGTTGCATTTAAAAAGATTTAGTTTTCACTGATGCATTTTGCCATCTCTTGATTATTTTCAGAGGTCATTAGAATGTCCCCAGTGATATATTAATATCCCCAGGAACAGGACAACAAGCGGTGCTTTGTCACATATAATTAAGAAATTGAGAAAAATGATTGCAAACTGCAGCAGGGGGTGGCAAGCTATCAAAGAAATAGTCACACTATATATATTGAAATAAGAATGGCAAGTGCTCCTTTGTTCTCATATAATTCTAGTGAAGCTTGTATTCCACATAATGCGACCAGTTAGATATATACCAGATTTGTCCAGCTAGATCCTTAAGGTAAGTTGCCGCCTTGAGCAACAATCTGTCACAAATATGTAGTATCTCACATAGGATTAATACCAACGTCTTATCTCTCTGGAAAAGAGAACTAAAAATATTACAGAAGGAGTGGATGAATCAGGGAATCAGTAATGAGAAAGGGTTTCTCCTCTCTGGGTCACCAGTCTGAATATGGCCCAAACAGATATTGACCGAAGGTTGTAATTATGTGACAGCAGCTTAGTAGCCTAAGTGATATGAGTTGGTACTAGCAGACACATGTCCAGTCACAGAAGCCACACTTAGTACTAGTTGACACCATTGATCGTTTGTTTAGCAAAGAGGCTCAACATGGAGATAGAACTGGTCCCTCCAGGTCGTAGCTGAAGCACAATGACAAGGCACCGTGAAGAAGCTAGCGCTGCTGCCCATGCTATACTTGATTAGTGGATAAAGTAAAAGACTTCAGTCTCTAAGGTCATCCCTTTCACAGGAGCTAAGAAAAATGTGACAGTTGATGAGGCAGTCTAGTAGCAACACAATCCTGCCACCTATATGGGCAACTGGAGCACCCACGGGGGAAAACAAGTGGCTGCTCAGCACCCACCGGCAGCCCCGTGAATCAGCTCCTCCCCCTTCCTCTCCTGAGCACCTTCCACCTGCCAGAATCAGCTGTTCAGTGGCGTGCCGGGGGGGGGGGAGCAGAAGAGGGTGGAGTAAGGACAGGAAGGGGTGGAGTGGGGGCATGGCCTGGGTCGGAGTGGGGGTCAAGCATCCCCCGGGAATTGGGGAAGTCGGCACCTCTGACTGGGGTCCAAGCTCCTGAGAAGGAAAGACAGCCTTATTTTGTCTTTTGCCTGCATGCTGGTAGCTGAATGCATGGAGTGATGATGATAGGCTCTGGTGGCTGCTATAGTTAACACTCTTCTGCCGTGCTGAATATTACTGTTACATGGGGTCTGCTTTTCAAAAGATCTCAGGGCCAGATTTTCAAATGCTCAGCATCCAACACTCTCTTTTGAAAATCTGGCACATGGAGTATTTGACAGTGTAAGAACTTCGGTCTCTGAGGGTGGCTGAACATATCCCTTTGACTGGGGCTTAAAAATAGAGCTGGTCAACAAATTTTGAACTTTGAAATTTTTTGATGAAAAAACGGGCACTTTTTTATTTTTTAGCCTACTCTAGGTAAATGGTTAATCAAATTAACAAAAAAAAAAACCCACAAAAAACCTAGAAGTAAAACAATTTTGGCATGAAATCAGTGAAGTTCAATCTATTTTTCTCCTAAAAATATAATACATTTGATATAACTAGGAGAAATAAAGTTACCTATCCTGAGCTCTTGTGATCATTCAGCTATGTGATACCTCCACAAAATGCCGAAAAACAGGAGAGTGATCTTGGCAAAATGTACATTTCACGTTTCCCATTTTAAAAATAAAAAGTTCAGCTAGTTCAGCAGGATTGTAAGTTTATGGCACATTTATTTTATGAAGCTAATAAACACCTAAAATGAAGCATGTGGGTAATAAGTGCTATTGATGGGGTTCATGGAAGTCGGTGAAATGCAGCAAAAGCTGTGAAAAGTGTCCACCAAAAGGACTGGTATTTTCTCTGCAATTGTAATAGGTGCCACATAAAACAACTTAATCAATACAGAGGACCTTTCATGGGGACTGAGGTTTCATTGGCTGTTAGGACAGGTGTTTACAGTTAGCAGGTGACCATCAGCACCTTGACTGTGGTTGTGAAGTTTGGTTTCTAATATTTTATTGCTGAGCCCACACTGCCCTTGTGTCTTCACTCATTCTCTTTATTTAAAAAGAGCTGTTGATAGGGTCACTCTATCTGAGGCTTTTTGAGGGCAGGGAGAGCTATAGGACACCTTTTTAGGCAGTTGTTTAAAGATCAGGCTCTTCCATTTGCTTCCAAATAAGATAATCTTTTTCCTAATATTTTCTTAATTATCATTATTATTTATTCTGGATTTGGTTGGGAAAATGTTAAATATTTCCCATGAAAAATGTTGAAAGAAATAAAAGGAATTATTTTTTTTTGCAGAAATTTGGGCCAGGGGTTCTAGTTTTTTATTGTAAAACTGGACTATTTGGAATTAAACAAAACAATTCCATTAAAGTTTTATTTTGAAATAAGGGCCATTTTTCAACCAAAAGAAGTTTTGATGGAAAACTTTTGACCAACTCGATTCTTTTTCCATTCATTTATTCACAGAGAACTATCAAGGTCCACAGTGCTTTACAAAACATGAAATACGCCTTAGTCTTTTCCCTGGAGAGCTTAAAATCTAATTCAGACAACACAAAACAAATCTGCATTTTAAGTGTAGGAGGAAGTGGAGATATGATTAGGCAGAAAGGCATTCATGGGCGAACGGGCCTCAAGGAAGGTAGAAGAGAGTTTGTCTGAAGAAGTAGTTAAGGGCATAACAGGGGCAATGCAAGGGAAAGCAGAAAACTTAGGTGTGAGAAATAGACTAATTAGGGGAAACTGGTCAGGCTTTTAGGTAGGCCAGCTCCACCCAGATCCTCAAAGATTCTGGATCCAAATTGCTTATTGAAAGAAATGTGACTCAGTGCCCTCTTATCAATTTTATTAAAACAAAATCAAGAAAACATGTAACTAAAGCTAAACTGGTTTCAGAGTAACAGCCGTGTTAGTCTGTATTCGCAAAAAGAAAAGGAGTACTTGTGGCACCTTAGAGACTAACCAATTTATTTGAGCATGAGCTTTCGTCACGAAAGCTCATGCTCAAATAAATTGGTTAGTCTCTAAGGTGCCACAAGTACTCCTTTTCTTAAAGCTAACCTATTATTGATGATATTAGAATAAAATAATCAAATATCAAATCAAGATCAAATCAACAAATTTGTCTCAATATTGAACTGTAATTATGTAATCAAATTAGCACAAAAAAGTCATTCTTTATAAATTCTAAAATGCGGGCTGTCCATTTGGTTATCAATCCCAGCTAAAGAATTTGACCAAAGTCAATCACATATTTAATTTGAATGGTTAAGTATCTTAATACTGAACCCAACTTATTATCTAATGTCTGGAGCACAACTTCAGAGCCAACAGTAAAGCTTCCTTCTAGATTTCAATTCCTATGCAGTGGTGAACGAAAATTATCGTCTAATGTCTGGAGCACAACCTCAGAGTCAATTATAAAGCTTCCCTTTAGATTTCAGTTCCTATAAGGTGGCTAGCCACCTTCCCCCCCATAGAAATATTATAATACAGACTTTAACAGAACTCTCTTGGTAAATAAAAGCTGTCAAACTTCTGCTTACCAGAGATTACAGATGACAATTTCAAGTATCTCAAGACTTCTTTAAACACAGAATGCACTTTAATGAGTAGTTTTATGAGACAATTTTTAGGGCTATCTAAATCTGGGGAATATTTATGTCAAGGTTCCTTCCCCACTCTGAACTCTAGGGTACAGATGTGGGGACCTGCATGAAAGAACCTCTAAGCTTATTCTTACCAGTTTAGGTTAAAAGCTGCCACCACCAAAGTGTTACACAAAGAACAGGGAAAGAGCCCACTTGGAAATGTCTTTTCCCCCCAAAATCCCCCCAAGCCCTACACCCCCTTTCCTGGGGAAGGCTTAATAAAAATCCTCACCAATTTGTGAACACAGACCCAAACCCTTGGATCTTAAGAACAATGAAAAAGCAATCAGGTTCTTAAAAGAGAATTTTAATTAAAGAAAAAGTAAAAGAAAAACCTCTGTAATATCAGGAAGGGAAATACCTTACAGAGTAGTCAGACTGAAAACATAGCGAAGCCCTCTAGGCAAAACCTTAAGTTACAAAAAGATGCAAAAACAGGAATATACATCCCATTCAGCGCAACTTATTTTATCAACCATTTAAACAAAACAGAATCTAATGCATATCTAACTAGATTGCTTATTAGCTCTTTACAGGAGTTCTGACCTGCATTCCTTTTCTGTTCGCAGCAAAAGTATCACGGACAGACCGACCTTTTGTTCCCCCCTTCCAGCTTTGAAAGTAACTTGTCTCCTCATTGGTCATTTTGGTCAGGTGCCAGCGAGGTTATCGTAGCTTCTTAACCCTTTACAGGTGAAAGGGTTTTTCCTCTGGCCAGGAGGGATTTAAAGGTGGTTAGCCTTCCCTTTATATTTATGAGAATTTACTTCCCTATATGGCTTTAATGGGTGTTCGTGTACACGTGCATGCACACAGGCACACTTTGACTTTTACACCCTAAAACTAAAGAGGCTGGACATTTCCCAGTTAAAAATAAAAAAAGACAAAATAATAGAAAAATAAGATTGTGACAGATATTGCAACCACATGCAATATCTTTGGGGATCAAATAATATTATGTTTATGTATCACTATGAGTCAGGAATTGTAGAGATTGATTCCAAGGCAGAGGGAACCAGAACTTCTCCAGGAACCAAAAACAGTGGGGACTGATTAAGATGAATCACCTCCAGAGAGTTACCACCCACCCTTTGGGGAGGTTTCAATATACAGACACTCCCCGACTTACGCAATCGTTCCGTTACGCCTTGCGTAACTCAAATTTTGCGTAAGTCGGAAACGTATACCCGACCATTATGCCAAAAAAAACAAACAAAAAACCCCCTCCTATTTCTAGCTTACGGAACTTTTTCCGTAAGTGCGGATTTGCGTAAGTCAGGTCTTGTGTAACCCAGGGAGCATCTGTACTGGTTCAAACTGAGTTTTCCAGAGACCAACAGACAAAGAAAAGCATGGTTTAAACTGACTCAGGACCTTCTTTCTGATACACCAATAAGCAAGAGCTTCTGCCCAAAGGGGGACCCCAACACTGGTGGAAAGACTTTGATGTACTAGCACCCCATAAAACTTTTGTAAGCTTTTAGCATGCATATTGGAACTTTATTATTTTTGTTTTCTGTGTAATGTTTTTACCTTAAGAATAAATGTGCTTGCTTAGAAAGAGCTGTGTGGCAACTGGTAACGGCTGGCAATATATTGTTTGTAGCCCTTGGAGAGAAGGCAAAGATCAGGTACTGGCCTTTACGCAGACTGGCTGGCTTTCTGGGGATCTCACAGTCTAAGGCAGGGGGCTGTGCAGTCTTAAAATCCGCAGTCAGGAAGGAGTGAGATGCAGGTGTCACGGATCCACAGGGTCTGTCTATGCTGTAGCCTGTAACCAGTCCTTTGGGAGTGACCCTTTAGTGTGCCAAATCCCAAGCGTCCACACAATTTCACAGGGACAGGCCTTTGGCTTCCAAAACTCTGAGACTGGGCCTTCAGGCACAAGTGATCTCTGGCTTTCTCTGTGGCTCCCTGCAGCAAATCCAGCCGAGCCAGACCCTTGTGAAAGACTAGTACTGTACTCCTTCAGAGCAGCAGGAAGCCTTTTCAAACCAGTAGGATTTATTAGTCACCTGGCATACAGAAAGTCCTTAGATTAGCCAAGAGAGGCAATGGTTAAGCCATTTATCCTGGACAATCCAGTGCAAAAAGCCAGCTAAGCTGTTATGGACTCCATTTCTGGCTCTGGCTTTTTCAGTCACAGGCAAGAGCACTGTCTCTTTCCAGAGGACAGCCCTTATTCCAGCCACTTGACACCTTTCTCCTTTGTTCTGCAGCTGAGTTCACAGGTTCCACCTGCCAGGGTTTCCTACTGTTAGGTGTCCATTGTTCAGTCATTGGGGGTCTCATGTTCTTTTTCCAGATCCTCTGATATGGAGCAGCTTCAACCAGTTTTGTTAATGACCTATTCATTCCATCCCTGACAGCTAGGTGACACACACACCTCATGTCCTCTGCTCTGCTCCAAGAACAGTGTAACTGACGCACACATAGGCTTCATGAAAATCCTGGTCAGAAGAGAGTGAGATGCTGGTCTCTGCCCAAGAGAGGTGACAGTGGGGAGCCAGAAAACTTAAGGGGGTACCTTGAGGGACCATGGAGTGGGAATACAGGTACAGTTACACAGAATCTTTGACAAAGATAAGGAGAGCTGAAGAGCTTCTATTGTCTTGTAGACTCAAAAAGTAGGATCTGGAACTGCAGACCAAGAAGCCAGATGGTGATGTCCGCTGGCTGGCTTGCTAGCAGGCCTTCTTCAGACAAAGGAAAGATCAAAAGCTGGAGTGGTTTGTTGATACCCTGGAGTGGTTTGTTGATGCATCTTCCCCTCACTGAAGCTGTCAGTTTTGGAGATTGTTAAATGTCAATCAAGTGGCTTGTTGACCTGAAAGACAAAGCTTCTCAGCCCTATCCTTGCTTCTTTTAATTTAAGAACTTGATTTACTCAGCCTAGCAACAGCTCTCTTCAAAGTTTTTGGACAAACCAAGTGTGAGGCCTTGGAACCATTCAACTTGGTCCAGTCAGGTTTGAATTAGATCATCCTTAGCTAGTGTCAACTTAGAAAAGTCCCACTTATATTAGCAATTGCAAAACTATTTGGTGTTTTGCATAACACAGAGAATACCCTCTCAAAGTATCAAAAATCTAAAATACATGAGCCCTTTTTTGAGAACTGGCATGGTGGAAAATTCAATATAAAATAGTTAATTGGGGGGAGCGGGAGGAAACCTAACAACCAATCACTGAATTTTCATTCATCAGTAAAATTAAAAATTAGTCCAAGTTTATGTTCAGCTTTCATCACCTCCAATTTCATTTCAGAAATATTTACAGTAATCTTTCTATTTTGGAACAGGGCTATAAATCAAACAGCTTGCCATCTTCTGGAATCTTCATCTTGATAGAGAAATCCACTTTAAAGCCTATTGAGATAAAATCCACTTAAAAGGTATTTTTTTTTACATAAGATCTGTATTACCATATGAGCTATTCTTCCTCACATAGGAGTATGGGAAAAGGACAGGAAGTAGCAGGAAAACTCAGCTGTTCAACCTTCTAAGGTCGATAAGAGGTACTGTGCACTTTACAGTGAGATGAATCCTTAAAAACTTTGCATGAACATTAAAGATTCCATGGAACTTTTCTGAGGGGAGGAAGCTGGTCCTGGTGTTCTTGGCCAATTACAATAGCTTGAGAGAGAGAGAGAGAAGTGAGTGGTGGTTTGTCTGATGATATGAATTGGGTCCCATTGTATTTAAGAGGTAGGTTCATTGAATTCAAAGGGATTTCCTTTGTGTTGCAAATCAGCTGGAGACAATCCACTTGTACAGTCCCAACAGAGACAATGAGTTAAAGTCATCCCTGGAGTAATGTCATTGATTATACTGGAGTTATGCCAGGAAGGTATCTCATCCATTAATTCCTTGCCTAGGGAATTTGAATCACACATATCTCCTGGCTTTAAGGGTAATGACTTAGAATGACAGCTTGAGTGCATGTTCTTAGAATAGGATTTAATGTTTGGAGGGGAGTTAAGAGGGAGAGACACACGGCTGCTGAGAGCACTGTCTTGAAGAGGCAGCAGCAGACACAGGGAAACTGTTTGAATAGAACTGTTTTGCTTGAGTTCTATAAATGTCCTGGTGTCTCTGTAAATTATAAGATGCACTTTGATTTCTCCATCTAGCATCCCTGGTACTCTGCTATATTTGTCAATAAGTTAAAATAGAAATACAGCACCTGGTGCCTGTGTCCCCCCATTCTTCTCCCAACAAGGAAATAATGCACTTCTGGGCTTAAAGGGTGAAATTCTGGCCTCTTTGCAGTCAGTGGGAGTTTTGCTATTGACTTCAGTGGAGCCAGGATTTTACTCCAAATCTTTCCTACCTGCTCAAGACAAGATTGTTTATCAACTAAATCCCTATAGGTGTGTGTGTATGTTCTTTTACTCCCCTTGGTCCCCTTCTTGGGATGTTTATAATCTACATAAGGAGTGTTCAAAATGGAATAAGGGGAGAAGGAGTGAGACAGGAAATTCTTGTGGAAGATGAAGCACTTAATGATGGCACTTAAATTAGATTTGTAATGAATTTGTGCTTGAAATGAATTGGAATAGTTAACTTTTGTGGGAAAGGGATTGATTTTTTTAGCCTTTTTTATTATCTGTTACACTGATGGATTTTTATATCTTTCTTTCCTTTTTTATTATTTCACTTCACAGTAGGATTAGTATATAATTAATTTAAATTCTAGATAGATTGATTAGTGACTTTAATTTGGTTTTCATCCCTGCTCTCTCCTCCCACTCCAGCTGAGCATAGCTGCCTGTCTTTAATTTTCTGATTATAATTGTACAGGTGTTTAGTACAACGTATTACTGCTGTTTTATTGCTATCTAACCGCTTAGTCTAATTGTCTCATTGGGATTTTGTCAACACTTTTTAAAGTGTTTCCCCCTTGTTTCCCTCAACCCCACAGGATAAATGATCATCGTCATAAAGTCATAGAGTTTAAGACCAGAAGGGACCATCTGACTTCCTGTACATCACAGGCCACCAAGATGAACCAGCAACTGAAATTAGACCAAAGTATTACAGACCACAGGAGACTAGACTATTATGTGTCACCGGCAGGGAATAGGAGGGAGGGACCAAAGTGCACAGGTGCCCAAGGCCCCCACAATAGCAGAGAAATGAATAAGTGAGATTGTGACCGGGGTCCTAGTGGGGGCCAACTATGGTGACTCAATTAGGGTGAACTGCAAAGAATGGGGCAGACAATCCCCATAAAGCTGGTGAATATTCCAATACTTAAATTTACCAAGCCACCATAAAACAGCTTCTTTTTTAACCTTGCTGGTTACTCAGAAGTCCAAACACAGTTCCCTTAAAGCAGTGGTCACCAACCAGTCGATCGCGAATGACTGGTCGATCCTAGAGTATCTCCCAGTCAATCACGATCTCCGGCGGCGTAGTGTGGCTACAGTTAAGGCAGACTCCTTGCCTACCCTGGCCCCACGCTGCTCCCAGAAGCGACCAGTGCAGTCCTGTGATCCCGGGGGCAGGGGTCTCCCTCCATGCGCTGCTCCTGCCTGCAAGCAGTGCCCCTGCAGCTGCCATTGGCCGAGAGAGCTGCAGGGGCAGTGCTTGCAGAGATGGGCAGCGTGCAGAGCCACGTGCCCCCTGTCCCCTCCCTCCTGAGGCTGCAGGGGCGCATTGGCTCCTTCCGGGAGTGGTGTGGGGCTGGGGTAAGCAGGGAGCCTGCCTTAGCCTCGCTGCGCCCGCCGCAAATCAGGAGCCACTGAAGGTAAGTGCTGCCTACTGGGAGGCCGCACCCGAACCCTCATCCCTGAGCCCCCTCCCAGAGCCAGCACCCCATGCTCCCTTCTGAACCCTGAACCCCCTCCCGCATCCCAAGAACCAGCCCTGACCTCCCACCTGCACCAGAACACTCTGCACCAGCCCAGAGCCCCCTCCCAGAGCTAGCACCCTGCACCCCCTCCTGCACCCAAAAACTCTGCCCCAGCCTGGAACCCCCTCCTGCACCCAAATTGCCTCCCAGAGCCCACACCTTGCACACTCTCCTGCACCCCAACCCCCTGGCCCAGGCTTAGCCCAGAGCCCTCTCCCACACTGCAAACCCCTCAGCCCCAGCCCAGAGCCTGCACTCTCTCCTGAACCCCAACCCCCTGCCCCAGCCCGGTGAAAGTGACTGAGTGTGGGGGGGCAGCGAGCGATGGAGGGTGAGGGGAAGGAGTGAGCAGGGCAGGGCTTTGGGGAAGGAGCAGGGCTTCAGGGAAGGGGTGGGGGTAGATCCTGGGTTGCCCTTAGATTCAAAAAGTGATCTTGGGCGTAAAAAGGTTGGAGACCACTGCCTTAAAGTGATCCAGCCTCAGGCCTCGATCCAGGTACCCACATCAACTATGATTAAAATGTCTGTAAATCTTATTTCATCATATAAAAGAGAAAGATCGGACACATTATCTCCCAGGTTATTGAATATTACAGATCTTAGCCAGAATATTCCAGATCTTATATTAAAATTTAGTAAAAAAACTGAGAGAGAGTATGGTTAAAAGATCAATATACATACAGACATGAGTTCAATTCACCTAGGTGCAGATTCATAGCAGAGATTGTGAGCTTTGCAGTTGCAAAAAGTTCTTTCAGAAATAGTTCATAGGTTATAGTCCAGTGTCCAAATATCCTATTCAGGGCATACCAGCATAACTGGGACCTCAGTCTTGTGACTCAAACTTCCCTTGATGAAGCCTAAGCAGATCTGAGAAGACAGTATCAGGACCCAAGGATTTTTTTATACAATTTCATGTCTTTTGAGAAGTTGGAGTTCAAAAGGTAATAAGCATGACTTTGAAGGAGGTCCATCACTGGTACTTAGATATAGAATTAACATGAGGCAATTTGCTTGTTCCTCCACCATTCATAGTACATTCCAAAGATAGATGAATACTGAGATATCCCATGTTTACAATTCATTTAAATGCTAGGATGTTCTTTGGACCGCTGAATTATCAGAATACAGCATAGACAGGGACTCTTGATTACATTGTAGACCCTACTCATACATGTGTAAAAACACAAACATTATCTCCCCACATGTCTTTCGAGGGTTATTTATTTCGCAGGATGTTTAACCCTTTCTAGCCATGCGTCACAGAGATATACCCAGAGAATCCTGGCAAGTGACCCGCACGCTGTAGAGGAAAGAGAAAAACTCCCAAAGTCACTGCCAATCTGATTAGAATATAATCCAAGGTGCAATTTATGCAGGTATCATTTTATTACAGTGTCACTACCATGTGTAGAGCTAACTAGTGCAAGAGTCTCATTGACCTGAATGGAATGACTATAGTAAGCACCATTCCTAGTAGAGGGGACAGGAATTGGCCCTATAGTGGTAGTACTGTAGTAAAATTATCTTGATCTTGTAAAGAGTTCTAGGATACAGCCATGAATCCTTGAGTTCCATTCAAGTCAACGGGATTATTCACACTGTTCCCAATGGGATCAAGTCCATAGTACTGTGCCATGTACTACAATGCTGGATAATAACATAAGAGGACTGAGATATATATTAAACTAAACTTGCTCTTCATTAAGGTAACTAAGATCCAGCTAGAAGAAAAGGAGGACTTGTGGCACCTTAGAGACTAACCAATTTATTTGAGCATAAGCTTTCGTGAGCTACAGCTCACCTCATCGGATGCATACTGTGGAAAGTGTAGAAGATCTTAGATCTTCTACACTTTCCACAGTATGCATCCGATGAGGTGAGCTGTAGCTCACGAAAGCTTATGCTCAAATAAATTGGTTAGTCTCTAAGGTGCCACAAGTCCTCCTTTTCTTTTTGCGAATACAGACTAACACGGCTGTTACTCTGAAATCTAAGATCCAGCTGCAGCTTAGTATTGCCAGCCAAGTGCACACAGACTAATATCCTGGTGCTGCCATCAACCTCTTCCTCCCTGGATTCTGTACTCCTTCCTCCAATTTCCATGAAGGTTGCTACAGGTTTAAATTACTGTTCGACTCCCAGATTTTAAGGCCAGGAAGAACCATTATGATCATTTAGTCTGACCTCCTTCATAACACACTCCACAGATTTCATGCAGTGATTCCTGCATCTAGCCCAACAACTTGAGGTTGAACTAGATCTTATCTGTTGAATGAACTAGAGCAGTGTGTACTCCTGCTACAATAACACCAGAAGGGAAAGCCAGATCTCACACAAGCCATCACTTGTTTCTCTAATTCTCTCTTTCTGTCGAGTAATTATTTTGCATTCCTCAGACATTTTCAGACACACAAGTTTTTGTTTTGTTTTCAGACAAAAGAAAGAGGCATGAAAAGCTGTTTGGCAGAACCAAAAGGGTAAAGGTTAAATTCTCCTCTTTGAACACATGGCCCATCTCTTCAAAGTTATTGTGCTCTCCCTACGTGTACAGCACCCCTACCGACAACAACTGGAGTCTAATACAGGCAGAGATTGCACATAGATCTTGTGTGAGGATCAGAGAGCAAAACTTAACTCTTATACTTGGTATCTGGGAAACAGAGATTTCTGACAGCTGGGAAAACAGCAGTGTGTAACAGAAGGGTTAAGTGCACTCAGTGGTCTGATCCTGCTTCCATTAAAGCAAATGGGTACCAGACTGAACTGTATCTGTGTGCTCTTAAATAGGACCCGTAACAGCACAAAAGCTGTAGCAAGAGGCAGGAGAGAGAGAAAGAGGGAGTGTGTGAGTGGGTGAATGGGTGGTTTTTGGGGGTGGGGAGATGGGTGAAAGGGTAGGGGTGCGTGTGTGTGTGTGTGTGTGTGTGTGTGAGAGAGAGAGAGAGAGAGAGAGCGATCAATAGCTGACTTGTGGTTATGATACAAAAAGAGAATCTAATTACCTTTTCATGGAAGGAGGAAGCATTGATCCTGTGTGTCAAGTAGGAATTAATATAAACTTCTTGAATAGATGAAATATAGCGGGCCATATTTTTTTCTCTGTTAAAGTTGTGTGAGCCCACTGAAATGAAATTAGTGTAGAATTTTAGCTCAGAATACCTTTGCTAAGTCATTTTTATACTCTTTGCTCTTAACATCTTTTATTTAATTATTAGCAAGTTGTAATAGTTCTCTTTTTGGAAACTCCACTGCACCCACAAAAGGATCATCAATTTGATATCTATTGTATAAAGGATCCTTTCCAAGTAAAACAATCTGGAAGGCATAAATAGCCAAATGTGTGTGGCTGTCCCTTTTCCTCTGTTCTTTTTTACAGTTTGTTGTTGTTCTTAGGGATGAGCAAGCTCATTTTGCGTAGTTTCAAACCCACTTGAACATTGTGGGTGAAATCCTGGTTTCAATGGAAGTGTTGCCTTTGACTTCAGTGGGGTCAGAATTTCACCCTATTAATTTGAAAGGGAACACTAGGTATTTGAATGTTAGATGCAGCCTAGAACATTCTTGGAGTAGAGTTCTGCATAGAAAGATTCTGCAAAAAATCTAATGGGGAAAAATCATGTGAAAAATGGAATAGAAAGTGGGCAGAGGGCAAAATATAGAGACTGTGAGGAAGAAAAAGGACCAAAGAGAAATTCTACCAAAAAAGAGAAATCAAGTATATTTAGACATAGGGCATTCTTTCTGCCAGCCTAGATTTTGGCATTTTGATTTTCTTCTGTCCCTGCTATATAGTACATGTTTCTCTTAGCTAGAAAATATTTACATTTAAAACGAATACTCTTTGGTGGGAAAACATGTGTTTAAACGGGGGGGGGGGAGAGTTTCTGAAACCAAACAAATTTTTCACGCACGTCAGCTCATACGTTGTTTGAGAGTTTCTACCATCCTTAATAGAACAATCTGCGATAGAGAGGCAGCATGGGTGCTGGAATGAGACTCAGGAGGCAACTGTCCATGTGTGTGACAGGTAACTTCACCTCTCCATGTTTTTCTCCTCTCCCACCCTGTCTGTCTGGGTCTGATTAGGTTGTAAGGTCTTCAGCGCTCTCACTGTTTGTACTTTGCCTAGCACAATGGGGTCCCCATCAGAGGCAGGTCCTCTACTGTAATCTAAATAACAATGATCACAGGGCCTGA
Organism: Natator depressus; assembly: GCF_965152275.1. Taxonomy (NCBI): domain Eukaryota; kingdom Metazoa; phylum Chordata; order Testudines; family Cheloniidae; genus Natator; species Natator depressus. Next base: position 45,787,119 of record NC_134244.1, on the reverse strand, counting down.
GTAGTGTTCCAAGACCAATAACCTTGACCTGTCATCTCTATATTGGTGTCCATCTCTTACAGTGTCCAAGTACCTTTTCAAACATGTTTCCTTTAAAAATGTACAAAAGCTCTGTACATACAGTAAGTGCATTTATTTATAAAGATACTTTCTATCTCTGAGGTAAATTGCCTCTGATAGAGTGACTTCTTCTTTTCTGTTGAACGATTAAGTAAGTAGCACAGTATAACTATAAGCAGAGCAGATTATTGGAATGTAGAGCAAGCAAAGACTTCCCTGTGGTCCTCCATCCTTCATTTAGTTAAATCATCCTTACAAACTTTGCCTGGCTAGGCTCAAAAACTGCTTGCCCATGCTTTACTGTGCTGGGGGTCATGGGCAAAATGAACATTTTACTCAATTGTTTAAAAAGTTACTTGCCTTGAGTGAGTGGACTAGTAGAGTTTTTCAATGATGACTGAGTTAAATATTTTTAAGTAGGGCTAGTTGATTTCCCCCCCTCCCCCCATGGCTTTTGATGAAAGCATAAAATTGCGAGGAAATTTTTCATTTTTGTCAAAAAAAAAAAATTTTTTTTAAATAAAAAACTGAAAGAGAATGCCCCTTGCTGAACAAACATCAAGTTTGGGTAAAAAGAACACAGGTTTTGTTCAGTTTTCAGAAACCAAAATTTTTTACGGAACACCAGCATTTTCACAAAATGGTGTTCCAAAACTGCCCCCCCCCCTTTTTTTTTTTTTTTTTTTTTTAGGATTTCTGTTTTGGTTTGCACAAAACTATCACTGTGGTTTTGTTAATTGCTACAAACCTAGATACGGCCTCAACCCACAAAGTGCAAATCCAAACGTTCCCAAAGTTTTGGAATATTCGGGTCCATGAGTACTAGTTCAGGCCCATTTCTATTTGAAAAACAAAACAATCTATTTGGCCAAATCATGGTTGGGGTAATTATATTGTTTACCTACATAAAAGCCTGCTCCTTGTTTTGACTGAACTGCATGAAGTTCTCATAGAATTTCTTCATACATTTAAACGAGGCAACATAATTTGAGGAAGTAATGCAAATATATATATGGAAACTACTTGCAGGATTAGTCTCTGAAAGATGATTGTTTTCTTCTTGTTGACATACTTGATCCCTCTGTGGGTTGTCATAAATTCAGAGCATGTAGACCAATACAGATTAGTTACTGTGTCATTGTCTCACCTCATGCAATTGTTGTACTTAATTGGTCAGTCAGAATACCAGATAAAAGTAAATCACTTTTGTCAATATTTGTGTAAGGAGAGAGAGATTGAAATGGCTGTTGCTAACCCTCACTGGTAATAGAGGACTAGACTTCCTGACATGTCAATGTCTGCCTTTTGTTAATCGAAATAAGTGTGATCATTAAGCTTTGGCCTCATTAAGTTTTATGGATCACTCTTAAATAAGTTTCATGCCCTTTTACAATATTTCTAAGAAAATTATAATAATAAATTGTGTTCATAAAAGAAACAAAGGGGTGGGTTGCCATATATGAGTGACCATCTGCGCTTCTTATGTAAACACTGGTAGATTCTGGCTTCCTACTGAAGATAGCCAAGGGAAAAAGAGGAGGAGGGGATAATTATACCCATAAGAAAACTGCTTACTTAGCTGGGCCCCCTGCTCCTGCCACAGGGTCCAGCCACTTGCTTCTACAGTGGAGCTAACTTCCAAATGGTGGGCTAAGTACAGTACATACAGAGCCCTTGTAATTTTGTGGAGCTTCATTGCCAGTTTCTGCAGCAAGAGCAGATTCTTCAACAGATATTTATAGCCATTGGCATCTGTGCAGCAACTGCAATGTGTGCTGTAAGGATATGTTGCCAACTGCAGCACTTCAGAGAAACCGAACACATTCTGTCCTTTTCTGAGCCATGTTCCTGTTTCCTTTCATGACTCTTATCATGCTGGGCAGGCTAAAGAGACAGTGCTGCTCCCAAAGCAAGTTCCAAAATGTCACCTCCAAAATGGAGTATCAGGCAGGAAGAGAATGGGGACCACTCAGGTGGAGACCTCCTATTCACAACATTTGGGGGGCAAAGGGATGTGTGAGAGAAGGCAGCCCTTCATTCCAACATCCTTCACCCACTCGTAGTGAAAGGGAGTCAAAGGTGTTCAGCTCATTTGCAGGTCAAGCTCTAAATTAGGAAATATTAGATTGCTGAGATGTCATTATTCATTGGCCCTCCTAAATCCTCCACCACTTTGTGGGGCTCTCTGCACCCAAAGAACAGTGCAGCTCACTAGACCGCCAAAGTGGGCCATGATGCCAGGTGGTCAACGCTCCCTGAATGAAATGAAGCATAGTTCTGTACAAGCTCCTGGAACAGCCTCTTACGGTGTGGGGTTTTTTTAGGGTGATCAAGGGATAGGGCACAATTAAATGGCTCCTCCAGTTAACCTCCTCCTACCCCCAATGCAGGATGGGATGTGAAAAAGGCTGAAGAGGATCCTCCTCTTTTTGCCCCCCATTAATTTCTCTACAGCCCAGTCGAGTTATCTGGGATGCGGTCAGAATCTGGAGACTATGTGGGTCCCAAGTGGGAGGAGCCACCGTTTCTGAGGTACATGAAAATACTGAAATACTTTGGATGTTGCGTAGGACAAATTCCACTGTTGTGGTTAATCTTCTTTTAACGCCCCACCTGTTAAAGTAATGCTGCAGAGCAATTTTAAACAATAGAAAAAAAGTGTTAAGTGCTCACAAACACATTTTTCTAACAGCACAGGGTATAATATCCCTAGCCATTTATATACATGTGTGTTCAAATTCTTGCACTAAGAGGGAGAAGTCTTCATTTTGTTGTTCTCCCTTTTGTCAAAATAAAAGCTGCTTCTTGCTAAAAAGTTAATGGCTGTTTCCCAAAACCTGTCACTTTTTGCATAAATGTTGCTAGAGTACAAAGTTGTTCAGATTTCCTCTGTGGCTCTCTGGGACTGCTGTTCTCATGATGGCACTTGAAGAAAACTAGACTCTAGCTCTGAGAGTGTAAAGGGGAGTGCAAACTTTGCCCAGCCTAGGGCATTGCATGTTGTCAGTTTGCAGGGAGCCTGACACAGGACGTAAGTGGTATAAATTAGAATATTTGCAACTCCCTCCTTCATTGCTATGGAGGTTAGCACTCTGTAGTGTATAGGTCCCAGCATGCAAATTCTTCATCTTGATCCAGGTGGTCATGTCTTAATCTGAAAGATTTGGGGTCTCCGCTGGCTGCAAATGTAAAGATGAAAAAATATGATGTTCTTTTGTACCTAGAGAATAGTTTATCTCATGCTCCTGAGATGTCTCCCATTGTTTTCTGATTTACTTGCTCTAATCAAGAGACCTTGCGCACACAACATCTTACATTTGAGCCGTGAAGTGTAGAAGGGGTTGACTGATGCAGGAATTACATTAGATAATAACACAGGGTAAAATTCTCCAATGCTGCCTTTCCCTGCAATTCCAAGGAGTCCAACTACATCTTGAACCAATAGGGCAGAGGAGGGCAGATGAATCTGAAAATGTTCAAGTGTAGGGTTATAGCTGCAAGGTTTAAAAAAAAAACAAAACACCTTTAACCACAGTTTGCTTCACAATGTGATATCATCCCAACATCAGCCCAGTAGAGCTGGGGTGGAGATGAAACATTGTGCCATCATGATACAAATATCATCTCTCAACTCCAAGTCTGCTAAACCCAAGCTTCCATTTGGTAGACTCTTACTGTATCGGTTTGAATTAGCTTAAACCCCCTCCACCCTGAGAACTGTGTACTTACCCCTACCCTGGAGTACTAACCATGAGGCTTGATGTCTATTGTTCTAATGAGAGCTATAATGTAAAGAACTAATAACTCAAGTGAGGCCAATTGATATGACCCTGGATGACAAATATTGAAACTAACCTGTGCTGATTTTGTTTTTGCTGGTTTATTCCACCACTGACTAATTCAAACTTTAACCTTAGAATACACAATCGCATTCGCCAGAATGAAGTCATTGCAGAGGTGAATAACAAAGCTTTTTTTTTTTTAAATAGTTGTGAGGGTTGGACTTCCTGGGATGTCACCTGGTGTGCTGAGATGCCACTGAGGCAGACTATTCTGCCAGCCTGGCCCTCCTTTTACCTGGTCTTGCTGGGCTAGGGTCCCCAGTCTCTTCCAGCCAAGCACACAGGCAGGGCCATACCTAGCTGCACAGAGAGACAGAGATCCGTTCTGAGAAGCCTCAGCTTAAGGGGCTTGCCACAGCACCCAGATGTTCACCCCCACTTGGAGTACAAACCCAACATTACATGAAATTCACCTCTTCCCTCAATGTGGAGGAGGGCTCTTATCCCCCCAGTTAGAAATCACATAAACTGGGTTATATTGTAAACCAGAAACAAATGTATTAACTATAACAGGTGTGTTTTAAGTAGTTAAGGAGGTAGTAGACAGAACAAGACAGATTACTAAGCAAATGAAATCAAACACGCAAACTAAGCTTAATACACTAAAGAAACTAGTTACATGTAAGTTCTCACCCTAAATGTGTTTCTAATAATCTTCTTCACAGGCCAAATGCCCTTCCAGCCTGGGTCCAGTTCTTTCCTCCAGTTCAGTCTTAGTTGTTTCCAGCAGTCACCTTGGGTGGGGTAGCAGGGGAGAACTGAAGACCTGGATTACCTCACTCCCCACCCTTAAGTAGGATTTGCATAAGGCGGGAGTCCTTTGTTTCCTAGTGTGAGAGACACACCCCCAGCTTCTCATGGAAAAGTACAGAATTCAAGATGGGTTCCAGTATCAGGTGACATGGTCACATGCCTCTGTAGGGTCCCTGTAACCGTTCTTCACAGGCTGACCCATAGGTTCACAGGAAGACTAAGCTCTTTTACAGTCCATTGTCTCTTGCTGATGGGCCATCAGCACTGTCGGGCTTTTTCATTGTTGTACCGGAAGTGTTAGCAGGGGGCATCACCCAAAGTAACATAATTGAAATATAGATACGTAGTCAATATTCCTAATTTCAGATACAGAAATGATACATGCATATAAAGGATAATCACATTTAATAAATCATAACCTTTCCAATGAAACCTTACAAGGCCCATCTTGCTTAAAATATATCTTAGTTATGTCATATTCCTATCACAAGCATATTTTCATAAAGAATATGGAGTATAATGTCACAATAGTCTTGCTAATGAATGGAATTTTTGTATATGGCATAGAGAGTACACTTACAAAGTTTACGGATGATACCAAGCTGGAAGGGATTGCAAGTGCTGTGGAGGATAGAATTAAAATTCTAAATGATCTGGACAAACTGGAGAAATGGCCTAAAGTAAATAGGATGAAATTCAATAAGGACAAATGCAAAGTACTTCATTTAGGAAGGAACAATCAGTTGCACACATACAAAATGGGAAATGACTGCCTAGGAACGAGTACTGCGGAAAGCGATCTGGGGTCATGGTGGACCACAAGCTAAATATGAGTCAACAGTGTAACACTGTTAGAAAAAAAGCTAACAATTTTGGGATGTATTAGCAGGAGTGTTGTAAGCAAGATACAAGAAGTAATTCTTCCACTCTACTCTGTGCTGATTAGGCTTCAATGGAATATTGTGTCCAGTTCTGGGCACCACATTTCAGGACAGATGTGGACAAATTGGAGAAAGTCCAGAGGAGACCAGCAAAAATGATTAAAGGTCTAGAAAACATGACCTATGAGAGAAGATTGAAAAAATTCGGTTTGTTTAGTCTAGAAAAGAGAAGACTGAGAGGGGACGTAACAGTTTTCAAATACATAAAAGGTGATTACAAGGAGGAGGGAGAAGAATTGTTCTTAACTTCTGAGGCTAGGACAAGAAGCAATGGGCTTAAATTGCAGCAAGGGAGGTTTAGGTTGGACATTAGGAAAAACTTCCTAACTGTCAGGGTGGTTAAGCACTGAAATAAATTGCCTAGGGAGGTTGTGGAATCTTCATCATTGGAGATTTTTAAGAGCAGGTTAGACAAACACCGGTCAGGAATGGTCTAGATAATACTTAGTCCTGCCATGAGTGCAGGGGACTGGACTAGATGATCTCTCAAGGTCCCATCCAGTTCTATGATTCTATATGATAGCTACCCATGGGTACCAGTTAAGTGACCAGCATGATAGAGTTTTATAATTTGAGATGCAGAACAACTGCAGAAGATGGGAGGTGCCCAGATGCCTGAAATCCACTGTTGTCTCCCCAAAATCCCATTGCTGTCCCAGGCAACAGATTTGAGTTACAGGTCTCGGATAGTTGCTTACGCTTCAGAGGAAGGTGAATAAAACCAACCACAATGCATTTGGCCAATTGTGCAATACTATGGTATGGGAGGATATTTCTTCTGAACCCCTGCTGGCCATGAGTTTTTGCCTTGAAGCATGAAGTCTGATCGCACTTAGTTTTTATCCCAGCTAGTGTAACTGCAGAGGCTGGGCTTATTCTTTCAGACTAAGACATTTAAAAAAAAAAATCACAGAGGGTAGTAACAGATGGCGGTTGCTCAGGTTGGGGAATTTTAGCACTCGTGGAGGGGGCGCTCTGAATAATGACAAAGGAAGAAATCAGCAACTTTCATATCAATATTTTGCAAACTTTATTTCTAGCCAAGGATAAAGGAACAATGTTTTGACTGTAACCTTCAGCGGCAGCTGAGACCGTGTTTGTTTTCTTTTGCATTTGGAAATAAAATGTGCATTATTAATTATGAAAAGCATTCACGTAGCATCAAAATAAACTGAACATCTCTTCTCAGTTTCTTTATGCTGGAATAGTAATGAGTGTGACTAAAGGTTCCCAGCTGTGGGCAGCATGTGAGGCAGGAGCCTCATGAAAATCATATAATAGAATATGAAGAGTTCACCATTATGATTCCGTCTTTAAAAACTCATGTCTTCATGTCTTCCACAGAGTAACCCCAATCTAGAACACTACATTCATGTGGTTCTGTGGGATTCTGAAAGTCCCCTCTTCATCATTGGTATGCCTTAAGAAGAGCCCATAGCTAGGTTTGATATAGCATACTTCTGCTCCTACTACTTGCTTGCTGGGTGATTCCACTTACACATCTTGTATGTGTAAGGCAATTTATATGCTAAGAATTATTAGTAAAGGCATTAACTCTGAAGTTAGAAGGAGGCTCCTCTTTCTTCCCTCCTGCCCCTTCCCAATTTCCTTTATATGTACATGAATCCTTTGCACACTGGTTTACAGAGTTATGATCCAATGAAGATTAATGACTGAACAGGATAGACTGCAAGAAATCTCTGTCATTCCTGAATTTCAAAGGATGGAGGCTTCACCTACAGGGAAGCTGTTTTTATTTGTCTTATGACAGTACTCTTTGGCCTTATGGATTTGGCCTCATTCTACTGTACCCTTGCAAACTTATATAGAAAGAATGGTGTCAACTCACACACAACGAGCAGTTTCCAATCTATTGGTAGGCCAGTCAGAAGATTTGCGTACATGTAGCTAATCGGGAATACCTCAAACATTTATACTGTAAACTGTTTGGGGCGGGGACTTTTTGTTATGTGTTTGTACAGCACCTATCACAGTGGAGTCCTGATCCATGACTATGTCTCCTAAAAACCACAGCAATACAAATAATAATAGCTGCACACCCACATATTTTTACTCTGATTAGTACTGGTTGACTGGAAGAAATATTTGACAAATATTGTATTATATACATAAATTATTCAACAAGGGTACTCTTGAATTATTCAACAGTTCCATCAACTGGGTGAAAATGAAAAAAAAAATTAATGCTTTTCTCAAAAATATCACACATTTGACAAATTGTTTGTCAAATATTATTCATCCAGCTCTTACCAAAGGATGTTTACAGTGATGCCTTGGCCAATATTAACTGACCAAATGAATCCATCTATATACAAAGTAACCACAAATTTGTATTTCTAATGAAAGTAATGTGCTATTAAATCTCATGAGAATTTACACACAATCCAGGTCACCTGTATGTGAAGAGACCAAAAATAATACTGCTGAAGATCAGATCAATGTATTAGCCTTGTTCCACATCCTGCAGCCCGTATTTCAGCATTGTGTAGTAAGGAGTGCAAGAGTTTCCTCAGAAGGAAAAATTTCATGTATAACCTGATGACCATCTTAGCTGAAACAACTTGTACTCTTCAGCACACAGGGTATGTTCTAAACACTATTGAAGTAAATGAAAAGAGTTTGACTGAGATCAGCAGCTCTAGGTCAGGCCCTGTCAGCTGGGTAGTCACCAGGGTGTTGTCTGGCTACATGTTGTGGGGTTTTTTTTTCCTACAAGTCTCTCACTTAAATCAGAGATACAAATGTAAAATGTAGCAGTCAGGAACATTCTGTGAGTCTGCGATACTGCCTAAAGGGCTTAGCATTCATAAGGCAATGAATAGGCATCTCTATAGTATTTTCATCTATGATAATAGACACATTCATATATTATTCAAGTTACATACAGGATATCTGTTTTACTTCAGATCCACATTCTGGCATTTGAAAAAGAAAATAAGTCCCTTTAAACATTCACAAACTAAAAAATATCTTGGACCAGATCCTCATCTGGTGTAAATTGACATGGCTCCTGTTCTATTGACCTACACTGATTTACACCAGTCAAGAAGCAGGCCCTGAGGGTCAGTTAGTTGGACACTAAATAACTTCACATATCTGGGATGAACAAAATAAATAAGTTATTAAAAATTATTTTGCAAACCTCTGCAGGAGCGAATGCCTTGGAATGGAAACTGCCTCTTCAAACTGTGAACTGAGGCTGCAGTATTTTCTCTTGTGGTGTCTCGTATTTCTTGGGAAGGATGTACATTTCACATAGATATTTTAATATGCCATGACAGTTAGGCTGCGCCAGACCAAAGGCTAGCATTACATAGTCACAGCATATGTAAACTGCCAGTGTCCAAAAGTGGGTGGCTCATTTCTCCAACATATATGTACAATATGCCACAGAAAATTGCAACCCCTATTCTATGACGTTACAATGCATATATCAGCTCGGCAATAAAATCCAGTGTTTGATGCTTTCTAGTTAACTGATATTGAAAATAGAATGTCGATGGGATTTAAGCATATGCTTAAGAGCTTTGCTGACTCAAGGTCTCATTGACTTACCCCATTTTACATAGGATGGAAGTCTGTTTGCAGGGCTGTTATAGCTGGGTATTAGAAAGTCAAGATGGGTGAGGTGATATCTTTTATTGGACCAACTCTGTTGGTGAGAGAAACAAGCTTTTGAGCTACACAGAGCTCTTCTTCAGGTCTGAGAAAGGTACTCAGCGAGTCATAACTAACTGCAAGGGAGAATTGTTTAGCACAAGAAGTTACCACATATTCTAAGGTGTCTAGAAAAGTTCTGAATTTAGCCTTTCAAGCTTGACTTTTGACAGTGTTGTGGAGGTTTCCTTTGGGGATGAGGACTGAGAGGAAGATGAGGAGTGCTTTTCTGTGAAAAGTGTTCACCCAGAGGTGGTGGTGTGTTTTTGTCTTTTATCATTTTCCTGTGTGAGTTCATTCTAAAGTGTAGTGATTGGTTTCACCCACAGCAGCTGGCCCAATAAAAAATATCACCTCACCCAACTTATCTCTAGGAAGTCTATGGCAGAGCTGGAAATTGAACCCTCCTGAGTCCTAGTCCAGTGTCTTAACCCTAAACTCATCCTTCTTCTCTGCCACCTTTATAATCACCTTCACAAAGGCAAAGGAAAGAATTGGATTGCAGAGCTAAGTTTTTTTTTCAAATACTTTGGAGAAAAGTTCCAGTCTTAAAACACTTCATCAAGTAAAAATGAGCATTGCCACACGTGTATGGCAGAGAATATGCTACCAGCATACCACAGCTCATCCCCATTGGATTTGAAGGCAATTTGAAAGAACTGTTTGCCTATGAATAAAACAGGTTTGCCGCTGTCTAGCTATTATATTTTCTTTTTAATCAGACTCTTATAAAAACATTGACTCTTTAGACAGTGAAAATTATTATTTAATAAACTAACATGGGATTATTACAAAAAAGGGTGAGGATGTTCAAGCACTGATTATAATCCAATTTTTCTGCCATCATGTATGGTTAGTGGAACAGTTCAAGGTACCATTTTGACAAAGCAGATAAGCAGTCTTTCCCCCCAGATAAAGGAATCTAGGAGTATAAATGGTACTTAAGGTCCTTGTAGGTCTATCCTTATTTTGTATAACTTCTGAGTATCTGTTTTACCAAATGAGAGGAGAGACTCTCAAGAGAGTTGTGGCCTAATTTAAATGCAGATTCTTCTGTATTTTGCAAGAGCTCATTTGGCTTATCAGGCTGTCCTGTAGTAGTAAATTTTATTTCTGCGACAAGTAGGGTTAATTGTTTCATATAGAATAAAATTAAGTCTCTAACAGGTTTAACTCATTTCTTTTTCCCATAATGGGCAGTCTTACAGACCTGAGTTTAGAAGAACAGAAAAGGTCCTGGTGTTCATAAAATAAATATCAATTATAGACTATATTGTTCTTCATTTCTGGTGTCAGTGCACACAGATTGTCTGTGGTTCTAGAAATATGGAAAATTTTAAAAAGTGTGTTTCTGAGACAACACTTTTTTATTACTGCTTCTCCTTCAGATTAGTTTTGATTAATGTTAAGCTTTTCTGGCATTTTGCAAGTGGTGAAAGTCACTTTCTTTCAGGGACAGATCTCTGCAGATGAAAAAAAAAAGCCCTTTTGCAGTAGAATTGATAGGAGAGGATTTTGAGAGGCCGTGCAGGTGTTTGCACCTCCTGAGATTGCCCAGCTTATTGGGCAGTACTGGGGTCAAGTATGACACAAATCCTCTGACTCTATGCCGACACTTCACACATGGAGTGGGCACTAAAGTCCACAGCAGCTACTCTGAGTATTAGGCTGGTGCAGTAGCAAGGGAGTAGCTCTTCCACTTTTTGGTCTCCCTCTGCAGAATTTCCCAAGTTGCTTAAACAGGGCAATGGAGAAAAGATGTGAGTGATGGCAGTGCAAATCAGGCTGACTGGAATTTGTACGAAGGATAGTGTTAGTATTGTCTGGTCTTGACATTTGCTCTTGACATTTGAAATATTTGCAAGATAGGATGTAGTGATATGTGCTTAAGTGACAGGAGTGTGTGTGATACTTGAGCATGGGACTGTTTTAACTTTCTATGGCCCCCATCCTCCATGAACTAGGGTCCCCCAAACTCTCTCTCATGGGTATGTTTGCATAACGGGTAATCTGGACCAATAATTCTAACTGGAAGTTAATAAAATGTACGGCCCTGTGTTACCCACCGTTATAGCCTGAGATGGGTAAAAGTGAAACTTTTATCTGAAACCCTTGTAATTTAGAAAGGTTTTGAATTGAAAGCTTTAGATCTGAACCTGCCCCTACAGCACTGATTTTAAATTAGATCCAAAAGTGGAATGGGCCTGTTTTCTGGTCCAGATTTAGCCTACCTCTTTAGAGAACAGCTCGTATGAGGTTATGGCCATTTGGGGCTAAAATCTCACCAGAGTGGTTGGGTAATTCAAGTGCCATCAAATTGAAACCCATCTTTTGATTTAGTCACTAGCCCAAATCCTGTCTAAAATCCTGAGCTGGAAAACAACTCTTTGGCTCATTTCTAGCTAGAACAGAGAGACTAACAAACAGGCTGATGTGTATTTTTGCTGTATATGTTTCAATTTATACTCAGGAAGGAATTATTTTTAGGTTTTAAATAATATAGGTAGTCAACTCATTATGGTTATGCTGTTATTTGTGGTTTACCTCGTAGAGTTTGTAAAACACACCATAGCACTATCCTAACAAGACCTAAAATAGATTAATTATTTATGCATGTAGGTGGGAGAAGATGTCCTGGATCGGTTCCTAGGATTTAAAAAAACTCCTTCATGAGAATAAGCAAACTTTAACTTACTGCTTAGAAACATCTGGCCTGATTTTCACCTACCCGTGGCTCCCATTCAAGGCAACAATCTTAATTCAACAGTATGATAAAATATGACAGTATATGATATGTTTGAGAAAATATGACTACACACTTGAGTAGACATCCTGAACAAATACAGACACGACTATGTCTGTCTATATGTGCATTTGAATGAATTCATACCAATGGCGTAAGGCTGTTAATCACCATCCCCTGAATTTTTTTATCTAATAGCCATGATTTATAATTTTTATGTCATTGCAAATTATGACTGGACATGAAGAGTACTGCTCTCTCCTTCTCTTCTTTGTATGTTGCTTTTTTATTAGGTTTCCATCTCCTCATAATAGGGAATATGTCTTCTCATGCACTTACTTAGTGCCCAGCACTGTGAGCACAACCAGAACTAAAAACAGGAAATAGGAAAGTATTGAACGCAGGGAAATTGTAGAGTGTGATTGAACTATGACAATGGATGGAAAGTATGGAAATCTGGTAACCACAGAGATAGGAACTGAAAAGAACCCATGTCATCGTTATCCCAAGTAATTATATACCCCTCCCCTTAGGGAAAGAAACAGAATTCATAGAGTTTGAAGATGGTACCTATGTGTTCTTCCAGCAAAAATCTGTACCTCCAATTCACAGCAGTATATAAAACCATTTTGAGTGCATCTGAGTCAGGTGGCTTTTGGAATATAGAACTGAACCAGAACAATACTGTAATGCATGGCCAGAAAGGGTTAAACATCCTGCAAAATAAATAACCCTCAAAAGACATGTAGGGAGATAGTGTTTGTGTTTTTGTGTATTTACATATGTATGAGTAGGATCGACAATGTAATCAACAGTCCCTGTCTATGCTGTACTCTGATAGGATGTTCTTTTGATCTCTGAACTAGCATTTAAATGAATTGTAAACACAGGATATCTCGGTATTCATCTCTCTTTGAAATGTACTGTGAATGGTGGAAGAACAAGCAAATTGCCTTTTGTTATTTCTATAGATAAGTACCAGTGATGGACCTCCTTCAAAGTCATGCTAATTATCTTTTGAACGTCAACTTGTCAAAATTGTATAAAAGATCCTTGGGTCCTGGTTCTGCCTTCTCAGATCTGCTTAGGCTTCATCAAGGGAAGTTTGAGTCGCAAGACTGAGGTCCCAGTTATGTTGGTATGCTCTGAATGTGATATTTGGACGCTGGACTATAACCTATGAACTATTTCTGAAAGAACTCTTTGCAGCTACAAAGGTCACCATCTCTACTATGAATCTGCACCTAAGTGAATTGAACTCATGTCTTTATGTATATTGATCTTTTAGCCATATTCTCTCTCTCTTGTTTTTTAATAAATTTTAGTTTAGTTAATAAGAACTGGCTGTAGCTTGTATTTGGGTAAGATTTGAAACATTCATTAACCTGGGAGGTAATGTGTCTGATCCTTTGGGATTGGTAGAACCTTTTCTTTTATATGATGAAATAAGATTTTAAGAAATTTTCATCATATTGGACATGGGTACCTGAATGGAGGCCTGAGGCTGGATCACTTTAAGGGAACTGTGTTGTTTGGACTTCTGAGTAACCAGTAAGGTAATAAAGAAGCTGTTTTATGCTGGCTTGGTGAATCTAAGTATTGGAATATCCACCAGCTTTATGGGGATTATCTGCCCCATTCTTTGGAGTTCCCCCTAATTGAGTGAGCACAGCTGGCTCCCCACCAGGACCCCGGTCACTTCCCCTTAGGGAAAAAAAACAGAATTCATAGCCTTTGAGGTTGGTACCTATGTGTTCTTCTAACAAAACTCTGTATCTCCAATTCACAGCAGTATATCAAACCATTCTGAGTGCATCTGAGTCAGGTGGCTTTTGAATAGAGAACTGAACCAGAACAATACCCGCTCTCTTCCATATTTAGCTTAACAACAAGTGCAAATAATTTCCACCATGGAGCTGGCAGGGCCAGCAGTGCCCTAGTCTAAGTGCCACTCTTCCTGCAATGGACTTATGAGCAGGGCTGGCAAGCTGTTTTAGTTGGAATGAGTTTTCAGAAAATTATGAGGGAGATGTTAAATGTCTCACACAGCAAAAATATTTCATCAAAGGAGTAAGAGGCTTTTAAAAAGGCCTCATTATGAGGGAATCTCCTTCCAAATGAATCAGACTTGGCAGATTTACAGGAGCCCTATTTAAACTATTGAAACAGTCTCATTTTGTTCCTCTCACATCAGGACAGTAGCTGCTGCTTTGGCTTATTGCTAGGAGTCTAGAAGTACCTGTATAAGTGGGGGAGAGATTTAAAGTCTCCTCTGTGGAGACTACACTGCACATGAAGCTGGGCCCTGACTCAGGTTTGAGCCCAAGCCCCCCTTTTGTCCCCCTCACAAATCAGTCCGACTCAGGTCAGTAAACGCTCAGGATCCTGGTCCTAAGACCTGCTGCGGGGTGGGTCAGAGCCCTAGTCCTGCTATGACTCAGGTCCAGGCCCTGTCATTTTGCAGTGTGGACGTACTCCCAGCTGCAGATCCGAGTCATCAGATCTGTGTAGTGACACAGAATAGCATGGCTGTGAGACTTGGGTCCACAACTGTAAACCCAGGCTTACTATGCAGTGTGGACGCTCAAGCACGGGCGTGGAAACACTGAGTCCATAAGCCTGGGTCCCTCAGACCCAGGTTTATAATGAACTGTAGACATCCTCTGCATGCCCCTGCTATAACTGTAAACAAATCAGGAACCATCTGTGCTGCACAAATAGGGCCAATAGAGATTTACTTTTCTCTCCTTTCTCCAGTACCCCTCAGAAGAAGAGTCAGAGAGAGGGATCTCATTTGCATGAAACTTGCAAACAGGCATGCCAAGAGAAACCTGCCCCAGGAAGATCCAGGCCAAAGACAGTGGCTTGATTCTTTGTGAACATTAAGATATAGCAGTGTCAGGCCTTTTTCACACCTGAAGGAATGTGCACTGTCTATGAAGGTAATAAAGCATGTAGATTATAAAAAGGTAAATCAAGTCTGATAAATTTACAAAGACTTAGAAAATAATGCCAAAGCCAGGAGTAAGATGGGCCCGCTGCAAGGACAGTATTCAGAACAGTGTTAAACTTTTTTTGTCTTATAGAAGTTATTAAGTGTACATCATATTAAAAATAAAAACCCAGCTTTTGCGTGAACTTCAAAACCAGTTAGAGCATCTTTTGGCCGTCAGTTCTAGAAGATTTAAAATGAATCACTGAGCAGAATAATTAATAACTGACACAAATAAAAATATCCATTTTGTACTAAAAATTAAGTGAACTGTAGCTCACGAAAGCTTATGCTCAAATAAATTGGTTAGTCTCTGAGGTGCCACAAGTACTCCTTTTTTTTTTTTTTTTTTTTGCTTAAGTAAAAAATCCATGACTGCACACATTTAAAAACTGAACTGAATAATGTTTGGAATATTTTTTACTTTTGCACATTTCACATGTGTACAAAGATTAGTATGTTACTTCAGCTGAGAATCATTGACTGTAAAAAGACAAAGTTATAAAGACTGGAGAAAATGCAATGCAGAGCAAGATAGCAAATATTATAATCATATATGTAAAAAAAGATAGTTTGGCCTATAAATGTAAATACCATTAGTAAATGTGTGCGCTGTTGTTGAACAGCAGTTCTTATTCACCTTGATTAACAGTAAATGTTTCAGGTTCAGAATACTGTAGCAATTATATAAGGGCCTGACCCTGCAAACATTTATACACATAAATATCTTCACTCACATGCACAACCCTGTTGCCTGCTCGTCTAACTGAAGTTACTCACTTGCAGAAAAGGCTTCGTCCTGAAGGTATTGAAAGCAGTGGGAGTATTTCCATTGATTTCAATGGGCATAGGATCAGCCCTACAGTGCTGTGCATTCTGTATTTCCAAAATTAATACTTGAAAGCACTTCCTCTTACCCATTTTTTGTACTTTTAAGTTTTTCATCTTGTGTGACTTCAAATATTTATAAATGATACTTAAGTGCTTGTCTCGTATTCTAGCTTCTTGCCATATTGAGCCAAATTCTGCCCCTAGAGAAACACAGTTTCATTCCAATTGCCTCAATGGGGAGCAGAATTTGGCCCTTCAGGCCTGCTCCAATGCCCACTAAAGTTTTCCATTGCCTTCAGTGGGTCTTGGATTTGTCCCTAGATGTGCATGGTCTATATAGACAGTAGTGATTTAGTGATTCTTTTTTAACATTTGCTTCACTTGCATTATATTTCAGTTTATTTGTATGGCAGAACCACTTAACATTTCTATTTTGTAATGTACTGTACTGCTTATTATATAGATAGGGGGATGCATTATAACTCTAAAGCAGAACAAGGACCATTATTTAATGGTTCTAATCATCCAGGATGTTGGAACAATGGCTCTTTGGGGAAAACAATTCCATATATGGAAATGCAAAAGACAAGAATCAAGAATCTGATGTATTTCAAAGAGACATTCTGTCTAATATTTATTCGAGATCTACAGACTGGCTTAATCAAAGACATAAGAGACATTTCAAAGGAGGAGAAGTGAACTGAATAGGGGCAATGTACTTGGAGTAAGTAATTAACTATTGGTTTTCTGACAAGGTAGCCCTTGATGGCCAAGACCTTTCAATAAGAGCAGAAAGGAGAAGCTGCCTTGATTTATCTAATTAAGCATCAAAAGTGCCTTCCTCATCACTGTTACTGTCAGGTAATCGTGAATCAAGGTGGGATAGAAGAAGCTGCATGGCTGTTGCTGATTTATTAAAGAGCAGGATCCTTAATTTTAGGGGAGAGATCTGAATGTCCTTATTAAATTCCTTGTCTTTACCATCTATTACCACATTAAATCTAGTATGATTTAAACCTGGGAAACAGGCTCATGATGTATGAATTTCTCTACTTATTTTTTCTATTATAATCTGTATTGAGTGAATTCTGTTGCCATTCACACAGTTATTGGAGTTTCCCAGATTTACACCACTCTGACTGCAGAATTTGGCTTGATATCTGGGACTTGGGAGGCTCCGGTTCAATTCCTTGCTTCACCACAGGAAGACCTAAGACCGGTTGCTTAGTCTCTCTGTGCCTCAGGTCCCGATCTGTAAAATGGTGAAAATACCTACCTCACAGGGGAGTTGTAAGAATAAATTTGTGAAAAATTGTGAGACCGCAGATACCATGGTAATGGGGTGCCATATAAGTAACAAGATAGATAATATCTGCCAACAATGTCTTGTTATCTAGCATATAGAGAGTGAAGGGCTCTAAGGTGGTCAGTCGAAGTGATCTAAGAGATATTACCAGTAGCAACAGGCAAACATAATGTTTGAGAGTTCCTTTGTTTAAAATATTTTTCCTCTAATTTTAATGTGTTTTTTCAGAAGGCAGAGGGGTTTATTGGTTTTTGTTCGTTGTTTGTTTTCCTAGATATAGGGAAGACTTTACTGTGTATTACAGCCAGAAGAACAACCTCCAAAAGGTATACTGTATGTTTATTTCCACCTCTCATCATTTTTCCCCTCCTCACAGTCTCTCTAAAGAGGAATGTGAACTCAGTAACATTTGTGCTGAAATTCAAACCAGTGATGACTGAACTGATTTGAAATTAGTTCAAATAAGTTTACTCTTCCCTAATTACCAAAGTGCATTGTTTCTTCCTCTATATCCTTCTACCAATCTGTACTTTCTTCTGTGACCCTTTCTGACCTACCATGCTGTGCCTCCACCTATTCCTCCTCTTTAAACAGACTCACTAAGGCTGAGAGATCCAGTTTTCCCCATTCCCCATAATCTCTTGTCTTTCTGTTGTCTGTTTAGGGCCACAGCTTCCAACTGTATCTATGCTGGTAGATCCAGTGATCTCGCCTTAATATTTGCCTGTATATTGCCTACTGGGCACTTGATGCTAAATATATATTAATAATAAGCATAACAGAGGAGAGAAAAGTGTTGGTTCTAGCACTGAGAACTTTGGCTGATAGTTAAATATTCATTGTTCATATTCCTATAAATTCATTGCATTATTAAAAAAAATCTCACTACACTAAATACATGTTACTTGTACACAGACTGAAAATAATCAATGTGCTCCCGCTGGTAAAACCCAATTATAGAAATCACTTCTTTGGGTTCTCAATATAACGCTATGTCAAAATAAAAGTCCTAGTTGGTATGAAAGAGTAGGAACAACCAGCTTATTTGTGTTCAATCTGAGTGGAACTTAATGAATAAAATGCCTCTTTCTTTGGCCCTCCCTTTCACTGTCCCTGCATTATCACTGCATTCAGAAACTCTTGCCTAATATTGGTCCACGTCACTATGCAAATAGGTTTCAGAGTAGCAGCCGTGTTAGTCTGTATTCGCAAAAAGAAAAGGAGTACTTGTGGCACCTTAGAGACTAACCAATTTATTTGAGCATAAGCTTTCGTGAGCTACAGCTCACTTCATCGGATGCCTAAGGTGCGACAAGTTCTAAGTGAGCTGTAGCTCACGAAAGCTTATGCTCAAATAAATTGGTTAGTCTCTAAGGTGCCACAAGTACTGCTTTTCTTTATGCAAATAGAGTTGTCATTTAAAGAGCAAGCCTTAGCTACAATCATCTTCTTTGTAAATATAAATGCTTCAATTAATAAAATTCACTAGGCAGTAGTCCTTGTGACTTTTCCATTGTCTTCCAAAGGTACCTCATAAAAGTCTTTAAATGCACCTTTCTAGAGTTTCTGAGCCAATCACAGCTTAAATTCTCTAGTAGTTCTACCAAAGAGTGTACGTAAACATTACAATTCTCTAAAGATCTTGTTATATATTGTATATTGGCTTGATGCAAGAATTACTAGATGAAATTCTATGGCCTGTGTTATGCAGGAGGTCAGTCTAGATGATCATAATGGTGCCATCTAGACATAAAATCTATGCATCCATGAATCTACTGTAGGAATAGGGATATCCAAAGGAAGGTGATTCAAAGATCTTGATGAAGTTGTCAAAAAAAATCCAACGAACTTTAAAGCAGCCTGAGACCTCACACAGCAGCACTTGCCTCCACTAGCATTGGCAACAGCGTGCCCCACTGTCATAAATATAAAGGGAAGGGTAAACCCCTTTAAAATCCCTCCTGGCCAGAGGAAATCTCCTCTCACCTGTAAAGGGTTAAGAAGCTAAAGGTAACCTCGCTGGCACCTGACCAAAATGACCAATGAGGAGACAAGATACTTTCAAAAGCTGGGAGGAGGGAGAGAAACAAAGGGTATGTGTGTCTGTCTATATTTTGTCTTTGCCGGGGATAGACCAGGAATGAAGCCTTAGAACTTTTAGTAAGTAATCTAGCTAGGTACGTGTTAGATTATGATTTCTTTAAATGGCTGAGAAAAGAATTGTGCTGAATAGAATAACTATTTCTGTCTGTGTATCTTTTTTGTAACTTAAGGTTTTTGCCTAGGGGGGTTCTCTATGTTTTGAATCTAATTACCCTGTAAGGTATCTACCATCCTGACTTTACAGGGGGGATTTTTTTTTTCTATTTACTTCTATTTCTATTAAAAGTCTTTTTGTAAGAAAACTGAATGCTTTTTCATTGTTCTCAGATCCAAGGGTTTGGGTCTGTGGTCACCTATGCAAATTGGTGAGGCTTTTTATCCAACATTTCCCTGGAAAGGGGGGGTGCAAGTGTTGGGAGGATTGTTCATTGTTCTTAAGATCCAAGGGTCTGGGTCTGTAGTCACCTAGGCAAATTGGTGAGGCTTTTTACCAAACCTTGTCCAGGAAGTGGGGTGCAAGGTTTTGGGAAGTATTTTGGGGGGAAAGACGTGTCCAAACAGCTCTTCCCCAGTAACCAGTATTTGTTTGGTGGTGGTAGCGGCCAATCCAAGGACAAAAGGGTGGAATATTTTGTACCTTGGGGAAGTTTTGACCTAAGCTGGTAAAGATAAGCTTAGGAGGTTTTTCATGCAGGTCCCCACATCTGTACCCTAGAGTTCAGAGTGGGGGAGGAACCTTGACACCCACACCCACAAAAGAATACTGGCTTCTCTCAGATCACGCCCAGTGGCAGGGAAGGGGAAGAGCTTTACAATATTGTTGATTATATGCAGACTTCAAAAGGGCCAGATTTTGCCTTCTGGTACATGCAAGCGACTCCATTTAGCGTCAATGGGAATTGTAAGGTCCTGATTCTGCAACATTTAATATGCAAATGGGACCCACTGGAATCAGATCAGCCACTAGAGGGATGGAAGGACACATGCTCTCTTACTTTAGAAATACTGACAAAAATAACCATAAGCATATCTAGGCAGGATAGCCAGACAGTCCTCTTTTTCTATGGTTTATGCCCTGTCCGATACAGAGACTGAACCAGATGAACAGACTGAACCAGATGCTGTTTTGTGCTGTATCATGGATTCAGGACACACCATTTTGAAGAATGTCTGCCTGGTCCCTGGTGGCATGACCTTGCACATTGATGTAAGGCATGTGTCAAGGTTCCTTCCCCACTCTGAACTCTAGGGTACAGATGTGGGGACCTGCATGAAAGACCCCCTAAGCTTATTCTTACCACCTTAGGTTAAAAACTTCCTCAAGGTACAAACTTTGCCTTGTCCTTGAACCCTATGCTGCCACCACCAAGCATGTTAAACAAAGAACAGGGAAAGAGCCCACTTGGAGACGTATTTCCCCCCCCCCCCCCAAAAAAAATATTCCCCCAAGCCCTACACCCCCTTTCCTGGGGAAGGCTTGATAAAAATCCTCACCAATTTGCATAGGTGAACACAGACCCAAACCCTTGGATCTTAAGAACAATGAAAAAAACAATCAGGTTCTTAAAAGAAGAATTTTAATTAAAGAAAAAGTGAAAGAATCACCTCTGTAAAATCAGGATGGTAAATACCTTACAGGGTAATCAGATTCAAAACATAGAGAATCCCTCTAGGCAAAACCTTAAATTACAAACAGACACAAAAACAGGAATATACATTCCATTCAGCACAGCTATTTTACCAGCCATTTAAACAAAACAGAAATCTAATGCATATCTAGCTAGATTACTTACTAAGTTCTAAGACTCCCTTCCTTCTCTGTTCCCGGCAAAAGCATCACACAGACAGACAGACCCTTTCTTCTCCCCCCCGCCCCCCAGCTTTGAAAGTAACTTGTCTCCTCATTGGTCATTTTGGTCAGGTGCCAGAGAGGCTATCCTAGCTTCTTAACTCTTTACAGTGAAAGAGTTTTGCCTCGGGCCAGGAGGGATTTTATAGTTCTGTATACAGAAAGGTGGTTACCCTTCCCTTTATATTTATGACAGCATGGGAGGCACGTGAACTGCCCGCCTGGGAAAGGCTACCCCCACCCCGCCCCTTCCACCCAAGGCCCTGCCCTTTCTGCCTCCCCGCCCACCACTGGAGCCCAGACTCCCCCCGACCGTGGCCGCCAGTCTCTGCCCCCGGCTAGCCCCTCCAACCCACCTCCCCCCAGCCCTGGAGTGCCGGAAGAGTGGGTGGTGCAGCCCCAGTCCAAGCCGGGGCCATGGCACAGGGGGAGCTGCCGAGCAGGAAGTAGGAAGGGGCCTGCTGGGGGTGGAACATGGGCGGGGCCATGCCTGTCTGTTTGAGGAGGCACAGCCTCCCCCAGCCTATGATAGCCACCACCCGTGATGTAAGGTCACACTGGCAGGAGCGGGGTCATGACGTTCCTGGAATGTCTGGTATTCTGGGGATGCAGTCATGGCCACCCTAAGCATATCTCAGTCTCCTACTGTAACCCTCCTTCCCTCTCATTTTTTGTTTCTCCAGTTGTAAGGACCTTGGTCATTTAAGTGTTTGTATCCAATGGCGTTGCATAAATAATAACTACATTTAACAAGAACAGGAATGGAACACAGTACCATGGAGCTAAATGAATGTTGCAGTAGAATCTGACTATTTGCAACTCCTGCTTTAATTTTTTTTTGACTGAAAATTTGATGTTGAATTAACATATTTATCCTTGCACTTAAAGTAAGTAACAACTAAAAACTGCTGCTCTTTAGCAGAAAATCTCCATCTACTTCATTTTCCTGGTGTACTATAAACTGGATGATTTAGTTGGGGATTGGATGATTTAGTTGGGGATTGGTCCTGCTTTGAGCAGGGGGTTGGACTAGATGACCTCCTGAGGTCCCTTCCAACCCTGATATTCTATGATTCTATTCTATTCTATGATACACATACAGAAGAGGATAGTAGCTGAATAGAGAACAATTATGAAGGTGAATGAGTGGCCAGAAGACAGAGTCAGTTTAATGAGCTGAGCAGTATGGAGGCTGTCATTTTTATAGATTAGTGCTGAACTTGTCACTTACTGAGTGATACAACGGCCTAGTTTCAGAATATTGTATGTCGGAAATGAGCTCAACAAGTTTCAAAACAGTGGCAATATTGTTACCAACCAACTCATCCATATTACAATTGCAGTTTTCTAAGTGTGACTGCCTCCTTCTAGCATACTCTCTGCAGCAGTGGACAGGCAGAATTTGGGAGCCCATTTATTTATTTAGTGTGTGCATAGCCATCTAGCCAAGCGATGGCATCTTCAGTGGTGTGATGCAGTTCTTCTATGCCACCGCTGAATCTAGTCAGCAGCCATTCATTGACAACGTGCGCCATCATCTGTGTTGCGCCGCAGCTGCACAAAGGGCTGCCACAAAGGCCCCAGCGATACTGGTTGGCTGCACAGAGACCTTGTCTGGTCCGGAACTTGTTCAACGGGGACCACTGGCGATGGGGCAGGTCAGAACCAGGCAGGCAGATTGTGGGGTCAGCGATGAGAGTCTGGTTGGGAGTTATAACAGATATCTCTTCCTCTCGCCAGAGTGTTTCAGGTATGTGCAGACTGACCATTTGCTAAAGGGCTTTTTCCGCATCTCCACATAGCAGTATTTGGATTGGGGAAACAGAAGCAGCAAGAGCTACTGCAACCTCAAAATAGTTTGGGGTGGGAGCAATTCCTTCACACCCACAAAACTCAGCAGTGCTAAGCCGTGCTGTATAGGCTTGGTGTCAAAGAGCTAGGACTTGTCTCTCAGAAATCAGGCTGAGCCAAGTAAGGAAATGTAGCTGGCCAGAATCATCACCTAATCACTATGGAGGGTTGTTAGAAACCCATTATGTTCTTTGGTTATGATTGCTATGGATTTATAAGCCAAAACCACCAACTTTCACCTGGTTTGGTCTCTAAATCATATATTGGCCCAATTTTATTTGAAATTAGTTCTGGGTTTGTTTCCAGGGTTCATGAGCTTGGGCTGCTTAGTAACAAACTAAACTCAAGCAAATTGCATATGGAGTTTCATTTTATAGAATAATAATTTTAAGGCAGACGAGACCTTTATGATCATACTTTATAGTCTAGATAATATTTAGTCCTTGCCATGAGTGCAGGGGACTGGACTAGATGACCTCTCGAGTCCTTTCCAGTTCTACAATTCTATGATCATCTACTCTGACCTTCTGCATAAAACAGGAAACCTTCTGCATAAAACAGGAAATAGAATTTCACCCTGTAATTCCTGCATCAAGCCCACAGTAGTTTGCATAGCTCTATCCTAAGCTAACAAATAGATTTACTCTTCCATATTTCTTCCACCTTGGGAGCATGACTTGTGTTAAAGGATGTAGCAGAGGGACAAGAGTGAAGATTGATTTGTTTTTTAAAAAGAAAGGGAAAGGTATATCAACCCCAATCTGGCACCATTCCCAGAAGTACTATTTCACAGATACGATGCTTTTGATAATGGCATCACATCATGATTTTTGGAGTAGCACACAAGGAATAATTATTGTTCCACAAGCAGATGACAGTGTTGATTTCACCCCATCATATGTAATTCACTCAGACTTGTTTGATTTGCTGCAATGACCATTTTGTTTTTAGGGCTTTTCAGGTAATGGGTAGGGAAGGTTGCCCTTGTTTTTTATTAAGTCATTGGATAGTTGTAACTTTGAGGATGGTTCTTGTTGCAAGTAGTTGTTAGTAGGATAATGTGTAATTGTTTTCTATGAGCTAAATTTTTTACTTTAAGCACAGGTGTGAGCAAGGGCTGGTGCACTACTACTCCACTCCAGTAGTATCCCTGGTAGACATTGTAACTCACAGGCACATCTATGAGGCATAATTTCTCCCTTAGTTCATATGGTCCCCAGGGTAGTAATTTACTGCTGGCTTACTAACCACTCTGGCTTGGCTCAACTACTCTGGCCAGTGAGTAGGGGGTGTGGATGGAAGCAAGGCTCTGCCCAGTTCCTGCCCACTTCCCACCTACCTGTTCCAGAAATGGAGTAAGTTGGTAAGTAGCTCTCCCACACCCCTGGGCCAAGGTATGGGTAGCCTGCATATGGATGTCAAAAGGAGTTCTTATTCTCTTACATGGCTACACAGGGCTTGTCTTCACTACTGGTGTAATTCAACCTAAGTTACTCTACTTCAGCTATGTGAATAACGTAGCTGGAGTCGACATAGATTAGGTCAATTTACCGCAGTGTCTTCACTGTGCTGTGTCGACGGGAGACGCTCTCCTATCGACTTCCCTTACTCTTCTTGGGGAGCTGGAGTACCGGAGTCAACCAGAGAGCACTGTGCTGTCGATTTAGTGGCAATTGCAGCAGTGTTGATCTCCCTGGTAGTGAAGACAAGCCCTTAGTCCAAGTCACAATCTAGTCATACTAATTTAAACATGCTCAGAAGTTTAAGCATTGGATGTATTTTTGTAAATAAAGCTATGAATAAAGTTTTCCTCCTGACACTCCCGTCAAGTAAGCTAGAGATTCTAACAACTGTTTTGTTCCTTAAATGCTTTCATTAAGTACTTTGAAAACTATTTGCAACACAAATCCTTCTGTAAATCTTAAAATGTTTACTGTTTGTGTACAACACAGGAATTTGTCTGACTTATGTTTTCATCCTTAGCAGGAAATTTCATTTAATTTATTTTGGTCAGTTGGCGAACCTTTTTTAATCTTTTTTTGAAGTATAGTTAATACAGTGCTAGAGCTAGATCAAGATGTAAAATTAACACATTAAAATACATCAATGCCAAAAAGTTTCTATGTCGTTGTTACAGTTCAGGGCAGTTGCTCTTGTATTCCTCCTATGTGGGCCTTTTGGAGCACCAGTCTAGGTTTTTCCTGGATCTTCAGCTGTCACCTCTCTTGGGCATAGACCCATGTCTCTCTCCTTCCTGATTGGGGTTTTCCCGGCTGCACACAGTTACCTGCCTATACTGTGATATTCCCAGCTAGCCAGACCGCCTAAACAGGCCAGTGTCTGTGTTTTGCTTTCTTTTTGAAGGCTATGAACAACATAATTGCCAGCAGTTATACGTTACTGCATAGTGCTTTTTAATCAAGCACGTTCATTTTTAAGGTGAAAACATTACAGGAAAAACATATTAAAAACAATAAAAGAACCTACACACACGCTAAAAAGCTTACCAAAGGTTACCCCAGTTCCAAAATCAGCCTCTGATAGGTGTCAGTCCTTCAAAACCCACAAGTGAATTTTTCCTACAGTTACAAGTTCATAACTGCCTCAGATTCAGAACCAGAACCCAGAGTCAGCAGAGCAGCCATTTCTATTTACAGTTCAGGCCTTTGATCTTGGCCTTATGTGACAGGTAATCAGCAGGCAAAGACCTGCTCCTTAAGGTGTAACTTGTCCAGTATAGTACAGGTCTCACATCTGCCATATCTCCCCACTTGAGAGGTTGCATACAATCTTGGCCCTCAATAATATGCGAACCATTAATTTAATGCAGTGGATCCCAAAGATACTTAAACTTAATTCCCTAAGGTCTCTTTAACGATGTTGTAGGAGATTGCCATATCTGTCACAGTAGTAAGCCCTTTTAGAAAGGGGTGAAAGGCAAAATAACTCCTTTGTAGGAATTGCCATTCTGGATTAGATCAGTGCTCAAGTGCACAAGCTAGTTGTATTATGTGTTACAGATTGAGGGAAGAACAACATTGGTGGGGCTGCTGCTCCCCCTCCTACATGAGGAATTTGGGGTAAAGGCTGGGGGGAGGGAGGCAAATGCTCAGAGCCTTGACTCTGTCATCCAATGAAACAGGCATTGTGTCAAGGAAGTAATCTGCTATTGGGATATGACAATCGCATATTACTGTCCCCCAGAGCAAGGGGGGATCTGGGAAGGAAACTATAACTCTGAGTTCCTTTCTTGGTGTGCTCCTGAAATAGCATAGCTGCATGCCATCCCTTGCGATGGGTTTGAGAGTAAACTCTCAATCTAGTCCTCGATAGGTAGCACCCAATCTGACCTTGCTGTGCTCTCAAAATTCCCATTGAAGTTAGGTTCAATACCGTAGTTTGTAAAGTGTTCTGGGAATAGAAAGTGCTATGTAAATGTAAGTTGGTATTGGCATGGTTTTGTCAAGTGTTGTACTAATGTTTTGATCCTATCTTATGCACCATCTCACACCTATTGCCAAATCTCCCTGCTGCAGCTCACATGTTAAATCTTAAGGTCAAGAATATTGGTAGGGACATAAGTTAGAAATACAACAGCTACTCCTCGTCACTCCCCTGCATGTATCAAACACCGCCGCTGTATTAACTTTTGGCCAGGAAAAACATATATTTCATGCCAAAATGATGGTTTGTACTTTGATATTTACTGTGTTTCTTTACGTAAATTGAATACAAATTAAATTATAGGCAGCAGCACAAGACACTCGGCAGCATGGCCTAGTGGATAGAGCACTGAACTGGGACTAAAGAGGCCTAAGATTCTGTTCCAGGCTATGCCACTGGTCTGCTGCGTGAATTACTGCTCTGTGCCTCTGTTTCCCCGTCTGTGAATATTGATGCTGACCTTTGCTAAGCACTTTGAGATGTACTGATGAAAAGCACTGTATCAGAGCTAGGTGTCGATATATAAATGATAAATTAATGTCAATGAATAGCTTAAAACTTGGTGAAAGCATTTTCATGAAAAAGACAATCCTCGCTCTTTGATGTTGCACAAGTTTCATGAGAAAACCAAGCTGCTGACAGTAGCCAAAAATACGAATTGAGGGAGGCTGGCTCAGTGACAAATTCATTCCAGAACTGAGCTGCCATCCCTTAGTCTGCAGCCAGGCAATCCTACTCAGAGAGGCTGGCTATCATGATCCCATGGATGACGGAACCAATGGTTGGGTGACATGCTTGGAGCAAACAGTTCTACTGAACATACAGCAAAGACTAAATGGTTATAGGAGATTTCTACCAGTAAATGAAAGCAGAGCTTTTAATATGTAATTTTTCCTCTACAATTTCAGCACTTTAGTTATCACAGCTAATCCTGTCAAGACCTTAACAAATGAGTCAGTAATTTTTGTATAATCTTTTTAATATAAAAGCCTATTTTTTAAGTGACCCATTAAAAAAAAACAACACATTGACCTTTTAAAACCACTGTATACTAGATCTTAAGAGATTTGGCACTGACATTTTTGTCATAATGTAAGATTCATTAGGGTCAGTGATAAATTTGCTGCAATAAATACAAAAGAATTAAAATCCTCATCAGGATTACCACAGTGTAATGCTCAGTGGACAGTGGATTGAATTATTTACTTAAAGAGATGAATCTGTGGCAATGGCAAACTCCAAGGAGGAAGCTCTCTGTGTGTGTGTGTGTGTGTGTGTACGGATGTGTAAGTGAGGAAGAGAGGAAGGGAAGGAATGGGTTTCTAAGCAAGGAATATTTTCATTACTATATTTGATTGTATTGCACGGTAATATTTACAATAGAGCATCAAAAACAGAAGTTGTATTATAATTATCCTCCCCTATTCCCTAGTTTGCGGTTAGGACTCTCCAGAGGTGAATGCTCTGATGCAGCTTGGTGTGTGCCCTGCTGTGCATTACTTCTTGGCATATCAGCTCTCCTTCAAGCATGCTAAGTGCACAGAACATGGTATCGATCGTGATTGATGAGGCAGCATGAAGAGATCAGCCCTTCACGTGCCCACTATAGTAACAGGGTTGTAATTTAGTAAAGAGTAATGGGGGAGAGATTAAAAATAAGGAAATGTGGTAAGTGGCTGTGAGTCATGTTCTCAGCTGTTTAGAACACCTTTTTTGTTGTATGAAACATCAGTCTAATTGTTAGTGTGGCATAGGAGCATGGTGAATCAAATGTATATGGAAGACGCTTTACACTGATAAAAGACAATGATGTTCTTCAATCTTTCCTTAAATGGAACAGTCTTCTCTACAAACAATTTATGCAGTATAAATTTGGCACTTGCCAACAATTTCCCACAGAATAAAGTTCATAACAATTTAGCATTACTAGATCAGGGTTGTTAAGAATAACATTATTGGAGGGGAGGAGGGAATAGAGGTTTACAAATCTGCTAACAATAGGCAGGACCCTAAGAAGTGCTGGGCACCCACAGACCCATTGAAGTCAGGGGGAGTTGTCAGTGCTGAGCACCTCTCAGGGTCAATCCTGACTGGAACAACAATAGCTTATTGCTTCAAAAAAGTTCAGCATATTGGGTACATGGTGGGCTCTGAGCTCTTTTGTAATAGTGACTATGAGTGTCACAATGGGAGCTGCTGGGTCCTGAGCTCTTTCGAAAATCTGGCCCTTAGGGCTTGCCTACCCTCCCAAATGGCTCTGTTATCCCCTGAAGCACAGGAAATGTGCCCCCTCCCTCCCCCGGCAATTCTTAGCAGGTAAGGGAAAGTGGAACAAATATTTTGTGTTAATTTATAATTTCTTGTACATTTTAAGTGTGCACAATTTTTTGTGACTGGCTTTGGAGCTTAGGCCCCAATTCAGCAAACAATTTAAACCATGCTTAACTTTCATTCCCCAAATTAAGATCAGTAAGTCTTATTGAAGTCCATGGGATTTAAGCATATATTCAAAGTTAAGCACGCGCTTGAGTGTATTGCTGAATTGGAACCATAAATAGGATTGTATAATAATTGATTTTTTAAAAGACAAATTGATTTCTCCTGCATTTAATAGTAATAAGTTAGAGTTAACTACCAAAAAGACAGTGTCTTTTCAAGAAACAAACTCCATTATGAAAAGGAGGACTTGGATGGGATTTTCTTGCTACATCATTTTATCAGTAAAACACATTTTATAAAGATGGTATTACTTTGAGAGAAGGGGTTTAGAGGAATATCCACACTTCAAGTGGCACTTGCCCTTTGTCCTTGTGCTTCACAGTGCACCTGAGATACGTAGTTATAATTTCATCAAGCATTATTACTTCCTCTTTCTAATACACTGAAATGAACTAGTGAGGCAGAAACAGAATTAGGCTTCGATTTAGACGCATTAGTCATGCAGGAAGGTAATCAGCTGGTTAGTAATGGTATCACACCTGCTTCAGTGGAACATATTTACCATTTTTTCCAGCAGCTATCCTGTTAGCATGAAAGCTACAGGGGTGAGGGGAATGACGATGAGCAGGGTTCTAAGTGTTTGTTTTTTAAAATATTATGCAATTACTGTCTGGTTCAAATTGCCTCAATGATGATAATACTATTAGAGTATTTACAGAAAAAAGTCTAGTCTAAAATGAAACAAATAACAATCAGATGAGACAAAACCATAAGAACATGAAGAAGGAGGAAGTACTTTGTGGAATTTTATCATTAAAATAGAACCCAAGCACCAGCTAGACATGGGAAAATATTTAATCTGCTATTTTAACTTGCCTGCCTTAATTCTTCCTTCCATTGCAGGTGCACATGGGATTCTGTCCTGAACTGTTGTTTGGTATTGTGGTGTGAAACAGCTGCTGTTTTCTACCCTACAAGCAACTGCATTTCAGTGCTGGGTGAAGTAATTCCAGTCACTATTTCAGGGCAACTGCATCTGTATTCCCCACTTGTGGTCCACCAAGGGCACTCACAGATATCCCCAGCAAACCAGATTGCCTAAAAGGCAGTGTCTGTGCTTTGCTTTCACTCCAGAGGTTATCCCCCAGTGTAGTGCCTGCAGTTCTAACTTACTGCACAGCTCTTTCTAATCAAGCACATTTATTTTTAAGGTGAAAGCATTACATGAAAAACATATTAAAAACAATACAAGAACCTACTCGCACGCTAAAAAACTTAGTAGTGGTCACCCCAATTGCAACCTTGGGCTCTGGTAGGTGTCCGTCCCCCAAAACCCACAAGTGGGTTTTTCCCATGGTTACAAGTTCATAACTGTCTCAGATTCAGACCCAGACCCACCATGAATAGTTCAGTCTTTCCTTTATACAGCTGGTGCCTTTGATCTTGGACTCATGTAACAGCTGATCAGCAGACAGTGGCCCACTCCTCAGGGAGTATCTTCAAAAGGCTGGGTTTAATTGGAGTAGGGGATATTCCCTAGGAAAACCACTTCACACTTGTCTGGCACATTGTTCAATGTAGACCTTTGCACCCCCAGGTCTCACATATGTCACAGCTCCTCTCTCTCGAGGTGACATATAATCCCAGCCCACAATAATACCTAAATCATTCATTTAATATAACAGACCCCAACGATACTTAAACTTAGTTCAACAAGGATATTGCAGGAAATTGCAGGAGCTGTCACAGTTCCTTCCCCTTTCCCTTGTGGAGCAGAGGTACAGAGGGGGCAGAGTTGGCTTCACACCTAGCAGGCAGGCCCTCTGGGCTGGGAATATTGCCCAGGAGAGAGGCTTTATGGATGGTTTGTGTTCAACAGAGCCAGAGCAGAGTGGCTGCATGGCAGCCATCCATCTGCATCTCTGTTTAAGGAGGGCTAACTTGATAGTGCTCACTGGCTTCATGGAGGGGAGGGTAGCAAGACTGTCTGACAGACTGAGGGGTCTGCACATGTGCTCATGTCAGATTCACATGTTCTCCCCTACCTGCTGTCAGTTTCACATGGTCAGGTGGCCAGTGACTGGCTCTGACGGTCAGTGTCCTGGGGTGTACAAATATCAGAACAGAATACTGTTTTCTGTAAAGTGGCAGGAGCAGTCCCAGGTCCGTAGAGACATTCAGTTATCCTGTTTTGTTTACAACAAATGAGATCAAGTTATTCATTCACATTCAGGCAGCAGTTAGCAGAGAATTTTAAGGGAGGTTGGTTACAAACTTTTTGTAGGTCTGATAAATTACAAAGTCCAGTCCTGGGCAACTGCCAGGATTCAAGACCAAGACAGTCTGCATTCATGCAGATAACTATACATTAAGATCAATTAGCAGCTAAAAAAAGCTGGTACAATTAGTCGTTCATTCCAACTGGGAGAATAAAGCATAGATCAGTGGTTTTCAACTGGGGGTCCGCAAGCCCTTTCACGGGGGCCGCAGAGCCTCACAGCTGAAACCTGGTTCTCCTAAGTCCCAGCGCTGAAGCCAGGAGCAGCACAGGGCTGAAGCTGGTACCACCGCTCCAGTCCAGAGCGGCGTGGAGCTGAAGACAGCGGGCCCCACAAGCCAGGAGCAGTGGATGGCTGAAGCCGGGAACCCCAGCCCCCCGCTGAAGCTGGGAGCCTCACAGAAAGCCCCTCCCCCCAAGCGCGTACACAGCCCTTAGCTACTCCCTGAGCTAGGCCCGTGCCTGCCCACAGCCCCTAGCTGCCCTCTCCCTGCACCCTGAGCTACTCCCCTCACTTCACACAGCCCATAGCTACCCTCTCCCTGCACCCTGAGTGGTTTTTAAACTTTCTGAACCGAGTCCCCCCCTTTGAGTTATATTTGTGGTTGCATCCCCCCAAGCCCAGACAGGCTGGGTGGCCTCCTGAGTGAGCCAGGGGATGGAGATGGCACTCCCTTCCTGGACTGTGCTGTGTGGAGTTGGCTCAAGCTCCACCAGCCCTTGCCCACCCCCCAATTAGACGTAAAACTATATCTATGCCCAAGGGTCCCGTCCCCCAGGCACGGAGCCCCACACTTCCCTTCCCTCCACCCCCGCCGGGCCCTGGTGTGTTTATAGCACGTTGAGGGGGGCCTAAGCAAGAAAAAGGATGAGAATGCCTGGCATAGATGATAATGGAGAGGACAGTTTGAAAGTGCTGTCAAACCCCACCTCTGGGCAAAGAAAACATGAGACATGTTTATATAAAGACTTCTTGAAAAGAGTGAGGACATTCCATCCTCTGCTTTCTGCAACAATAGCCATTCAGTATCAGGACTGTTTCAAAAACGGAATCACTTAGAAATGGCCCAGTCATCTGAAATTTTGCTAACATTACAAATGTTTTTTGAATTTGTCATATTAGCTCAAGTTTGCAAATTTCCTTTTATTTTAAGGATAATTCATTTTAGAATAAAAATTCTAGCTAAAAGGGAGTCTGTGCTATGTTTTATGAATAGATGTTCCCCCGACAAATCCCCCAAACCCAGCTCATGCAAGTAAGTATCCTGTACATGATGTGTGTGTTTGTGCGTATTCACTGTATTCATCTTTTTTGCATTTGAATATCTTTCTTCCCTGTAGTTGTTTGTTTTCATGAAGAAAGCTATTTGAGTAGTATTTTTGCATGGCGGCAGGGAATAAAAGTGCTGTTAATCTTACAGGAAAATCTGGTCTTGAGATTTGCAGCTCATTATTGAAGAATCAAAGGATAGTTTGCCTAAACTCTGGATAAGCATCCAAACTTTTGGATACTTATGTGAACTAATGTCAAACTATGAACTTTTTGACATGTAGAATAAACATGGCTGGCTTATAACTTATGGATTGCACCATGCCATACTTA
The DNA here is from genome assembly GCF_965152275.1 of Natator depressus. Classification (NCBI taxonomy): domain Eukaryota; kingdom Metazoa; phylum Chordata; order Testudines; family Cheloniidae; genus Natator; species Natator depressus. Next base: position 45,754,406 of record NC_134244.1, on the reverse strand, counting down.
TGGGTTCCTCACCTAGCTGCTGTATGATCAAGTTGTTTTACCCATTTTTGTACATTAAAAATGTTTAAGTATTTTGTATCTTTCCTTTTGATGAAGTAGCTCTGAGGTACAGTAGCTTGCCAGTAGAGTACATGGCAGAATTCATTATAGTACCTTGTTAAATTGTTAAATTTATAATAAATACCTGTTCATATGAATAAGTTATATGACACTTTAAGTAGACTTTGAATAATTTGGGCTGCTGAATTTTGGATTGCAAACGTGTTTTGTTTTACTCCATTAAGAGTTTTCTGGGAACACAACTTTTATAATTTCCTTCCTCCAAGATCCTCTAAACATTTGTATGATATAAAAAGAATTAGAAACCTATATTGATAATAGCTGATGTCTTTCTTCATTAGTAACTGCCCAAGCAACAAGGAGAAGGCTGGAGAATGTTTGAATAGTGAGAAAATAATAAAGTAAATGGATTTGGAATGGAAAATGACCCAAAAAATAAATGCCAATTCATCTAACAGGTTCACACAGGTTTATTTAGATTGCGGTTTCTTAGAGATGTGGGCATTGCCATTTAATGTATGTATAAAGTAGCTACCAAGGTGTTGAAGCTATACACTAAGGGTCAGATTCTGATGCCCATGTCATGGTTCAGGGTTAGCTTCACCTTTGATCTCTCAGAAGTGTTCCCGAGTGCACCCACCTCAGGTGATAGGCCCCGTGCCTTCCTTTCTCAGGATGGAATCCTGCAATTTTCCCACCTCTCTCAGACTGGGTCCTGGGGTGCATTACCCTGGGTACCATTTGTGGTTCCTCGGCCAGCCTGACTGGATTTGAGCCCTACCAGTCTTCCCTTCAGGAGCTGTGACCAGTGTGTGAATACCATAAGCCAAAACAGCCTTTTTGAAACAAAATATTGTTTAAGCTCAACAGTAGGAAAAAGCATCACAAGAGCAGAGGGTTTTTAACACAATAAACAACCCACATGTCTGTCAGTCTTACCTCATGCTTAGGTAGGCTTTTCCAGATACGACCACTTCTGGGGCTGGGATTCAGTTTGCTTGCCCACAGTCTCTCTGTCTCTTTTCTGAGCTTCAGAGGCTGCCATTTTATCAGTTCCAAAGCTCTTGTCCCTCTGTATCTCTTGAATCTGGCCAAACTGGTTTATGCAGCCCATCGGGGGAGATTGGGGATAGACTTCCAAGCAGGTGGTTCTCTGCATTAAAATGGGTGACTAGCAGAAGTTTGCCTGCTTTTCTATGTATGTGGAAACTAACCCGTCCCTGAATTAACTCTTGTAATCATACATCAAACCACACCAAAACAATCATGCAAAGAGAAGAGTATATATAACATACACAAAATATTATAGGCATCTTCCAGGTTCTTCACAGCCCTTACTCATGCTGAGTAGTACTTTATTCTGGAAGCAGTTCCATTGAAAACAATGGCTCTGCTAGCAGGGTATGGTAGAGCAGAGCAGATTTCCCCAGTGTTATCTCTCTTGTTGCTCCTATGATTTTATTATAATTTTCTGTTCTCCCCACCCCCACCCCAACGTGTTAAGGTCACCTTTTTTATCTGCCTGTGGGCTTTTGTCACCTGCCCCCTTTGAACCTAATTTAAAGCCCGCCTCACTTATGCCTTTTTCTCTATCATCTTCTCTCCCTGACATGAAAAACTAGTTACATCATGGAGGCGAATTTTATCTTCCCAATCTTTGTAATCCCAAAACATTACATTTACCTGAAGGCAAACTTCCCTAAGCTATCATGTGCTTTGCAAGCAAAAATCCATTATACACAAAGTCAAAGTGGGGAGCAAAGAGACTGGAACAAGAGAGGAAGACGTTATTGATGTGACTTGGTGACATTCAGACTGCTGCTGTGCATTTGTCTTTATAACAGGAAATCATTTATCTGAACTGGGAAGTTTATTTTGCACACTGAGTAAGGGTGCCATCAGGACTTGAAAGGTCAGCAGCACACCTGCCTCTGAGCCACTTCGCATGCAGTCAATAGACAGAAAACCAAAATGCTTAGTTCACTAGCCCTGCAATCCAATATTACATGCCCTAAATGTACTATACCATTCTTCTCCAGTCCGTGAACATTCTAGTCAACTTACGTAAGTGTGGTAAATATTGACTACCTTGTATTACAGAATTTTCTGTCAAGTTTATCAAAGTCCAGCAGCTACTGTGTGAGTGATAAGATACCTAAGCTTTGAAGCTGGATACCTCTGCCCCAAAGGAGAAAGATTCATCTCTCTCCAGAGAACTGTGACATTGGGTAGGAGGGAGGGGTTTGAGGTGAAATTATCTTGACTGTCCTATCCCTTATATGAGCATGACTGCAGAGTGGGGGTAATATTTGCAAACACCTAAGTAACTTAGGAGCCTAAGTCACATTTTCAGAAGCTATTTAAGCACTTAGGATCCTAAGTCTCACTGAAAGTCAATGGGTCTGAGGGCTTGTCTAGAGTTAGACAAACAGTAAGGCTCAGTTCCTCAAAGATATTTAGGTGCCAAACTTCCTATGAAATTAATGGGAATTAACCCCCTAAATGCCTTTGGGGATCTGGGCCTTAAATATATGTCACTTTTGAAAGTGGTGCTTAGATTCCTAAGTTACCCTTAGGTTTAATTCCTACCCTTTATTGCTTCCTGATTCAATAGCAAGACCAAGGCCTACTAAAGTTATAAGGAGGCTTCACACTGAAGGGACGCCGTCTGGTAGTTTAGGCTTCAATTTTAAAAAAAAATTATTGCTTAATTATTTTAAAAAATTAACTGAATAGTAAGATAATTATTTGTGTGGATATTACTGTTTTCAATGAGACACCACCAACATAATGTTCAGTAAGTTTTTAAAAAGGAGCTAAAAGTAGTTTCAAGAATTGCAACAACCCCTCAGTTCCTACTAGTGTTTACTGTTTTACAATCACACTTTCTTATTTTTTTAAAAGTGGGATTTTCAAAGCACTCAACACCTGCCCAATTCTGCTCCCATTAAAGCCAATGATAAAACTCCCATTCACTTAAATGGAAGCAGCACTGGTCCCTGGGTCAGAATACTCTCATCATTCCATTCCCCTATTCACAAGATACAGCCAGGTTTGTTAAGGCACTTTGAAAGAGAGAACTCATTGGCCTGAAAGAATGTGCAAGCTGGAGTTAAACTCTGAATGTGTGAACTTTACTGAAATAAATAGACAATGGAGAACAATGTGAATTTAATTGTAGAGAACATAGTTCTATTTGTTACCTGATGACGTACTAAATACATAGCTAATTTGGAGGATAGGATTAAAATTCAAAATGATCTGGACAAACTGGAGAAATGATCTGAAAGAATAGGATGAAATTCAATAATGACAAATGCAAAGTACTCCACTTAGGAAGGAATCAGCTGCACACATACAAAGTGGGAAATGACTGCCTAGGAAGGAGTACTGCGGAAGGGGATCTGGTTGTTACAGTGGATCACAAGCTAAATATGAGTCAACAGTGTAACACTGTTGCAAAAAAAGCAAACATCATTCTGGGATGTATTAGCACGAGTGTTGTAAGCAAGACACGAGAAGTAATTCTTCTGCTCTACTCCGTGCTGATTAGGCCTCAGCTGGAGTATTGTGTCCAGTTCTGGGCACCAAATTTCAGGAAAGATGTGGACAAATTGGAGAAAGTCCAGAGAAGAGCAACAAAGATGATTAAATGTCTAGAAATCATGACCTATGAGAGAAGTTTGAAAAAACTGGGTTTGTTTAGTTTAGAGAAGAGAAGACTGAGGGGGAAAATGATAACAGTTTTCAAGTCCATAAAAGGTTGTTATATGGAGGAGGAAAAAAATTATTCTCCTTAACCTTTGAGACTAGGACAAAAAGCAATGTAAATTGCAGCAAGGATAGTTTAGGTTGTACATTAGGAAAAAAATCCTGTCAGGGTGGTTAAGCACTGGAATAAATTGCCTAGGGAAGTTGTGGAATCTCCATCATTGGAGATTTTTAAGAGCAGGTTAGACAAACACCTGTCAGGGATGGTCTAGATAATACTTAGTCTTGCCATGAGTGCAGGGGACTGGACTAGATGACCTCTTGAGGTCACTTCCAGTTCTATGATTCTATTATTTTAATTGTTGCCTGATGGCATACGACAGACAGTGAAAGAGAGACCTAGTCTCTTCTCCACCTGGCATTTAGAGATTGGCTCAGGCACAGAAAACTCACAAAAGTTTGATGCTATTTGGAATGTGAACTTGGCTCTAGATCCAGATCTTGCATCTAGTCCCTGTATCTATAATGGGATGAACCCAAAATCAGACTCCTAACAACTCTGAGCTTTGGTGTGTTTAAAATCTATATCTGAAGTTTAAATCTCCAGTCCATATCTCGGGGTAATATTTCCAGCCAGTTCACCTATCCTTTTCCAAGCGCGCAAACCAAGTCATAGTAAGCAGCCTATCTCATGATACTTGGAACCAAGAGAAATAGATGGGCTACCAAGGTAGGACAGGTGAAAATAAAAGTTGTTGAATTTTCCATTAGTCAAGTTACTGAAATAGTTAAAAACTTCTCCCCAGGTTATAAGGGGCATTGACCTCTACCAAGCAGTGGCGGTGAGTGTGACAGTGTTGAGAGCTTTTTGATACAGCTATGTTGGAGTTGCTGGAACTGCTCAGTAAACATTGCTTTATTTGCATGACTTTCCAGAGGGCTATATGATTATTCAAATACAGGATAATTACTCTTCTCTGTGTATATTTCTTGTATTTGTCTGGCACAATGAATGAGTATTTTCAAGGTGCTAAAAAGGATTTTCTGGTTTTGGTCAAGGGGGGATAAAAACTGAGCCATAACAGCTAGAGCCATGCTAACAGGCAGGCTGTGCATTGTGGCCTGTCCTGATGATGTATTTCAGTTGCATGAAAAGGGCTAGAAGTCATAATCCCAATGTTACTTTGACTTACCCTTTGGCCACTGGGCTTGGGTTTTTATTAGTGTTTTCTCTTATGTATCTAGGATTCTCAGCTGTTTTATTCTCAGAGAAAGAGTCCAGCTTTGTATGTCTTCTTTTTCAGTACCTCACCTACAATACAAAATGTACTGTAGAACCATAGCGACGTTACCTCTGGGAGATGATTTCTTTGAAGCTGAAGAAGAGGGTATGTGCCTGGGAAGGAGGATTTAGGTACAGGTGTTTTTTCAATTTGTCGTGTTTTCCATTTTCATGCGGGCTATGCTTTCTACCACCAGGCTTTATTTGCCCATCTCTTTCCCAGTCTCTGCTACCATAGCATCATGCTCTCCCAATCCATCACTGAGGCTTCCACACATTGCGATGACACTCTTCTTATTTTTTACATACCCTGGTACCAGTCCCCACTGTTAGGTCTGTGGGTGGGGCCTTCCCTCACTGCTGCAGTTCTTGAATTATACATAACAAGCCATGTGTACATATGTGTATAAATAAACACACACACAGCTATTATCTCCTCCCATCAGCAACTGCTTCAGTGGTAATAAAATAAATGAATTAAACAAAACTGAAGGAACCAAAGTGATACTGTTCTGCAGTAACCACCTTCATACAGGAAGCTCAGCCATTAGAGCTTCACCCTTCCTTCTCACAAGCTCGTTCCTGGGTAGGTTTGGGAAATAAAGTGAGTCCTGTCCTAAACCAGAAAATGTTCCTCAGCTTTACTAATGCTGAGAAAAAGACACTCATGATGGCCCGATTCAGGATGCATCCCTGTTCAGGACAGGGCCTACGCCACTTGATTGTCTAAATAGTTTGTCTAACACAGTCACTAGAGAGACAACAGGGTGATTTTTAAAAATAAATGTTGGCTCATTTTAAATACCCTTATCTGGAAGGAGCATCTGTAAATCTCTTCAGAATCCTCCTGGATCAAAGGACTAACATCCTTACTATTTCCAAACAACATTGTACCCTGAAGCCACCATTTTGACTGTGAAAGTCCTTCCCCTGTCAATTACACCATCCCCAAGGCAGCTGCCAAATTGACCCCTTCTCTCCGCTCCCCACCCTCTGCCCCCGCATAATGCCATTTAAACTACCCGGGCATTCCCAAAAGACGAAAGCTTGAGCTGTTATTGAGATTTGAATTCAAAGCAAACACAGAGGCAATAATCCCTAAGGCTTGAGGTGGTGCTGTTAAGTACAGTACATAATGCAAAGAATTTCATCTCTTTGCCGCTCCTTCCATTTAGAAGCACCAAAACATTTTGCTCAAAGCAATAAATGCCATTTAAAGAATTATTAGGATTTTAGATGTTCTGTTTGGCAAAGAGGATTAATTCTTCTTCCTTCTCAGTTTCTACTCAGCCAATAAAGCAAGTGACATTAAGCAAGTTTTGCTCTTCACTGTTCAATTTAAAGGAAAGAAAACCTCTCTATTTCAAAAATATGCTGCCTAGCTGATTCATGTAAAAATAATTTAAAACAATTGTAAATTAAATATTTAACTTGTTATTGTACAATTAAAATGACTCTGTAGTGCCTGGCAATTGCCATCTGATACTTTTTTAGTTTCCCACAATATGCCTAATTTATTTTTTGACTCAATTTACAAAAAGTCCCCCTTCATAAGTTTCTCTGGGGGTATGTATCTGTTATTAAAACCCACGAGCGCCAATAGAATTTGTGGTTTCATCTGGATTTGCAGCTAATGGACGAGTGTCCTCATCATATAAATCAATATCGATTCCTCACCCCTACCGGCTGTGAGGTCAATGACCAAATGAGCACGGAGGCTGAACTATTGTCTTACCTCTATACATGATCCCAGTGGAAGCTTATTGGAAGGGCATGCCTCCAGCCTCTAGGGTTTTGAGGGGCTGATTTAGTGCCCAGGGCACTCAATGAGGGTCTCCCGAGAACTTTATTCTGGCACTTTTCATGATCATTTTCGTAAAAACAAAACAGGATGAAGTTTAAGACTTGCATTGCAACTTTAACTCTATATTTCTTAGCTTTGTGGGTTGGATTTAGCCAAGGATGACATAAAAAAGTTTCCTTTTAGTTACCACCCAAAAGTTTGCATACACTACTAGGCTTCTACTACTGCCTGAGTGATGATACTTTGAAACTGCTTCTTCCATTCCCAGGCAGGATATGGAGAAATATGCAAAAATGAAAAATGAAAGGGCCAAAGGAACTGCACAGGGAAGAAAATTATTCAGTTTGAGGTCAGTTCAAATTCTGAGACTGTGGTATATTAACTATGTAATTGGTTATCCCTTCATTTTTTATGCATTGTGTCTTTAAATCTCTAAGAATTCTGCTGTCTGCAGATATAGGCAGCCTCACCTGGCTGGCACTGCCATAAAAGTGGGAAGTAATGACCAGAAAGAGGGTATAGCCAGGCAACAGGGAATACAAGTTGAAGTTGCCCTTTCCTGACAAGTTCCCCAATTGAATGTATCAATGCAAACACCAGCTGCCTTTCCCCACAAATCATATCCCTTCAGGAGCAGTGGTCCTGGCTGGTGCAGGAGGGTGCAAGTAAGGAGGGGGTGAATTGAGCCTAACGTGAAAAGTGCTGTCTGTGGGCAAACTACTGTTAGGATCTCTCACGGGAAGAACTAAGTCAGAACTCAGGACCACTATTTATGATTAGACCCCCTGACCAATGACTATGTGCCATTATCACCAACCCCTCTTCCTCCTTCAGGAGATTTTTCAAAATTCTGAGGTGCTTCCTCCCTCCCTTCCCCCGCAAAGGCGGCACGTTGATTTTTTTAACAGCTGTCTTACTACCAAAAAAAATTTAGGCCTGAAATTTCATAGAGTAATTTCAAAATGTCAAAATGCTCCAAATTCCACTTCACACACGAAGCAAACTGATTTTGCTGAAGAAAACTTTCATTATGGAAACTTTGCCCAGCTCTAACACCGCTGTGTATAAGTGCCCATTTCGTCATGATGACTGTATCTGAGAGTGCCCATTAGTATGTGCAAATGCTGCAGTTTTGTAGTGTGATAGGTTCCTTGTGCACCTTTAGCAGGAACACATGTTGAACCTAGCTTAGAAACTATTTAGACCCACATTTGTAATGTAAATATTGACTGGGTTTGAGGCCAAGAGTAGTAAAATGTAGTTTTAAATTAGTCCTTGTGATTGTGCTTCATTACCCTAAACTAAAAAGATTTAATTAACCCAGATCACCGTGGTGGTTTGTAAATTCTGTTCTCTTAATAAAAATTTAGCCTTACTCTAATGAGTGTCTGTCTTTTGAGACGAAGGGTTGCTTTGATTCTTTGTATAAACAAATTTTCCATTATAAAACATTTTTGCAGTCCTGGAGCTTTCAGAATTAAAACAGAAAACTGAAGTTTCAGAGAGCCCTATAGGCCTCTTGAAATGTCCTTTCTCTCTGCCCCAAGCCTTATGTAGTTGTACAGTGAGTGCTCCTTTAGCAAATTATTGCCGGGGGCCTCATAAAGTAAGGAAAATCTACTGCCAGCTGATGAGTCTGTTGCACTGGAGTTGGTGTTTACATTCCTCCAGTGATCAAATCATCTAATTCCCTTTAACAGAAAGGTCAAAAACAGTAGCCATTCTTGTCTATTGAGTCCACTATACCAGTGGTTCTCAAAGCGGGTCCGCCGCTTGTGAAGGGAAAGCCCCTGCCGGGCCGGACCGGTTTGTTTACCTGCCACGTCCACAGGTTCGGCCAATTGCGGCTCCCACTGGCCGCGGTTCGCCACTCCAGACCAATGGGAGCTGCGAGAAGTGGCACTGGTCAAGGGACGTGCTGGCCACCCTTCCCTCAGCCCCCATTGGCCTGGAGCAGCGAACCGCGGCCAGTGGGAGCCGCAATCGGCCGAACCTGCGGACGCGGCAGGTAAACAAACCGGTCTGGCCCAGCAGGGGCTTTCCCTGCACAAGCGGCGGACCAGCTTTGAGAACCACTGCACTATACAACCTGGCTCATTGTTTATATACAGCTCCTGATATGTTCAAAATACTTACCCTGACCATCAAGCTTGTGGTCTCAGACTCAAAGACTCAACATCAATATTTGCACTGAATATAAGCAATTAAATATTCATTGGACCAGCAAGAGAGACAATTACTCAAGACCCAGTGGTTAGGGCACTCTTCTGGGAGGTGGGATCCATGTTTCATTTCCCCTGCTCCAATTAATACCTTAATTATTTGTACACTGGGGAACAGCTTTAACACAAAAGATTGAAAGCCATCCCAGAATACCCCATAGCCTGGAAGTTAGGTCATTCTCCTGGGAGGTGAGAGACTTGGGCTCAAGTCCCTGCTCCATATCAGGGAGAGTGGGGACTTGAACCTGCATCTCCCACATCCTGGGTGAGTGCTGTAGCCAATGGGATTTTGGGCATAAAGAAAGCACCACCACCCTCCCCCCACCATCAACTGGGGCCCAAAGGCAAGAAAGGCAGGGGGGTGTCTATTTTTTTGTGAATCCTGCTAGGCATGAGTTAGGCACTGAGCTCCTGGGTGGTGTCCGGACACAGGCAGCTGTGCACCTTAGGGACTTTAATGGTGGAAACATAGGCATCTAGGTGCCTACAGTCCCTTTGGGGTTAGGCTGCAGCTGAGTGGTGATTTTGTGAATGCCAGAGGCACCTAAATGTTGGACTTATGTGTACCTTGTAATCTAGCCCAAGATCTCTATCCTGTAGATGCACTAAATATTCTTTGTGTTTTATTACTACTATACATGTAGGCATCTCTTTCATAGCCACCACTGTAGCAGTTGGATGTTTTCTTGAGCAAATCTTGCCTTCAGTTTTAATATTCACTCGGGCTCTCTTCTTCCCTCTCTTTTTCCTTCCAGGTGTGCATATGTATACATATGTCTTAGTAATATGGTTGGGGGTGGTGAATGGGGATTTTCAGCTCCTTCTCTCATTTCTAAAATTCACAATAAGCAATCCTTCTTGTGTAATGAATATATGCTTATCTCTCCTACCTTGTATTCTTCTCAGCCTGAGAACCAGCTCTGCTCTTTTGCCCATTCTAATAGCTCAGGCTATCATGAAAGCTTCTGTTCCTTCAAGCCTGATATCACTTGAGGTACCTTGGCTTAATCCCATTCCCCTAAAGATTTAAGGGATTTTTCTTCCTGAATATGAAAAAATATGCTTTATTTAGTAATAATTTGGTATTAATACCTTGCTAAAATGTTGCTGTACTATTTCTCCTCTTTAATGCTGAGGGATAAGAAGAAGCACTCAGTCACTGAAAGAAAATAAGTATGCCAGTAGCCAAGCATTGCCATTTTGTTAAATGTGATTTAACTCGTTTTGTTAGCATTAAAATCTCAGGAACACCAGAAGAATTATCTACAACTAAATTAGTCATTACAACGCATCTGATTAGTAACACAGAGGATGAAAGGGGGTAGAGGTTAAAGATAGAAATAAAAAAGCTGTCAAATAAATTAACCCAAAGGTCAAACAGGTTAATTACTAATAGATAATAATGTCAATTAGCCATCCTCATACAATGCACCATACATCTGAGTTTATAAAAGCTTATCTGACTCCTTTGCCTGAAAATCAGTCATGCTTTTTAAACATCTCCAGTGCAACTTTCCCCTTGAAGTCTGCACCTGTTTCTTCTATGGCTAGTCTTCATTGCCTATGGAAATGGCTTTTAAAATGTAATAGGGATGGAATTAAACAGGGTTCTATAAAGATAATTCTAGATACAGTGTAACTTAACAAGAATGCTGTCTTTCTATAGATATTTTTCAACAGGCTATAAAATTCTGTAGCAGGTATATGATTGTCTATTACATTCTACAGAATGGCTCAAAAAGTTTATACACAATTTTTCTGTTAAATTCTGTTGGACTTCTGTAAAGGATCCTTTATATTTTACATCTATCTTCCCTTTAATTCCTCTTTTATATAGAGAATTAGGTTTATATGCCGCTTCCACTTTGGGATTTAACAATAAAATGTTTCACCTATTTTTTGAAATATCATTTTAATGAGAGAGAAAGCAAAGCACCTAATTTTTAGAGGTGCTGCTGAACATCCATAACACCAGTTACTGACAGTGAGACCTGAAAGAGCTCAACACCTCTTAATCTGGCCCCAAAAGCTTTGCTACTCTTTGCTTAAAAAAAAAAGGCATTTATACAGCAGCACAAATAGTATATAGCACAAACCAGTAGAGACAACCCAGGGCTTGTGAACTGCTCTACATCAGCAGGCCAGAAGGCAGATGAATCAATGGATGAAAGTTTGCATGACCATGATCCTGCAAACACTTTAACATGTTTCGTATGAGTAACCCACTGAAGCCCTAATGGGATTATATATGTTCTTAAATTTACTCAGGTACGTAAGCTTAAAGTTAAAAACACGTTTTTGCAGAGACCTGATAAGGAATCAGACTTCACTATCAAGCTTCCAAAGAATTAGAGAGTGAAGATTTTTTTACAATTAAAAAAAAAAAGCCCTCATTTAAACTAAGTTTACCATTGCTTAGATGATGGATGCTAGGGGAAAATACTGGATAAATACAAATATGATATTTAAATAAAAACCCTCTATTAAAGAAGCAATAAAGTAAATGTTAAAATCTATTTTAAAATACCTAGGAAACTAAGTGAGCTAAAAAACCCTAAAATTTTAATGAGATAAAAGAAACACATGATTTATTTTCACAGACTGAGTTTTGCAGAAGAAATTGCCCTTAACCACTGTGACCTCCAGAGAAAAATTCTAGTAGATTGACTTTGGAAATATAGTGGCAGCTGGTTTTATCTGCTCACAGATAACTAGAATTATTATGGGTTTGTTTTTAAAAAGAGGGTTGCTGACCCAGTAAGCACCAAAGCCCTTATGAGAAAATATGACCCTGCATATATTAAAACATCGGTGACTTTCCACTTCCTTCATTCTTATTTGCCTGTTTACTTGCTAAATATGGTACTGCTATTGATTCATCCATCATTTTATGTCTTTTTGGTATCACGGGTTATCCCTGCATTTAAGGCCTTGGGACCAAATTCTGACCCATTGCATACATGGCTCTATTATTTTGTACCCATATTTTGACTGTCAATGAAGCATTCAACACAGTCCCAATGTATAACTTATTCCTAGTAACCCAATCTGCGTGGCAGTAGTGTACCCTTTACTGGATGCCATTACCCTGCTGAGGAAAGCTACTCTACAAATCCTGTTGTGGATGGCCAATGTAGCAGCCTCTCTGGTTATTAAGGGAGCCATAATTAGGAAACTTCTGTTCCTCATTCCCGCTCTGCCTGTGAGTTTTCAGGCAAGCATCTGTGTGTGTTGTCATCCAACAGCAGTGTTTATGGTTTATCTGAATGCGTTGCTCATGACAGAAAGTGAAGAGCTGATAGCACTCTACAGGAGTCGAGGACTCCTCTGGCAGGGATTGTGCAAGTTTCCTCTCACAGCTCTGCCAATGCACTTCAGTCATGATCTGCAACACCACTGCTATTGTGGGATGTAATCCTGCAAACTTCTAGTCACACAATGCCCATTGATTGCAACACTCTATCACGATGTAATCTTATTCCTCCAGTAAATCAAACACATGTAAACTTTCTTTTTTGGCCTTTGTCCTAAGAGAAAAGATATCCAATATCGTATTTCTGACCAGTTAGACTTACAGCTGATGATTCAGCACCTGGTATGGTACAACTTCTTCCATAAGCTCTGTTAGATTCCATTCTTTGTGGCTCATTTTGTCCCCTGGCAGTGTTCCCTACCATAGGCTGGCTTCACACATAGAAGAAGTGCTTTCCTGTTATATACACGTCCATCCCCAAAATATTCATGGGTTTCCCAGGCACCTGCTGTAATATAATCTGTCTTGGCAGCAGCCAGAAGTGTCCATGAACTCAGTGTTATTTAGCACACAACTGCAAACAGGTGTCAAAGTATAAAGAAGCATGTGTTCCGTCAATTAGATCACACTTATATAGTCCCCTTCATGTGAATAACTGAGCACTCGACAAAACATTAAATTAAAATCAAACCACGCTGTGGAAAAGTAATGCTGAACAAAGGAGTGTTAAGACTTGATTTAGCTCAGCTCATCGAAACAGATGTAAGTTTGATAAATAAGGAGGAGAAATAAATTCTGTTCTGAAGTCCTGTTATGAGCAGAAGTCAGCACTCCATCATCTAGAATGAAGGAGAAGCCACAGGGAGTATGAACACAGCAAATTTCATACATGTGATCGACTAAGACTGCACAAAACTTTAACATTGATCCACTAGTGTGTTACAAACCAATGGACATCTGTCAGCACAGAATATAAACAGAGATCTCGTCTCCAGTTAACATATTGGCAGCAGAGCTCTGCACAAGCTGCAAATGTCTCTAGGGTAATAGCAGAAAGCCCCCCAAATGTATGAAATTACAGTTACACAACGGGGGGGCCTAATACAGGCTATGTGAGCATCTAAATATCCAGGCAAGAGAACGAGTCATAACTTGGAGAAATTCCTAAAATTGTTGTGTGGCAGCTTTATAGTCTGGGTCCGCCGATCTTCAAAAGATAGTTCAGACAGTGACTTTTCAAAGGAGAAGGGAAAAAAAGGAAAGGATACCTCCTCAGGAAACGACGAGTGAAGACAGAAGGGACGTCAGAAGGGAAGTCTGTGCTCATCAATGCTTCTCTTTTGTCAACATCTTCAATATCCTGCCCTTAATAATAGAAAAGCAGGCATACATTTCAGCAACAGCCAGCACAGAGTCTCCAGGGATAGGCACGTCTCTGTGCTATCTGTGTATGCAGGACAATAAAAATCATAAGAACACATTATACTGGTCAAAGGAAGCATGTATTTGCAGGATAGAACACTATGGTGGTATACAGTAAATATAGTAATTGGGAGAGCTACTATAGGACTTCGTGTACAAAGATTTATAATATCTAATACATTGTTCTGTATTTGTACATCACCTAGTACAATGGGGTTCTGATCCATGACTAGAGCTCTTAGGCACTACAGTAATACAAATAATAAAATACAGTGTGAAAAAATATTAACATAAGTCATCGAGAGAGTTCAAAGTAAACCTCACAATTCTAGCAGGGAGCCACCCAATTAGCTTGTGACAATACTGTGGATTCCAGAGGATGTCAGGGTAGATTAGGGTGACTGTAGGAACTTGAGGTCCCAAAGCAATAAACTGCATCTGTTAGGAAAGATGGACTTTAAACCAAAACAGGCTTCTGCTATAAAATTCAACAGAGGAGTTTAATTACTGACAGAAAATCTAACAGACATCAAAAAGAGCTGCACCTTAGTTTCTCGAATGCATTTTATTACAGAGCCCCACAATGACAGCCTCAGTCCTTTAGGTTAAACAAAAATCAGACTGCTGCAAGTATCTGTCACATAAATCATTAGAATATAGGTGTTCTTCGAGGAGCACTGGAATGACCTGGTTAATAACTTCTGACAGGTAAAGCAATATTGGAGAGAAATCAATGATTAGCAAGGCAGAGTTATATAAAATCAGGGCCAATTATGCCATCTTAAAACAGACTGCCATGGTTATGAGGTACTGATAATGTAACTAATACCAAAGCTTCAAGTGCCAAATGCACTCCAGAGCTCCCCAACCACTAGTCCCTGATCCTGAAGACACTCTGCATGTGAGTAGTTTTATTGAGCTCAGTGGGACTACTCACAGACAGAATTACTACACGTGTAAGTGTCTGTGGTTCTTCCATGAAAATAATAGGACATGCATATACAACAATGGCTGATAATTCAGGCACATGAAGGCACATGGAGACAGTTGATCATCTTATCCACAAGCATATCACTCAATTCTGTGGACAAACCACATTAGTTCTCCACTGTTTTTAGGATTTAAATGATAGCCAAGGCAGAATGCTTACTGGCTTCCGCACAGTAAATAGCCATTGCGTTCTGTAAAACAAATCTGCTTCCATGTCAAAATGTGTTTGAAATGTAGTCATGGATAGAAAAATAAAGAATACTTCCAGCCCTAGTCACTTTTCTCTCTCTGAACTGTGTGGTGTATTACAGACCTCGCGCACATGCTTCAGCGCTGGCACACAGGAGGAACCTCCTGCAGAGGAAATGTCACCTGCAATGTTTTGCTGTCTGGCCATATAAACACATCATTGCCAGGCACCTGTGCTCTAGGGCAAGAGTCCAAACAACTTGAGAGCAGTCACCATTCCGTCCTGACAGATGGGGATGAATGTACACAGCTAAGAGACCATGTACTGTACATGTATTGAGTATGAGTATTTAAGACAGGATTCCCAGCTGGGATCATCTTAGCTGAGGTCCATGCTGAGTTTCTGCTCTATGATTAAGGGAATGTATCATCCCTAATCGAGCTCTAAATTGGATTAATTTTAAAAGAAATAAAAGCTTTCAACAAGCATGGGTATGTGGCATGTTTGTAGCCTGAGCTAATAGAATGGAATGGTGTTCAGAGAAATAAATATTATAGCTGGTTCTGTACCCAGGAAGAAAAATTCACCAGCTGGTGGAATAAGAACTCAGACCTACAGTCTCTCTGGCATTGCAGTCCAAAGCAGCTGGGGTTCACTTCCTGGTTGTCAAACACAGCTCTTCAGGGGAAGCTAAGAACAAAAACACATTTACCCTTATAAATAAATAGGCAGGACATGTGATCAGTTGGCAAAAATGTAATTTTCATTTTAACCTTAACATACACACAAAATTCTGCCAATTCCATAAATGTCTGTTTACAGTCTAAGCAACCTCCTCCATCCTAGTAAGAGTGGCCTAATGTGAGGTAACTACCCTGCCTTCCAATGGTGGACGATCCCATCTGCCCCGGGCCTTAGCAGTATGAGCTGGTTCATTGTAAGGCAAAACTAGAAGTGTAAGAGCAAATATTCTAGGTAGTGCACTTAGTACACTCATCATATTAAAAGCTATGCTTGGGCATTACATGCACAAATCCCATTACCAGTTAATGATATTGGTACCTTCCAAGACACTGGGCAGTTTGGTAAAGCAAATCATTTACTTAAAGTCTTATGTAAAGTGTAAACAACATAGCTAAAACACTGTACAACTCAGATTTTAACTGTTGTTCACTTACTGTAATAGCTTGAGGAGCTTTATACATAAACCAGACTTGCAGAGATAACATTTTTAGACACCATTAATGCCTGCTTCTTGGAGCAGCTAGTCCTGGAACCCACAGAGAGCAAAGCTATTCTTGATTTAGTCCTTGGCGAGAGTGATTATAGCTGAATTGCTTGGAAATAGCAACCATAATGTAGTTAAATTTAAAATCCCTATTGGGGAAAATGCCAAAGATATCCACCAAATTAGCATTTAACCTCAAAAAGGGGAACTACACAAAAATGAAGAAGCTAGTTAAACAGAAATTAAAAGGGGTAGTCACAAGGGTGAAATGCCAACAGACTGCTTGGAAATTTTAAAAAAACAACGTAACACCGGCTCACACTAAATGAATACCCCCACATTTATTTTTTAAAAAAGAGGACCATAAAAGTGCCACCATGGCTAAACAGCAGAGTAAAAGAAGCAGTTAGAGGCAGAAAGGCATCCTTTAAAAATTGGAAGTCCAATTCTACTGAGAAAAATAGAACAGAGCATAAATTCTGGTGTCAAGTATAAAAGTAAAATAAGGCAGGCCAAGAAGGGCTTTGAAGAGCAACTGGCTAAAGACACAAACCAGCTAACAGCCAAAAAAAAAAAAAAAAGTACATCAGAAGCAAGAAGCCTGACAAACAGTCAGTGGGGCCACTGGACAGTTAAGATGCTAAAGGAGCACTCAAAGAAGACAAGGCCTTAGCGGAGAAGCTACATGAATTCTTTATATAAGTCTTCACTGCAGTCGATGTGGGGGAGATCCTCACACCCGAGCCATTCTTTTAATGTGACAGATCTGAGGAATTGTCCCAAACTGAGTTAGTAGAGGAGGTTTTGGAACAATCGGATAAATTAAACAATAAATCACAAGACCAGATGGTATTCATCCAAGAGTTCTGAAGGGACTCCAGTATGAAATTGCACAACTATTAACTGTTGTATGTAATGTATCACTTAGATCAGCCTCTGCTCTAGATGACTGGAGGGTAGCTAAAGTAAAGTTGATTTTTAAAAAAGGCTCCAGAAGTGCTCCTGGCAGTTATAAGCCAGTAAGCCTAACTTCAGTACTAGGGAAATTGGTTGAAACTATACTAAAGAACAGAATTATCAGACACACAGATAAACACTTCCCCAACATATAGAGTCAACCCCGCTTTTGTAAAGGGCAATTATTCCTCACCAGTCTATTAGCATTCTCTGAAGGAGTCAACAAGCATATGAACAAGGGTGATCCAGTGGATATAGTGTACTTGGACTTTCAGAAAGCCTCTGACAAGGCCCTTCAGCAGAGGCTCTTAAGCAAAGTAAGCTGTCATGGGATAAGAGGAAATGTCGTCTCATGGATCAGTAACTGGTTAAAAGATAGGAAACAAAGGGTAGGAATAAATTATCAGTTTTCACAATGGAAAGAGGAAAATAGAAGAGTCCCCCATGAATATGTACTGGGACCAGTGCTGTTCAACATATTCATAAATAATCTGGAAAAGGGGGTAAACAGTGAGGTGGCAAAATTTGAAGACAATACAAAATCACTCAAGATAGTTAAGTCCAGTGCTGATGGAGAAGAGTTACAAAGGGATCTCACTGAATTGGGTGACTGGACAACAAAATGGCAGATGAAATTCAATGCTGATAAATGCAAAGTAAGGCACGTTGGGGAGAAAAAAATCCCAACTCTACATACAAAATCATGGAATCTAGATGAGCTGTTAGCCAATCAAGAAAGTGATCTTGGAGTCATTGTGGATAGTTCTCTGAAAACATCTGCTCAATATACAGCATCAATCAAAAAGGCTAACATTGTTGGGAACCACTAGGAAAGGGATACAAAAATGATTGGGGTATGAAATAATTTTGATATAAGGAGAGCTTAAAAAGATTGGGACTGTTCATTTTAGGAAAGAGATGACTACAGGAAGATGTGATAGAGGGCTATAAAATCATGAATGGTGTGTAGAAAGTGAATCAAGAAGTGTGATTTACCCCTTCACATAACACAGGAACTAAGGGTCACCTAATGAAATTAATAGGCAGCAGGTTTACAACAAATAAAAGAAAGTACTTCTTCACACAATGCACAGTCAACCTGTGGAACTCATTATCATGGGATTTTGAGAAAGCCAAAATTATAACTGGGTTCAAAAAAGTGTTAGAGAAGTTCATGGAGGATAAGTCCATCAATGGCTATTATCCTAGAGGGTCAAAGATGCCACCCCATGCTCCAGGTTTCCCTAAAACGCCAGAAGCTGGGACTGGAAGACAGGGGATGGATCACTCGAAATTGCCCTGTTCTGGTCATTCCCTCACAAGCATCTGGCCCTGACCACTCTCAGAAGACCCAATACTGGGCTAGATGTACGGGTTGTCTGGCCTACTATAGCTATATTTATGTTCTTATGCTGTTTTGTAGAAAGAGAAAATGAGAGAGAGAGAGTTAATATATTTCTCTGCCTCAGTTATCATGCTGTACACGACATTTACAAAATGATGTGTATTATGAACTTGCCATAGAGTTATGATTTAAAACCTTATCTCGCTCCCAAGGACAATGATGAGAGTTGGCATCAATAGCAGCAGGATCAGGTCTTTAAATACCTTAAATTCTAGCAATGATTCATTGTTAAGATTTTGCAGATCAGGTAGCTGTGTAAAGAGACCTTTTGGTATGGTATGCAGATCTTTTATTTACAGTACAGTAACACATTTTAAAAGTCTGATTGTCATATCTGGCACATGTATATAAAAATATGACCACTGGTGTAATTCTAGAATAATTTTTGGAAGGTTCTGGCATCATATTGGCATAAATGAGAACAGAATTTACCCTACTATCAGTGATACAGCTTCATTGTTGCTGTAACTGTCAAATTTAGCATGTTCTGTACTAACCAGGCAAACCCTAGACTAAAAGTGAAATTGTTCTGTTTTCTTTGGGAGGAAATCTGAATATTTTTCCCAGTTGTATTTTCAACCAATGTCCCCAAATGCTTCATAAGAATTCAACCACACAGAGCACGGCATGACAGCTTGGAAAAAAGTTACAGCTCCCTTCCAGGCTCACACATATACGACAATCATCATTTGCTCACTGTTTAGGGAAGGTATAGCTGAGCTTACGTCCTGTCTTTTTCATGCACTAGATTTTTTGTCAAGAATTTAGAGTCAAGTGTTGATTGTGGAAAGAAAAAGAAAAATCCTCAGGCTTTCATATTTTTAGAGTTGTCTCACATTGTCCAGAACATTTTCTGACATTTTTGATTAAACTGGTTAAGGAACAGTGATTGCTCCTTTTAATTTTTTTACACAATCTTATAGTATTCTTTAGTCTGCCCAGTGTTCGACAGTATTTGATACATCGGTAGATTTGGGTACTGTGTAAACTTTTCCAGAAGCACCCTGTCATAGGGTAGCCTCTTCCAGGGTACCCCCTTATGACCTGAGGTCACTTTGCAGGTGCCCTGCCTCAGCATCCCTCTTCTACTTTTTTAGTCCATGGGCCTCCACAGTTCAGGTAGGCTTCCTTGTCAGGTTATAACTGTTAATATCACTCTCTAGGAACTGGGAGTCTACAGTCCTCCTTCCAGGGCTAGGTCACAATTCAAATAATTCCCTCTCTTAGGGGCAGTAAGCCACCACCCACCTGTTGGAGCTGGGTTACATCTCAGTCAGCCTCTTTCCTCTTGCAGCAAGAGTCCACAGCCCTCTCTGACAGCAGGGTTAGACTAAAAGCAGTTTTTCTCCTTGGATGAATAGTTAGAGCCCTCTCCTCAGAGGTGGATTAAAGTGCATGCAGTCTCTCTCTCCCCCCTTGGACCAGGAGTTTACAGTCCTCATTTTGGGGCTGGCTTAGAGAATAAGCAGTCATTCCCTTTCTTTGGATCAGGATTCCATAGCCTACCTCCTGGGGCTGGGTTGCAATTACTGCCATCTATAGACTTCAGCCAGCTTCTCTCCAGCTGTCCCGTATTTCATACTCAGCATCCTCACCGTGAAGAGGTCAACAGGCAGGCTTCCTCCTCCTCCTGCTAGCAGTTCTCTGTTATGAGGGAGAAGGCAGCATATATACCACCCTCCATCCCAGGGTTCACCCCAGTTGGATAGGGAAGCCATGACCAACCCTACAATACAGGGCTCCTGGTCCCAGACTCTTAAAAGAAACAGTTGTTTCGTCTAACCCAGTGGTTTTCAACCCGCAGCCCCCGGCCCAATCTGCACTCAACTGCAGCCCTTGTGACATCCTCAGGGCCATACAGGTAGTATATGTATTGTGTGGATGCAGCCCATATAACACGTAGAAATCTGCAAATGCGGCCCACAATGGTAAATAGGCTGAGAACCACTGGTCTAACCACTAATTCCTCAGGACCACGTCTTCTCTTCCTGCTCCAGCGTTGGGCATTACCTAGGCCTTTCTTCGTTCCAGTGTTCCTGGAACGGGGTCTTCTGGTCCAATCTGGGCTTAAAGGGCCCAGTATACCCTGTTACATGTCACATGTCTTAGGTGCCTAAGAGATGTCTACACAGTAACTAGACACCCACAGCTGGTCCCTACCAGCCAACTCGGGTTCCCGGGGCTTGGGCTGTGGGCTCAGGCTAGAGATCAGCCTCGAGGTCTCTGTGGGGTGGAAGCGACCCAGAGCTCAGACTACTGCCTGGGCTTGGAAGTCTACACAGCAAGAAACAGCCCAGCCCTGTAAGCCTGAGTCAGCTGGCACGGGCCAGCTCCAAGTTTTTCTTTGCTGTGTAGACATACGTAAGTCTCATTAACTTTGATTGGCTTATGCAATCGGCAGTTTTCAAAGGACAAAATGCAAAATGTTTAATCACCATTATTTGAAAACAATCACTAAGAAAAGACAAAACTGACTGAGAAAAGAGAAGGCATAAAAATATAGGTCATGATTTTTGGTGCTTTGATTTTAGAATGCCCAAATTGAGTTACCTTAAAGGGGCCTGATTTTAGGAGAGAGAGGATGCTCAGCACTTTCTGCATATTAGGAATCTGGAAGGTGTCCCAGTAATTGAGGCAGCTAAAAACTCAGGTCACTTTTTAAAATCTTGGCCGTATCCTTCAATGACCCCTGTCACAAGAAAAGCAAAATGCTGGTGTCGTGTACAGCTTTTCCAGGGCACTCGTATTGACAAGCACTTTCCATAGCCCTTACAAACACACTGAGTAGAGCTGGTCAGAATTTTTTGAGGGAACATTTAATTCTGGAAAAGGCTGATTAGCCAAAGGTGAAATGTTCCATGGGAACGTGTTGATTTTGACTAATTTTTCAATGAAAACCAGACAAGTGTCGGATGGAAACTTACCAGCTTTCTTGCCAGCTTGTCCACCTCCCCAGTTCCCAGGCTCCTTGCCATTCCCCATGATGGGCCAGCAGAGAGCCAGGGCTCCCGAGATCCCTGGCAGCCCACCAAGTGGGTTGTCACAGAGCTGGGCTCTCAGGGCTTCCAGATTACTGGCTCCTCTGCAGATTGCCAGGTGGGCTGCCGGGGAAACAGGATCCTTTGAGCCCTGGGAGCCCCAGCTTCCTAGCTCCCTAACTTCCCTGCAGCTCACCTGATGGGCTGCTATTGAGCTGGGAGTCCCTGGGCTTCCAGGTTTTCTGGCTCCTTGGCAGCCCAGGGAGGATATTTTGTGTCAGACATATCAAGACATTGCCACAGCACATGACTCCAGAACTAGCATTTTTTCCCAAAGCATTGACATTTTTTTGTGAAAGTAAATATAGTTTCCCAGCCAGCTCTGTGACATCTAATATTGGATGATGTATTGCTTGTAGACAAAGCGTTTTCTCTCACAGATTAATTCCACAATAATTACAAGGTTGCGAAGAAAATATGGAGATTGTTAGCTTTGCCTACACTGTGCACTTCTGTACCCCATTCCGTTTATTTAAAAGTTTAAAATTTTGAAACCAGGAAAAAACCCAAAGCAAAAATGTGTTTTAAAAAAACAGTTAAGTTTGCTACATGACACAAAATATTTACTTAATTCATCATGTACAAAACCCAGTCATTTAAAGGAAGAAAAAAAGTTAAGGACATCATAAATCTTGCACTCCCTTACACACATTGTTTTTATCAAGCATAAATAAATGTGTTTCATAACAAAACAATAGTCTTAACTTTGATGCTAACTCTCATGCAAAATAAATACTATTCTATCACCAGTAATCTCAAAATAAAAACACAATACAGAACCTTTTGGAAAAAGAAATCCTAGAAATATAGGACTGGAAGGGACCTTGAGAGGTCATCTAGTCCAGCCCCCTGCAGTGAGGCAGGACCAAATAGACCACCCTAACAAGTATTTGTCTAACGTGTTCTGAAAAACCTTCTATGATGGGGATGCCACAACCTCCCTTTGGAAGCCTATTCCAGTTCTTAACTATCTGTATCGTTAGAAAGCTTTTCTTAATATTGAATCTAATTCCCTGTGGCTGCAGATTAAGCCCATTACTACTTCTCCAACTTCAGTAGACATGAAGAATAATTGATCACCGTCCTCTTTATAACAGCCCTTAACGTATTTGAAGAGTTTATCAGGGCCCTCCTCAGTCTTCTTTTCTCAATGCTAAACATTACCCATTTTTTTACCCTTTCCTCATAGGTCAGGTTTTCTAAACCTTTTATCTTTTTTGTTGCTGTCCTCTCCAGTTTGTCCACATTTTTCTTAAAGTTTGGCACCCAGAACCGGACACAGTACAACAGCAGAGACAGCACCAATGCTAATTAGAGTGGGAAAATTAACTATCATGTCTTACATACGACACTCCTGTTAATTCCCCCTAAAATGTTGTTAGCCTTTTTTGCAACATAGAATATCAGGGTTGGAAGGGACCTCAGAAGGTCATCTAGTCCAACCCCTTGCTCAAAGCAGGACTAATCCCCAACTAAATCATCCCAGCCAGAGCTTTGTCAAGCCTGATCTTAAAAATCTCTAAGGAAGGAGATTCCACCATCTCCCTAGGTAACCCATTTCTGTGCTTCACCACTCCCCTAGTGAAATTTTTTTTCCTAATATCCAACCTAAACCTCCCCCACTGCAACTTGAGACCATTACTCCTTGTTCTGTCATCTGCTACCACTGAGAACAGTCTAGAGCCATCCTCTTTGGAACCCCCTTTCAGGTAGTTGAAAGCAGCTATCAAATCCCCCCTCATTCTTCTCTTCTGCAGACTAAGTAATCCCAGTTACCGCAGCCTCTCCTCATAAATCATGTGCTCTCACCCCCTAATCATTTTGTTGGCCTCTGCTGGACTCTTTCTAATTTTTCCACATCCTTCTTATAGTGTGGGGCCCAAAACTGGACACAGTACTCCAGATGAGGCCTCACCAATGCCAAATAGAGGGGAATGATCACGTCCCTCGATCTGCAGGCAATGCTCCTATTTATACATCCCAAAATGCCATTGGCCTTCTTGGCAACAAGGGCTCACTGTTGACATTGTTGACTCATTGGCAATTTACAGTCAACAATAATCCCCACATCTTTTTCAGCTGTACTCCTGCCTAGCCAGTTATTCCCCTTTGTAGTTATGCATTTGCTTTTTCCTTCCTCAGTGTAGTACTTTGCCCTTTTCTTTCCTGAATTTCATCTTACTGAATTCAGACCAACTCTCCAATGTGTCAAAGTCATTTTGAATTCTAATCCTGTCTTCCAAAGAGCCTGCAACCCTTCCCAGGTTGGTGTCATCCACAAATCTTATAAGCACACTCTCCACTCCATCATCCAAGTCATTAATGAAAATATTGAAAAGTTCTGGACCCAGGACCAGGTTCAGCAGGACCCCACTAGATATATCCTCCCAGTTTGACAGCAAACCACTGATAACTATTCTTTGAGTACAGTATTTCAAACAGTTTTGCACCCACTTTATGGAAGTTTACTCTAGACCACATTTCCCTGATTTGCTTATAAGAATGTCATGTGGAACTGCATCAAAAACTTTGCTACAATCAAAATATATCAGTTCTGCTGCTTCTCCCCCTATATACTAGGCCAGTAATCCTGTCAAAGAAGGAAATGAGGTTGATTTGGCATGATTTATTCTTGACAAATCCATGTTGGCTATTACTTATAAACCTATTATTCTTTACATGCTTACAAATTGATTGTTTAATGATTTGTAAGCACCCAGAGTTTATGTATACACAGATCGATCATGCTGACCTGCAAGTCTATGTATGTACCTAATTTTGACATAAATTGATATTATGTATTTTCTTAATCAACTAGTCATACAACATCATTCCTAAGAAATAAGAATATGAGCCCCTGACTATTAATTAGCAGAGTCATAGAACAGCAGGGTTGGAAGGGACCTCAGGAGGTCATCTAGTCCAACCCCCTGCTCAAAGCAGGACCAATCCCCAATTTTTGCCCCAGATCCCTAAATGGCCCCCTCAAGGATTGAACTCACAACCCTGGGTTTAACAGGCCAAAGCTCAAACCACTGAGCTATCCCTCCCCCCGAGTCATTTGGATGTACAACATAAAGTGGTGGCAACTAGGAAATCAACTACATTTTTATGTTCTTCTAAATACAGGAAAAGTATCTGTCTCTCAGATACTTACAGCATAGTAACTCTTGATAAATATTTCCTTGTCAGTGGTAACCACTGTCTGTCAAAAGAAATAGGAGTTTGTGCATCATGCTAAAATAATGCCTAAAACAGGAGACAACTAAATAGGGTACTTCTCTGGATAATTAAGTTACCTGTGCTGTAGTATATCTTTTCCATTGGAAGAACTGACCATATTCAGAATATGTTGTCATCACCCCACAAAGTCAAGAGCCTAGTTCAAGCCTAGTTCCAGCCCTCTTCCCTATTGTAAATGCAGTTTTAAAGCCTGTCCATTATGTGTGCAATGCCTTGGAATGGTAGCAAAGGTGAACCATTATTGCATTTCATAAAGTGGACTTAGTGCTGGTTTGAAGACATCCTTAGGAATGCCTGTGTATTTCTATCCTCATGCTCTTTTCAGCGTTACTAAGTAGGATGCCAATTAGCACCAAGTGTGGTGGATTTTTTTTAATATAGACACATGTCCACTGGGACCACATCATTTGAATGAGATCACCATCTCTTTTCAGATAGGTTATCGATCAGCCATTAGCAGGCAATGACTTTTGGCCGCTGCCAGCTTGGTCTGAATCTCATCCGGTAAGCTACAGGCCCCCCCGAGCTATCCAGTCCTCTGAGCCATTCTATTAAAATAGTCATTGTGATCCAGTGGTTTGTAATAGCCCCTTTTCAGCAGGAATTCTAATTATGGTGGTTAACAGCTGTGCATTATTTATAACTTCTGTGGTGCACAGCTTCATTAGAGAGACATGCTAACAAACATCAGTGTACAGTACATTTAGAATTCATTGGAGTTCTTTAGAGATGGAAAACTTTGTACCATTTTATTTTCTTAAAGCTTATTCAGTAGGACAAATACAAATGCTGCCATTCTCAAGTTTAAATACAAATGAAAATATTTCCAAAATCAGTACAAAGATGGTTTATTTAACAGAATCTACATACGTAGCAGTGGACTTAGCCTGGAAAGTCTAGAAAATCAATCTGAATAAGAATCCAGAATATTCAGATACATACCCAAAGGTTTTTGTATGTAGAAGCCAGGCTAGCTAAAAATCCTTCAAGACCATGTATTTGTGAGAGCTGTCTTGTTTCAATTGGATAGAAATACAGCAGGAACGGCTTTTCTGACAATACTTCTGTACAGCTATTCCCAGCCAAAATCAGAAAGTGAAAAGATGCATAGAAATGGAAACAAAAAGTACAAACTCAAAACTGTTAATTGAACTTTGTTGAGTTCCATGCTGTCACCTCTCACAGCAAAACATTCAGTACTACTTACATGGTTGAATAAAGATGATAGATGCAAATATTTGTTGTGCTGACTAGGGTAGCAGAACCAGTATTGCTGTCCCTGGAACTGGGCTTTGTGGAAGGTTCAGATTTGCTCTGATTTTATCAAAACCAGTTCACCCCTTTACAATAGAATTTAAGGGAATTGTCTTACGTAGAGTATTTGGGGAGTTAGCTTTGTTCTCAGAGGACAGTTTTGAAAAACACATACAAGAGGCTTGGCAGTGTTGGGTCACTGTGAGGAATTTCATATTTTATGTTTTGTTTGTATAGGCCCCAGACCTGCAAGTGACTCCTCATGGGACAGACCCTGCACGCAATGGAGCCATGACCTCAGCAGAGCTCTATGCAGGTGCAGGGAGGGTTATGCCTGCACAGACTCACTCACAGAATTGGGGCCTTAGTTTGCAATACAGTAGTGCATATTTGCATCCTAATGGTGCAGGTGATCCGAAACGTATTTTGTAGGGAATTCTGGAACACCCCATGGCATTCAGAGAGCGTGGTGGTGAGTGTGGTATAAATTCCTAAATAGACAGATGACAAACCAACACCTGGTAGTGCTCGTATCTGTCTGCAGGCAGGAAAAGATGTGAGATCTTGTGCGTTTGTTCCAGAGACGTCTTGAGGAATCTATGAGAACCTCTTAAACCATGTATGTTTATTTCACACTATTCTCCTCAATGATGGGTGCATTTGAATACCAAACTGAGAAACGTTAAATGCTAACATTATCAGTCTCCAATTAATTTGTTTTTTCTTTCCCTCTTAAGAAAAAAGAAGGGAAATTAAGTGCCATAAACTGTTAATGAAACATTGAAGTTGCATAATTGAAATTAAAAAGTTAGGAAGGGCACACAGAAAAGTTCCAAAGCAATTATACCGTAGCCACATTAGACATTCAGCATATTCTGTATACATTTAACATAAATAGAATATTGTGACCAAATGCACCTCTGTATTCATACCCTATGCACCATTGTAATAATCTTTGTACAAAATATGCCTTGTTAGGTATCATTTGAAAACTAATAACTTGCTGGTCAATAATATCATGGTAAAATGTGAGTAGCAACACTATATGTAAAATTATGAATTCCCCCGAATGATGTTTGTGGCACATGTTCAAACCCAATACCCCTGATTAAGCAGGACTGGTCAAGCAGGACCTAAACAAAGGAATGTGTGTTTACCTCAATTTAGATATGAGGTGTAAACAGGATCCTCAGACAGCGAGGTGGGGGAGATGGGAGACCAGGAAAATCTTCATTTCATTGAACTGAGAAGAAACAGCATGCATCCTCTTTCACCACCAGACACCGTGTTGCCTTCTTTACTGTTTGAACGAATTTTAACAAGGGGTAACCCTCGAGGGGTTGGACTAGATGACCTTCTGAGGTCCCTTCCAACCCTGATATTCTATGATTCCTGATATTCTATGAAAATGCATTTCAAAAGGTAACTGAATGCTACAAGTGAGGGGCAAAAACACTCCAGGTTATTTCTCCCTATCCATTTCTTTCTTGTCACCTAAGAAGATAACAAAAACAGCCATTAGACTTGGAAGCAGATCCTGGTCTGAGAATTTGGTCAGCAATATTACTGGAAACTTGTGGTAAGAACTTCACCTTAAACCAAGTCTAGTTTGTTAAATTTAGAAAGAATTTTATATTTATTTTTCTTTTAACCATTTCTGACTTTAATGGCTCATTAGTTGTATTCACTTAAAACCTATCTCTTTGTAGCTAAATACACTTATATTTTTTTAATTAAAACTACTCCAGCATTGTGAATTGTTTGGATAACTTCAATTAAGGTAGCAGACTGTTGTATGTTGATTCCCTTAGAAGGGCAATGGACCTAATATATCTGGATTGTAAAGGAGAGGGCTGGACAGTGTAAAACACACATTTTTGTGGGAAAATCCAGAACTGGGAGTGTGTTGGGGTCACCCTTCATGTAGTAACCAAGACTGCAGGAAACCAGAGTGTGGCTGGTGTTTGCTAACAGGTTGCTGGGCTCAGAGTTGTTGGACCAGGGCTGTGGCTGTACACAGACACTTATGGTGCGACCTGCATGCTGTTTGTGAGGAGCCCAGCTTGGAAGCTACAACAGCAAAGCATTTTGAGTAACCCAGGTTGCTGGGCAAGGGTGACACAGCCCCTCACTGGTCTGGATTGCACCCCAGAATGTCATAAATAGTAAGATAGATATTTCACAAAACATAAATAGAAATTTCTACTTTATGTGCAAAATGCCCAAGTTAAAGTTACTAAAGGGAGCTTAGCATTCCAATTTATTGAGTTTTTAAAAAATATCACTTTAAGCTGAACGCTGAGTTAATAGTCTTGCATTTCATTTGAAGGACTCAATATTTCTATGAAAGAAAATCTATGTATGGATGAAAGCATCTCTGTCCTATTTAGAATACAAAGTGTCCTTGAAATGCTCCTGACACAAATGTTGCTGATTCAGTAGGTTCTGTGCTGTATCTCCCTAATTGGAATGAGGTCTCATGATCAGTACTTTCCATTCAATTACAGAGATTCCTACTCTGGACACAGTGTTGTGTTGCTGCTGCTAAATGAAATCACTAATGGGAGGCAGCAGCCAGTAAGGGAAACAACAAACTGCCCAAGACACTAGCTCGGGGCTGCTCCTTTGAAATACGCACGTTAGAGTCGTTTTGTCTAAGGAAAGTCTATAAACTGGTGGATTTTAAACCTCATTTCACCAGCCCTGAAAGAACAATTTTGCTAAAACAAAACTATTGTTTGCATGAAAAATATTCAGCTTCAATTTCTGAGCAGCACATACAGGGACCCCGCTTTGTACCCTTGGAAGCAAAAACGACTCAAAAACAGGTATGGCTTCAACTCACTTATTTCCTCGTCAGGTCAGTGTTTTCTGTACCTTTGCAGATGGTGACAAATAGCCGCAGGAACCAAACTACATTGAACCTACTGAGCTGTATATTGAAGGAGTCCTGACAACAACAGGAAAAAAGTCAGGTCAAACCTGAAATAAAAACAAAAACCTCTGTTTCATAATAAAGAGGGCTCTTACTTAATATTTCCCAGGGAAAACTTTTATATTTGAAAATACATATCAGTGCCTTGTGTTTTATTGATACCTCCAATGTTATTGCCAGGTCTTTTTTTCAGATCATGGAAAATTCAGAATTTAACAGGAAATGAAACATTTATTAAACAAAATGAAACAAATATTAGGTGGCATCTAAATCAGGTTTCATGAGCCAGATCTTCAGCTGATATAAATAAGAACAGCCCCATTTTCACCAGCTGAGGATCTGGTCCCACATCTCTCTTGCTGTCAACAGCTCTTTTATGTTTTAAATCTAACTCAAATCATCACAACATGACTAACCTTTCAGAGGGCATGAACCAAATCCTACTGAAGTCAGTGTGAGTCTTTCCGATGACTTCTGTTGGGCTTTGAATGAGACTCATAGACTAGATATTTTTGACTAATTGGATTCGGTTGGCACCACATTCTGCCCTCATTTTCACCTCACAGAATGTAACTCAGGACAAAATTTAGTCAATGCTGTGGGGAAACATTAGGCTATAATTAAAAACACTTCATATTTAACACATGCTTGTAGCACACTGGTCAAAATGCATACAAGCATCATGTTCCTCAGAAGGGCAGCCTAATTTATATGTCACTCTGTATTTGTGTAAACTGGAATATGATCTGTTTCACTGTGAACTTTATACATTGCCTGAAGTGTGGAGCATTTCTAGCGTTTATGAACATCTGACCTGAAACAAGGTCAGTGCCAAAGGAATTCTAACTGCAAATTATTAACAGCCAGATTCTGATGCTCTTGCTGCGTAGCACCTTACTCTTCAAACAGCTCCAGTGAAATTAGCGAGACTACTTTTAGTGTGAGGGCTAGTCTACACTGGCAGTGCTGCCGTGGTAGCGCTTTAACGTGGCTTGTGTAGTCATGGCAGAGCGCTGGGAGAGAGCTCTCCCAGCACTCTAAAAAACCCACCTCCACGGAGGCGTAGCTACCAGCACTGTTTACGCTGGCGCTTTACAGCTCTGAAACTTGCTGTGCTCAGGGGTGTGTTTTTTCACACCCCTGAGCGAGAAAGTTGCAGCGCTGTAAATTGCCAGTGTAGACAAGCCCTGAGATACTACATAGTGTAGGGACATCAGAATCTGGTCCTAAATTGGTAAGAAATTCTCAAAAATTGCTGCAGTACTTCCTCCGTTACATCATATTGGAATTCATTAATAGTACCATAGTTAGATACATTTTAAAAATAAATTCAGTTAAGAATCAAGATGGTTTTAGTTCATACATGGACAGTGAACCTAGACTGATCTATTTTACTTCTGGTTGTAGCCATTTTTCCTTTTTGCTCCTTTCACACTAGCACAGCGTTACAGAATTTGGATTTCCAAAACTTCTGAAGACTGTTTAAAACCCAGATCAAACTGGTGTTCAATTATCTTATTTTTATTGAGGAAAGCATTTCTATTCACATTAGGTTTTCTTAACCCCCTCTTTGTTTTCTTTATAAAACATACATTTGTGGCAAACTGATTGACAAGCATCTCTTCAAAATTGTCAGGTATGAGCATTGTATCTGATGAATCAAATGTTTTCCTTCAGATTTTGTGTGTCTTGCTTCAACAGTATATTGTAAATTGCCTCCACTCCTCTTAGATAACCTCAACTTTATGAACACTGTCATGTGACAGGGTTCACGCAAAGAAAGGTCAGAGGGATTGACTGAAGAGCAGGGGGGGAATCACAAAAGAGAAGCTACTGACACTCTTACCAGTCTTTCCCAGTCTTTCCAGTTCTGCAGCTACTTGTGGTTTATCAGTTAAAGGGACATGATACTACTTTTCCAACTGGGGGCTGCGTAGCACCTTACACATTTTGTGGTGATTCTTAAGACCCATAACCCCCTTGTAACTCTTTGAAACACTGAAACAAACATGCAAAATTAAGAACCCCCTTTAACCCACCAAACTCATTAGATACTTTCTGGACAGCCCCCTGGCACTGTTTTTACTTTTCTATCCAGTGTCCATCAAAAGTACACTGTAGAAATAACAGCTGTCAATGCTGGCTTGGCTACCAAAGTGAAAAACAAACATTTCATTCAGCAGCACCAGCGGGGTGAGCAGATGTCTTCATCTTCATCCTTTGCTACTGAACAAGATGTTTATAAAGGAAGTCAGGATATGCCAGAAGTCATTTTAGTGAGAGAACTAGCGTCAACACACAGTGTGTTATGCTATAGCATGAACAGCAGGAACTCAGCTGAAAATCCAAGATCAAGCTGTAAATCTCCACAATATATTCCCAGTTCTGTCTCTACAAAGTGAATATAATGTTATAGAAAGAATATGTTGCTGGTGCTACAAGAGAATGGGGAAGATAATGTTTTTAAAGTATGCATAGCTGGTGATAAACCAGAGGCAAAATATGCTTCTATTTCATTTAAAAAAGTACTTGAACTTTGTTTATGTTTCACCTGACCAGTGAGTCCAAGTCTCTGTTTTTGGAATAAAACAAGAACAAATGTAGAACTTTGCTCAGCCCTAATGTAGATACTTTGTCCACTCCAATATGTTCCTGCGCTTAGTTTTTGAAAGTGAACATAGATTGCTGGCAGCCGTAGTAGCTGCGGGGAAGTATCGTTCATTGGAGTTGCATTTTGGGCACATTGTCAGCCAGCAGGATGCCCTGGACAGGCTGCTTGCCTTTTCCAGGTATGAAGGGGTAAGAGACAGTAAGATCAGAGGTGCTGAATAGTGAAGAACCATTATTTTCTGTCTCAGGTTGCCTTAGTGATCTGATTGGCTTGGGGTCTATAACACCAGCAGGTCCTATAGTGTTCCTCCACAAAGAAGAGAGTAGTATTGTGATTTCTTTATTTAATCTCTTTGACCACAAAAAGAGGCAAAATATTACAATAATACGGTCTTTTTGACCAAGGAAATTGTCAGAAATTCAGAGGAGGAACATGAGACATTTCTTCTGATGTCACTCTCTTTTTTTTCCTCCACAGCTCAGTTAAGTTTGTTTTCCCACTGACCTTTTCTCTCCTTTCTATTTCTTGTTTTCCTTTGTGCTGTTGGTAATGATTTTGAATGTTCCAGGCAGTCACACTTAAGGAAGTGCCTTCAATTTTTGAACACTTGATCTGAAAACATAGGTCACTGGCTGTTTGATTTTTCACCCACTACCCTTCAGGTATTTGAGTGGCATTTGTTTGCTCCAAAGGAGATGGTATAATTCAGTACTTGACCAAATGTAGGAACAGTTCAGAACTGACAGTTCTGACATGTGGGATAGGACACTTCAGGCAGCGAGTACTCCAGGGAGAGGACAGAAAAATTCTTGGTAGCCAATTCAAAATTGTTTGGCTGCATTTATCAGATGAGGGGGCCTTCACACCAAACCTACTGGTTTTCAAATGAGCATGTTGACTTACACAGTCCCTCAATAACATTGCATGAGAGACTTCACACAAACAGGGAGAGTGTTTTGCTTGAAGGCAGAGCTGGGAAAAAGGCTTTCAAGGAAATAAGTCTTAATTAGATAATATGGGATAAACATTTTGTTAAGACTTCCTTCTCCTACATTTTAAGACAAAATGTTAAGACTTCCTTCTCCTACATTTTGTTCAATAAAAATAATCAAAAATGCATGAAAAGTAAATTATGTAGGCCTACTTTTAGAGCGGCTATTTTCTACTGTGATAGACCACAAGCATTCACTATTTCCATCTAAAATGTCTAGATACTTGTTTTCAAGAGTTATAAATAGGCTCTAAAAACGTCTTTCATTGCAAACCTGAAATATTGTCATGATAGACTCAGCAGAGGAGAGTTTTAGTTTTAATTGTTATTTTTATGATCAAAATTACAAATTGGATTAGATTCTAAAATATATGAGTAGTTTTGATGCTGCTATTATACTTCCATAAATTGAGAATACGTTTATTTTTACATGAAGGTTTTCTCGCAAACCATTTCATGTGCACTAACTGCTGTTTTTAATTTCTTCAGGAGAACATATGATACTGTACATTCAGAGTTTTCTCATCTGAAACTTCCCATAAACTTTTAGCACTCAGTCTTTTTGCTCTGTCTGGCATTAGCATTGACCTAACAGATTGTAACAGTCTTGATGAAGCCTCTTCCAATGTACTGGGTCAATGATCCATAAACTTGAAAAATTGCAAGAATGTCATAAAATGACAATGCTTTGCCATCAATCACACACAGAATCTGCATTAAAACCCCTCCATAATTGTGCATGTATTTAATTTGGGTCAGTCCGTATCATTCCTTTGTAACTGTGTGTTTACCTAACCATCTGAAATTCCAGCAGGTTTTTTAACACCAGAATCCGAGGCCACAATGGGTAATGAAACTACATAATGAAAAAATTCTTAACATACATTTGAAAATACTCATCTTAAAACACGAAAAAAGCCCCCAGAAAATAAAGATACTACATTTAAGTATCACATTGATTTAAACCCACAGCAGTTCTAATCACTTGGCTTAAATTGCCTACAGGAGTGAGATGCCCAAATGCCTTAGGCTCCTTTGACAATCCCACCCAGGATTTCAGAGAATGGCAATACCTGTAAATGTCCACAGATGATACCATTTATCATGAGATATAGTGAAGCAGTAATATATTACAGCAAATTATTTCCAGTCTCTCTTTCTTTCCTTTACCTTCTCTTCAAAATCTCCTGGGCCAAAATGCCACTGACTTCAGTGGGGGCAGAATGAAGTACAATATTTGGTTGTCTTGAGTAGCTGGAAAAAGTATTGCACCCTCATACACATACATGTTCAGTAAAGTGCTCCAGCCACTACTGTGGACTGAGTCCGTTAAAAAGGTGCCAGTCACATGTTCAGGTTTTACTTTGAGTTCTTTGTTTCTGTGAATATGTATGTATGGATATGGTTGAGTGTGTTGAAAAAGGACTTGGGCAGTGTTCACAGAATTGTTAACTACATATAAAATATTGATAACACTAACTGTTGCTTTAGGGATTTATTACCCAAATTAGTGACTCTGCTTGGGCATTCTGAATCTGAAAGTTCAGACTGGTTAACAGCTGACAAATATTGTTTGCACATAAACCTCCAGGGTTATGCAATCTTATTAAACAGGCAAGCGTTAAACACAGTTACGCCATGAACTTAACTAAGATGTTTCTAGTAAGACTCTTGGGAGACAGGTCTGGGCATACCAGCAAGCCTGGAAACTTTAAATACTGAGTCATAGTCTGAGTGATTACCATTTTATTTGTATTGCTGGGCTTCTTCAGTCAACAGACACAAGTGCAGTGAGATCCTGGAACAAATACATTTATCAAGATCATGAGCAGACCTATAATTTTCCAAATCACATTCAGTTCAAGACACACATACTGGAAAAGCTATACCATATGTCGAGACACAAGACATCCACCAGGCTTCTCAGCACCCTGACAGCTTGGCTTTAGAAGCTTTCATAAATTCAAGTGAACACCTGTCAGCTTGCAGGTGTGATAGTCTGCTATTTTGTAACATGAACTATGATTCCCAGGTATAGCAGTGCTGGCAGCACTATCATCATTTAAGTATAATCATGTGCATTTCTCTGTTTCATGACTAATGAAATCTATGTGATCACACTGAAAATCTGCACATCTTGGCAGGTCTGCTACTGGCATTCATCACATTGGGATTATTTTAGTTTGGCTAGAAAAAGTATGTTATTTTCCATTTGTTAACTCATGGGGAGTCATATCACAACTGAGAAAAATACATTCATTTATATGTTGATTATTCTTGTTTTCTCAGTCATAATTTCAAAGCACCATTTCCTCTCTTTCCCTTACCTTTCCACATACCTAAAATCAGAAACAATTGCAGCACTAATTATACTGTGTTTTCCTTAGCAGCAGGAAGAACAACTCAATAGACTTCTCAACTACAGTAAATCCCAGATGTGACAGTCTATTTCCCTTCAACAAAACAGAAAGACAGCACCATGACAGCACAGCCCACTTTTTAAAAAAAATTGTACTTTGGTTGGTGCAGCGGGGCAGTCACCCTGCTCCGGTTAGGAAGGGGTTAAAAGCAGCCAGGAGAGGCTGGTTGGGTAAACAGCCACAGATGTGGCCACACCCAATTAGGGTCCAGCTGGCCCTGATAAAAGGGCAGGCTGAGGGAGTGAGAGAACATTCTTGCTCCAGCTAAGGAGCAGAGAGGACCAGGCTGCCTGGGAGAGCAAGCAAGGTACCTGAGGCAGAGCAGGGCTGGGGAAAGGCAGGCCGAGTTGAGGAGCTCTGGCCTGGTGAGTCCCCAGACTGAGCCTTGCTAAAGGCCAGAGGAGGTGCTGGGGCTAGAAAGGCAGCAGGTCCAAACCCCCTTGCCAATGATGAGTGGCCACTTCAGACTGCAGTTTTCCTCTAAGTGAAGGGGCTAGATGAGGACTGGCAGTGGGTCATTGAGGTGAGGTGGGCTTAAGGGATTGGGTTTCCCTGGGGAGGGGAGACCCAGAGTGTGGGGGTACTGCTGTGGGGCAGCATCCCAAGGTAAGGAGCACCAGGGTCCGGGAGGGATGTGGGGCCTGAACTGCTATAAGAGGTGGCGATCAGGAGGAAACAGTCACTGGTAGGAAGACACCGGCCAGCAGGAGGTGCTCCGAGGCTGGAACTGAACTAATTCCCAGACAGGAGGTGCCACGGCGGTGAGTGCCCGCCATGCTACAGTCGGACACTCAAGTATTTCAGTACCAGTTTAGGCTCAGATAGTTTTGTCAAATGATTGTAACTCAGGCCATGTCTACACTACCACTTTTGTCAGTATCACTTGTGTCACTCAGGGATGTAAAAAAATACCATCCTGAGCAACATAAATTAAAGTGACAGAAGCTCCGCTGTGGACAATGATATGTCAGCGGGAGAGCTTCTCCTGCAGACATACCTATTGCTGCTCATGGAGGTGGTTTTATTATGTCGATGGGAGCGCTCTCTCCCATGGGCATAAACCGGCTATACGAGCTAGCTTACAGCAATGCAGCTGCATCAGTAGAGCTGTGCCGCTGTAAGCTCTCTAGTGTAGACATGGCCTAACTAACCCACAGTTGGGTCACCAGGAGTGTTGTGCTACATCAAGCTATTCTGGATACCTGTTACCATGCCACGTGGACTATATACTTGAAAACAAGCATTAAAGCAGCTTCAGACAGTAGACCATGTATGTTCTAAATCTCAGGCCTGGTGGGTTCCCATAAAAGTGACATGTCTCACAATAAATAATTTACTAGATCTAGCAGAATGTCATTAAAATTAGATGACAACCCTGTATATAGTAGACAACATCCTTGGGTGATGTAAATCAAAATAGCTCCATTGATTGCATTTCCCAGTCATTCCTAACTTGATGTCCCAAAAGGTAGTCCAATAGTAGGGTCCGGAATAAACTTTCTTTAAAGCGCTTCTAAGGCCTAATATCTGAGACGTTATTTCAGTTTATTTGTTCAGGTGTGAACCTTGCAGCCATTACCCATACCTTTGTCACCTTGTGATTAGAGTACTGCACTGTGCTCTTCATGGAGCTACACTTTTCATTTAGATCTGAAATTTCACCTATTGCAAAAATCTGACTGCCCAATCATCTCACTCACACAAGGCAATGGTGCCAGTTAGTATACGGGTGGAGTTTAAAGGCCTATTTTGAGCTACTAAGCCCTAAACAGTTGGGGCCCTGGTTCCATTAAAAAAAATGCCTCTTTCCTTGTGGTATCATGGCACTCATAATAGTCAACAAAAGCACTTTAGCAAGTGCTCCTTTCATATCAAAAGATGGGCTGATGC
This sequence comes from Natator depressus, assembly GCF_965152275.1. NCBI lineage: Eukaryota > Metazoa > Chordata > Testudines > Cheloniidae > Natator > Natator depressus. The sequence goes on along the minus strand of NC_134244.1, from coordinate 45,717,500 downwards.
TCAGGCTTTCGCCAATAGGGGTCCCAAGCCCTGGAATTTTCTTTCCTTTTTGATCTAAAAGAGCTTGAATTTTTTGACCTTCAGGCCATGCTGCAAGGTTCATTTTCTTTCATTGGCTCCAAGGGCAGAGATGGATGAGGGTTCTGTGACAGCTGATTGGAAGTATCATTTCTTAGATGTTTTGTGGCTGAAATTTAATGTTTTTTTCAGTACCTAAAATCCTTGGAAGGCAAAAAAGTCTTGTGTCATATAGGTCTTGTTCTGACTCTGCTTCCAAAGCAAAATTCTGTTGCCCCACTGGAATCCCTCATTGTTGTTTCCTAGCTGGCTTAGTCTTACAGTTCTCTAGGCTCATTCAGAACTTTAACAGCTCTGACTGGCTCCTGTTCTGGGAGCCATGTGAATTTCCTTTCGGCTTAGGGGTGTGATTTTTTTGTCAGCATTGTGGTAGCTTTATTTGCCATCACCAGCTAATGTGCACTTCTTAGCTCATAGTCGCGGACCAAGACTTGCAGCCAAATAACTGTCAGTGGTTGAGATGGGAGCTCACAAGCTTTGGTAGGCTTGTTCTTGCATAGACTTACAGCTGGGAGCACTCTCGAGCAGTTGATTGAAACTTTAATTTTTATTTCCTCCTGTCATTACGTCACTATGTGAAAGGAATAGTCACTTCTTCCCTAGCCTAGTGATGTGTGAGTATACTGATTAAAAACAAGAGAAATGTGACATTCTGTTCAAAGGTTGTACTTATTAGCTGCTGAAGGGAAAACCACTAGTGCTTACAGTGCATGAGGATCTATGTGGCCCATGTGGTCAAATACCTGCCCAATACAAATGTGTGTACAGTTGGCAACTTGTATAACCTTGAAGCAGAAAGATTTTATTTTAACCAACATTGCAAGATCTGTGCCAGGCAAAGATTGAAAGCAGGCACTGAACCTATAAATAGGACATTGCAGCAGTGTTCAATGGTTGGGTAGCTTAAACAGAAAATAAATAGCCCAGCCAATGGAATTCAGCTGCTTCACATATCTGGTACTCTGTTTCTGTGAGACCGTCCTGACTGCTCCTGGTCAAGGTTTTGTTGCTGCTTGCTTGCTTCCCCTTGACGTCCTGAATTTTGTTGTGTGTATGTTGAATTTCACATTATAACCTGATATTTTACAGTTTGCAAGTTAAAATGATCCCATCTACATTTAATTCTGCTGTGTTTGTAGCTTGCACAAACAAATTTAGCCATCTGCTGGTTGCAGATCAAATCAAATGCTTCACTTAAGATGTTATCAATATTAATGTATCTAATCTTTAATACTGGTTTGTGCATAATTCTAAATAAATAAGTAAGTTGTTGTAGCTTGTATTTGATCTACAGAAAATTCAGTGGTGGTTTATTTAAATATAAGAGCCAGTAAGTTCTTGTAGGACTGTAATGTAGAAAGAGAAGCACTAAAAACCCTTCATTACACTAATGTATTTTATAAATGTACATTTTAACCTGTTACAAAATTAACTCATAGAGGCAGTTGATAATGGCTTTCACTTCCATGAGAGAACAAGAGATGCAGCTTTAATAAACTGATTGTTAAATGATAGTGTAAACCTTTGGTTATGTTAATACATGGTGATCATGGGAAGCCACACTATTCAGTTATGTTAGAAAAAATATATCAGATCTGTTAAAATAGAATACAAAATTGCTTGTATTGAATTATGTCTGTCACTCAGCTGCTACTTTACATTTTGATATACACAAAAGAAAATATGAGCGATTGTAAATGTGGCTACAAACACAAGACAGAGCATAGATCTTGATGAACGCCACCAATTATTATAGTTTAAAGACCAAATGAAATCTAGAAAGTGATACATTATTTGAGTCACAATCTGCTTAAAAATAACCTTGTGATGGGGTGTATAAATCCCACCCAAGTTAACCAAGGGTTAGCAGGAGACTGAGCCTAATTAGGCCACTGGATTGCACCTGGAGAAAGTGTAAAGCAAAACTGAGGCTCAAACCCCAATTGGGAGCTGGGTCTTCATAAATGCAGAAGCACTGGCCAGTGAGAAGTTAAGGCCAAGAAGAGAAGTATCTGAGTGTTTCCTCTCTTGGGCTAAAGGCAGAGAGAAGCCTGGGAGGTCTGGCATCAGAAGCGGAGGGTCCTGAGCCAGCAGGAAGCCTGGGCTGCAGGTGCATGGAGGTAGGGAGTGAAGTCTAGGGCCGGAGGCAGGTTGTCCTGAGCCAGGAGGAAGATGGAGGCAGTAGCAGAGCTAATAGGAAGGCACAGGGAGGTGACTCTCCCCTATCTCCAGCAGGCTTTAGGTATATGTGTGCCACCTCAACAATTTTGACACAGGGCTGGAGAGTGTGTCCCCTCCACGCTTACCTGGATGGGCCCGGCTACCCTCTCTGGGTGTTGCCACATGGCACATGAGGTCTTGTGGTGCTGCACACTTGTAATCCACTCTCTCAGATTTGGCCCAGTTGATGGAGGGGCGGCCAGGCCAAACCTGAATGGCCCTGAGATCCTGTGCACCAGGTTGCAACTCATGGAATGGAGAGCCCGGGCTCAGTCCCATTGGATGGGAGCTGCTACTGCTGGGTGAGAAGGAAGAACTCTGCAGTCTCACTCTGAGTACTGGAAAGTGAAGAGGATCACAGTGCTCCTTTCTGGTCTGGAAATCTATCACAAGAGGCAGGCCACTACAGGACCAGAACAACTGTCAACAGATGGGGCTAGACAGGAAATAACTGCTATGCCACATACAGCCAAAAGGGGGCACACCAACTGTGCATCCACCCTGCTACAAACCTACAATCAGGGTTTACGTGTTTATACTAAAATGTTTTTGTAGCATGAATTGAAGTCAAACAATTAGCATAGTACCACAAGAATATTACTCATTACCTTGGGATGCTGCCCCACTAATCCCATTTCAAAAATGGAGATATTACCTGCCTACCTTGGCAAGTGCTACAAAGATCATGTTTGCAATACCCTTTAAAGATTTATATTAACCCACTAGGTAAGTGATAAGTAGTATTATTCATAGGACTTATCTTAACCTTTATTTTAAAATATGCACTTTCTGCCCTTTAGACGTTAATCACCAAGAATTTCATAAATTCCCCTTCTCCAAATGCCTTTACATTTTCAGATTGTGTCAGTAATTTGGTTTATCACATCGAATTTGAGGCTGTTCCCAGGAACATAAAGACTTAAGAGATGAGACTACTATGTGTCATGTGCTTGAATCTGAAATCGCCTAGGAGGAGGTGTGACAAGTTATAACAAATGTGTCCAATTTTAATCTTACCTGGTGTGCCAGTTTTTATGATTCATGTGTTATCAAATAGACTTATACAGAAACTTTGCTATACAAAGAAGCTGAAAGTGTGAGCTTTTCATTTAAATTGTAGTGGATTTTTAACAATACAAAAAGCCAATTAACTAAAATTTATGCAAGATATTTTGTTAGCCCTGGTTGGTCAGGGTGTGCTGATTGAAAGGCATCAGATATTGGTATAAACTAGAGAATGAATTATTAGAAAGGATGTATCATAATCATATGTTACTGTGGCTCTATCAGGAAAGAGGGAAGTTGTACTCTTGGGTATTGTCCCTGACTTCAAAGGACAGGAAGATTTAACTACTGGTATGGATTATAAATGTGTGACCAATTTACATCAGAAGCAAGGATATCTATGCACTCAAATAGTTTGCTCGGCACACTTCACATTCTTGCTGTATGTCACACTCACAGGTCCGAGGGAAAGACAGAGAGACAGCTTTGGGCTGTGGGAGAGCTAAGGCTTTTCTGTCATGTCACAGATCGGATAAAAATCTACACATATTCTGTAATTTAAAGGCAGGGATATTTTAGAAGAGTGTTCCCTTGTCTGTTTTTCAGGCATTTGCTATATAACATTTTGTTTCCTGTCTTCCTGCCCTTCTGCAAACTACCAGTAAAGACTTTTTGTTCAATCTGAACTGAATTGGGTTTTGAGTTTTGTATCTGAGGACATTACTAACTAGAGAGAATCTGATCTCTAGTCTGTCCAGGAAGACAAAGCAAAGCAAATGCGAGAGTCTGTGTGAATCAAAAGCAAGGAGAACATTGTGGTTGTCTCTCCAGAGCAGTGCAGCACTAGTGTGTATCCAAAAGTGTCAAATGGCCTAGGGATGCCAAGCTCCATCCAAAATAGCTACTTAAAAAGTCGCCTTAAAATCACACCATTATTTAACTGATAACCGGTGGAATAATTTCAGGTCTGGTGGAATACATGCAAACTTTGTTTTTCCTCCAGTCCCTACAACAGGACTTTATACTTGCCTATTATATGGAAAACTTAATTAAACAAACAGGCATTATTATGTTACAATAGACAAAATTAGCAACAATAAAGCTATAAATAACCATTTATCGGATCAGAACGCAATAAAAGGAACAAAACCCAGCTATGTGCCTTAAAATATACTGGAGGACATTTTCTAGAGGGATTATATGCTTTTCCAAGGACAAACCATGACCTCCAGACTCCCTACCGAAGAGACACAGCAATTTGATTTCCATCAAAGGGAACTGCAGACATATCTAATGGCTTTAAACAATATTTGGATGCAAGAAGCGATATCTCAGTCTTTTCTGAATTAAGTTTGTGTGTATTGACTGACATTCAAGATTTGATGTCCGACAAGTTGACAGCACTGAAACTGCACTCTGCTGAAATGGAAACACAGATTTGAGTATCATACTAATAACAGTGATACCTTAAAAAAGAGATGCTTAATAATGTTACCCACTGCCAACACACTGATGCTAAGTAGAATGGGATCAAAGACCAAGCCCTGGGTCATAGCCCATTGTACAGCTGTTCGGTTAGAGGTGATAATGCCTGCAGTTATAAATTGAGCTCTTTGCGAATTGATCCAGTATTAAGAAGGTGGCAGGGCCCTTAGAATCACTTTGATCGAAGTCACTACCATAATCCACACCTTTGTCACCCCTATATCGGACTACTACAGTGTATTCTGCATGGGGCTACAGCTTAAATCCATTCAGAAGCTGAAGTTAGTGTAGAGCAGAGTGGCCCACTTGTTAAGTAGAGTATCTGTCTATGAACTCAAGTGCTTCATGAATTGGATTGGCTGCCTTTTGGCTTCAGGATGGACTTGAAGGTGTCAGTTTTGACTTATAAAGTCTAAATGGATTTGGACCTGCCTATTGGAGAGAGGGCCTCTCTCTTTGAGTGATGTGGCCACACATGTGATCAATAAGGGCACCTGAGCTGGAGCTCCCTCTGTGTATGAGAAGGATCTGCTAGCAGAGGATTGTCCATCAGGATCCCTTGACTTTGGAATTCACTCACTGCCTCCCTTCAACAGCTCTGGTCCAAAATAGTCAGAATCTGTTGCCATTCCAGGTATATTGCAAGGCTCATCTTTTTGGGCAGGTGTTTAGGGACTGCAGAGATGTGTGGGATGGAGAGGGTTCTTAAGGAACTGGGGGGAGCTAAGATATGATGCTGTTTAGCTATTGTTTCCAAGAATTAAAGTCTACATTTGTAGTGATTTTTGTCAGGGTGCCTATACCTTAGGATAGCTGTCTGACAGGTTCGGTCACAGAGACCCCCTTTGAGGCCGTCACCTGACGTGCTAGAATTTACCTCTGAGCCCGTTTTCCACTGCCAGCTTCGGACTCCAGAACCCTGCCTTGTTGAGCCAGACACACTAGTCTGCTGCAACACAGACCAGGTCTGGTCTATGCCCACAAAGCTGCAGACTTTAACCAAAAACTGGTCAGTAAGTTTCCTATCTCCAGCACCCAGACACCCAGCTCCCAATGGGATCCAAACCCCACATAAATCTGTTTAACTCTGTATAAAGCTTATAAAGGGTAAACTCATAAATTGTCTGCCCTCTGTAACACTGATAGAGAGATGTGCACAGCTGTTTGCTCCCCCAGGTATTAATCACTTATTCTGGGTTAATTAATAAACAAAAGTGAATTTATTAAGTATAAAAAGTAGGATTTAAGTGTTTTCAAGTAATAACAGATAGAACAAAGCAAATTACCAAGCAAAATAAAACAAACCCCCAAATCTAAGCTGAATACATTTAAGAAACTGAATATAGGTAAATTTCACCCTCAGACATGTTCCAATAAGCTTCTTTCACAGACTAGACTCCTTCTTAGTCTGGGCCCAATCCTTTCCCTGGTACAGTTCTTGTTAGTTCCAGCTCAGGTGGTAACTAGGGGATTTCTCATGACTTATAGCCCCCTTTGTTCTGTTCCACCCCCTTTTATATCTTTGGCACAAGGTGGGAATCCTTTGTGCCTCTCTGGGTTCCCACCCTTCCTTCTAAATGGAAAAGCACCAGGTTTAAGATGGATTCCAGTATCATGTGACATGTTCACATGTCTTGTGAGACTTAATTATCCACTGGCTGGCACACACGTATACAGGAAGGATTACAAGTAAGAGCCATTTACCACCAATTGTCCTAGTTAATGGGAGTGATCAAGATTCCAAGGCACCGTTAATGGCCCACATTTTGCATAGTTACAATAGGACTTCAGAGTGATACTTTATTTCTAGCTTCAGGTACAAGAATGATACATTCATACAAATAGGGTGAACACACTCAATAGATTATAAGCTTTGTAATGATACCTTACAAGAGACCTTTTGCATAAAGCATGTTCCAGTTACATTATATTTACACTCATAGCATATTTCCATAAACACATGGTGTGCAATGTCACAAGCTGTCTGTCTGATTTATTTGCATTTGAAATATACAATCTATAATCACAATGAACCTTGTCTTTAAAATCTTGGACCAAAAATGATCAAGCCTAGAGTTAGGCTCCTAAATAAAACAGGCTTGATTTACAGAGTTGCTGAAAATCTACAGCTCCCATTGACTTCAGTTGGTGTTGCAGGTACTCAGGACCTCTATATAAAAGAAGCCTGATTTTCAGGAGCTTAACTACCAGGTTTGAAAATGTTGATCTAAATGTCATGAGCACAACTAAATAACAAAGGAGATTGGTCAAAAAGAGGCTTATCAGTCCTTTCACTGAGGAGGAGAAACACATTTTCCAAAGTACACTTGACAAATTTTGAATATGTAGTAAAACATTTTATATACTTACAACTACTGAATATGTTGCATATTCTATTTCTCTCTGTAGCAGAAGCCAATGAAAATCAATATTTGCCAACCATTCTCACATAATTACCCCAAATATTTCTTATTTTAACAGTGAGGTGACTGTTGACAACTGTTGATTTTCTAATAGTGACTACTAGAGTAACTCATAAGGTGCCAGTCACAGTAGAAATTAAGCACTAGGGCTATGGCTCCATGGACTATGTTTCTCAGTCTCCCAGTTCTACAGTAGGGAACACAGTCCTCCAATATGTGGGTCTTGGATGGGTTGTGTACCGTACACAGGCTCTGAACGGGTTAATGTGGGCCTGAGAGGCCACTAAGGGTACTGGGCTGAACCTGGAAAGCGGGCCAGACCTAACTAGAGATGCAGCCCAGCTGGGGAGGAGCTGGGTGGTGACTATAAAGGCAGGAAGTCTGAAGCAGAATGGGGCTGCAGGGAGGAAAGAAAAAGAACTCTACAATCACTCTCTGGGATGAGACAAAGGAGAAACTAAGAGGAAGCCTAGGAGGAGAGTAAGCCTTGGGATCCTTGCCTGAGTAGAGAAGGCTGGTAAGTGACCAGGGGAGAAACAAAGCAACCACTGAGGTGGAGCAAGGTCTGGTGTGCCGCTCTGAAAGAAAGGCAGGAGCTGGACTTCCTAGGAGAGTGCCTTGGGAGATATTCAGCTGAGGAACAGAGCAGGGGAAACAGAGCAGAAAGGAGGAATGAAAGGTCATGCCTAAGGAGGGAAGACATTGGTACTCTTAGCTTGTTGGGGTATTTCTGGGGAGAGCCCTGTTAGTCCAGGCCCTGAAAGAAGGGTGAACATAGAGAGATTGTGAGGAGACGACCTGAGAAAGAAGCTATGGTTGGTGGAAGGCCAGGGAGGTTGCAGAGATGGGTTTGAACAGACAGACCTTGCCTGCTCACTGCAGGATCCCTGGGCTGGAATCCAGTGTAGAGGGCAGGCCTGGGTTCCACTAACAGCCACCAGAAGGGCTTTCCACCACCATCTGATTTAAGGTAATAAGGACACTGCAGAGCCCCAAGAGAAGTGTCTGAGGATCATGGGGTCCGGAGTTGGGGCTGAAGAACTTTTTCTAAGGACACTTGGACATTTATTTGTTGTCCTCTGTTAACCAGGAAGGGTTGGAAGTAAACTGTGGCCTGGCCACAGTCACATGAAAAGGTGGACTATCACAGGACTGGAGCAACCATCAGCAGGGGGCGCTAGACAAGAGAGAGCAGCTGCACCATGCCCAGCCACAAGGAGGCACTCCTGTGATGAGTCCACTCTGCACAGGGAACCTTTAAACATGGAAACACTTTCCTTTACTTTTTTGCCTTATCCCCTTTCTTCCCTTTGTAGCAAACAGAAATTGGTGACTGGCCCCTGATCGTCTCTTGTTTGCACCTGCAAGAGAATATAAACTACTATTTTAAATTCTTTCATGTATAGAAATCTCCTCCAACCATATTTATTTAGGGCATTCAGCATCTAATATTAAATCTGTTCTTTTAATAAAAGAAACTCTGAAGATTATCTGTAATACATATGGGAAGCCTTAAGTCTCTGTGGCATTGTATCAAAGGTGTCAGTGAAATCATAAGGACTGTAAGTGGTCACAATGAAAAATCATAAATTCAAAGAAAAGATAGCTATTGAAAAGAGGTGTCTCCAAAAGAAATGCAGATCACAGAGAGAAACTGGAGTAGAGCAAGGTCATGAAAAATCTTCCAGATTATGTCATAGAATTGAAAACAAGATAGTGGAGGCAGAGAATGCAGCTAGTTTAGTAGTTACCAGAATGAAACCAATAGAAAAAGCACAGAATATCTCACACAGAATGGGAAAGAGTGAAACCTAGTGTTCTATGTGCTGTAGGAAAAGGTAAACAGATTCTTTGTAAGTGGATCACACTTTTTTTTTTAACCAATGCAGCCATCTAGGAAGAAGTGAGTGGAGATTATTGCTACCGGAACCCATTAGGCAAAAATGGCATGTAAAGTATGATCAGTCTGTTCACAATCTCAATTAAAGAAGGCGTATGCCATACCTGACTCAAAATGGGATACACAAGGCCTGCCCCAGCTATCAGAAGGGGCCTCTGCTGTTATAGAAGTTTAATGCTGCCATGCTGCTTAGACCTACTGAATCTATCATCCGTGAAACCATTCAGCATCCCCTGAATCTGTTTTCTTTTATATTTCTGCTTTGGGTTTTTGGGGTTTTTTTGTAAAACAAAAAGAAACAAATCTTGACATAGATCCTTACTGGCCCAAGCAACATCTATCCAACATGGTCACGCTGGCTTTAATGTGCAACAGTTTGAGCCTTATTTATCATTATCACCTGCTCTGCTCAGCCCACTGCAGGACAAAGGCTTCTCTCTCCATCCTGCTCTCACCACTCCAGACCTTACATAGGAGTAACTACCCAGCCTCCTGGTGCATTAACATATTCATTAAGTTCCCTCCACACAAAAAATCTCAACGGAGTTAATGTTTTGTAAACTTTGTGCCAGTTCAGCATATATTCTTTACTATAGCATGAGGATTCCATTTTCTGTATGCCACTGATGATGCAAAGAAGAGACAATTTATCCATATTATGTTTATTTTTGTTGCTTGGGAAATCTTCAAAGCACCTAAAATCCCGCAGTTTCTGCTCCTTTTAGTCACACACAAAGACCCTGTGTTACATTGATTTTCCCTCTGGGCTAAATGTGTTTTTTTCCAGAGCAGTGGTTCTCACCCAGGGATACGTGTACCCCTGGGGGTACACAGAGGTTTTCCAGGGGGTACATCAACTCATCTAGATATTTGCCTAGTTTTATAACACGCTACATAAAAGCACTAACAAAGTCAGTACAAACTAAAATTTCCATCAGACAATGAGTTGTTTATACTGCTCTATATACTGTACAGTATATACTATGTACAATATTTATATTTATGAGAAAGTAAGAAATTTTTCAGTAATAGTGTACTGTGACACTTTTGTATTTTTATATCTGATTTTGTAAGCAAGCAGTTTTTAAGTGAGGTGAAACTTGGCGGTACGCAAGACATATCAGACTCCGGAAAGGGGTACAGTAGTCTGGAAGGGTTGAGAGCCACTGCTCTAGAGCAATGGAAGGTCACCCCTTCAGTTAGCCATCAAGGCACTAAGCTTGGGATTCAGATTTAGACACCTCACTCCTATGCATCACATAGTACTCTTAATAAAGTACAGAGCCACAGATATTAATTACATTATAAGAATTTGTATATCCCCTTTCCTTCTGACACACTGTTCACTCAAACACTTGCAAGGTGGACTTATTTTCTGCTTCATCCTGACCAACCTGTTCTGCAAAAATGGTCTCTCTTTGTAGAATGCATAAAAGAGTTTGATTTTCAAATCTCCACTGCACAAAGGAAATTTACTGTCTGCTGCTTTACATAATACTTCAGGGTATGTCCCAATGGCACGAGTGATTAATTACATGCATGGAAGTTTCATAATAGCCAATAATATCCAAGGTGGGTAATAAACCATTGAGCTCTCCTAAAGCAAATATTGCTAGTGAAATGAGAAATCTTTGGGAAATAACAATGTACCCTAGCAGACATCTGGTTGATGAAAGATGTTCAGGAAATCTGAGGTAGTGCTGAAAGCAAGATGCACTGTAGCCTACAATGTAAAGGTATTGGACTCAGTGGAGTCTGAGATAGGAAGCAGGCACATACTCATACTCGCCAAGCACTGTATGTAGAAATCCTAGCTTATTTTAAAAGTATTTCACTAAGATCAGTAACCATGGTGGGGAGAAATGCCCTTTAATATGTTGTGTCATTTCTTGTGATAGCTTTCTGCAAAGCATATCTGCTCAACCTGGGTGGGTGGGGGAAGGTGGTCATGCATTATTTTGTTTGGGGTCATATTCAGGGGAGAGGGAAGGGTTTGAGAACTAAGCACTAGAGGTTGAAAAGCTGCTGTCACATACCTGAAACAGTGAGTGTTTCATCATTTTATGTACCAGTGTCTGTATCACAAGGTTTACACTGCTGTATGCATCATCACCATTACACTCAACGGAGTCTGACAGACTCATTGCTCTGACTCCCCACTCTCCACTGAAAAATGTAAATTGAAGGAACAGGAGTCCTAATGCTTTATTTTTTAACAGTAGGCAAAATGTCATCTCAGCCTGGAAGAGAATGAGAACTTCTGCTCTTGAACATACTGAATATTCCATCTGGCAGAACAAAAATTTGTGGCAAGTCATGCAGGAGGCTCAATAGCAGAAGAGACCCCAAGAGACCGCAAGCAAGCAATCTTGTAGTCAAAACTGATTGCTTAGCAAGTCTAGTCCAAGCTTAGTATACTCTTTGTACAGAATAATTCTTTCAAATGTCTTAAGCTCTCATAAATTAACTTTTGTGTAGCAGAGAATCTCAACTGAGAAGTCGTTTTGTTTACAAAAAGCTCACAAAGAAACCATTTGTGGTGCATCCTTCAGGAAAGTGTAAGGGAACCACATATTCCAACAAAAATAAAACACAGGAAATCCTCTCATTTCTGATGAGTTGGAGCAGGAGGAAGGTTAAACAGTGTATTGTGGGTATGAATGTAATGTTCCTGAAAATATTGAAGAGTGGAATCCTCTGGATATCCATGGAGAAGATGCTGCCTGTACTGCATCTTTTGTGGTTGTGCAAGCTTTCCTCGAGGCACCACTGTCTTGTTCTGGAGGGACCACTCCTACCCAGAGGATCATCCAAGGCCATCAGTTTAAACATTGACGCTTCACTTGTGAACTCAAAATGTGCTTGCATCTTATATTAGCACACGTAGTTAGTGCTGTTACACACATCTGATATTTGCACACACAGATGGTTTTTTCTATGACTTAGTATATTAGTTGCAATAACTGCATGTGCAAATATAGGCTGGCAATGGCACGCACTTTTTTGTGTTTATCTTTTAAAATAAAATCTTGCCTCCGGTCTTCCTGCCCATTCGGACCTTAGACTTTCTTCGGAAGCCAGCTGGTTATTTTCTGTGGTGGTGTTTGCAGTTTTGGTTATGTGGACACGTCTCATCTGAGACCATTAAGAACCGCCAGCTGATAACTTTTGAATGCTACAAACCTGGGTTAGATCTTCTGAACTGGCCAGCTGTAGGCAAAAATTTCCATATTCCATTAACAGTCTCTTCAAATAGCCAGCCCTTGAAATGATACTCTTATATGTATGTTAATTTTATAATTGTTTTCTGTAAAACAATGTGTTTACTTTAGAATCTTGATTTTTCTCTTATTCCCACACAACTGTTCTCAATATATTACTTCAGAAGGAAGCATATAAAGGCATCTCAGGAATTTGTCACTGTATTTGTCATAGCTCCTTACAAAGAATTCTGCTGTCATTTGGTAGGATAGAGACCTTGCTGATCAACCCATTGACACCATATTTTATTCAGTGACAATGGGAAACAATATGGCCAGACTTGAACACAATGTCAGTGATTTTCACAAGACAGTATTTTTTTTTTAAAGACTGTTATGGTGTCAGTATTTAGAAGGTGAATTTGTGTATAAAAATGAAAGCCAGACATGACACGAATGACTAGCTAAATATTGCCAACTGCTGCTTAGGGACTGAATTGTAGAATTGCAGCACACTCACGCACACGAATAGAAATGTCTGTCGGGAATCCTTTACTGTGCTTACTAGAGAGCTGTAATGCACGTTTTAAATAGTGATTTTTTATCACTGCTTTATCTTATATTTGTATGCCTCCGCTTACAGGAAAAGGGGACACAGCTCTACTGGACATCTTCAGTGAGACCCTAGTGTCCATTCAGGTACCCATCTGCAACCCTTTCGACGATGGTAATTTGTAAATATTGAGCACGCTCTCCCAGGATAGAACATTAAGATCATGTGGAGTTTGGGTCCCTTGAATGCCTAGAACTAGAGTTGTTACATAAAAACATTACTTTTAATGAGGAGTTGTGTGTGAGATATTGGCTAGCCCAGTATTTGTCAGACTTTTTTCATATTGTGGCTCACTTTTGACAGAGATCATCTTGTAGATTCCTTATTACCCAGCCCTGCTCACAGACCCTTTCTATACTATCTACAGTGCTTTGATACATGGAGAAGTAATCTTCGGGTGGTTCTAGGAGGACAAGATGCAAATAAGCCTGTTTTAAAATTCTGGGTGCAGTTGCTCAGTAATGTATCATTCTGCATCTCTTTGTTTCTTCTCCCAGGGTGTAGGGCTGTCTACAGCACTCACTGTTCTAATCTCTTCAGGTCACTTTACAGTTTGGTTTTGTCCACTTGTGTTTACCACTTTTCCTGACGTGGTGTAAGCTGTACTTTCCAGAATGGCAGTGAAAGTCCATGATGCTGTCCATGAATAAAACTGCAGATAAACTGTGGATTTTCCCTCATCCACCACCTATCAAAACATGCTCCCCCCCCCACAAAAAAAGAGATGTTTCCAGTTCTGATATCTGCCCCATGTCCTCCAAGTCTAAACTCCTTTAATGTTTGCATGCTTGTCCCCAGATTGTTCATTTACAAAGTTTGCCTTCAACCTGGCAGTGCTACTATATGAAGTGTTATAGATGCCACCAGTAAACATAATTTTGTTCAGAGAATAAAAAGATAGTTTAGGGGAGAATTAAAGAGGAGGACATTTTATTTAAATATACTGTAAAATAAACATTCTGATTACTACTTTGTTTGGTATGTTTTATTGAACAGCACTTTGGAACAACTCAATACTTGTGATTGCCTGATAATTTAATATCTCTGTCTGACATGTAAACACCTGTACTGTATGCTGTACACTTTGAGATTTTACAAAATAGAAATATTGGGAAATGAAACTGAACGAATGAAATCTCAGAACCACTCAGAAGAGTGATCATATCTCTCTGTAAGCCCCAGAGGATACAAGTCCTAATGTAACACAGATTCTCATCTGTCTACATGGTAAAGTCATGTGGTTTTGGAGAAGAAGATTCCTAGGACTAACCCTTTTTACAGCTGCAAAGTCCATGCAGTCCCAGTGTACTGAGTACTGGAGCTGATAACCAAGTCACTGAATTGTTACATAGTGATAAGAAACAAGATACCTTCAGAGGCTCCCATGAGTATCTGGCATAAGGAATTGATTTACCATGATGTAAATTTATGTAATTCTTGTTTGTATGACCAAGAACAGATTCATTTCTAATCCTTCCCTTGAATGTTATTAACTTCTTGAGAACCACTGAATGTACAGTGTAGATGAGGAAATTAGATATCCCACTGCAATATAATGCATTATCCAAATACACATAACGGGGTACGCTAGCCCTACAAGCCTGAAAAGGCTAATTCAGCTCAAAAAGGAGACATTCTTGGAGCATGGGAATTGTAGGCCTGGTTCCAAGCCATGCTGGGAAAGGGAACAGGACAAAAAGGAACTTCCTTTTCCTAGTGTGAGAGAGACCAGGGAGGAAGCAAGAGCTGTTGTGGTTCTCACTGCTGAGATATCCTAGAAAGGTACAGGCTATGTTAGAGGATGAGGGAGCTCCTGGAAAGAAGTAGGCTGTTGGCCCCTCTCTGGAGAGGAAGCACCGGGAAAAGTAAAGATCTCTGGGTCTCTCCATCTTTGGCTGGGAGAAAACCTAAGAGGGGCAAGAAGAATATAGGAGACAGCCTGTAAGAAGAAGGCTTGAGCGGAGGTCTTGGTGATGTTAAAAGGTCATAGGATGAGGTGTAGGAGGCTGGCAACAGGAAGGCTTCCTGGAGTGTTTGGGGTAAAGTGAAGTGGGAAAATTTGATGGATCAGAGGGCTGCTTCACCATTAGGGTCCCAGAGCTGGACCTCCACCGAAGACGAAGGGTATGAGTTCTCCTAAACCTCAAAGGGACTGTCAAATGAGGTGTTGCTGTCATGCCCTGGAAGAAGGAAGAATACTGAGAGAGCCTCAAGGGAGGGCAGAGCCCCTAACAGTAGCTGGGGAAAGGTGAACAAAACCTTTCATTTCTCAGCACCTAGGAGGGAAGACCTCACAAACTGAACATGAGGGAGGGGGGAAGGGTTGATACAGACCTTCAGAGAGGGCCAGTGGCCCAGACATGGAGAGGAGCAGGATGAAGAATAGTTATTGCAACTACTTGTTTGTTTTAGATTTTCATTACCCCAAAAGGGGTTGAAACTACTGTACCAGAGGGGAAACCTCAGGTAGCAGCCGCATCTGAAGGCAACAGGTAAGCAAACTTCCTCACACTCTGTAATATCCCCATGCTCTGAAATAGACACTAAGAATGTGCAGTAGAATAATTTTCTAGTGAAGTCCTTTTCTTTTATTTTTTCCAAAGAATTTCAGTATCAGCAGAGATTCCCTATAGGCTGACTTTGAATTCACAGACTTCAATTCACTGAAACAATTTGGGACTTTTAGGCGACTTAAACAGCTGTCTATTTATTACATATCCTCAATTGCTGTAATATCTGAAAGCCTTCTGAAAGCTTCCCAAGCACTTAAAATTTGACATAACCATTTATGTCCTCCTTCCCAGACAGGACAAATAGACTGTATCATTTGTAGGTTTTGTTAACCTGTTCTTGTTTGCTCGGGTCTTCTGTGTGTGTTTTGTGATGAGTGTGTTTGAAGAAATTATCGAGGGAAAGTGAAGCCAAAAGAATAGATTTTGTATTTAGCTCTGAAAGTGAGGAGGTCAGTGGTTGTTTACATCTCTTGTGGGCTCTGTAGTTTAAGCCCACCTGCTGTCTCCAGCAGAGCTGGGTAGAGAACAGTAATTCTGTTTCCTGGAGGATTTCAAGATTTGTTTTTGTTCTGATTTGGAATAAAAAGTTGGGGATCCCTGGGGATCTCTGAGTCTGGGGAAGCCCGCCAGACAAACTGCCTCAGAGTCAGGGATCTCCGAAGCCTGGGGTCCCCTGCAGCCCACCAGGTTGGCTGCTTAGCAGCCAGGTAGGTGATGGGCACATTCCCAATCAAAGCCTGGGTTTCACTGGAACTTTGCTGAAATCTCATCAGCTCCATGAAACACTTTGATTCTGATAAATCAGCGAATTTTGATGGAAAAAATTCTGTCCAATTTTTTCTGACCAGCTATAGTGTCCAGAACTCACGGACCTCCCTGGCCGACAGTTTAATATTTTCCTGTGGAACACGGCTGTCATGAGAAATCATGGTTGTGGAAGGACATAGGATCCCAATCCTGTGGACAGCTTTGAATGTTGGGACAGTGTTAGATTTTGAACTGGACTCTGCATTCAGTGGGGAGCCAGTGGAGAGAGCAGAACACGAGTGAAGAGATCATTGCAACCTGTGTTGCTTAGCAGAGGATCTTCTGCATGGAATACCATCTAGGGCTTTTTTCAGTGTCTGTGGCTTCATACTTAAATATCAGGCACCATGGCAGTGTCCAGAGATAGAAGTTGGTGGGTTGGTTGGTTTTGCTGCAATGGCTACCAACAGAGTATCACTGTATCTGAACTCAGTAATAAAAATGTTCCACTATATGTCCTAATTCTGCAAAAAGCTTAGGTCGCTGGGATGCTTCATAGGAAGTTTCTCCTGTTTGTAGTTGAAAAGGCTCAGAGTACTGGTTTTTGATGTGACACCTTTCCTGTCCCTTCCAGAACTTAAAGGGGAGTGGAGTGGGGTGGGGTGGCGGAACAGTCTTACCTTTCATAGTGTTTGGATCTGTAGTTCCAGATTATGGAATCTGTTACATAGAAGAAAAATTCTTGAATATACTTTCTGTACGTGCAAGGAAAAAACACATGCAAGTTATTTTCGGCATGTAATGTGCTGTACAGTACAGTGTGCTGTGATAATACACTGATTGGCAAATCAAAATGCTTAACATGATTTGGGGCCATTAGGTGCAGCGAGTGTCATTTAGTGCAGTTCCAGGGGCTCCCAGTGGAGCTCTGCTGATTGACAGAAGCTGAGGATCCGGCCCAAGGTTACCTGTTGTTGAAATGTAGTATTCAAGAAGTTAAAAGGTGATTGAGATTTAGCGGAGTTAGGTTACCTGGCTCCTTTAAATCCTGAATTGCCAATCTGTGGCCTTAAGCTCAGTCAGCTGGCTTCTTAGAAAGAAGATTGAGAATGAGTCTGAGTAAAGGGTAAAATTCTCTCTCTGACCTTTTGTAATACCCAAGAGAGATGGAAAGAATTGACTGCCAGGGGAAGGATTTCAGTTGACATGACAATTTTAAGGTTAACCAGCTGCCTGCTGACATTTTTGGTGAGTGTTATGCTGCATCATCTCCAATTCATTTTTTTGTATTGAGTCCCTCAGTTCTGTTGCTTGATAACACAACATTCAAATTACCTACATGCAATATTTCATATGTATTAAGAGAGAGAGAGGGGTTTTTTTTGACATTCCTGTTTGTTGTTGTTCAGGATTAGTGAAATTTCTGTCTCATACAAATGAAAGCAAGTGGGATAAAGAAGTGCTGAGGTTATTTCTGAATTTGCTCTGGTGTGTAATACCCCAATAATAAATACAGAAAGGAATGAAAATTACAGTATTGATGCAATGCTACAGTATGTTACTTTTAAAAAGGGTGTGAGATAAAGCTAACCTGACCCAGTCACTTGCACCTCCCATTACACTTTATATGCAATATTTAATAACCTGCTATGATGTGAGTTTTCTCCAGGCTGTTCTTATAATGTTTTTCTTGTAACAATTAATGTTCAGATCGTTCACTTGTCCCCACTCTAGAGGCTTGGAAGGGGCACATGTAGCACTGTGGCACCTTTCCATCACACTTTCCCATGGAGTTGGAGATCCACACATGGAAAACATTAGGGGAGGGAAATACCTGGGGGACAGTGTATGTCTCTCACCCCCCTCCCCAATCAGTTGTTGTGCAGGGATTTCACAACAAAGTGAAAACTGACTCAGGCTCTTAAAGATCAGTGGGACTACTTGTGCTTAAATTTAGGCAGTTGCTCATGTACCTTGCTGGATCAGAGCCCTGGTCCATATTCACTTGCTTCCCGCCCTTGTAACTGTGGACCCCATGTTCCCAATAAGTGTTTAGCAATGCAAGTCAGTGCAAATTAATTGTGAGTGTGCCGAGTATTACTCTGGTCAGGTCCTGCTTTGGACAAGCAAACCATTTGCATCCCAGCATTCAAAGGTATTTCTCCTCACTGAGGATTGATTTCCAGTCCAGATTTCAGCTTTCCATTCCCAGCTGCTTCAGTACTAGAGCTGTTTGTTTGGTGTGGGTTTGGATTTTTTTGTTTGGGAGGGTAAGCAGGGGGAGTCAGAAGAATTTGTTTATAATGGGGAAAGAGTTTATTTCCACTCTGTTGTATTTCAAAATGGCTAAAATTCTGTTTGGTCAAATAATTTAGAACAAATTGTCACTGTACTACAGCAATGTGGTAGATGAAGTCAATATAGAATCATTAGAAAGAAAACCCATGCTATTCCTGTAGACTATGAAACAACTATAGAAAAGAGTCACTTGCAAATAGAGTGAAGTGGTAAATTATTTATACGTAGTATTAATATATTGCTATAAGTATGCATGATGCTTTACAGATAAAGATGAGTACAGAATTTCCATCCATTGGAAAATTCCAACAGTTCAACACTTGTTTTTGTCCCAAATTGGAACAAAAAAATTGAGATTTCAATTTTTTTCATAATACAGAATGTCTGCAGAGTTTCAATTTCAGAAATGTCTAAACGTTTTTCTTCACCATTTTTTATTGAAATGTTTTGACATTCCCGAAATCAATACATTTCATTTTGGTTTACTGAAGTGACCCAAAACATTTCGGTTTGAGTACATTCAACATTAAACTGTATTTTAATATTGCCTCACAGAAGTTGTAGTTTTGGAGTCTGATGCCCTTCATTCTCCACTATGGTCCAGGCTTCCTGGCTGGAGTAAACATCCCATGATGCCCGCAGAATCACGCGACTTTCATAATGCACCCACACAGAACTTGGTCAGAGGAAATCTGCATAGCGTTATGTAGGATGTAGTCCTGCAGAGAGTTCAGCTCATAGGAGAGAATGGGAGCCTACACTATAACTCCCATAAGGCAATGCATTGATTGGGAAATATAGTGTAGTGTTTTATTGAACTGATTCAAATGAAATGTTTCAAGTCAGTTCAACAAGATGCAATATTGTGACATACGTTCACATTAAACATCTCCATTCAATATTCCCCAATGAAAAAAGTCAAATATATCGCAAATATTGAGGTTTATCAGAGAGTCAAATATATCGCAAATATCAGAGAGACTTATGAAAGTCAAAGAAACTGCAACCATTTACACCAGCAGATTTGCTAGCCCTCAATCTCCAGTGAGCAAACCCTCTGAGACTCTGGAAAAGTCTGAACTAAGGCCCACCCCTCTCTGCTCATAGGACCTCCTGAGTTCTAGAATTAAATAAGTTATTTCCTAGGTGGTTATTTGCTTGGATTCTTTGAGCTAATAAGCACAAGATATATTAAATTCATAAATTCCAGGACCAGAAGGGACCATTGTGCTCATCTGAACTTCTGTAAAACACAGGCTATAGAACTTCTCCAAAATAAATCCTAGAACACAGCTTTTAGAGAAACATCCAATCTTGATTTTAAAATGGTCAGTGATGGAGAATCCACCATGATCATTGGTAAATTGTTCCAGTGGTTTATTACTGTCATTGTTAAAAATGTGCATCTTATTTCCAGTCTGAATTTGTCTAGCTTCAACTTCCAGCCATTGGATCATGTTATACCTTTCTCTGCTAGACTAAAGAGCCTGTTATCAAATATCTGTTCCCTGTGTGGATCCTTACAGACTGTAATCAAGTCACCCCTTAACCTTCTCTTTGTTAAGCTTAATAGATTGAGCTTCTTGAGTTTGTCACTATAAGTCATGTTTTTTAATCCTTTAATGATTCTCGTGCTTCTTCTCTGAACCCTCTCCAGTTTCTCAGCACTCTTCTTGAATTATGGACACCAGAACGGGACGCAGAATTCCAGCAGTGGTTGCACCAGTGCCAAACACAAAGTAAAATAACCTCTCTACTTAAAATAATTTCTTTGGTTTCACAGGTATTAAGATAAAACCCCACAGTCACAGTGTAATAGTGGCTTGTTAGTATCTTTTAGAGGCAATGGGAAAAAGTTTCAGGAGGAGCCTGAGTTCCATTTTCTAAAGTGACATAGGCATTGAACCATTGACTCTCAATGAGATTTATGCTCATCAGTTCCTAATGCACTTTAGAAAACAGATCTTAGGCACCTAAGTCACACTTAGGTGCTTTTGAAAACTTTCCCAATGCCTCTAGTAACATGAGCATCAAAATGAAAGCCAGGAACTCCCAAGTTTTATTCCCAGCCCTGACACCCACTTACTGTGTATAATTATGTATTACCTTAGATCTGTAAAGTAAAAAAGCCAGAAATGGATGGCTGTAATAGACAGGATATAACTGTCTGCCCACATCTCAGCACCCATGCCAGATATGCAAACCTTGTGTTTTAGGTTCTGTCACATTGTCAATCACTTTGTCCCTTGCTATCATGGCTACCTTGTTCTCACTTTGACTCAGTATGCCTATGAGTTATGGTTTCTCCCTTATGTAATATACGCTATAGCATGTTTGAAACTTGGTACGCTGTAGATAGTTTTCCTATGCAACAGTTGTCAAATACCCTGTCTTTCTGGCAGTCACTTCTGTTTACCAGCTACATACCTTTCTCCCAACTCTGATCAAAGTATCATATTCGGATACTTTACATTTTAATTGCTTTTTAACTAATAGCTTTTTATTTTTAAACAAACCTTTAGTACATTTCTAAACATACTAAACGCAATTCACGCAGCCTTATATCCTTCGAGCGACCAAACTTAAAAACAAGGGGGCTTTGGAGTCAGTGCAATTATCCCAGGGATGAATTTGACCCATACATTTTACAGAAACAGAGAAACGCAGAGTCTACAAAATAAAACTACTTTTATATATATACACATGCTGGTAGCTGTCATAGTTTAGGAGCCACAGCTGTTTAAAATTGCAGGTTTTCAATGGCAAGCCTCAGCCATCACTATAATTATCATTATTTTATCAAACACAATCCTAGGGAGTATTTTAGGCTGACAAAAGACTTCTAACTCTTTGTTTATTCATTGCTCCCTGTATAGTACCCTCCACGCCTGCTGAGTTAAAGTACTATTCCTCCCCTCTTTAATACCTACTACACCAGGAAGCAAAGGTCTTGGATAGAGACACACTAGTGTCTGGATGAAGAAAACAGCAGATCTTTTGGTCTAAATATAAATGAAGCAACATGAGGAACTTTAAATAATAGGCTTCTGGCAAAAATACCCAGACCTCAAAATATGGAGCACTTCAATATCAGCTATGCAGAAATAACACCGGGACAATCCAGGAAAATATAGTCCTATCTCTATCTATAGAATAGCTATAGCATGGGCAGCTGCACTGCAAGTCAATGTGTCTTATCCTTCTGCTGGCAGGACCTGCTTAAGTGAAGGCAGCTATTTGAGTCTCTCTGAGTATTCATTCACTGGCCTCTTTGCTAGTAGTCTCAGCTGCCAGTGCTGCCAATTGCAGCGGTGTTTTTTGTGATAAGGACACTTCACCAGGCATTTGAAATAGGGTACCAAATTCTCATCAGATGGTCAATTTTTGGCCACTAACAACCTAGGCAAGAGTCAAGACTGTGAGTGACTTCATATTTCATTACCAGCTTGCACCTCTATCCACTGCACCGCACATTTGAAAGGGATTTCCAATAAACAACTTCAAAACTGCACATCTCTGGGAAAGATCCATACCTGAGGTAATGTAATAGGTCGGATTTGTAGCTCCTGTATTACTGATAGAATGTACACATGTAACTACTCTGCCTAGTCAGTTGGTGCAATCAGGTCCTATATTTTGTTATATAAATATCACCATGTGCCACCCTCAGCTTCAATTCCAGTTGTACATGGATGCAAAATTATGCCCAACATTGGAGGCTGAGTTGATGAGGCCCTTTACAAAAATCATTCCTTTGGGTGTACAAGTTTGTTTAAACTTAGTGGTTTCATTATTTAATATGACCAAAAAAGAGTTAGACTGATTTCTGACTGTTGTCTATGACTTTTCTATTCTATTGTTTTAGATGTCTAAAACTAAGCAATAATTTTATATATGTGAAGAGCCATTGTTTAGCTGGTACTATCATTAGTTACTAGAGACAGGCAGTTAAAAATGAAGATGAAATACAGTACACGGAGTAAAATATAGTAATTGTTTCTTTAGCCGTTATGCTGAAGTTGGAATTATGTAACATACTCACAAAATAGCAAATTGGCCTGTTTACAATATAGTCGGGATGAAAAAATCAGTGATTGGTTAATAATCCATAATAATGGAATGGTTGAAATGGTGAAATATGGCATTAGCAGCCTCTTTTAAAACAAATGTGGCTCATTAATTTATTAGCTTATTGATCCCAACAGTTTTAGCACCTTCCAAATACACTCTGCAGAGATATGTCAGCTTGGGCTAGATAACTATATCCTATTCAACTGCTACATCACAAAATACCAGGCCAGCTTTGAAAAGACATACCTTGCTCCTGAATATGCACAAAGAGGGTCAGAAAAGGGCTTTTTTTTTCTTTTTTTTACTACATTGCTTTAAATTATAGCAGCAGAGAAATGAGAAATGTGAAAGCCCTGTTAGGCCATCTTGTCATTTCTTCCGCCAGTACAGGACTGTGGATTTCTCTAAAAAGTGTTAGTGGTATCTATCACTTGCTTAGCTATGTTGTAGTTGAAGGAAATTTGTATAAATATAATAGAATGATGTTATCTGTATGTGTGGATATTGATTTTTTAAATAAAAATATTGACAACTGCAAAGGATAATATCAGCACTTGTAATATGTGATAAAATGACAGACTGTACTCTAGGCTGATTGTGTAGATTATGATCTGACACATTTTCAATATATTGTAATGAACTGGCTTTTGTTTATGTATACTACTGCCACCTACTGTACATAATCTAAAGAAAAACTGTATGCCATAGGCCCTAACAGTTGATGCAGTTTTGACTTAACATCTCCTTTAGGTCAAGAGACAAGAGCCTAGAATATTTTAGAGAAGGAGTTTCTGACTAGTTCCACAATACCACACGGAACTTCTGAACAGCCATTGAGCAGAATAGCAACAATCATGAAATCCTAGGTGGTTACTGATGTGTAGCAAAACATTCAGGTGCTCATAAAAATATGGAAGGTTGCGGTTATGGAAAAATTAACACACCAATTATGTACCAAGCAAAACAGACAGGACAGATACTTAGATATTTGGTTACCTATTATTCAGTACTCAAAGTACATTCACCTGCAAAAAAACGCAGCATATCTGTCCAATTTTTAAAAAATATTTATATTTGATAGACATACCTGGTCTGCTAAATGTGTCTGTAGAGATTTCACTCAATTGAATAAAATCACTAGAAACGACACAGATGATGCAATGAGGCTCACTCTGTAATATGGAAAGATTAGAAATATAATAGAAAAAAACAGAAAGATCTGATGACTATATTAGTGTCTAATGTCTCTTTATAACAAAAAAACTAACTCTTGGATTGTTTTGTTTCTGATATTTAAATGGCAAGGATTTGTCAACTTATTAAAACTTCCTAAATAAATAGTTTTAAAAAATGTTTGTTCTTAATTCCTGCAAGGATCTTCTCTTTCAGCCTCTCCTTTAATAACCTTAACAGCTATTTTAAAGTTATAATTTGTACTTCTGTTTTTGCCAGGTAATTTTCTAAATGTGAGTAACAGTCTGACTCACTTGGTATTCTCATAAAAGCATTTTTCCACTAAATGAAAAGCTGTTTCTCCTGGTTCCAGAGTTCTAATAAAATTAATTAATCTGAACATGGATTTATTAAACCTGTAATTAGTTTCTTACAGGTACTGTGGTTCACCTACATTTCTGATTATGACACTTTCTTGTGTGTCTTTTGAACTTTTTTGATTCTTTAATTGCTTGGCTAAACAGGTAGGGCCAAGAGCCCAGCCATGCCTTCATTATGCACCCAAAACTCTCATTAACTTCATTAACAGATCTGAGTGCATAAGGAATGCAGGATTAGGCTTCAAATAAAGAAGGTTTCTTCCAAATACTTGAAGGGTGAATACTCCAGGAAGGAAAGGAATTGTCTCTGGTGCTCCAGTTACAATACTCACTTTTGTCCAATATTTTGTAAAAGAAAATAGACTGAATATCAGAAAAAAAATAGTCCAAGGAGTGAAGTCTTCCAAGGGAAGTCGAACAGGACCAGAGCTGGGAATAGAACCGAGGAGTCCTGGCTACCAATCATCTGGTCTAACTATTAGAACACACTCCTAAGCTTGAGACAGCAAACGGTTAAAGGTTTATCAAAAACAAATTTATCTGGTTGATAAAGTGTTTAGCTGGAGTTGTTAACGTGTAGCACACAGCTGTTTAAATGCCAAATTCTTCATGTAAACGCTACAAGAGAGATTAATGTTGTGCTACAGTAAGTGATACTAAAGATCCTATTTATTTGAAAATTATATTTATGCTAGATTTCCATAAACTTTCACGTGAAGTCCTTATTGTCATACATACATGCTTCTGTGGCTTCAAACAGAAGAATAGAATGTGCAAATTCAAAACAAACAAACATTCTTTTCCTGTGGATCCATTCACCTCTCGAGAGATGTTCTTTCAGTGGTTGCAGTGAGGATCTTGATTATACCACTTAGATCTGCATGACATCTAATTGGTCTAGGCTGCTCTGTTTTGTGAAAATTCAGTCATGTCTCTCGTACATGTCTATTTTTTGTATTCCTTTTCCATTAAACTGGATTCCTTAGTATTTCTGCAGATATTGGTTTCCGATGAATGTCTAAATAAATTCAGCTGGTGTTCCTTTTTTGACTTGGACAGTTAATATGTTTTCTTACCGGTTTGTTTACAGTATCTCATATAGGATTCATAACCTTGTATAAAGAAAAGGAGTACTTGTGGCCCCTTAGAGACTAACAAATTTATTTGAGCATAAACTTTCGTGAGCTACAGCTCACTTCATCGGATGCATTCAGTGAGCTGTAGCTCATGAAAGCTCATGCTCAAATAAATTTGTTAGTCTCTAAGGTGCCACAAGTACTCCTTTTCTTTTTGCGAATACAGAATAACACGGCTGCTACTCTGAAACCTGTCATAATCTTGTATGTTTCCACAGTGCCTTTCCATTTTGGAGCAAATTCCTTCCCCACGCTTCTGAACCGTTTAAAATCTTTAAGTGCAACCATATCACTTACAGTTTTGGCTATTTAGAGGCAACAACCATCTTAGTAATTATTTGGCTGGTGTAATTAGTAAAATGATAGTATCACAAATAACTCTTGCCTTAGAGCCGTTAGGAGTCCAGAAAATAATCAGAAAAGTATTTAATGTGTTTGTGCACTCAGTGTAATTTGCTATTTCATAATGTATTATACATGGAAATTTCACTTCAGGGATGACTATTATGGAACAATAACTGGGCTGCAATAACTAGAGCACTTGCGGCTCGGCATGCTCCTAACATCTGTCTAGCCTTTATTCCAGCTGGTCCCAAGGGATGGCTCTAGCTCAGGACTATGACTTGTTCCAGTGACTGGGACTGTTAATGCAACACCCATTTCTGCAGCCGGAGATAGAAGGCATGAGATGTAGTGGAGGGCATTTTAGCAGTGGTTAGTCACTTTGAGAAGGCAGCAATGTGCCTGGGTGAAGAGATCATGCAGGCATGGTGAAGTGGAGACAGTTAATGCAGGCTTTGATAGCTGTGGATTCTCACTGCCTATATGCTGACCAGCAGATGTGGAGCAGAACCACAGGCACAGAGTGGGGGCACTACATCATCATGCAGACCTTGGATGACCGGCAGTGGGTCTTCCATCTTAGGAAGCAAACCTACATGGAGCTGTGTAAGGAGCTTTCCCTGACTTTCCAGCACCAGGACATGCAGAGGGAGGCCAGACCAATCCAGAAGTGGATTGCTATTGCCATCTGGAACGTGGCTATCCCAGACTGCTACAGGTCCATAGCTAACCAGTTTAGTGATGGCAAGTCAAGTGTTGTTGCTGTGGTGGTAGAGGTCTGTGAGGTAAATACTGCTGTGACTTACCCACAGGTGGTGAACATTGCTAATGTCCCCAAAATAATAGATGGTTTCGAGAGAATGGGATTGCCAAACTGCACCGTTGATGGCACACATGTGCCCATTGTCTGTCCTCACACATGGTGCATGTGAATATGTCAACCAGAGAGGATACTACTCATTATGATTAACCACAGAGGCAGGTTCATTAATCCTGGGATGCACCAGCAGCGTGCATGATACCAGGGTATTCTGGAGATCTGGTTTGCTTATTTGGACAAGAAGGGACTTTGTTCCTTCCCAATAATATGGATATCAACAGGTGTCTGTGCCCACTGTCAATTTAGAGGACCTGCCTATCCTCAATTGCCCTGGATCATGAAGCTGTACCCTGATTTAAGAGCACCTGGCAGAAGAAGGTTTAATTAAACACCGAGCAGTTGTAAAATGGTGGTGGAATGCACATTTATCAGACTGAAGGCAAGATGACACTGCCTAATAATGCATATAGATGCCAGTGTGTTCAACGCCATTGGTGTTACTAGGGGGTGCTGCACAGTGCACAACATATGCAAGGATAAGGGGGAGAGCTTTTGTCAGAAGAGGGTTGAAGACAGTGCTGCTGAAGACAGGTTCAATACAGGCAACAAGAAAGCGTGCCTCTAACTGGAGCTTGTCCAGGAGAGTAAGGGAAGTAAGGGATGCCCTGTGTGTCCACATCTTTGCTTTGCACAGGGAAATGTGATTGTGTAGAGTAATGTGATTTTTCCTGTACTATACATGTCCATTTATTTATTGTTACTTAGATTGTGAGTTCTTTGAGGTTGGGACTATCTTTTTGTTCTGATTGTACAGCGCCTAACACAATGGGGTCCTGGTCCATGACTAGGGCTTTTAGGTGCTATGGTACTACTATCACTAATATTATGAGAGTCTAATAAAAGCTTTAGTTTAAACTTCCTACCTCACTCTCGTTGCGCTGGGGTAGAGTGAACAAGGTACATCTGCCCATGCACACGTCCTTTCCAGAAATGCAGCAGTTAGCTCATTCCCCACCCTACCCTTGAACCGTCCATTGGCTGCACAACATGGTAGTACGAAGGAGAGTCAATTGTTGATAGCTGGACCAAGGCAGTCCATGCTGGGGGCTGGCCATCAGGCTAAACAGCTACTTGAACAGTTCCCTTTGTTGCTATTGGTCCTGCTCTCTCATCACCCTGTTGTGCTCAAAGTACTCAGACACCATTCTGTCCCTGTCCTGCTACAGCATTTCCGTTTGCTCTCACTCACAGTAAATGCCTTATTTCTACCGCAGAAATATAATACTGCAAGGCCAGATCCTGAAAGATTTTGAACACCTGCAAATCTCACTGAAATCCACTGGAAACTGCAGAGGTTCAGTACCTCCCAGATCCATAATTGTGCAGGGGCAGTGAAAAAAAAATGATTGATGGAAAATATTTACTAATTTTAAATTAAAAAATTAAAAAATAACAAACCTGAACTATCTGTAGATTGTGGCTGTGCATCAGATCAAATCAAGTGTAAATGAAATACTTCCCAACTCAGAATAGAAATTAAGCTATTGTTAGGATGTTCCTATGATCAGGAAACCCTGAATTCAGTGCAGCTAAGATCAGAAAACTTGTCCCACCAGAAGACTTTAAATTTATATAAGCAACTGAAGGCAAAGCCTGGCTTTCTCATACACCAGTCATCCTTTAACCCATTTCTTCAGCACTTGTTTTAGCAATCCCCCAGGAGAGTGAAGTTAGTGGTTTGATTTGTGTGCCTTTAAAGTTCAAAGCTGCATTGAACAAGAAGGGTCAAACTCAGTTGGCATAAGTAGGTGCAACTCCCATTTAATCCAAGACTGAATAGATGTAAGTAGCAAACCAAGTCATGATGATTTCACATTACATAATACTGTGATCATGGCTATGTCTTATTTATGTTGTGACTTCAGCTGGAGTTGCACCCGCTTGTACAAGTGACAAATTTGGCTTACAGCTTTAATTTCTGAAAGGTCCATTGAAATAAACTATCACTACACTCTGTAACTGCATTGCAATAAAGGATGCAACTGGTGAGCATCAAATAAGTTACAACTCAGAAGGTGAAGCAAAAGGAGAAAAAAAATCAAGTAAGGTACAGGCCCCTGCCCATCGCACAGAAGAAATCTCCAATCCATAATCAATCTAATTCACTGACTAATGAAACCCTTCAAAGCTAAATCTGCTTTAAATTCAACTGCTTTGGCTCCATTTGAAAATATGTTGCAACCCCCACTGGCAATCACCACAAACTGCACACTAGTTGAATTTAGAAAAGGGCTAGTAACTATCCCATTTTTGAATTAATAAAATAAGGGAATTGTTTCCTTAAAATCTTTCATGAGGAGTAAAATAATTCAAATGTCAGAAACCTCAAGTCTTCAGTGGGATTACTCATGTGCTTAGTTTTAAATATATGCTTAAGTGTTTTGCTGGGTCAGTGTCTACAAGCCACACTTGCCAACACAGGAAGTAAAAAAAGCCCACACACGTACATTATTAAATACAGGCTCATCAGCTGCACCTCTGGCCTGTAAACATGCATAACACTTAATCATCCTGCATTAATTAAGTTTAATAGATTAATTAAATAAAATCAAGTATTAATGAAAACAAAGCTGAAGTCAAACTGTGACAGAAAAGCATAATGTATCTGAAAGAAAATAATGTAAAATACAGACTTTACCATTTTTAAAATTAGAAATATGAGCTGTGGTGAGTTTTATAATCAGTATCTTTGTGCATTATGTTTTATTATTATGATTTTGTTTTATTTATGGTAGCACCTAGCAATCCCAGCTGAGATTGGGCCCACATTGTCGTAGGCACTGTACAAACTCATACTAAGAGTTGAAATTCCAAATAATTCTGTGGATTACATTATTTCTGATATCCTTTTATCTCTAAGACAGGGAAATTAGTACAAATTGGGTTTCTTTAACTCTAGTTTGTTTTAAGACTCTGTATAGTCATGCTGTGAATACAGGAGTCGATGAACTAAAAATGAAGTGATCATTTTTTCTCTGCAAACAGATATGGTATTACATTGCTGTCACTTTTTCTGCCTTTCTGTGTATTTGTCAGAACTAGCAGCACTGCAAATAGTAAGTGTCTTTCCTTATCAGATATGTATTGTTCCCAAGGACATGCTGATATCTGATTAGAACTCAAATTCTGCATTTGGCATGAGCTTTAGTACATATTCATTATTAACCCACAGAATCCAGTAATATTGTGGGGTCACTGAGCTAAAGGCATTTTACCTGTCAAGACCTTAGTTCAGAGTTCCATGTTTATCCTAAAACAGGTGATGGTATGTCACTGACACCTAAAACATAGCAGGCAGCTACGTGCATTACATTTAACTGTATATCTAACAATTTTAAACTTGTACACAAGCTGCTTCCTCAACCCTTGTCTGCAGTGTACAAAACCATAATCTCCCAAAATGGGCCTGTTATTGCACAGTATATGCTGTCAATTATGTTGTATGTAGCTTCATGGGACATATCTAGCAGCACACTGATAAAGCCCTGATGAACAATCTAATGTGACCCCAAGCAAACTAATGGTCCGATCTTGCAAGCCTTAGTGATGATAGAAAAGCGTCTGATTGCAGATTCTGGCCTTAAAACTATATATCAAATGTGTCTGCCAGCACTCGTATTTGCATTGCTTCATTTATTTTGGTTTTATGTCCCCCAGAGCCTATGCCAGGCTATAGGCACTTCACATTACTTAAGAGTTCACTAAAAAGTCTAAAAATTACCAATGCTTAATGGGCTGTCCAGGGATAACAACAGAAACTGGTCCCCCATTCCCAAGTCAGAAATCCATACCAAAATTCCACCACACCCTCAACCACCTTCACCTCAAATGTCTATGAAAAATTGTATAGGCTTTACTCAAAGTCTAACAAATAAGAGTTCTGGCGGACCAATGAGGTTAGCAGATTCAAGGTCTTGGAAAAGGGCCTGTCAGGAGCCCTGTCTCTATGCCCTTGCCTGTAGCTGCTACCTTCTGGACATCCAGAAGTATCCCAGGATCCAACAAACTCCAAGATGACAAAGCTGTACTGCAAATGGTCACCCTTCTGCCAACTGCAACCTGTGCCAGTTCTTCCATTTCCTTCCCTGCCTCTCACCATCCCCTCACGCTTATTGGGATTGAGCCACAGCCAGCTAGCCATTGTCCACTCCGAAATGTCATACAGACATTGAATAACTCATGCCACTGCACCAGCCAAGTCAGATTTGATAGAGTTGTAGAGATGGAGATGCTGGATGAGATTAGATTTAGCAGGGGAAACACAAAACTCTGACCAAGCTTTGTTAAGCAGAGAGGAATCAGTTTTCAACTATTTTGCTTTGAAATACATGCATTTGTGATATTTAAGTCTACTTACACATGGGGATGAACAAACTGGCCAGATGACAACTGAACTGAAATCAAGCCCTATTTGAAATTTTTTTTTCTTTTTCTTTTGCCTCGAGGCTATCTTCAGCCAGGACCTGAAGACAGAAGTCTCTTGAGAACCTTTCAGCTCATCTTCTGCTGCAATATCTCCATCAGAGCAAGTGAGATTTTTCTTCTCCACCCACTGTTTTGAGTAAAAGCACTGGTTGATGCAAAACAAGACTGATACCCTCCCTGACCCCTGTGCAAGCACAAGAATTACACTTGAGTCTCCAACATGACAACGCAAACAATTACCATTAGGCTAGGAGGCTGGTTCCATTTGTCTCTTTTCTCTAAGATTTCTGTATGACAGCAGCTTGTTTTTTACTTGGCATCTGTTTTCTGCTATTGATAGAAATGTGCTATGTTATCAGCAAAATCACCAAGCAAGTGGCATTTTCTGTACTTCTACATTTGTTGTTCAACTGCACTTGTCAGATCACACTTGTGCTTCTGGACTAATCCTTTGCTAAAGGAGGGAGAAAATACTTATCTCTGCCTGCCTCCTTCTTCTCTCATCTCAACGGCCTAACTCTTTGTCTTCTGGAAGGAAATCTATTGCCTGCAATAGCTCTACTGTAAGCCAGGTAAGTTTTTCTGAGATGCCTAACATGCTCTTGATGGCACAGAAACTCCTTGTGAATGCGATCATTTATTAAGTTCAGAGTGACTTGTATACGTCCCTGTATTGCTTGGTGCAAGAGAAAATTGAGGAAGATGTGTATTTTAAAATACTGTTTTTCTCTTGGTAAACATAAAATATCGTTTGAGCAACCAAAGTGGATATTATTGAAAAACAAATATATTTGCCATTTGCAGACTTGTGTCTCTCAGGCATCATGTGATGGGGGGTTTAAAGTGCATGGCATTGTTGCAATAATTAGGAAATCATGTTCTAAATCTAATTTTTAAAACAGGATTTTTATTCTTCTTTGCATAGCAATGCATGCAGATCACTATGTAACATCTTGAACCTAGTAATGTAGCAGTCTTCTGCACCAGACATTGTCTTAGTAAACCCCAGACAGTTGGGTTCCAATAACCTTACAGTCTGATTTAAACCTTCAGTTCTGAGTTAACCTGTTTATGAGTCGCAAATATTCCAGAGTGAAGGTACCTGTTATGCAGCTGGACAATAATAACTTCACTGCTTCTAATGGAGTAGTAATGGCCAACACCAGCACAGTAGGTATAGTGGAAGACTGGCAGTGAGGGAACCCTTAACCCTTGAAATACTGACATTGTATAGACTTCCAGAGAAATTAATAATTTAGGAGAATTAAACCTTTGGAGACTGTACTCTGCTGTGCCCAGGTATTGAACACACGTTTCATAAAATCAGCCGCTGTGTAAAGACTGATATCTAGATACCAACAGATAAAATAAGAATGGATTTCCTGCTTGGAATCTGAATATATTTGCTTTTGTAGTTTGGTCAGACTCCTAAGAATACACTTTTAACTGCTGTATGTGAGGATTTCACTCGCTGATGCCCACTGAAGCCTATGTGAGCTACACAGCTATCACCTGAGCTGTGGAACAGATTCAGGCAAATTATATAATTGCCTTCATTTTTCATAGGTAGTGTTAGAAGTAAAACAACACCAAAAATGTTTTTCTTTTGCTAATTTAATCCCTAAACTACCAATGTGGCCTCAGATTGGGGATCAGATGTACTCTTTCTTTCAGCCCTCCATTTAAACAGTTCATGTCCCTGGCTGCCAAAGCAGGTGTTTGTGTTTCAGTTTGAAATTCTGCATCCGATGAAGTGAGCTGTAGCTCACGAAAGCTTATGCTCAAATAAATTGATTAGTCTCTAAGGTGCCACAAGTCCTCCTTTTCTTTTTGCAAATACAGACTAACACGGCTGTTACTCTGAAACCTGCTAATTCTGAGTGTCACACTTATGGGCACTTTCAGGCAATGCTGATCTGTTTTCTTCTCTGCAAGGGATGTCCCCTTTTAATAAGGTTTCAAGGAAGGAACAATCACAATAAAAAGTTCATAAGGTTCTCATATCAGGGCCCTGGTTCAGAAGTCTCAGCTTGAAGTCCACAAGGCAAAGCCTCTGGTTAGGCTGGTCTCCTAGAGCTTGAGCAGAAAAACTACCAACACCTACTGTAGCCTTCATGGCTTTTACTTCCCTCTCTCTTGCTCAGCTTTCTGTCCAAATAGCCCAGCCCTTCAGTGGAGCTGGGGCCTCTTGATTATACTCCCAGGCTGCCCCGGCCCTTAAAGAGGTAGTATACCCCTTCACAAGGATGTTATTTAGGACACTGATGCCCTGGAAGATGTGGGATTCTAGGGCAAACTGGCTAGAAGACCAAGTATCCCACTAAGAGATGGATGAGAAACCACAAAAGAGTGCTGCAGGATAGTGAATGACAACAGCACCATGAGGGCTGCTCTTGGACTATAAAACCATTCCAGTAGTGCTAAAGAAAAAAGGCCATATTTTGTCATTCTTAAGCTAGCAAGACTGCTATTGAAATCAGAAGGATGTTTGCCAGATGGAGGACTGCAGAACCTGGCCCAAAATCTTTAATGGCTTTTTAGCATTATATGTTCAGTTTCTGTGCCTCTTTTCTCTCCTTTATTTATGTTAGGCAATTTTAGCATGTCTTCTCAATGTGGTGTTGAAAGGACAGAAGGACAGGAATTCTTTGCTTCAGTCTTCACGGCTGAGGATGTTAGGGAGATTCCCAAACCTGAGCCGTCTTTTGTAGGTGACAAATCTGAGGAATTGTCACAGATTGAAGTGTCACTAGAGGAGGTTTTGGAATTAATTAAGAAACTTAACAGTAACAAGTCACCGGGACCAGATGGCATTCTCCAAGAGTTCTGAAAGAACTCAAATGTGAAATTGCGGAACTATTAACTATGGTTTGTAACCTGTCCTTTAAATCAGCTACTGTTCCCAGTGGCTGGAAGATAGCTAATGTAACGCCAATATTTAAGAAGGGCTCTAGAGGTGATCCTGGCAATTACAAACAGTAAGTCTAACGTTGGTACTGGGCAAATTAGTTGAAACAATACTAAGAATGAAATTGTCAGACACATAGAAGAACATAAATTGTTGCTCAAAAGTAAACAGGTGTTCCCCAAGGGTCAGTCCTAGGACCAATCCTATTCAACTTATTCATAAATGATCTGGAGAAAGGGGTAAACAGTTTGTAGACAATACTAAACTGCTCAAGATAGTTAAGACCAAAGCAGACTGTGAAGAACTTCAAAAAGATCTCACAAAAACTAAGGATTGGGCAACAAAATGGCAAATGAAATTGAATGTGGATAAAGGTAAAGTAATGCACATAGGAAAAAATAACCCCAACTATACATACAATATGATGGGGGCTAAGTTAGCTACAACTAATCAGGAGAAAGATCTTGGAGTCATTGTGGATAGTTCTCTGAAGACGTCCACGCAGTGTGCAGCGGCAGTCAAAAAAGCAAACGGGATGTTAGGAATCATTAAAAAAGGGATAGAGAATAAGACGGAGAATATCTTATTGCCCTTATATAAATCCACGGTACGCCCACATCTTAAATACTGGATACAGATGTGGTCCCCCATCTCGAAAAATATATACTGGCATTAAAAAAAATTCAGAAAAGGGCAACTAAAATGATT
Source organism: Natator depressus (assembly GCF_965152275.1). NCBI lineage: Eukaryota > Metazoa > Chordata > Testudines > Cheloniidae > Natator > Natator depressus. The sequence goes on along the minus strand of NC_134244.1, from coordinate 45,682,995 downwards.
AGGGGTTTGGAACGGGTCCCATATGAGGAGAGATTAAAGAGGCTAGGACTTTTCAGCTTGGAAAAGAGGAGACTAAGGGGGGATATGATACAGGTATATAAAATCATGAGTGGTGTGGAGAAAGTGAATAAGGAAAAGTTATTTACTTGTTCCCATAATATAAGAAGTAGGGGCCACCAAATGAAATTAATGGGTAGCAGGTTTAAAACAAATAAAAGGAAGTTCTTCTTCACTCAGCGCACAGTCAACCTGTGGAACTCCTTGCCTGAGGAGGTTGTGAAGGCAAGGACAATAATAGGGTTTAAAAGAGAACTGGATAAATTCATGGAGGTTAAGTCCATTAATGCCTATTAGCCAGGATGGGTAAGGAATGGTGTCCCTAGCCTCTGTTTGTCAGAGGATGGAGATGGATGGCAGGAGAGAGATCACTTGATCCTTACCTGTTAGGTTCATTCCCTCTGGATACCTGGCATTGGCCACTGTAGACAGGATACTGGGCAGTATGGCCATTCTTATGTTCAGAGAGTGGTCACGCTTTATCCCCAAATAAGTATGGAATGGTTCAAGAACAATTGGCTCATTGTTCAGAAGGATCTGCAGCTGTCGATGAGCTAACTGGTTGGCAAGGTGGAAACAAGATGACACTGTGGTCAGTGCATTTAGTTTAAGTCACCACTCTGTAAAGTATTTGGTCAAGGTCAGATGACAGGCAAGACCACAGCTCCTTCTGGTTACTGCTAAGCAGATGTCATAAGTGTACATGAGCATAGTGGCTGAGGTAGGCAGCAGGTCAGCTCTGTGTGTGTGTGTGTGTGTGTGTGTGTGTTAAAGAGCACAGGTGATACATCTGGATTCTCTTTTGGGAAATGTATTAAACGATACTAGTTTTTAAGACAAGTTTCTTGCTCTTGGATTGTGTTATGTCCTTATTATAAAACTGTTTTTGCCATAGGTTTCCATGCAGTTTCCTTAGTTACAACCTTGCATGTGTTCTGGTATCCAGGTCAAGCAATACATCTTTGCCATGAATGTTCGGTCATATTTACCAATTTGAAGCCGTTTGTGTTGTCGTCACTGTACCTTCAGAAAGCTCTGATTCATTGTTTGCTGTTCTCCAAAAATGTGGACTTGCTTGGCTTTTATCTATGACACATGTCTATGAAAATGACTTTTTTACATTGCCTTTATTGACAAGTGGTGAAGGATATGTAACATGTTACAAGCGTGCAAATAAGAATGCTAATACAACCCACAGATGCATGTGTCCCCCTCTGCATCTGATCCACAGGAGCTGTGGTTCTGCTACAGCTCTCAGCTCCAGAACCTAACCTTTTCTCTGAGGCTGTAGAAATTCATGCATTCAGCTTCAGAGGTCCCCAGTTCAATCCCCAGTGTTCATCAAGATGGTGGCTAATATCTGTATTAAGTTTCTAGGCGTGCCCAGTGTGAACTAGGGTCTAAATTTTCAATCTACTGTAATCTTTAAAATCTTATTACTGAAAATAACTTGATGTGTAAACTAGCTATAACATTTTCTCATTACCATGTGTTACCCACTCCTCTTTCACAAATTATATGAAAAGACTTATTACTGCTATTACACTTTTATTGCTGAAGTGTTTGACAGATATTAACTAAAACCAATAATGATATTTATCCCCATTTTACAGACGGGAACCTCTGTATGTGAGTTTCAAATGACTTGTACAAGTTGCACCAAGTAAGTAGCAATGCTGGAATTAGAACTCTAGCCCCTATTTCCCATTCTCTGTCTAATAGATCAAGTGCAATAAAAAGAAAGGATAATCCAGGGTTTAGGATGTTATCTTGGAACTCAGAAGATCTGGATTTGATTCCCTGCTCTCCGATAGACTTCCTGTGTGTCCTTGGGCAAGTCACTTGATCTGTCTGTGCTTCAGTTCCCCATCTGTAAAATGGGGATAGTAGTATGTCCCTACCTCACAGGAATGTTGTGAAGATAAACACACAAGATTATGAGGCATGCAGATACTGCAGTAATGCGGCCATGCAAATACCTTGTGATGGTTCGTGGGATATCCCCTGCCTCCAGTGTGCTTGTGATAACTGGGTGTTAGCTCCCTAACACTACCAGCCACTAAAGCACTCTCCTCCAGGCACCCATCCCCTATCATCCAGTCCCAGCTTCTGGCAATTGGAGGTTTATGGACACCCCAGAGCATGGGGTAACATCCCTGACCATCTTGGATAATAGTCCAATAATTATTTAATTATTTTTGGAACTCAGTTATACTTTCGGCCTTCATAACACCCCATGGCAGTGAGTTCCACAGATTGAATGTGCCTTGTGTGAAGAAGTATTTACTCTTGTTTTAAACCTGCTGCCTATTGATTTCACTGGGTAGCCCCTAGCTCCTGTATTATGTGAAGAGGCAAATAACACTTCCTTATTCAAATTTTTCCATACTATTCATGATTTTATAGACCTCTATCATATCCTCCCTGTAACCATCTCTTTTCCAAGCTTAAGAGTCGTTCTAAGCTATCATCATATGGAAGCTATTCCATATGCCTAATGATTTTGGTTGCCTTTCTGTGTACTTTTTTCCAGTTCTAATATATTTATTTGAGATGGGGCAACCAGAAACTTCCCAAACCCTCTGAAAGAAAACCTCTATTCCACCCTTTTAACAGACTGTGCGTTATCTGTGTGCATTGTTTTGTTCAGATTATGACCCAATCCTACAAATCTGGCAAAATTAGGTTAGTTCTCATGCTGTTAGTGTAGTGGCTACTTAATGCATTATCTGCCTCCATAATGTTTGTCCTGAGCCAAATCTGGCATATTATAGGATAGGATGCCTGTGAGGAATAGGTGTCTATTGATGCCATCCAGCCATTGTGTTTTATGACTCCCAGGGAGATAGAGGTCTTTTCCATCCTGCTTGCATTGGGTCAAAGTCAAAGATAATTCTCAGAGGGCGGCTCGTAGGCATTCAAAGCAGATGACCATACCAACTTAGAGGTGTTGGGCAACCATTTGAGGGAGCAGGGCCTGTTAGAAAAGGATCTCTTCATTTGACTTGAATTCATAACATTTGATTATTTCAATCATTTGGAGATGTTCCATCTGAAAGATGTCCAACTTCTTTTCAATCTTGACAAATACAGTCAATGTTTCAGTCCCATAGAATACTGACCACCAAATCATTATTTCTCCTCAGCTTCACCTCTCTGCTTATTAGGATGTTCAGTTTGCAAAAGATGCTCTTCATGAGGTGTCCCTTAACGGATGATGCTTTTGCAGTGTGGGTTTTAAGTTCTTTTCTAGATGCCACCCTTGTTATCGACAACAGAACAGAGGTAAATTAAATCACCAACAAACCTGGCAATGTTTAAATCAAGAGTGGATGTTTTTTCTGGTTAGAATTTCCCTGAAATAATTCTGTTTTATAGCCTGTATTATGCTGGAGGTGAGACTAGGTAATCACAATCATTCCTTCTGGCCTTAGAATCTAGGAAACCTTCATGACAGTTGTTCCAATAATTTCAGTCTGCAGGATCAAGCCCCTATAGATTTTAAACTACTTGGGGGTAGGGCTAGTATCACTATTTTGTTCTGTATAGGTCTCAATGCACTGTCTGTGGTCAGCCACTGAAATTATCGTAATAGCAACACTTCATTTCCCCAATTCAATTCTAATGAGAAAACTGGCAAATTCTACTTTTGCCTCAAGGAAGATAGAAAATGATGTTTAACGCATCCAAAGTACAAAGGTTAAGTAATACCATAATAATTAGGTGATCATTTACATATTAACAAGTTTAGGGGGTATATTCTCCACTAAGTCCATGTGTGATTACTCCTGTTGACATTAATGGGAATTCTGTGCGTGGAATGAAGAAAGAATATGACCATTAGTAGTAATGCAGATTGAAACAAATGTCCAAAACATAGCTTTTGAAGAAAGGGCCATTCATGCAACTCTTTGCTCTAGTGTCTGAGTATCACATGCAATTAATGACAAAAGGATACTTCTTCATTATAATTATTTGGTATCTAAATGGAGAAGCTGGATAAATATTAACTAAAAATTGCCATTAGAAATGTAGCAAACACTTCAAAGCAGATATAAAATACATTGAGCTTGGCTATAGAGTAGTAGCCCATGAGAGCAAGCTGGGAAGAAAAAACTTCAGTGTAATTTGGAAAACACACTCACAAACATGAAAAATGATTGAAAAATTGATAAAAATGTTGTTGGTTCGTCACTGACAGATACATGATGGTATGTTGAGTTGGAGACAAATTATGAGTACCATGAGGTATGAATGATCCCTTAAACAACAGCAGAAATAAATCCCTGACTGCTATGTCATCACAGTGCAGCTGGATGTGCAGCAGCAAATGAAATGTGTAAAACTATGTATGTGGATTCTTAAATATGGCTCAACTCTTCTTCACTCAGCTGACCTCTCAACGCATTTCATTCCCCCCCCCCCACACACACACACGCACCTCACACCCCCTTACTTTACCCAATCAGGTGTAAGGGTCCCTTTCATTTACTCCTACCACATACACCCTGCTCCTGGAACCCCCCTTGTCTCTTCATTGATACACTCCTCTTTCACATCACTGCTTTAATACTCACTTCTTTCATAAGACCTATAAACTCCAAACTTCCTCCTTCATAAAGTGATGAGACAATGGTGGAGAAGAATGAAACAAGACAGACAGTGAACGTGCCTTTCATTGCTATCCTTCAACCACCTTTTTATCTCTTTAGACAGTAAGATTTATTCTGTACATAACCTCACAAATTGCAGTCCACATACACCTATACATTGGAAAATAAATTCTACTAAACTTTCTTGCACACCCATAGATAGATTAGGCCTTGTCTAGATTAGAGTTTCTGGTCTTGTTGAACTGGAATTAACTGACGGGGGGAAATTCAAATCAATGACTTCAACAAAAGACCACACTGAGGCATGATCAGTCAACTAGGATTATGAACTGGTATCCAAACTCCCCACAAACCATAATCACAAAGGAAAGATCCTCATTTCACACCACCATTTAAATGGCAAGGTGACATCAAGTCAGGATTACCCTGGAGCAGTAGAGGATACACAGATAAACACACAGGTAGCCAGCAAAGCAGTGTGGGATACAGAGTGGAACATGGATTCATTCCATGGCATCTGCCATGGAACATGGGTTCATCCACACCTGTTATTTAGAAGAACACTACACATAACTGAAAACTGCAATGATTGAATATAATTTAGGCTGATTGTTTGTCATGGTAAAATGTCAAAATACCTGTTGCTTTGTCATAACAAAAATGCAAACGTCATATTTTAAAAAAAAATTAAAATACAGACACCCACAGGGTGAAATCCTGGCCCGGTAGGAGTAATTAAACGGTATGATTACATTTAGTAGTGTGCCAAGCCACACTCCAGGACTGTCACTGCACTATAGCAGTATCCACACGGGATGTTACTGCGCAGCAAGCTGAAGCTCTAAAGATTTACACCCTAGGTTGCCACACAGTAATTTGCTGTGTAGACAAGACCTGAGTCCCACTGAAGTAATTTAAGTAAATGTTTACAAGATAAAGGCCTGGTGTTTAAATATGTATTTACTAAGGGTGAAAATTTGCAACTCTGACTCATGTTGACTATTTGTAAAGTATTGCTCAACACAAGTGAGGGGTGGCAGAATAAATAAATAAAATAATGGGCCCTAATAAAATAATATAGTTCTCTATATATGTGAATTTTAAAAATCATTTTAGGAAATACCTGTTGTTGTTTCAGTATCTTCAGTGAATGAAGTTAATGTCTCTTTCAACAAGGGCTCCCATTTGAGGTCTTGATTCTGAAAATCTTTACTACCTCATCAAAACCTGAATGATAAACATCTTGTCAGTGGAAACTGACACTGATGCGGTGTTAACAGGTACTATTATGAACTTGGCCAACTCATCACTTGTTCCTTCAGTTTAATACTCTGGAGTCTATTCTGTTTATTAACATTTAAAACTGAATCTTGATTTACCTACAAAAAAGAATAACTGAAAAATGTAAGGAACAGGAAATAGAAATCTGGCAAATTCCCAAATCGGAAAACTTAGTTTAAAAAATTATAACTCAGCATTTCCCTCTTTTAGTGCTTAGATTTTGAGAATGATATGATAGATAACTATGTGGTTATCACTTTGCAGCCTTAACTGTTTTTTTAACAAAGTTTTTTGTTTTTACATATTATAAATGCTGCCAGACAACACTTGACGTCATGCTTACCCATAACATATTCAAAATGTCACTTTCTTGGCAGTAAAAAACTTGTGCCTAGAGAAGCTAGTTTGAATATGATCATTCATAAGGTTATATGTAGTGTTCTCTATAGTTGTAATCATACTAAAACAAAATCTTAAACCCACCAGGAGTATATAGAATTTTGACTATCAAATGTCAACCTAGCCTGCAGAAATGACAAAGTACTTCAAACGGACAAAATACTTTTAAAAAATAAAGGGCTCTCACTGGAATTCAAAATCCTGGTTTATTTTCTCCAGCAATACTCTGTCTTGATCACCGCAATTACTGTTTACTTTAACAGCTTCCCCTGTACTTTAAGTTTAATGGCACTGATGCAATATTGTGTATCGTTACCCTTTTACCTGGCAATAAAGGAACAGGAAGGTTCTCATAAGTAAGCTTTAAAAATGTGACTAACAAGTTTTTTCTTAAAAAGAAAAGGAGGACTTGTGGCACCTTAGAGACTGACAAATTTATTTGAGCATAAGCTTTCATGAGCTACAGCTCACTTCATTTTTCTTAAGTTATTTTTTGCACTTATGGAGTACACTGGTGTTAAGGTTTTACAGGCTTTTGAGTGAAATTCAGCTGTGTCTGAATTCCAAATTCCCCAAGCTTAAATCAAATTCTTGCTGTGTGCTTCCTCAAGAAGACCCTGGTGTGTGTTCTGAGTGTGCATATTTGTCTTCTTTCATTGCTATTTGTATAGCTTTTTCTGAACTTTTTTTAAGGATGACAGTGTTTACATTTGGCCTACTTTGGCTATTAGATTCTTATTATGCCCATGATTGACTCTTTCCGAGGATGCCATGTAAAAGGCTTTAAGTCTGTTAGATGTGTTATTTAAATATTTGATTTCTTCCATTAGTTCATCTTCATCCCATTTCTCCTCTTTGGGAGCTTACAGCAGTAACTTGAAATATCTTAAAGACCTACAACCTTCCGGATATCGAATGGGACTAACATGGCTACAACCACACTACATTAAACAAAGAAGTGGTATCTAAGGAGAAGCTAACTATGCCATGTTACAGGTCTCAGTCAGCCATAGTGGGGTTTAGGTAAAAGCAGCAGCCTGGAAAGGGTCAAAAGATCCCTGCCAATCACATGGTTCAATAAGGTACACAAAGCAGAGGAAGCTGGGGGTTGGTCCTTTCCCCAGGACTGATTGAGGCAGGGAGGCCTGTGGGGATTCTGACCAGTGCTTTTGTTTGAGGAGTTTTGTTTTTGTTCTATTATTGCTGTGAACTTTAAGCAACGCCCTGAGGAAAGGCTTTAAAAAGTACTTGAGTATGGAGTTGTTTCCCTTCCCCTAGCTAGTAAAACAGTCGACCGGCATGCACTGACCATGTCTCTTATCACATCAGTCCCATCTTCTTGGTGCTGCCAGTGATGTGAGCCGTGAAGCTTCATTTGTCCATTTTTCCCATAAGTGTTTCCATGCCTTTTCCATATTTCTCCCTGCATTTGGAATGCCTTCCTTACTTTAGTCTGCCAAGCCACTCTCCTTTTCTCATTTAAATCCCTTCTGAAAGCTCGTTCCTCCATACCCACAGGAGGTGAATCACTAAGATCAGAACAGAATGTGAATCCCAGCTGCCCCATGAACTCACTTCCAGAATGCTAATTCCTTCAGTTGCCTTATGGCATTCCCCAGCCACTGACCTGCCCCAAATTACCCCTCCCAATAGTCCCACCACTGGCTCACAGTGTAATCACACACCCAATTTACAGGTGTACATCTTGGTGGTTCAGTAAAAAGTTCTGCTTTTTTGAAGTAACGAAGGTAAAATGGTGACTCGTGTTGAAAATGGAAATCTCAACAGACTTTCTCATGGTATTTAATGTTTGGGGAAGTTCTATGGCCTGCGTAATACAGGAGGTCAGACTAGATGATCACAGTGGTCCCTTCTGGCCTTGGAATTTACACATCTATAAATATAATAGTTGCAATAGAGTTTGAGCTATGTTAGTTACAATAGGGTGCTATTCAAGAAATTCTGATGTGTCCAGCGGCTCTCACTAAGGGAGAGAAGCCTGACTGGAGCTAGGAACTGAGTAAGACTGTGGCTGGCTGCTCCGAGTCTTCCAGGAGGGAAGGTAGGCCTGACACCAGAGTGGTTGGTTTTCTTAGCAATTTGCTGCTGGTGGTTGAGTCAGCCATAGCCGGGAGTGCTGCAGGGGAAGGGGTGGGTCTGACAGCTGAGCCTAGAGGGAGGGGAGCAATAATCTCAGAGGCCCTGAGACTTTGGATCCTGCCACCTCAAAGGAGGGGACTGAACATTCATAATGACCTGGCCAGATGGCTAATCCAGAAGTCACCAGAGCTGATTGGAAACTCTTTGGGGAAAGTAAGGTAGTGCAGCTGCAGCACAGTGCCCTGCCATGAGGAAGCGTACAGGAGGCAGTGTCCTGATGGCACCAAGTTACAAAATTTGCAAATGCAAATGTAACACCGACAGACCCCAGTCATCAGCCGGCAGGATCAAACCTGGGACCTCTGAAGCTAAATGCATGAGCCTCTACTGCATGAGCTAAAAGCCACATGGCCCTTACCTAAGACTGTGGTAGACTCATTTATCTCGGTGCCACCTGAAGGGACAGAGCACCATACCCAGAAGGTGTGTGGGTTACACAAATACAAAATCTCTCAGAGTTTAGTATTGTTTGGATCCCCTACTTACAAATTTCTGAATTGCAAGCAGGCCACACCATACATTTGGTGTGGGTTTTTTGTTTTGTTTTGTTTTTTAATTTAAATAGTTGTGGAGAACCTCTTATGGAATGCTGAATGATAGACACTGAGTCAAAGCATGTTGACTAGCAAAACTTATAAGTAGTATATGGCTGGATGGTGAAATTTTATTTCCATGTGACTAGGCAATTGAACATGAGTAGTGTAGCTAGAAATCAAAATAGGATATTTTTCCGAAGTGATTAAGCATAAATTCTTCACACTGCTGAAACATTTTTGAGCTCATTCAGCCATCTGATAATCTGATTGGATTGCCGCCAGAAGCTAGCTCAACAGGCTTGGGTGTGTGTTAGCAATGAACAAATTATTGATGGAATGTGAAATTTTAAGAAAAAGTGTCTGATTTTTTTTTAAACACAAATGATTGAAATCCCATTTAAAAGCAAACTCACAGGGCAGCATTCAACAACAAAAGAGAGGGGCAACCACAAATACCCAGCATTTCTGCATGTACTAGTGTCTGCAGTATAAATGTTTGTGTACTGCGCTCAAGTATGCTTTTATAGACAAGAAAATAACCAAAATATTCCATCTAATACAAACCAGGGAAAATCTACCTTTCCTCTCATCTAAGATGGACTTCATGTTCACAGCTGAGTTTGGCAAAGCTAGACTGAAACATACTGTACTATCCAGGGCTCTGTGTATTCTATCATCTGCAGGTGCAACATACAGAATCATGCTTCAGAATCCAAGCTTTCATTAAAAAAAAAAATTATAACTGAAGAAAGCCTTAAAAAACATGAACAGAATGGAAACTGATACAATCTTGTCTTACTAGGGAGAGAGATTAGGAATTAGAGACCTAACAGGTCTACAGATAGGACTGAGGTGTGTGTCCCATTCATTTCAAAGTCTGAAACATAAAGATGACAATTTAAAAGTCAACAACTTTATTCACTACTGATTATTTTAGAAGAAACGTCCAGCTAACAAGCCTGTCCCCCAATGCCAGACTGCCTCCCACAATCATAATTTCATTGGCAGATCTCCAGGAGCCAAAACCCTATCTGCCCCATGTTCAGCAGTCAAAACCTTCAATTTCCCTCCAACCAATATTTGACATAATTGTGTTCACATGAAAATTTTGATCTAATATTGGCATACTGCTATTGCTGATTCTCCCCCTTACTTCTTCTCTCTGCCAAATTGAATTAAAGTAAATTAAAAGTAAAAAGTAAAAGTAAATTCCACCAATATCTTCCAAACGTTACTTTTCTAAGTAAGCAATAGCTGTAGTTGCCATAGAGATGTTACAGAATCACAATGGGGGACAGGTGTTCCACTTTATCTCAAGGCTCAAATGCCCTCCCAGTAAAGATCATCTCTAATAACACTTGGGCAGTGCCATTAAAAACATTTTGAACCCCTGGGCTTGACAGTTTCACTTCTACTGATGAGCTGAGTTTCTGAGTTGCTAGGTTATCCCATGATTCAGCTGGTGAGTTGTCAGGCTGTGGTACCTATTTAAGGTTCAGTATCTTGCTTTCATTCTTACACTGTCTCCTGCGTATGGTATTTTCCTCCACATTTTCAGAGTCCATTCACTGTCCTGGTTAACGTGATTTTTTTCATCCAGGTTTCAGCAGAGTTATTTTTTAATACAGGCCAAGTTTCAAAATGATCACACTCTGGTGTTTAGGGATTTCTCCCCACTCTTCATATACTGGAGTTTTCATCCCACAAGCAGCAGTTTTTATTTTGTAACACAGACATTCTGCAGAGAATAAGGAAGCTAGTTTCAAGGTGTTATCACTTTTGCTGGTACAAGGAGCCTCTTTGCCTTTTAGCTATTTAGTCAATGGAGGTGAGCACCGGGAATTTAGAAGAACGCCTAAAAGACATTTGTTATACATCATTTGATCTGCTTCCCCAAGCTTCAGTATTAATTTTTCTCCTTTTGCTCTGCTAGTTTCCTTTGGTTTCATTTCTTAATGGTAATGCTCAGTTTTGATTTACATTTTCAGTTTAGGTCAAGAAACTTGTGTTAGAAGTAGCATTTATAGACTTTAAAAAAAATCTGAGCAGCTGGGCAAACAAATTCACAGCAAATTCTTGATCCTTTTTAAAGACTGGGTTTGTGTGTCCCACCATAGTTCATAGTTCTATTGGGTTTTTTTAGAAGTATTTCTTTTGAATTCCTACTTCTTAAACAAAACTGATTCATTATGTGTAAGCATCTAACATGCATAAGACACTCACCATCACCAGAGAGCTGTTAGTCAAGATCATATACCTTAAATTAAATAGACTGAACGTTGCCTCAGTCCCCCAAGGACAGTACCATATATTATAAAAGCTATGCAATATAATCTGCAGTATAAAGGAAGAGGAGAAACAGCTTTAGTTTAACACTATATTAATAGATGTAATTCTCTAGGATGGTCCTTTTGTTCACTACAGCAATTAGAATGGCAATAAGATTCTTACACATCAGCTGGTTGGAACTAGCCTCTGGATATAAAGTAGTGGAGGACGTTGTTATGGACTCAAGGTACTGTGCACTCAGGACCCAATCGAGCAAAGCATATAAGCAGACCTGGATTGTTGCCAAAGTGCACAATGCCTTGCAAGGTTGAGTCCTAAATTCCCAAGCAAAATAATCACTCAAGACAATGAATCAGGCAGTACAGATGAATTGTGTAGTACAGATCAGGCCATAAAAAAACAGAACAAGAAAAGGCTACTTGGCCCAACAAGCCTGTTCCCCTTAAGTTTACCACCTCTTTGCTTTGCAGTTGTTTCCTTCTTTCTCTATAACGGCCAGTTGACTCAAACATAGTATACAGTAACAGTAATTGCTTCAACAGGTCTACTTGTCCAATCTCGTCCATAAGTGTTACTGCTTGAATGAAACAGCTGTGCTTGAATTCCAAACTGGTGCTCAATTTCAATTATGTGGGCCCAGTCCTGTTCCCACCTCAATCAATGGAAGTATTGCCGGTTGACTTGGGTGGGAGCAGGAGTGGGTCATTACATTACATCCTGCATTCTGATCCCCTTTCTAGCATGAACGGTTGTTTCATTCCTCTTTATCATAATTTTGAATACTTCCCCTAGGAAACTCTGGTACTTTCTCTAAAGATTGGCTCAACCTCATTAGGGTTTCTTCATAAAATATACATACTTTTATCCTGGAAGTATATTGGTTATCCTACATTATGCTGACTCCAGGGCAATATTTCCTATAGAAAAGTGATCAAAGCAAAAACTGAACAAAATATGCACAGTCTTAGATCAGTAACAATTATTTCTAATGATTAAAACTCTTAGGGCTGGATAACTGGTATAAAACCTCAGAACTGCTGTATGCTAGGATATTATGCCATATATTCTGTCCTAAAACCTCTTCTGTTCATTAAAGGGTGATATCCACCCCATGCAGAAGGCCAGTACAAGAATTATGCACCACTTAATTCTCACTTAATAGGGTGGTGCATAGTCTAATGCATAGTCTCTGTACTGGCTCTCTGCACAAGGGTGAATTTCACCCTATTGTACATAAGAGTAAAATAGAATTTATATATCAAAGGCTTTTCATCTAGGCTACAGCTGCACTTTGGTCAATAATATTCAGCAGTTACCATTAATGTCTCAAAATTGTCCAAGTATCTGCACTGATTGTAGTCTCAACCTGGTGCTGCATATTTTGCATAGCTTTTATTTTGATACTTTGAGGGAACTGGGTTTATGAGCACTGCAGATTTGGAGGTTGCCTAGATTTCTGAATTTGAAGACAGGAAATTAATGTTATCATATAAGCTCAAATCTTAAATAGTCCAGAGGTTTGCTAAGCAGAGGCTCAAACTGTGGGCCAGATTCTCAGCTCTTCTAAAGGTTACTTAGTGCTATCACAATGGTGTAAAATGACCTGAAAGTTGCTGTAATGGAGCCACTGAACTATCCCTTTCTGAACTAGCCAGCTTTATGCAAGTCCCTTCAGTTCCCCCCCTTGCCTGGGGTGTGGCTGGTTGGGTAGGGGCCCTTCTGGAGGTCAAAAGGGGTGGGGCTGGAGCCAGCAGAATGGTCCTGCATGCTCTGCCAATTCCCAGCCTGCAGAATGGGCTCTAGGGAAGCACTACAGCAAGTGCAAGTTAGAGAGGCTTCTCTATGGCCATCCCCAGGAATGGAGAAGGATAAAGGTGTCCTGGAGCTCAGTTGAGGATTGTGCTGTCTGTCCTGGCTATGTGCATTAATTCTCTTCCCCAAAAGCCTATTGTTCAAGTTGCCTCCTCCAGCGGGTCAGCTTAATAGCAGCTGCCCCTCAGTCGATCTCAGTTCCTGCCTGTCTCTCATAGTATGAGCATCTCGCCATGCTGAGTGTCATTCTAGTGTTTAAAGATACTGTACATATTTTTCGTACAACATGGCCCCTAAACTCAAGCCAACTACTTCATCTGGTGCTCAACTGAAGAAACAGCAATCTGTTCCAACGCTGGAGGAAAAACTGGCTTTGTTGGACTTATTGAGAGACGGTATGTCGGTCTCCAACATGGCGCATAAATATGGCTGCAACGAATCTAGCATCCGTGCCATCAAGATTCGAGAGAGAGAAATTCATCAAGCTGTGGCATCAAGTGCTCCTATAACTGCTAAGGTGATGAGCCAGGTGCGTGATAATACTTTAGTGAAGACTGAAAAGGCATTAAACTTATGGCTGATAGACATGAACCGTAAACGTGTGCCTATCGATGGCAACACGTTGCGAGAAAAGGCTCTTAGCCTCTATGCACTGTTGAAACCTCCCGCCGAAGAGGGACAGCCTTCTGATGAGAAGGAATTCAAAGCCAGACAAGGTTGACTTAACAGTTTTAGGAACCGCTTCAACCTCAAAAACGTGCAGACTACTGGTGAAGCTGCATCTGCCAATGAAGAGGCAGCAAAAGCCTACCCTGAACAATTAAAGAAAATCATAGAAGAAAAGGGCTATCTTCAGGAACAAATTTTTAATGCTGACGAGACTGGGCTCTTCTGGAAAAAAATGCCCAACCGCACTACACTTCGAAATCAGAAAGACAAGCCCCTGGCTTCAAAGCAGCTAAAGACCACGCGACTGTGTTATTTTGTGGCAATGAGGCTGGATATTTAATAAAGCCAGGCTTGCTCGACAAGGCTGCAAATCCCCATGCCCTAAAAGGCAAGAACAAAAATCTCCTCCTGTGTTCTGGCAATCAAATAAAAAGGCTTGGGTGATGGCAGCATTATTTCTGGATTGGTTCCACAAGTGTTTCATTCCAGAGATCAAGCGGTACCTCGAAGAGAAAGGACTTGACTTTAAAGTGTTGCTGATCTTAGACAATGCTCCTGGCCACCTTGTGGCACTCCGGTTTGTGCATAATGATGTTGAAGTTGTCTTTCTCCCCCACAATACCACCTCCATCCTCCAACCTCTCGACCAAGGCGTGATTCGCTGTTTCAAGGCCACGTACACGAGGCTTACATTCTCACGGATATGTAGTACTGTGGATGCTGATCCCAATCTTAATGTGATGGAGTGTTGGAAGTCCTTCAACATTGCCGATTGCATCACTTATATTAAACAGACAATGGCTGCAATCAAGCCTGAAACAGTCAATGCATGTTGGCGAAACCTATGGAAAGAATGTGTGAATGATTTTAAGGGTTTCCTGATCATTGACAAAGAAGTGAAATGCATTGTTCAGGTGGCCAGGCAATTGGGTGGTGAGGGCTTCATCGACATCCTTGAGGAAGAAACTGAAGAATTAATTGAGAGCCATAGAGAAACACTGACTAACGAAGATTTAGAGGAACTGATAAAATCATCTACAGAAGACAAAGTTGATGACGACGAACAGGAAGAGCCAGCAAGTTGGAATCTTCATAAATTTGCTGAAGTGTTCCAAGCAGCGAAACATTTGAGTGATTTAACTTCCCTCTATGGAATGAAGACTCAAAATCACACGTAGTATTACAGATGGTTTGAGACTGTATCAAGAAATGTTTGAGCAGCTCAAGAGACAACAGCGACAGTTGCTGATCACCATGTTTTTCAAGGAAACACAACCAGCAGTAGATGAGCCTATGCAATCAACTTCCTGAGCTGAACCAGAGCCAACCACTTCATCTACGACTTGCTCTCTGTCACCCAAGCTCTCCATCACCTCCCTCTCCTGGATTGACATCAAGCCCTGATGACGCCCTGTAATTACCCCCTGTAATTAAAAATACAGTACTGTAAAATTATATTTTGCATATGTACTCTTTATTATATACTGGACTTTACTGTATACATTATACATTTATACATATTACTGTACAGGGTTGTATACACAAAACCATGTATAGTATACTGTACTTTATGGGCGATTTAAAGGATTTTCAAGGGTAATTTTGACTATACGCAATTTTCGCCTTACGTGTTGACTTTAGAACCTAACCCCCACGTAAGATGCGACTCCACTGTATTCTCCTGAGATTCTGGGGTGAGGGGGATCTGTCAGTATCCCCTGGTCAGATCAAAGGTAGATATATACCTGGCAGCCCACAACCTCTCCAGCAATTCCTGGGGCATGAGATAAATGTCAAACATGGATACTGTGTTCACATTTCAAAAATCCATGCAGAACCATGTTGAACCTGGTTTGGGCATGAGTACAATTGGACTTCACCATTCGCTACGTGACTCCTTGATGACACCGAGGATCAACAGGGACAACAGTTCCTATCAGATCATCTCCCATATTTTCCTGGGTAGTGGTCACATGTTCTCCTGCATTTTTTGTCTATGTTCAGTTTCCATATGGTGGAACACCAGATGAGTATGACCTGGGTTTGCTGAAAATACAAAGGGGAAGGTAATGATGAGTTTATGTATCTGCTGGTCCTGTTCAGGTCACAATCCCTCTCTGTTTGGCACCGTCCCAGGTGGGAAACCATAATAGCCTTTAGGTTCAGGCTCAGAAGGAAATGGAGTGACAAGGAGTACCTCCTGTTTTTTCAAAGCTTTCAACAGGTTAACGTGGTATTTGAGTAACATTTCTCTTCCATGACTGATGAACATCGTAAGCTACGGTCCTGACCCATCTTACTACTTTTGAAGGGACTTTGCCTTCCAGTCAACAGCTTGGATTCGGAGGTAGGTAATAAAAGCAACAGTTGGAATTCTCAGATACAGGCTCCTTTATTATAGTTCCAGTCTTGGTCATGTGATGCCTTCAAGTTCTCTTTTGCAAACTCACCCAGGGTCTTTAGCTTTTCTCTGAGCCGCAGCATGTGCTGCACCAAGTTGGTAGTTTTCAAATCTTGTCCCAAGTTCATGGATCAGATCTAATATCTCTCAAGGTTGTCTTCCATACAGCACTCAAAAGGGGAAAGCCCTGTAGAGGCTTGGAACTTCCCAGACAGCAAACAGGATGCAAGGTAGGAGCTGTCCCAGTAACAAGTTGTCAGCCACAAACTTTAACATCCCCTTCAAGGTTTTATTAAAATGTTCCACCAACCCATTCATCTGTAGGTTGTAAATGGAAATTCTTAAGGCTTTCACCTTTAAGCTGCACATCTCTCTCATTAATTGTGACATAAAATTGATCCCTTGGTTGGTGATTATTTCTTTGGGCAAATAATTTCATAAGCTCTGTGGCAATATCTGCCACCTTTGAGGATCTGAGGGGTATTGTCCCAGGATAGTGTGTGGAATAGTCCATGATCACCAAGATATATTGGCGTGCTGCTGTGCAATTTTCCAGGTGGCCTATTAAGTCCATTCCTACCCTTCCTTGGGCTCATCCACTGACATTCAGGGCATGAAGCACAATAGTTCCACACTCCCTTATGGACACTGGGCCAATAAAACCTCAGGGTCACCCTTTCAAGCATTTTTTCCCATCTGAGGGGTCTTCCACAAGGTATCGCATGGCCAGTTTCAACACCTCCCTTCAGAACTGGTTGGGGATGAGGAGTTGCATCCTGATCTCCACGGTCTGAGGGTCCTTCACCAGTCGATGTATTTTTTTATGCTTGCAATTCAAAGTGTGGCCATTGATCTAGTACTGGGATTCTCAAACTGGGGGGTCATGATCCCTCAGGGGGTTGCGAGGTTATTACGTGGGGGTCGAAGTTCTCAGCTTTCACCTCTAAAACCCACTTCACCTCCAACATTTATAATAGTGTTAAATATAAAAAATGTGTTTTAACTTTTTAAGAGGAGGTCACACTCAGAGGCTTGCTATGTGAAAGGGGTCACCAATACAGAAGTTTGAGAACCACTGGTCTAGTATGATTTAGATAATGGCATAGAGAGTATACTTACAAAGTTTGCGGATGATACCAAACTGGGAAGAGTTGCAAGTGCTTTGGAGGATAGGATTAAAATTCAGAATGATCTGGACAAACTGGAGAAATGGTCTGAAATAAATAGGATGAAATTCAATAAGGAAAAATACAAAATACTCCACTTAGGAAGGAACAATCAACTGCATACATACAAAATGGGAAATGACTGCCTAGGAAGGAGTACTGTGGAAAGGGATCTGGGGGTTATAGTGGATCACAAGCTAAATATTAGTCAACAGTGGAACACAAACAAAAGCAAACATCATTCTAGGATGTATTAGCAGAAGTGTTGTAAGCAAGACACAAGAAATAATTCTTCCCCTCTACTCTGCTCTGAGAAGGTCTCAACTGGAGTATTGTGTCCAGTTCTGGGTGCCACATTTCAGGAAAGATGGTCAAATTGGAGAAAGTCCAGGGGAGAGCAACAAAAATGATTAAAGATCTAGAAAACATGACCTATGAGGGAAGTTTGAAAAAAGTGGGCTTGTTTAGTCTGGAAAAGAGAAGACTGAGAGGGGCCATTACAAGTTTCAAGGACATAAAAGGCTGTTACAAGGAGGAAGGAGAAAAATTGTTCTCCTTAACCTAAGAGGATAGGACAAGGAGCAGTGGGCTTAAATTAAAGGAAGGGAGGTTTTGGCTGGACACTAGGAAAAACTTCCTAACTGTCAGATGAGCAGGTTTCTCTCACACCTCCCTTCCTCGCCCTTCCTCCAGTCATCTGACGATTAGAAAACATTAACAATCTGTTTTTTCTTACTGTTTATTCATTATACTGTTAATTCTATACTCTAGATAGTATTTAAAATATATCTGAATTCTCCATTTAGTTATCTTTAAGAGGTCCTAATATGGTCAGTTACACTGATCTGAACTTTTACCAATTTCATTAGCTTCAATGGTGAGTCCACTTACTGGTGTAACTGAGTGGAGAATTTGGCCCAAAATATGTAGCTCTTAAAGGAAGAGTCTTTTGAGACCTCACTGAATCAGAAAAGGAAGCCTCCCTTAACTAGATGTGACATAATGCAAACGTTAATAAAAATACTTCCATCATGGAAGACAAAAGATGCTGTGGATAATAAATTAGTTGTGGTACCAAACCTGACTTCAGAATCCTTTTATTGAAGACTCTTTGCTTGATTACTAAAAATGATATTCAATTACGAGAACTGGGGATTTCATCCCTCACTGAAGTATGGCTAACTGCTTGATTTTTTTTGTAGGGATATAAAATCCCCCAAGGAATTGTTACTGGAATTATAAAATGTTTAGTGAGCCTTCAGGCTAAAAACAGGAATTATTTACCAATTAGGAACACTGTAGCTGAAACGTAGCTCAGTTGAATCTAAACTGAGAAAAGAGTTAAAAGAGGCCAGTGTGTTTCAGTAAGGGTATGCAGATTAGTAAAAGAATTAAAAACATAAACTACAAGCTCTTCCTATGCTAACCCTTTAATGGCAGTTTTCATGGTACACAGATGTTAAAGCCCAAGTGTAAAATGCATTCGCTGTCACTGTTACATGAGTTTTAATCTTCTCTGTAAGATCCTCTAGGACTGGGATGGTCCTTTCTGAGGAGTTAACACTTCTAGGAAAATAATACACTCGGGGCTAGATTGTGAATGTGCCCATGCAAGGAAATAAGAATTCCTTTGCACCTCTACTCTGTAAATATGTGTAAACAGAGAAAGAACATCTAAACAATGGAATCTTATAATTCACTCGTTTATGTACATGTTAATAGAAACCTGATGATAACACTAGTTTATACACCTAGCACTAGATTCTAATCTCAGTTATACCAGTGTTAAAAATGAAGTAACTCCACTTAAATCAATGCAGTTACTTGAGTTTTACAAAAAGAACGAGGAGTACTTGTGGCACCTTAGAGACTAACAAATTGATTTGAGCATAAGCTTTTGTGGGCTAAAACCCACTTCATCGGATGCATGCAGTGGAAAATACAGTAGGAAGATATATATACACAGAGAACATGAAAAAATGGGTGTTGCCATACCAACTGTAATTAGACTAATTAATTAAGGTGGGCTATTATCAGCAGGAGAAAAAAAACTTTTGTAGTGATAATCAGGATGGCCCATTTCAAACAGTTGGCAAGAAGATGTGAGTAACAATAGGGGGGAAATTAGCATGGGGAAATAGTTTTTACCATCCACTCCCAGTCTTTATTCAAGCCTAATTTAATGGTGTCCAGTCTGCAAATTAATTCCAGTTCTGCAATTTCTCGTTGGAGTCTGTTGTTGAAGTTTTTTTGTTGAAGGAGTGCGACTTTTAGGTCTGAAATTAAGTGACCAGGAAGGTTGAAGTAATTGAGCTCAGAGTAATCTAACCCCTAGTTTACTAAAGGAAATAATGATCAACCCGCTTTGTGCCAGTTTGATATGTTCTGGTGTTGACAAAAAAAACCCAAAGCAATATTTTAACTCTTAATATCTCCTTTGGAGAGAGGATATGACTTCACTAGGGTCTGGAGCTGTCATCACAGGTATTTCTAATACAGAAGTGTCACATTTGAATGATAACAGCAACCTACTACTTAGTCCTCCAAATGGGATATGACTTCCTCAGATAGTTCTTCTCAATATTAAGAGACCCTCACCTTTATGTCAGTATTGCGTTGGCTCCCATTGATTTTAAATAGAAAAGGCCTTTTATGCTTTTGATTTTGCTAGTGCACAGGAATCTTCATCAGTTATTATTAGGAATGGGGACAAGTCTGCAACTGATCTGGCTTCCTCCACCGATTTTTCTATTTTCTTATTTACAACAAAGGGCCAGAAATCATAATCATTTAAAAAATGGCTACCATAAAACCTTCTCTAACAATACAAAGGGAGACATTACTTGGAATAAAGACTACTAACCAAATAATATTAGTTGCACATAAAAATGATTTCACTGTTACAATAGAAATTTGCATACCACAATGTTATTGTGAAGTTATGTACACCTATCAGATTTAATTGCCTGGAATCTGTAGGATGTTCTGTGAAGAAGAAGCCAATAAGGATACATTTTTAAAAATGCTTTTGTAAACAAGAAAAATATTGTGTATATGTGGGGGAGTTCTTTTTCTTTTTTGGGTTGTTGGTTTTTGGTGGGGGTTTTTAAGTTGATCATCAGCAAACTTGGTAATTATTCCTTCCTGTATATCATTGATGCTTTCACGAATGATAAAAGGAAAACCTCCAAAACAAAATTATTTTTGCCACAAAACATAGCAATGAAAAGTAATTATTTGGAAACCAAAACCATTTTTAACTTCATTGGGATTTCAAATGTGAAATATCAGAGAACTTGTATGCTATTTAATTACGTCTTTGGAATCAGACCCTTCTCAACTTTTGAGTAAATTGTTGTAGCTCAATCAAAGTCCATGGAGCTATGACAATTTATGTCAATTGATGCTCTGACTCTTGGTGAATTGACTCCACTTGCTGATCTGAATAGTTGACAAGCTACAGAACAGAACCTAAAATCACTTCAGTAATAAATGAAACTGTTTACATAAACCACCTCGAACTAAAAAGCTATGTTCTTCAGGTTTTGTTGAGACAGTAGAAACTGGATTTGGAAATCCATAAAGAATGACAAGCTTACAAAATGTTGCAAAGTTGACATTTACTGAAGGAAAAAACAACAAACCACTGTGGCATCCAGATTGCATTTACCACAATTCCTGTGGCTGAAAATATAGCCAGCTAGTACTATCAGACCAAGAGAGCAAACTATGAGTGGCTATAGAGTCATGTCGTTGGTTCTGTGCAATGTAAAAGGGCCAAGATAGTTTTACAATTTGTGAACTACTTTAGAGACACTTCAGTTGCATGTCCTGTTATGCTAACTCTCCTGTTGGGTTTTATCCTTCTTTTATAAAACAAAACAAAACTGCAATATTCTACAGTGGCAGCTGCAGATTATACTGCTTGCTGTAGTGAAGTGCTATGTTTGGATCTATTGCTGCATAATAGTCATATTGTTAAACGGTCTAGGACCGTTCAGGTGGATGCTACCCAAAAAGGTGAATTATATTAAAAGTATGGCTTTGACTGAATAAATTTAAATGCCTACTTAGAACTGGTTGGAAAATGGGTTTTTCCGCTCAGAAAATTTTGGGGTTTTGGGGACCAAAAAACCCACCCTCAAACTGAAAACTTTTAAGCGTGCTGATGGAAAAATTGAACATTTTTGAGGAAAACTGACATTTCCAAGAAAAATGTGTCTAGTCGAAAACCTATATTTTGGGGTTGTTGTTTATTTTTTTTTAAAAAAAGAAGTGTTGATGGAAAGTTTTGACTAGTCTTAGGCCCATTTCCTTAATCTGTGTGGCAGAAAGCATTTACTGATATACAGCCTTCATCATAATGTTCTGAAGTCAGCAACCTTTTTTGGTGCTCTCTACTAACGCTATCATTTCAGTGTGTTGAGAAGTAGCTCTAATCTAAGAAATGTCCTTTATGGGTGAAGAATTGAACTTCTAGAGCTCAGGGGTTGGCAGTAGATAATGGCATCTATTTATTACAGGTTCAGCAGACTGTAAGCTTTCCCAAAAGAACCTGTACAGTAGCATTGTCATTAGACCTGACCCTACTGAGGGAATGTAAGACGTTTTTGTCTTTGGTACACTAGTATTTTGGATATGAGCCCTTCTTAAACAAATGTTAGAATTTTTTTTTTATCATCTGTACACTGGGCCTTAAGCACCCAGGGTGAAATCCGGATCTAAGTCAGTAGGAGTTTTGCCATTCATTTACTTCAATGAGACCAAGATTTAACTCCAATATTTTTCACCTATATTAAGATTATATGCTGGACACAACCAAGTTCTTTGAAATGAAGGTTGTACTAGTACATCTTCTTGAATGTGTTCTGAAGGTCAGTCTGTGATTTGCTACATACTACTGAATAATACAAAGAAGTGTAAAACTTTAATTAATATGAAACGATTTTATTTTGCCTTTTAGCAACAAGAGGGCCAGTGTGTCATCAGAAACCCAATAAACATCTTCCCCAAGGTGTAATGTGCTTGTACTTTCCTGAATTTGAGATTATATTTTAGATCTTCTACAATTTAGTCTAGAGCTCCTGGACAGTTACATATGTCTTATAAAACTCCACTTCAAAGCTCCTGTATGTTCCTATGCAACCATTTTAAAATACACAGTTCCAATTCTGACTTCCTGTTCAGATATAATCTTCCAATGCCCAGGCAGTGTGTGTTAGGACTGGCAGTGCAACTGCTTTGGGACTGATCCAATATGTTTAGGAGTCTTCCATTGGCTTACTAGGCATTGGATCAGATCCTGTGGCCCCAGTCCAGCAAAGCACTTAAACGTGGTTAACTTTAAGCATGTGAGTAGCCCATTGACTTCAAAAAAGTAAGCATAAGTGCTTTGCTGGATCAGGGTCTATATAACCATTCTTGTGTGGGTAGGGGGTTGTCTCCTCATAATATGCCTATGCCTCCATAGATTCACAGCCCGAACAGGTGGTTAAGACTCCCACATTTTAGAGGCACAAGGATCCAGTATTGGACATAGAGTATCAATTTTAATGACAGAATAGAAATTTTGTGGTGGCTATGACTGTGTAGCCAGCCATGCTACACATGCAGCTCCCACTGAAATCAATGGAATTGTCACAAGCAATTTCAGACAATAAATTAAGAAGATAGGTGATATTTTTATTTAAGTTTAGATCCCTCTGGGTTTGTTTGTTTTATTTTATTTTCTGTGAATTATATTGTTTGGCTAGGGTGCAACAAGGGAAGAGTTGATCAAAAAATTAATTAAATTTGTAATGACTGAAAAGAAGTTACGCTTCATAGTGGAAGTCAATTTTAGGACACAATTGGCGGTGGACTGCCACTGGCAAAAAAGTTTAAATGCCATTTGACTTGCTGACTAGTTGGCCAGAGAGGGGCAAAAGATGAGGTGCAGCCTGGCTGGCCCTTGGGGACAGAATGTAAAGCAAGTTTGTCCAGGATGGGCAGAAAATCAATGGTAAAAGTATGTATGGGAGTTGCTGTTCACCTGCAGAGAGAGGAAGGGAAAGCCCACTGTGGGACAGCTGGGAGGACGTCTCAGACCCTGAAACATTAAGTGAGGGAACTTTGATAGATCCATGTCCTGATTCCCACTCAGGAATGGATGGATCTGATTCCTACTCAGAGTAGCTCTTTCCTAAAAACTTCCAGAGTTACTTCCATTTTCCTCTACTTCAAAAGGTGTCTAATTTCAGACAATGGACTAGCTCCTCAGCCAAGTTCCAGCAGCCTTGTAATATTGCAGCTCAACAGGGGGAGTCTTCCACAATTATTCACTGTTAGCAGCACACTATTTTGAACAGATAAGAGCATTTTTACTTTGACTGAATCTGTGTGTACCTGAATTTTTTTCTGAATAAAGTACAGTACAACGTTCCTAATGGCACATGATGTGCACATTTTTATCAATGTGAAAACAAATATTCTATAGATTTTACATATGACTTTTGTGATCTTATATGTTTCTGCTCACCTATGATCTTCATAAAGAGGGATGGGCTAGTTTCCTTGCTTACCTACTGGCAGAATCTCCCCCGGCAAAAAATAAAGACCTAATACAGTAGGAGCTGACTGTGGAAAAAATCAATATGTTGAAGTTTGGTGGCAAGCATAGTCATATATGTAATATGATTCTTGCCCTGCACTCATGCAGTTTGGGCGTACAAGACAGTACATAAACAAGTACTGCTGTAACCTGACATCTGCTGGGAGAACAATACAGCAGTGCACAGACAATCCAGGAAGTTTTTGGACAGTGTTGGGGACAACTTCCTGGTGCAAGTGCTGGAGGAACCAACTAGGGGCTGTGCTCCTCTTGACCTGCTGCTCGCAAACAGGGAAGAATTGGTAGGGGAAGTGGAAGTGGTTGGCAACCTGGGCAGCAGTGACCATGAGATAGTCAAGTTCAGGATACTGACAAAAGGAAGAAAGGAGAGCAGCAGAATATGGACCCTGGACATCAGAAAAGCAGACTTTGACTCCCTCAGGTAACGGATAGGCAGGATCCCCTGGGAGGCTAATATGAAGGGGAAAGGAGTCCAGGAGAGCTGGCTGTATTTTAAAGAAGTCTTATTGAGGGCTCAGGAACAAACCATCCCGAAGTGCAGAAAGAATAGCAAATATGGAAGGCGACCAGCTTGGTTTAACAGAGAAATTTTCAGTTAGCTTAAACACAAAAAGGAAGCTTACAAGAAATGGAAACCTGGACAGATGACTAGGGAGGAGTACAAAAATATTGCTAGAGCATGCAAGGGTGTAATCAGGAAGGCCAAAGCACAATTGGAGTTGCAGCTAACAAAGGATGTGAAGGGTAACAAGAAGGGTTTCTACAGGTATGTTAGCAACAAGAAGAAGGTGAGGGAAAGTGTGGGACCTTTACTGAATGGGGGAGGCAACCTAGTGACAGATGATATGGAAAAAGCTGAAGTACTCAATGCTTTTTTTGCCTCTGTCTTCACAGATAAGGTCAGCTCATAGTGGGCAGCACAGTATGGAGAGGAGGTGAGCAGCCCTCAGTGGTGAAAGAACAGGTTAAGGACTATTTAGAAAAGCTGGACATGCACAAGTCCATGGGTCCGGATCTAATGCATCCAAGGGTGCTGAGGGAGTTGGCTGAATGTGATTGCAGAGCCATTGGACGTTATTTTTGAAAACTCGTGGTGATCGGGGGAGGTCCCGGACGATTGGAAAAAGGCAAATATAGTGCCCATCTTTTAAAAAGGGAAGAAGGAGAATCCGGGGAACTACAAACCAGTCAGCCTCACCTCAGTCCCTGGAAAAATCATGGGCAGGTCCTCAAGGAATCCATTTTGAAGCACTTGGAGGAGAGGAAGGTGATCAGGAACAGTCAACATGGATTCACCAAGGGCAAGTCATGCCTGACCAACCTGATTGCCTTCTATGATGAGATAACTGGCTCTATGGATATAGGGAAAGCCATGGACATGACATATCTTGACTTTAGCAAAGCTTTTGATACGGTCTCCCACAGTATTCTTGCCAGCAAGTTAAAAAAGTATAGATTGGGTGAATGCACTATAATGTGGATAGAAAGCTGGCTATATTGTCGGGCTCAATAGATAGTGATCAACAGCTCGATGTCTAGTTGGCAGCTGGTATCAAGTGGAGTGCCCCGGGGTAGGTCCTGGGGCCGGTTTTGTTCAACATCTTTATTAATTACGTGGATGATGGGATGGATTGCCCCTCAGCAAGTTTGTGGATGACACTAAACTGGGGGGAGAGATAAATACACTGGAGGGTAGGAATAGGATACAGAGTGACCTGGACAAATTGGAGGATTGGGCCAAAAGAAATCTGATGACATTCAACAAGGACAAGTGCAGAGTCCTGCACTTAGGACGGAAGAATCCCATGCACTGCTACAGGCTGGGGACCAACTGGCTAAGCAGCAGTTCTGCAGAAAAGGACCTGGGGATTACAGTGGATGAGAAGCTGGGTATGAGTCAGCAGTGTGCCCTTGTTGCCAAGAAGGTTAACAGCATATTGGGCTGCATTAGTAAGAGTATTGCCAGCAGATCGAAGGAAGTGATTATTCCCCTCTATTCGGCACTGGTGAGGCCACATCTGGAGTACTGCGTCCAGTTTTGGGGCCCCCACTACAGAAAGGATGTGGACAAATTGGAGAGAGTCCAGCGGAGGGCAACAAAAATTATTAGGGGTCTGGGCCACATGATTTACAAGGAGAGGCTGAGGGAACTAGGCTTATTTAGTCTGCAGAAGAGAAGAGTGAGGGGGGATTTGATAGCAGCCTTCAACTATGTAAGGGGGGTTCCAAATAAGATGGAGCTAGGCTGTTCTCAGTGGTGGCAGATGACAGAACAAGAGGCAATGGTCTCAAGTTGCAGGGGGGGAGGTCTAGGTTGCATATTAGGAAAAACTATTTCACTAGGAGGGTAGTGAAGCACTGGAATGGGTTACCAAGGGAGGTGGTGGAATCTCCATCCTTAGAGGTTTTTAAGGCCCAGCTTGACAAAGCCCTGGCTGGGATGATCTAGTTGTGGTTGGTCCTGCTTTGAGCAGGGGGTTGGACTAGATGACCTCCTGAAGTCTCTTCCAACCCTAATCTTCTATGATTCTAAGTGACAGTTTCATATACTTTTGCTAGTGATTTATAAAGTTTGCTGGCTGATTTAGTAGAGTGCTAGCAAGCATTGGTGTTAGACCAAGTAAAGGAAGCATAAAATGATAATATATGTTATGAAACTTCATGAATATTTCATCTAGGGTCTTTCTCTGCTTCCTCTTAGTTTTTGTGAGGTCTGGAAGCATACAGCATATAAATCTGACTGAGGGTGGAACTACCTGAACTTCAAAGAGACAGAAGGCCAGAGATGTTTGGTAAAAGTAGGGTGCATTTGGACAACAACCTCTAGTTAAGTACTCAATCCCAGTTAAGTACTATCAGTGCTTAATTTGTTCCAGGGCTTGCCAGGGCTGAGCCCTGGCAGGCTTGGCAGTTCATAGCCCTGGCACCTCTGGGCTTGCTGTGTCAGTTATGAAAGTAAAAAATTTGCTTCAGCCCTGGCACCTTTTTCATTACAAATTAAGCACTCAGGACTATGCCTGGGGAGCAAGGAGACATCAAGTAGCCATGGGTAATTGTAGAGTCCATACACAGCAGTAAACATCTCATTTTTCCCACTGTTTAGCACTACCTGACATAAAATATTCCTCAATGTTTATTTTTTAAAACCTTGCTTGCTTTACCTATAATTTCTTAACATTCTGGGTTTTTTGTAAGCTTGGAGATAAACTGCCTTTGACAAGGGCCATGCTGAGCTATAGAAGTCTCATCATATTCCGTCAAGTATTTCATGTGCTGGCCAGAATGATGCAAACTCAAATGACACAGCTATGACCTGGTAAATTTAAAACAAAAGCTTTAAGAATGTTTTCATCTTCAGCACTCTTACAATGATAGTATGTATGTATTTTATTTCCACACTATGCTGTAATACATATATAATAACCGTCCAATTAATTTTGCATTCTGTTGCTAAATTTCTGATAATTATCAAATATTTCAGCTTTTGGGAGTCCAAAGGTAAATGCAGAAAACGAACTAAATAAAACAATATGAGGAGATAAAATCTTTTATTTAAGCAATTTTCACTGTTCTTGCTCTAACTTTGCCTCCTGATCTGTGATAGTAATATAGGCTTGCTATTCAGGAGCATTTTTGATCTCATCTTGGCTTTGGCTTTTTTTCCTTTTGGTGTTTGTTTTTTAAAAAGCTAAATTTCTGGGATTAAATCTCAAGGGTTTGATACTTTATGAAAAATAAAAGGGCAAGGAAGGCATATTATTTATTTTCTTATTTGTATTTTCATAGCATGTGGGAGCCCCAGTGATAGACCAAGACCTCTTTGTGCTAGGTACTGTACAAACACAGAACAGATGCTCCCTTCCCTAGAATTTTCAATCTAAGCATAAGACAAGAGATAGTCTTGGGGGAATTCTGCACCACTGCGCAATGCAGAATTTGCGCAGAATTGGTGCTGCACAGCTGCTGGCTGCCACTAGGGCTGCTAGACTGAGCAGAGCATGACTCTCCAGCTTGCAAATATAGGATGCTGCTGAGGGGGAGGGGCAGGGAGTGGGGAGAGCTGAAGGTTCTGGGCAATTGCTGTTCCCAGCACCTCCTGAAGGAAGTAGGCGATGTGCAGGAAACTCTGTACAATCCTGGGACCATCATCAGGCTCTTTCTCCCTCTGGATCCCTGGGCTCTGGGGGGGTAAGGAGTGCAGGGGGGTGGGGGGAAGTGCCCTGTGGCTGAGTTCTGGTGCAGGGATGGGTCTGGGTGTCTGAGATCCAAGGAACAGAGTTTTCCTCCAAGATGTGCCCAGCTGGCACGTGTGACCCATCCACGCTGAGGCAGCCAACAAAAGCATAACTGAGAACCAGGGACTAGGTTGTTATAGGGGTTTCTTTAACTCTCTAGTCCTGAGGGAATCTTTTTTGTTGTCTGTATTGTTACAGACCTATTGGCTGACAGGTATTTTGAAATAAATTATCAAAATAATTGAAAATGGTGTGATTATATAGTAATTTCGACAAAATTTGCACAATTTTAAAATATTGTGTGCAGAATTTTTAATTTTTTGGTGCAGAATTCCCCCAGGAGAAAAGTGACAAGAGATGGATACAGACAGACCTATGAGGGGGTCAAAGGAAACAATGAGATAATATTCATCAGCATTATAGGCTGTGGTCTCAACCCAATAGCAATCTAGAAAGAAAAGGAGTACTTGTGGCACCTTAGAGACTAACAAATTTATTTGAGCATAAGCTTTCGTGAGCTACAGCTCACTTCATTGGATGCTCCAGTGAAGTGAGCTGTAGCTCACGAAAGCTTATGCTCAAATAAATTTGTTAGTCTCTAAGGTGCCATAAGTACTCCTTTTCTTTTTGCGAATACAGACTAACATGGCTGCTACTCTGAAACCTAGCAATCTAGAGATTGTCAAGTTTTTTGTAGGCTTGGTGATGCTGAAACAGTGAAACATCAAATATCAGATAGCAACAACCACAGTCAGTAATATCATAGTGTCAAAAAATGAAATTCCGCACAATTTGCTACACAGAGTAGATGTCGCTTACAGTTTGGAACAGCTGCAAACAAACACTAAGACAGAAGATGAGGGGACTGTAAAGCAAATGGCCAAGAAATGCTCCACAAACACTTTTCCCACTTAGTTGCTGTGCATGGGATAAAATTGAGCTCCATTGCCGCAGTTTGATGCCTGTGTGAGACTCCCTGAAGAGTTCTCTTTTATTTAGCTTATAAGGCTTTTTTAGTGTAAACCTGTGGGATCTCAGATTCAGGTTTGATTTTTATGCTAGCCAGGATGGACCTGTATAATAGGATCAAAAATCACTATTTTCACTATGTTGGCATGAATCCACCAAAGACAGATTCTCTGCTGGTGTAAATTAGTACAACTTTGTACCAATTTACATCACCAGAGAGTCTGACTCAGAAATGTTAAAATGGCTTTTTATGAAATTGTAGAGCTTTGCACTGTTGTCACATTGATTGAGTTGGAAGCGATCATCTGTGAATGGAGGCAATACAGTATTAAAATCTCTATAGCATACATAATTTAGGACAAAATTCTCCCTTCTGATCCATGTGGAGAATCGCTGATGTCCTATGTGAGTTCCAAGCACATAGCGAAAAAAGAAGGTAAGCATTAGAGCTAGGAAAGTAATGCCAAACAAACAAATAAACAAAACAGAAAATCCTGCAACTATTTGTTAGAATTTAAATCTGAATGTGCTTTTGCCATATTTGCACCCACTTTTGTTCATTTTCCTGTTTACATCAGTATTTAATACCATGAATGCTGAGTTTGCATGCTCCACTATGCATGGAAAGCAAACACTATATTTGTTTTCCATGATAATTTGCACCAGAAACCTGAATAAGGCCCTGTGGTGGACATCAGAGTACGCAGGACTATGAATACATTGCTACCCACTGCCTCCAGAGGGAGGGAGGGAGTCTTGCTTGTGTTAACTGGTTGCTAGCTACCTAACACAACCAGCCTTTCAGCCACGCAAGCACACTCTTCCAGGTTCTGTAAGCCATGTCTTTGCCTTTCAAGTTAACAAGAGGTGCAGCTCAGCGCCCTAATCCCCTTAAATCATCCCCCTGTGATATCCAGCCCCTGATGCTAGTTACTCTCAACAATCCCAGATCCTCTTGTTGGGGACACTGGGGCATGGCCACTAGGTAACTCGAGGGGATGGAAGACGACGAGTGTCGATGAAGCCCCCTCGCACTAGGCCCAAGTGTCCTTGGCGCCCCCCCCCCCCGCCTGGAGGCACTCGCAGCAGTTATGCGCACTAGGCCCAAGTGTCCTTGGTCCCCCAGCCTGGAGGCACTCGCAGCAGTTATGCTGAGGATGTGCAACAATATGTTGCAGAGTCAGACTGCCTGAAACTATACAAGGCCAAACAGGGCAGATATGGAAGAACAATGCTGAATAAAGCAGCTTTATGTATGGTTTAACAGATGGTACAGAGAACAAGGGAACTAGCTGGTAACTGGATTGGCTGGCTATATGGATACTTAGGGCAGCTTGCTATTGGATAAGTATGCTGAAAAAAGCATTTATAAAAGCCTGTGTAACTTCCTGCTCTGTGTGCAGGATTTGAGATTCTATTCTCCCTGTACCTTGTTTGCAGCTGCAAATAAACTTTTCCGCTTCTCCACCCCATTGTGATTATTGGGTGACACACACCGGGTAATGAACCCCTGCTGTTGTTCGCCTCTGGCACTGGGTGCCGGCAACACTCTGACTCCAAAGGACCAGTTTACCAACTTTACCTTGAAGCACTACTCTTGTGTAACGCACTGCATGTGTAAAGAAACAAGAGTTTATTTAAGAGAGAATCGAGGTTCTACTGGAAACAAGTGAGAGTCATGGAAACAAATGGTTACAATACAAAACAAAATCATAAAAGGCGAACTAGGGCCTACATTTATTAATAGTTACCTTTCTTATCTAATAAAGTAGATAGGAAAGTTCACTCTGTTGCAGAGCTGGCTGACTTCACAGAAACCAGGATCTGCTCAAGGAACAAACAATAGCATGTGACTTATGTCACCAATCACAACTAAGGGTATGTCTATACTGCAATCAGTGGCGTGACTGCATCGCACACAGATATACCTAAGTTAGCTTTGATCTAGCTAGCTCAAATAGCAATAGCAATGAATCCACATTGGCTGAGGCTGTACAAGCCCTCCCAGGAGACTGGATATGTATGTAAGAGGCTAACCCATGCTGTTGTGTCTTCACTGCATTGTTATTTGAACTGGCTATATCAAAGGTAGCTTGGATATCACTATGTATGCTGCAGTCACAGCTTTGAATGCAGTGTAGACATATCCAAAGGCCTAGTTGACACAAGTAGTTTTATATTGATTTTTAACTATTTTGGTAAGGGCACATAACTGATGGGAACAAACTATGCCTGTATAAGCATTTTTATACCAGTATTACTGTGCCCACACTAGAGGGGGCTGTGCCATTTTAATTATCAATATAGTTGAAGTGGTACAATTTTTGTGTAGTCAAACCCTAATTGACACAGTTCATTTTTGAATATCGAGTATTAAATAGCAGTGCACAGAGTAAATTAAATTTGTGCTAATTTTCAATGAATTGTTTTGAAGAAATAGATTTGAGGCCATTGTGATCTCGCTCCAAAAATGGATATAGATGCAAATAGAGTATTTGTTATAAATTGTTTGCTCAGTTCTAATTTGGCATCAAGATCTGCTGTGCAAATTGGGGGAGAGAGAGAGCGAGAGAGATGCTGTCCTGGTGCATTTGACTTATGTTTACAATAATTTATTTGGCCCTGATTATTAAATAATTAATACTTATTACATTAATTCAGATTGTGGTACGTACAGCACAGTGGCCATGTGACATCAATTTATGTGCTGAATAATTTAAGCTATTTCCCTCACATAACGTAAGTGAAATATCTACTTGTAGGCTGTCCTAATATTCTAGTCATACTGATGTTATTTCACTCATTAACTTCTTGACATGAAAGTGTTTTTCAAATATGAAAATCTTGTTCAAATACATCTAGATGACAGGATCCTGAATTAATTTATAATGTGTCATAAATATAAGAGTATATAATAAAGCAAGTAATTGGTTTTCTAACCTGTGCTAGCCTATATGGCTAAGGACCCTTGCAGGGGAAAAAAATTAGTGTGGATGTGTGTAAGGGACTGCGGAAGACTTTGTTACGGCCTGGCTAGGGAACTTCCGCTTTCTCGGAGCCGACGGCTCACTGTAGGACATAAAAATCTGGATATAACCAGCTTTCGGCCGGTTCTGTCTGCCCTGTATGGCCCTTTGCCAGGTAGCAGAAAGCCCTTGTAGGAAAGTACCTAAGTATATATTCATGAGCTGTTTCTGTGTACTGCTTATTATGGCTCGCTGTTTCCCCCTTCGTCGGACTCCGTCCCAGGCAGAGCTCCGGTGCACTGGGTTCCCTCCTCCGTGACAGTAACGCTTGGAGTCCCCGTTGCGGGTGTGTCACCTTCATAAAGCCAATAACTCGCTGCTTTGCTGCGTGTAGGCCTCGTTCTTTCGGAGCACTCCTGATAGGCCTCAGCCTAGCACAGAACAATGTGCTATATATATTTCTAGCATTTCGCTTGACTACAAAGAATAATCTTGCTGATAATACAGATGCAGCAAACGCAGAACCATTAAATTGACAGTGTGATTTATCCCACTTCACACTGCTTTATGAGCAAAATGTATCACTCATGTGAGCTTTCTTCTGCTTAAAGAATTGTAAGAAATATATCTCTTACCATTACTTTTATTGATAAAACACACATACCATCTTAATTCATCCTTCACGCAGAGTATTTTATCATAGTATGCTTGTGACTGAGATTCTGATCACCCAATATAAAACTGAGATTGAGAGGCTTTAGCTACTCATCTCTTATTCCTCATGAAGCCATGCTCTAGTGTACCATCTGTTTAGTTACTGAATCTTGCATGTAATAGCAAAGAGCTGGTCACCAGAGACTGAAACGCTGGCAAACAAGCCCCCCATGGCTCACTTGGAGATACCCAAGCATTTATTCCCATTTGCCTGTTAGGTTTGAAATGAAATTCAACTTGTAAGCTGCTATTCTCTACTATATTTTAATGTATATATCTGATTCATTTGTTGCTGTTGTTCTGATTTTTGTTAAACAATATTAACCAAAGCAAAGACTTCAGGAGCCATATGTAAGCAGCACTTCTAAGAGCTTTGGTATTTCCCCCCCCAACACACACACACATTGATTTTAAATGTTACTCAAAGTAACCAAGGCCCTGTCTACTATGCTTGCTGCCTTCAACCTTTGTAAGCAGTTACGGACATAGTTGGCTCCCACCACAAGTCTGTTGTCATATACAGTATGGTTAATGCCTGGTTAGTGGCAGCTAGTTGAGTCTGACCTTTGCCAACAGCTTAGACTGGTACATGGTTGTCTTTTAACTGGGTCATAACACCTGAGTTTTCTAGCTGTGCAGATGGAACTCTTTAACTATGTCAGCCAATCATATGTCCCAGAGCTTTTGGTACTGGTCTGTGTGACTGTACTCTGGAACAGTATGGGTAGCTGCTCAGGCAGTGAAGCCAGTGTAGATGTGTGGTGGAATAGCTGCTGCAGGGACACGGTCATGGCTGTCGTAAGCAAGGTATAAAATGAACATATGGCCATCTGGTTACAAAATGAGCTTGTACAGTAGACAGGGCTTCCAAGCTTTTATGCAGTTCCCCCCCAGGCAGCTTTTTAGCAAGATCTCATCAGTATAATCACAAATGCAGATGTAAAGTCTGTGCCTGATTCTGCCCCCAGATAAATAGTAATAATAATGTAGACATACAGACTCCCTTGAAGTGAATTGGAGTTATGTGTTTGCATCCAAGGGCATCAATTGGTTCTTAACCATGATACCTGAAAGATTCACACTCACTTGTATGGGAATATTCATTGGCAGCTGAAATCTAATTTTTTTTATTTTCTTTCTTGATCTATTAAATGGCTAATATACGAAGGCTGATAGGTTACAAATGGAAATTTAAGTAGGCCTTACTGTATTGTTGTTGTTTTATTTACTTGCTTCTTCAAGGGCTAAATACTGATCTCATTGAAGTCAATGACAAAATTCCCATTAATGTCAATGGGACCAGGACTCATCCTGAAAGTAGGAGCTAGCATTCTAAAATAGATCAGCTATGTTAAAAACGCTGATCTTGGTTATGTCAGTTCCTAAAAGAGGCTTCATTCTCCAGATCAACTCATTCTCCAGATCAACTCAGCTCTGGCCTATGCTGGAGAAGAAGCTGGATGGTTGTGACATGACAGATCTATTGGTTTTTCTGTAATATTGACTGTTATCACCTAAATCCAGAATAGTTTTACAGCAACTCATCGAGTCAATCCACACTTGTGATGGGATGTATAGCCTCCATCCACAAGTTGGCTGGATAGGGCTAGCTAGGGGAATTACTTCAGTTACCTGCCATAGGTGCAAGGATTTGGAGGTCAAGGTCATCTTTGGGAGATTACTTTATTCCCCAGCACATGCTCTGAGAGATGTTCTGGGGGAAGTTGGCAGCTGAGTCTAACAGTGAGAGTCAAGAAAGAAGAGCCTATAGGAAGGGTGTTGGAGCCAACAAAAGAACTGGGGCTGTGGAGTAATGAGGAGCACTTTGTAGCTGGAGAGAGGGGATGGGAGCACCTTCATAATCCTGTATTAATTGGAGGGCAAGAAAGAAAGGCACCAGCAAAACCCTCACCCAACCCCTCCCCTGAACTGCTCAGCAGGAAAGAAGGCAGCAGGCTCCCCAGAGGTAAAGGCCAGCGGGCAAAGGAACCTTTCCGAGGGTATGACTGAGAAGCAATAACCCTTCCCACAAACAGAGCACCAGGCTCTGCTGTTTCCTGTCCACACCCTCCTGGTTCTGCTGGAGCGATGGCTTATCAGACAACATTGGTAGGATCAGTAGTATTAAATAGAAATCTTCACCTGCAAATGTGTTGTCAGTCAAGAGCTTAACAAATGTATTTCAAAATTTTAAAATACGTTTTCCACCATATGAGAGTAGGAGTAGGAAGTGAGAAGAAATTCATGTTGCTATAGTTCAGATTTCTGAGTACAGTACATCAAAAATATGTGTCTTGACTCTGCCACATGAATAATTATCTATTACACAAGGGTTGGCTTAGCTTGGGGTGGTGGTGGTTTGTTTGCTTGCTTTGGGGTGTACTGATCCAGGGGTACAGAAACCCAGGCTGTGGGGTCATAGGTGACTAATGACACCACTGGAGAACCAGATGAAGCAGCACTCAATAATTACTAGAGGGTTAGGCATGACAGGAAGTTCCGCCTAAAAGAGGCCAGAGCAACAGAACCCTGCAGCCAACTGATTGGTCCACATCAACTATTTAAACCAAGAAGTTAGCCCAGGGAGCTGTCTGAGCAGGAATGTAGACTCTGGCTTGCCGCTGCTACACAATTTATCTTTTGTCTTGTCTTATGCCTGACTCCCTGCCTTCAACCCTGGCTTGTCTTGACCTTGATACCTGTCTCCTGAGTGGACTTGGTAACTAGTCCTGACTCTTGCCTTTGAGCTTAGCCATCTATGCCCTGAACATTAGGTGGGGGGGTGTTATCTTGTTCTTAATTTGCAGAAGTGCTCAAGTCACAAAGCTCAGTTCCAGACCAGGCTTCTGAATACTGAAAGGATGAGGAAAGGGGAAATGAAAAGGGTTTAATTTAAATGAAGAGAAGAAGCATTCCGAACATCTGATAGTTCTGGGAGATGTTCAGATGTGGGGTTTTGGTTCCAGTGAACACCAGCATTCCTTACAAAATTCAACTGCTGTCTTCCATTGTGCCATCAATTTACAATGTAAGCCTACTCCCTCTGTCTGCCCACAGAGATTCCTTAGCCTTCCTATTTGATGCCATTGGAGCTTCATAACCTACAATGTTTTATAAGAGTCTATGGTAACCCCCCAAAGAGCACTAACAAGTAGCTTTTCTAGGCTTCTTTTTCTGTTCTCTAGAGTGATTTGTGCTACTCTGTAACTCCACAGCAGTGCTTGTGATCCTGGAGTTCTGCAAACTCCCTTCAGAGGTAGGCCAGTTTCCTAAGTCTTATTTCAGTAGATGGGCTGCTGGATTTCTGAGGACACTTAGATACCATCAAAGTGGATTCAGCCTGACACTTCTACAGCAGATTTCATTTTCCTATTAGAAGTGGTATATCTAAAGAAACAACTCCCTATTTCTCACTTATCAGTTTCCAGATTAAATTTTTACTTGGCAACACAATGATGATGTTAGACTGTAACAAGTTTTGGGCTCAATTTGAGCAAACATTTGTGTGAAAACTGGCTATTTTTTCCATTTGCTCATAGTGACTCAGGGAACAAAGCCGGAGAGGGTTGGCAAGATCTGAATACAATGCTGGTTAATGGGCTATGTTAGGAGTAGCAAGGAAGTTTTTTTCCTCTTTGTTTCTGTGACAGCTTCATAATATATGCACAGTAGGGCAATTAATCTTTTTTTAATATTCAGCAGTAGAATAAAATTCTTTTAACACTTGTAGGCCTTTCAAACTTCAATTTCAGTTGTTTTGCACTCTAAAATGGTTTCTGTGATGTGGCATCCCAATGATGCCACATGACTATCTGATGCCACCTTATTATTAATTCATAGAGCCATAACTGTACACAGTACTTGACAAAACAAGTCAAATACAAGGAGTTTGCAGTCTAACTCTGACATATACACTACATCATTCAAATCCAGGAGGCATGGGAATGTTGTTGGTAATATCAGGGCAATAAGGCTTTGCAAACTTCATACGGAGATCTGAGCTTCCCTGGTGTTCAGGTATTGGGATTTTATTTTGGCCCAACTCTAGTCTTAAGAGAAGCAGAGAGACTCCGGGAGCATTAGAACTATGAAGGTGGTCCTGTTAAATGTAAGATGGTGGTGGTTAAAACTTTCAAAAATGCTTAAGTGATGTAATGAACCTAGAGTTGGTGGCCTTTTGTCTCAGTAGCAGAACTCTTGAGACAAAATTTTCAAGAGACCACTGATTGTTTTTTAACATGCCACAATACTTAGGTGCTCAATTTAAGATGCGTAGGGCTTGATTTACAGAGGTGGTGAGCATCTAGAGCTTCAGCTGAAGTCAGTTGGAATTTGAGGTGCTCAGCAACTCTAAAAATTGGGCCCAATATGTCTCAAATTGTCCACCCAAAATCAGTAGCCTCTTTTGGAAATATAAGTTTTAGGGGACAGGTGTTTAGAATCCAGTTATAAGCACTCTATAAATATTTAGGTAAAATAGAGCCCAATGATTTTAGAAACAAAATTTTAAAAAATATCTTCTGAACCTTAAGTTCCGAGTTCAGATTCATTGCTACTGTGAACGTAAATGGAATTACAACTGCTTATGCCATAAATGACTTTGGCCCCTAATCTCCATGCAACCATAGTTTCCTTTCTTGGCATGCTCAGCTGAACTTCATCTTTCTAAGGCAGATAAATATGGTACTTTGTAGATGGTAAACCAATGTTCTGTTTGTTCTTGGGACAGTGAAGATCCCATGACACTTCTCAGAAAAGTGAGGGCTTGCTCTGGTGTGCTTCCCTTATGGAAAAGTCCTATAGAATTTAATAGGGATGGAACCAATAAGGTTCTATAACATTTAATAAGATTCTATATCTAAAAGCCAATATAACTGAACATAGTCGTGTCTCTGCTGCACAAGTATATAAGAATTTAAGAAAAAATAATGGAAAGGATATCATTCTCTGTTCAAATTCTATGCACTTTTTGAACCAGATTATAGAATTCTATAGCAGGGATAAAATTCCCTGTTAATTATATAGAA
Source organism: Natator depressus (assembly GCF_965152275.1). Classification (NCBI taxonomy): domain Eukaryota; kingdom Metazoa; phylum Chordata; order Testudines; family Cheloniidae; genus Natator; species Natator depressus. The sequence continues at coordinate 45,645,091 of NC_134244.1, read as the reverse complement.
TGGCTCTTTTAATACCATTTTCTATTAAACGTTATAGGACTGTCTCACAAAATTTGGACAATACTTTCCCATCACCCACTGATAGGCAACATGCTGCTAGATTGTTACCCTTTACCCCAGATGTGTACAGATTCAGTAAATCTCTCTGTGTATCATGGTGGAGTATTCTGAGAGCCTTCAGGCTGAAATAGGCTATATAAATGTAAGATTATCATCTGGTTCTTTGCTGTATTATTCATTGATTTTAAATTGTCATTTTTCAGTTATCAAAGCTGTTGGTTTGCGATAGGCAGCAACATATAGTACCTAACCTGATATAACATGCCTCAAATAGCCAGGGAAAATCAGTTCAAGTGAATCCTTGCTGCTGTCAATTTTGATAGCAAAACTCATGTATGACCTAAAAGTGCTGGTCACAATCAGCAGCCTGAACTGCCAATGGGCATGTGGTCTGTGAAATGCAGCTAGTGACTTTCCACTGGTTTCTTAGGGAAGAGGTACCGAGCTCCATCGTAAGGGCTGCTATTCCAGTTTTCAGAGTAACAGCCGTGTTAGTCTGTATTCGCAAAAAGAAAAGGAGTACTTGTGGCACCTTAGAGACTAACCAATTTATTTGAGCATAAGTTTTTGTGAGCTACAGCTCACTTCCACCATGATTTCAGCAATTTCCATCCCACCATCAACCTCAGCCTGGTCCAGTCCACACAAGAGATCCACTTCCTGGACACTACAGTGCTAAGAAACGATGGTCACATAAACACCACCCTATACCGGAAACCTACTGACCGCTATTCCTACCTACATGCCTCCTGCTTTCACCCTGACCACACCACACGATCCATTGTCTACAGCCAAGCTCTGCGATACAACCGCATTTGCTCCAACCCCTCAGACAGAGACAAACACCTACAAGATCTCTATCAAGCATTCTTACAACTACAATACCCACCTGTGGGAGTGAAGAAACAGATTGATAGAGCCAGAAGAGTTCCCAGAAGTCACCTACTACAGGACAGGCCCAACAAAGAAAATAACAGAACGCCACTAGCCGTCACCTTCAGCCCCCAACTAAAACCCCTCCAACGCATTATCAAGGATCTACAACCTATCCTGAAGGACGACCCAACACTCTCACAAATCTTGGGAGACAGGCCAGTCCTTGCTTACAGACAGCCCCCCAACCTGAAGCGAATACTCACCAGCAACCACATACCACACAACAGAACCACTAACCCAGGAACCTATCCTTGCAACAAAGCCCGTTGCCAACTGTGCCCATATATCTATTCAGGGGACACCATCACAGGGCCTAATAACGTCAGCCACACTATCAGAGGCTCGTTCACCTGCACATCTACCAATGTGATATATGCCATCATGTGCCAGCAATGCCCCTCTGCCATGTACATTGGTCAGACTGGACAGTCTCTATGTAAAAGAATAAATGGACACAAATCAGATGTCAAGAATTATAACATTCATAAACCAGTCGGAGAACACTTCAATCTCTCTGGTCACTCGATTTCTGATCTCAAAGTGACTATCCTTCAACAAAAAAACTTCAAAAACAGACTCCAACGAGAGACTGCTGAATTGGAATTCATTTGCAAATTGGATACAATTAACTTAGGCTTGAATAGAGACTGGGAATGGTTGATCCATTATAAAAAGTAACCTATTTCCCCTTGTTTATTCTCCCCCCCCCCCCCCACTGTTCCTCAGACGTTCTTGTTAAACCCTGGATTTGTGCTGGAAATGGCCCACCTTGATTATCATACACATTGTAAGGAGAGTGATCACTTTAGATAAGCTATTACCAGCAGGAGAGTGGGGTGGGGGGAGAGAAAACCTTTTGTAGTGATAAACACCCATTTTTTCTTGTTCTGTGTGTATAAATCATCTTCTGTATTTTCCACAGTATGCATCTAATGAAGTGAGCTGTAGCTCACGAAAGCTTATGCTCAAATAAATCGGTTAGTCTCTAAGGTGCTACAAGTACTCCTTTTCTTTTATTCCACAGTGTGTCCCAGTAAGACTAATCTCATAACTGATTTCTCAAAAGTATGGTAACTGAAAAAGAGAGATGGAGTAGAGCCTCAAAAGTAGAAAGGGAAGGATGGTCCAGTGGTCAGGGTACTAGCCTGGGACTTCAGAGACCCACATTCAATTCCCTACTTCACCACAGACTCCCTGTGTGATGCTGGGTGGCTCACTTGGTCTCTCATTTCCCCATCCATAAAATGGAGGTAATAGCAGTTCCCTACCTTACAGGGATGTAGTGAGGATAAATATATTAGAGATTGTGAGGTACTCAAACAATGGTAACGAGAGCCATAGTAATATGGCTGGGGGAAAGTCAACAGGTGCGGAGGAGCACGTGGTTTGGACAGAAACATCCCTTGGCGAGGATCTACTAATGGAGAGTCTCTATGTCCTAGTAAGGAGGAGAGTATGGAAGATAATAAAATACAGGTAGGATCTGATGAGAAACAGTCAAATGAAAAAAGTCTCATTCAATTACATCATGTAATGGGAGACAGCTAAAAAGTGACAAGTTTTTAAAGTGCTTACATATTAGTGCTAGACGTCTAAATAATAAGATGGGTGAACTAGAGTGCCTCGTATTAAATGAGGATATTGATATAATAGGCATCACAGAAACTTGGTGGAATGAGATAATCAATGGGACGAGTAATACCAGGGTACAAAATATATTGGAAGGACAGAACAGGTTATGCTGCTGTGGGAGTGGCACTATATGTGAAAGAAAGTGTAGAATCAAATGAAATAAAAATCTTAAATGAACCAAACTGTACCATAGAATCTCTATGCATAGTAATTCCATGCTCGAGTAATAAGAATATAGCAGTAGGGATATATTACCGACCACTTGATCAGGATGGTGATAGTGACTGAAATGCTCAGGGAGATTAGAGAGGCTATTAAAATAAAAAACTCTATAATAATGGGGGTTAAATCCTATGCTCCACTTAGGACTAAATCAAGAATTGCCTCTCCTCTTGTGAGTTCCAGGACTAGCTGCTCCAAGAAGCAGTCATTTAAGGTGTCAAGAAACTATCTCTGCATCCCGTCTTGAGGTGGTATGTACCTCGTCAATATGGGGATTGTTGAAATCCCCCATTATTATTTAAACAAGGGGGATCCAGTGGATATAGTGTATTTAGATTTTCAGAAAGCCTTTGACAAGGTCCCTCACCAAAGGCTTTTAAGAAAAGTAAGCAGGCATGGGATAAGAGGGAAGGTTCTCTCATGGACTGGTAACTAGTTAAAAGATAGGAAACAAAGGGTAGGAATAAATATTTTTTCACCCAATGAACAGTCAACCTGTGGAATTCCTTGCCAGAGGATGTTGTGAAGTCCAAGACTATAACAGGGTTCAAAAAAGAACTAGATAAATTAATGGAGGATAGGTCCATCAATGGCTATTAGCCAGGATGGGCAGGGATGGTGTCCCTAGTCTCTGTTTGCCAGAAGCTGGGAATGGGCGACAGGGGATGGATCACTTGATGATTACCTGTTCTGTTCATTCCCTCTGGGGAACCTGGCATTGGCCACTGTCAGAAGACAGGATATCTGGCTGGTGAACCTTTGGTCTGACCCAGTATGAGCGTTCTTATGTTCTAATATGGAAGAAGATAGCTGGGACTGAAAGAAAACTCTTGGCTCTGAACAGCCCCAACTTTGAGGAGATATTTGAAATTCAAAGTTTGCTTTTTTTAGTATCTGGGTCCCAATTTTGCATCCTGGGCCATCTATGTTAAAAGTAAAACAAGAACAGAGCAGAACAATAGAAATATATGCAGATAATAGAAAATGTAATAACACAAGGACTCAAAAAAACAAATTCAGATTATATGAAAAAGTACTGAAATCTATTGCATGTTAAGAAATGTGGACTTTGTTGGAACTATTCAAAAATGTACTAGCAGTATAAATACATTTGCTTTTATATGCACAGCTGTCTTGGCTATTCTGTGTAATTAGGGCATAGTGCTGTTTTGGCTAATAATTTAAACTGTTTTGGCTAATGTTAGAATACATTGTAGAGAGACAGTAAGGTGCAAAGGCAAAATCTTTCCTGGTTGCAATTTAATTTTCTGTGGTGATGACAAATCAGTGCCTCTTAACATCTGGCTTCGCTCATGAAATGTGTGTGGGAGGGATGGGGGAGTTAAAGAGAACAAGGCAGTAGGTATATTCTCAACTTTACTGCTTTTTATTTAATATCTTGAATTATTAAAAAGACAGGTGCTGTTTGGTATATAGCTTCCATTGTTCTATGAACCATCAAATAGCAAAAAGAGCAATGTGTTGACAGATACCTTAGCCATGCATTACAATTACCAGGGTAGGACTGTGAAGACAGAATGAGTGAATTGCATGATATTTGTAGCCAGAGTGTGGAGAAAACTACAGATACATGACAGCAATATAAACTGTCATTAATTATTTTAGAATGAATTCCTTTTAAAAGAATAGGTGTCCCAGATCACAATTTAAGGGGAAACTCCTCATTCTAAGACAGTGCATGTAAGGAGACTGAGTGTCTCAAGCGAGGGTTAGTGGGTTATGAAGCCTTTAGCCTCCAGGTCACTGGTCTGAATCTGTCCCAGAACACGATAATAGCTGCAGCTGGGCCTGAGCCAGAAAACTCTGATCCAGAGGTTTATGTTTCAAAAGCTAGCAAGACTAGGTAATCCCTTAAAACTCTAACCTTAAAACCATCTTGCTCTTCTGTATTATTTATAGGACCAAAAAGAGTTGTCCCCCAGGGTGGTACTACACAGTGTTAGCTGCCCATACGTAGTCGGTTTCTGCTACAAAATGGAAGTTCTAATCCATACAGAAGGTTACAATCATAAATGCTAATCATAAAACAAAAAGGAATCCATAAATTGTCATAGTCCCAACCTGTCAGTTATTGTAGTGAATAAATGTTTTGCCAGTAATTGGCTAACCTGCATGGCATTTTTACCTCACAGTAGTTTTTATATTTTGAATAACGTTTTATTACATTTTGAGTATAAGCAGATAATAGAATTAACTACACTGTGTAACACTGAAGCAGCACACAGTTACTGATATGACTCCATTAAAATAGTGAAACGATGAGGAGAGGGGAAATGAAAAGGGTTTAATTTAAATGAAGAGAAGGAATGTGGAAAGAGTGACAGCAAGACTACAATTGCCAGCCTAATGTATCACTCTGTTTGCATTTCTAATGTACCTATCATTCTGGTATGTAGGTGCTATGTATACTACACACAAAAAATGGCATCTGATTCTGTCTGCAAAAGGACCTAAAAATAACTTTCTGGCTCTTCCTTATTGTAATCACCACTTAGATTCTTCTCTTCCTCCGGAGGACATGTCTAGGACATTTTGCTTTACAGCTGATCAGCAATATCTGACACTGTGTCTATCATGTAAATTGATGTAGAAGGACTTTCCTCATCTTCATATAGTGATTTGACCTTATTGGAATCCAAGCTAGCTTAATCACAAGTTCCCTGGGAAGGATGTTTGCAAATCCAAGTTGTTAGATAGAAATGGTGCATGATCCATAACTAGTGCCATGCAAAGCACAAAATCAAGTGTTTATAAAGAAATATTTGAATTCAAATGTAAAGGTCTTAAGCTACATCTTGTGATTAACATAGAAATAAGGTAAGCAAGGTGTGTGTGTACATACCATCTTAAATGAGTTACGGGTGCCTTAATTTACATTTATCCTGTTCCATACCTGCCACTGTTTTGTAAACACTAATAAGTACACTCTCCTATTGCAGTGCCTGTAAAACTCTGGTTTCAAAGGCGGGGTGATGGGTGGGGCAGAGGGTTGGGTTGGCAAGCCATACAGAAGATTGCCATTATTTGCTCTGCACAGTGCGCCACACGTCTGTATATTTTACTTGACTGAACGGTAACTGCAGGGTTGCAATTTATGTTGCCCCATATATTTCCAGTGTAGAGTATCCAATATTACTTTGTGTCACTTTCAAGATAATTTTTGCCGAACTCAGGCATGAAATCTTTTTGTCTAATTTTTCATATGTCATTACTCTGTTTAATAGCTATATTGCAGGGGTGGCCAACCTGAGCCTGAGAAGGAGCCAGAATTTACCAATATACATTGCCAAAGAGCCTCAGTAATATGTCAGCAGCCCCCCCATCAGCTCTCCCCTTCCAGCCCCCAGTGCCCCCCGCCCGCCGGCAGCCCCACCAATCAGTGCCTCCCAATGCCTCCCGCAATCAGCTGTTTCCCATGCGCTGGAGGCTCTGGCGGGGAGGAGCGAGGGTATGGCAGGCTCGGGGGAAGGGACAGGGGCCTTGGGGAAAGGGGTGGAGTGGGGGCAGGGCCTGGGGCAGAGCATGGGGTTGAGCAGTGCGCCCCCCTGGCACATTGGAAAGTTGGCATCTGTAGTTCCAGCCCCGGAGTCAGCGCCTATGCAAGGAGCCGCATATTAACCTCTGAAGAGCCACATGCGGCTCCAGAGCCACAGGTTGGCCACCCCTGCTATACTGGGTCAAATCCTGTCCCTTGTATGGAAGGAATGGGATTAAAATGACCTATTCAGCATACATATCGCTGATGTATGATCCCAGCCAGGTAATGTGCAATTTTAAAGAGAAGGGACACAGCCATGCAAATACAGCCAAAAGAAGATGTACACACTGTTATCTGAAGTATTGACTCTTATGATTGTAGCAGGTTAAATCCTGTTCCTCCTGAACCAAGTCTGAGGAAGAGCTTTGCAAAGGCTGTGTGACTGGTTGGGGGTGGAGAAAAGAATCGTCTCCCTTCCCCACCCATCCACCAGAGCCCCAGATGTAAGAAGCAGAGCACATGCATAGACTGGCCACAGGTACCACTATAGTGCATGGGCTGTAAGACTGTTCCCTATCCCTTGTCATGGTCTATTGGTTCCAGGCAGTTTGCCACTGCCATTCCCTCAACTCATTCTCAAATATTGCACTGCTGCAGAGACAGCATGGAGGTTGCTGTAACCTGACAGGTATCTTTTCTGCTTCCTCTTCCCCTCCCCCAGGGAAGATGTGGCATTTCTGCTGCGTTTTCAGCTTTCCACAGTCATGCAGGGGTGTTATAAGGATTAGCTCAGAGGGAAAGTAACGGCAGTTATGGTACTCTACAGAGGCATGTGTATTTGTGCATGATGTGCACGTACCACAAGCATAGTGACTTACTAGGATTAAATTCTAATCAGTAGGAAGAAATAGTAAAATTGATCATAGTAATGAGAAGATGTGTAGAGTAGGGAAGGAAGTGATACACTCAGTACATATTATAAAAGAATCCTATTGTGTATATGTTATACTAAATAAGTACTACTGCAAGAAAATTGAATACTGTAGATTCACATTTACAGGTAAGCCTCTAATGCACCATTCTATTTTTCCTAGTATTAGGCATGAAGTATTCAAAAATAATTTGGTCATAAATCAGAATTACAGATGGAGAGAAGACTCTCTGGCCCAAATGCAAGTCCAGTACCATGTAATGCAGCATTGGTAAAGATTATGATAAAGCCATTTTCATGGCTGGGTTCAAAACTGTGCACTGTCATAGTTCTGTCTTCAGCAGTAGTCAACCTGACAATGAAATAAGATGAGAAAGAATAGACGCCCATTTCTTTCAAACTTGGAAGGCCTCTCCCTAGAAGGGACAGCTTGCAACATATGCATGAAATAAAGAGAATCACAGGGGCTAAACTCCGAAAATGTAGGTGCTCACTACTTAAGAGTTAAGCAAGTATAGAAAGTAAGTTCAAGTAGAGGGCCTAGAGAAACTACCAGGGAGAATAATTAAAAATCGGAGGAATGCTAATGTGCTGAATTAAGATGATGAAAACTATGAAGACTAGAATAAAAATAAGTCAATAAGGGAGTAGAAAAGGCAATGTAACCTTGAGCTTACAAGTGTGTTTTCCTGTCCTCGAGACTGCCTTACACTGCATAAAAAGTGATTTTAGTCACTAGAAGGCAGGCAGTGTAAAGGACACAGAATAAATGGAAAAAGTGGAAATTATGGACACGTTTTGAGTGGAAAAGTGTTCATCAGACAATGGCCTTTTTTCAAAATCAAATTTTTTGTGAAACTATTTTGTTTTTCTACATTTTTGTCTGCTAGCATATTGGTTTGGTTTTTTCTTTGCACAATTTTATTGGCCAGTTTAGCTATGTGGTGGGATTATTTTTAACAAAATTGAAGATTTGTTTTAAAAAATATGATATTAAAATTAGGAAGGAAAAATATTCAAGACATCCATGGAAGGTTTCGGAAAGTGAAAAATTGGTCAGCTTAAAGAAAAGACAATGAAAATGCTCTCAAAATTCCCACATTCTAAAAAAATATTTTTGGACCAGTTCTAGTTATTAGACCCTGGACAGGGGGACTGACTCATTTCTTGTCAGCTGGGTTTTGAAACAGGTCCAGTCAATAACTGCTGCTTGGTTAAAGAAATCAAGGAATATAAGAGTACAGAGAGAAACTGAGGGTCAAAGGATGAGTGTAGGTAATTTTAAAAAATTGCAAGCATGCTTATGATTGCAGGATTGGACCTAAGGGCCAGATCCGGTGAGGTGTTGGGTTCTTCCTTTAAAGTGGGGGCACTCAGCATCACACTGACTTTAATGGCATCTGAGTGCGCTAAGCCCCTTGTAGGATCAGGCCCTATGCCTGGATACTAAGAAGTCAGCAACAGAAGAATATTCACACGGATGAAGATGTATTGCACAATGGGATTTCATGATAGATAACAGGAGAAATTTCTTGTCATAATCCAAAATGGATGACCAGCTGAAATCATGCAGGGGGTGTCCATACATTACGTAAGTTATTTCTGGTATTCTTCAGGACTCACCCACTTCCTTGTAAGACTGAAATAAACATGCAATATGAAGGACCTCCCCCCCCCCCCACCAGTCTGTTACATAATGTATGGAGACTCCTTCAGGAGCACGATTTTGTTGAAGCTCAGTTGTCTTTAATAAGCCCCCCAGGATCATACTGATCAGCTCCTATCATGCCACCAACAGACAGCAATATAACCAGAATAACTACAACAGAGTGTGCCTTAATAGGCTATTGGCACAGATCTCTGCTGTATAGAGTGCCTTCAGCCATCACATGACACTTCATACCCTGGGGTGTCCCACTGCTGTTAGAGTAAGTCTTCAGAATTTCACATTTTGCTGTGGAAAACCCTCTTTTAAATAACAATTTGGTATTGGTTTTGCTCCCTAATTAAAAGAAAGCAAGAAATTGGCTCCCTCTCAGAGGAATGGGGTGGGGGGCACAAGACATCTTGGGTAGCAGCATGAGTAGGTCAGTGGAAGCAAGCTCCACAGAGTTACTGTTTCCCGTCACATGTATGCAGGTGGGTGTGGGTGGGGCTGGGGGGTGGAGCGTTGGCTCCGCTCACCCCCCTACCTACTGGGCAGTTCAGATGCACTGGCACACTATGACACGTATGCTGCATCAGGTGTAGGCCGGTGCATGGTAAATCCGGCTGAGGTAGACTGTGACAAGGTACAGTTTACTGCCTGGGCTGTAAACAGTGAGGTGTCCCATACACTGGGGGCTTGTGGCAAGGCACAACCTAGCTCTGTATGAAAAAACGTTTGAAACAAAAGAAGGATGAACAGTGAATAAATTACTCCCGGTACAAATGTTAGGTCCGGTGATCATTTGTGCTGAAATTAGTGAAAATTTTGGGCTTCATGAATGTTTTCAGATACCTGGGAGGCGTTAAAATACTGAAAAAAGGCTAAGAATGTTACCCCTCAAATGACAGTTAACTGAACTCACTCTAAATGTGTGAAAATATGCATGAATCACGTTTATTCTCCCAATTCCTAGTAAACATAAACCACATTTTGTCTCAAGCAAATCTAGCACCTGTTTGATATCTGGTATGTCCCATCTCGAGGCCTTGTTTTACACTGGAAGAGAGATAGAATCAATGATGTAATAGTCTTTATATCTAACTTCTCTTGTTTGTCTGCTCAGTATAAAAGGACCTCTTCTTGCCTGGACCCAACAAATAGGTGAAAGGATCAAAGGTAATTTGGCAGTATTTCTCTGCTCATTCTAACTACCCCCCACCTCCATTAGTTAAAGGATTTCTATTTTAGGTTTTCTGGTTACTTAGAAGGGGAGGTTTTACTGGAGACAAGACTTTTTTTAAGGTTCATGTTCGGTAGTGTGGCGTCATAAACCACATAGGGGCCTTCTGTATCATTTCCAGGGAAAGAAATAGTAGTTGACACTGCTTTAGAAATTAGGATTAACCTGACAGTGTCTTAGCTGCCAACCAGTCAAGTAGGCAGTAAAATGATGAAATGTGAGGAGACAGCCTTATCTTAGCAGAGTATATCTCAGTGTCATATAGGCTACTCAAATGGAATCTATTAAAATGACTGATTAATTTCTTAATTCAATAAGAGATGGGGGTTTTGCTATAAAACCTACCATCCTGAATATTACATAATCTTGGCCTGCTGATGTCATTACATTGACTAGCTTTGTTTGGAGTAAAGTAACACCTTTAAATAGTAGCAAGGGTGATTTGACCTTGCTAAATGTTATGCTGAATGGTTTCATTCATTCAGTGAAATTATAGAAACCTGATCAATGTGCACTCTCTTTAGAGAGGATTAAAAATTAACATAGGTAGATTTGATGGATGTTAATCATGAACAATCCAAACAAAATAACATTTGTTTAGTCATCAGAAGTCTGTGTTGCTTGTGCTTCTAGCCCTAGTGTATTTATTCCAAACTAGAAGTTAAATTTGGTGTATTACTTTAATGGAGCTCATTTTCTACCTAGTTTGAGTTTGCCACATACTGGGCTCTCAATCATTACTTTTAATAATTATTCCATTTTCTATTGCTTTCCATGTGTGGTTTTAAATCAGTATTACCATGCTTGATCCTGTATCAACAAGTTGACATGTTAATAACAAATTTATCACTTCTGGTTAAATTGCAGTAAAGATTTTTAACTTCTGAATCATTAATTCTTTTTATAATGCTTCAATTGTTCCAACTACAATTTTGTTGCTTAAATGTAGCTCATGCTAATATCTGAATTCTTAGGCTTTCATCCTGCAAAGAGAGCTATGCAGGTGGACCAAGTGGAGCCCCATTGAAAGTCTGCACATGCGGTTCTCTTTGCAGGATTGGGGCCTTATATGGAAAGGGTCAGGTTTTTGCATTTCACGATGAATCTAATTTGGGTTTTGTTTTCTTTTCCAATGGATACGTTGGTAATATACTTTTGTGAAGGTATTTTTAACAGAGTAAGATTTCTTACCTCTGCTTGTATGTTGGCCCATGCCTCTAATATTTGACTACCCTGGAGCAAAGTTGCAGAGCATGAGTATAGATGCTGCATTAGTGTCTGCAGGCATTTGAACCACTGTTGTGTCTGGCATGCTTCAGGATGGACAAAATAATGGTTCAAACATCTATATCCAGTCTATATTAATGCCCCAAAAGTTGGCTGCACCAGTAATGGCAATGGTGGGAAAATTTAGGAAAAAAGGGTAATGTGGACATGTGACAGGGATCATGGATACACAGTAGAGGGACTGGCTCCTCGATGAAAATACCTTGATCCATTTAAACTCCAGAGCACTAATGGCTCAAATTCCTCAGCTGACCACTGAAGAGGTATCTACACTGGAAATTTTGGGAAAATTTTCTACTTTTGCACTAGTACTCATGCAGCTCGAACCATGAGAGCTGTCATGTAGACTGGCCTCAAGGGTTTTTACCACCAAATCATCTAAGTCTGTCTGCTCTGACACAGGTATATCTACACTGCAATTGGAGCTGTGATTGTAGCACATGTAGGCCTATCATAGAATCATAGAATATCAGAGTTGGAAGGGACCTCTGGAGGTCATCTAGTCAAACCCCCTGCCCAGAGCAGGACCAATCCCCAACTAAATCATCCCAGCCAGGGCTTTGTCAAGCCTGACCTTAAAAACTTCTAAGGAAAGGGATTCCACCACCTCCCTAGGTAACGCATTCCAGTGTTTCACCACCCTCCTAGTGAAAAATATCCAACCTAAATCTCCCCCACTGCCACTTGAGACCATTACTCCTTGTCCTGTCATCTGCTATCACTGAGACTAGTCTAGATCCATCCTCTTTGGATCCACCTTCCAGGTAGTTAAAAGCAGCTATCAAATCCCCCCTCATTCTTCTCTTCCGTAGACAATCCCAGTTCCCTCAGCCTCTCCTCATAAGTCATGTGTTCCAGACCCCTAATCATTTTTGTTGCCCTTCGCTGGACTCTCTCCAATTTCTCCACATCCTTCTTGTAGTGTGGGGCCCAAAACTGGACACAGTACTCCAGATGAGGCCTCACCAGTGTCGAATAGAGGGGAACGATCACATCCCTCGATCTGCTGGCAATGCCCCTACTTATACATCCCAAAATGCCATTGGCCTTCTTGGCAACAAGGGCACACTGCTGACTCATATCCAGCTTCTCGTCCATTGTCACCCCTAGGTCCTTCTCTGCAGAACTCCTGCCTAGCCATTCGGTCCCTAGTCTGTAGCGGTGCATTGGATTCTTCCGTCCTAAGTGCAGGACTCTGCACTTGTCCTTGTTGAACCTCATCAGATTTCTTTTGGCCCAATCCTCCAATTTGTCTAGGTCCCTCTGTATCCTATCCCTACCCTCCAGCGTATCTACCACTTCTCCCAGTTTAGTGTCATCCGCAAACTTGCTGAGGGTGCAATCCACACCATCCTCCAGCTCATTAATGAAGATATTGAACAAAACCAGCCCCAGGACCGACCCTTGGGGCACTCCGCTAGATACCGGCTGCCAACTAGACATGGAGCCATTGATCACTACCCGTTGAGCCCGACAATCTAGCCAACTTTCTACCCACCTTGTAGTGCATCCATCCAGCCCATACGTCTTTAACTTGCTGACAAGAATACTGTGGGAGACCGTGTCTAACGCTTTGCTAAAGTCAAGGAATAACACGTCCACTGCTTTCCCTTCATCCACAGAACCAGTTATTTCATCATAGAAGGTAATTAGATTAGTCAGGCATGACTTTCCCTTGGTGAATCCATGCTGACTGTTCCTAATCACTTTCCTCTCGTCTAAGTGCTTCAGAATTGATTCCTTGAGGACATGCTCCATGATTTTTCCGGGGACTGAGGTGAGGCTGACTGGCCTGTAGTTCCCAGGATCCTCCTTCTTCCCTTTTTTAAAGATTGGTACTACATTAGCCTTTTTCCAGTCTTCCGGGACTTCCCCTGATCGCCATGAGTTTTCAAAGATAATGGCCAATGTCTCTGCAATCACATCCGCCAATTCCTTTAGCACTCTCGGATGCAACTCATCCGGCCCCATGGATTCGTGCACGTCCAGCTTTTCTAAATAGTCCCGAACCACTTCTTTCTTCACAGAGTGCTGGCCACCTCCTCCCCATACTGTGCTGCCCAGTGCAGTAGTCTGGGAGCTGACCTTGTTTGTGAAGACAGAGGCAAAAAAAGAATTGAGTACACTAGCTTTTTCCACATCCTCTGTCACTAGGCTGCCTCCCTCATTCAGAAGGGGGCCCACACTTTCCTTGGCTTTCTTCTTGTTGCCAACATACCTGAAGAAACCCTTCTTGTTACTCTTAACATCTCTCGCTAGCTGCAACTCCAGGTGTGATTTGGCCTTCCTGATTTCACTCCTACATGCCCGAGCAAAATTTTTTATACTCATCCCTGGTCATTTGTCCAATCTTCCACTTCTTGTTAGCCTCTTTTTTGTGTTTAAGATCAGCAAGGATTTCACTGTTAAGCCAAGCTGGTCGCCTGCCATATTTACTATTCTTTCTACACATCGGGATGGTTTGTCCCTGTAACCACAATAAGGATTTTTTAAAATACAGCCAGCTCTCCTGGACTCCTTTCCCCCTCATGTTATTCTCCCAGGGGACCCTGCCCATCAGTTCCCGGAGGGAGTCAAAGTCTGCTTTTCTGAAGTCCAGGGTCCGTATTCTGCTGCTTTCCTTTCTTCCTTGTGTCAGGATCCTGAACTCAACCATCTCATGGTCACTGCCTCCCAGGTTCCCATCCACTTTTGCTTCCCCTACTAATTCTTCCCGGTTTGTGAGCAGCAGGTCAAGAAGAGCTCCGCTTCTAGTTGGTTCCTCCAGCACTTGCACCAGGAAATTGTCCCCTACAGTTTCCAAAAACTTCCTGGATTGTCTGTGCACCGCTGTATTGCTCTCCCAGCAGATATCAGGATGATTGAAGTCGCCCATGAGAACCAGGGCATGCGATCTAGTAGCTTCTGCGAATTGCCGGAAGAAAGCCTCGTCCACCTTATCCCCCTGGTCCGGTGGTCTATAGCAGACTCCCACCACGACATCACCCTTGTTGCTCACGCTTCTAAACTTAATCCAGAGACTCTCAGGTTTTTCTGCAGTTTCATACTTGAGCTCTGAGCAGTCATACTGCTCCCTTACATACAGTGCAACTCCCCTACCTTTTCTGGCCTCCCTGTCCTTCCTGAACAGTTTATACCTATCCATGACAGTACTCCAGTCATGTGAGTTATCCCACCAAGTCTCTGTTATTCCAATCACATCATAATTCCCTGACTTTGCCAGGACCTCCAGTTCTCCCTGCTTGTTTCCCACGCTTTGTGTATTTGTATATAGGCACTTGAGATAACCCGCTGATCGCCCCTCATTCTCAGTATGAGGCAGGAGCCCTCCCCTCTCACACGCTCCTGCTCGTGCTTCCTCCCGGTATCCCGCTTCCCCACTTACCTCAGGGCTTCGGTGTCCTTCCCCCGGTGAACCGAGTTTAAAGCCCTCCTCACGAGGTTAGCCAGCCTGCTCGCGAAGATGCTCTTCCCTCTCTTCGTTAGGTGGAGCCCGTCTCCGCCGAGCACTCCTCCTTCTTGGAACACCATCCCATGGTCAAAGAATCCAAAGCCTTCTCTCCGACACCACCTGCGTAGCCATTCGTTGACTTCCACGATTCGACAATCCCTACCTATCATGCTGGCTTTAATCAAGCTAGTTTGCTAAAACAGCAGCGAAGCCATGACAGCACAGGCAGTGGCATGGGCTAGATGCCTGAGGACAAGCCCCCCCAGCTCTCCCCAGGTCCCTGGGTACATACTTGGGCAACTAGTCCATGCCCCCATCTGTAAAAAAAAAAATGTCTGAGTCTGTCTACACCAATGTGCCACCAGTGCTAGAGCAACAGTGGGAAACTTCTTGAAAATTGCTAATATAGACAAAGCTGGGCGGAGAGACTGTTGCTAAGATGGAAGGACTCAAACCATTAAGGGCTTTGTAGCTTGAAACCAACTTTTTGAACTTACTTCAGAAATCAGGTGAAAGGTCTTGCTAACTACAGTGCACAGGTATCATGTACTTCCTGTGTAAACCTCTGAATAAGCAGTTGCAGTCTGCCGTAGCTGAAAGGTACCCACGTGGACAGGAACAACCATGGATGGGATATTGAGGAGGAGGTGTTAGGAGCTCAGATCTCATTCACTTCCAGTGGAAGCTGGGTCCCTAACTCCCCTGAGGTTCTTTTATAATCCCATTTTATGCTACATGAAGATCCATCTCCTAAGGGGGAGAACAACCAGATCTGTTGGGAGATTCACCCCTTCCTTCAAGGAGGTATCCTTTCCCAGAGACACCATCTTCAACTGAGTACAAGAAGGGGAATACAAGACCCCATGAGTCGCTTTTCTGGGATTCCCCCCTCTCGCACAGAGACTTGCTGGGGGCCCTCTGTCTTCCATACAAAAACAAAGAAAAGGTCACAACATAGGACCCATTTTTCCATGAGGACTTGGGGTATGAAAGAGGATAGGGTCCTTGGTTAGGAGTGGTCTCTTCCCTTCTCTCCCACCCCTTCACTTACGTCTGACAGTGGGGTATGTGGGCAATGAACTTTCCTCTTCTCTCGTAAATGACAAGGGGCTCCTCAGCAGACCCCTGCTTCTCTTCCCTGCTCTTTCCCACCTACACCTTCCCTCGGAACACAGTCTGAAATGGGCCTGCTTAGTATTTGTCTGTAGCGTACTCACACCACACTGTCTTAAACAGAACCACACTTCTTAAGCATTTCCTAAAACCATTGTTGCTAGCTTAGTGTAGAAAGGGCTTTGGTGTAGAAAGGGCCTTAGTGCAGCCTTCTCTCCTTCTGTGACGAGGTGTTCACCGTACACAGGACTGAAAGGGGTTAAGGTGGCCAGGTGGGCCCATTAACTCCACTGATTTCACCTGGAGGAAAAGCCAAGGAGCAAGGATTGATTGCAAGCAGGCTTATCTGGGAAGAAAGAGGTGGGGCCTATAAAGCCAGGAAGCTGGCAACAGATTGGAGAAGCAGTCATTCCTTGGGAAGAGGGAGGAGGGTTTGGAGCTGGTACCCCCCAGAGAAGGGCGGCGGCGGCGGCAGTGGCTGCGGCTGCTAGCAAGCAAGCAAGCAAGCAAGCAAGCAGTGAGGACAGAGAGAAGAAAGCCAGGAACTGCTGGGTTGAGGGTCCCTGGAGTGGAACCCATAGTAGAGGGCAGGCCTGGGTTCTCCTATCAGCCACTGAAGGAGTGGCACCTGAGGCAGTGAATGGGAAGCCTGCCTAGGATTGCCAAAGAAAAGACTTTGATATACCCCAGAAAGGGAGAATGCTGAGTGACCTGGCCGGAGGGCCAAGACGCAAAGAGGACACTGCGCTTCCTGGAGCGAAGGAGGGGCTGCAGACCACAGAGAGAGGTAGAGTGACAGTGTGCAATTGCAGGAAGGGGTGATGACTTGATGAGCTAATCTCCAGAGCAGCCAGGAGGAGGCACCAGACTAGTGGTAAGTAGAGCACCCCATCACACCTTCATTCAACGTACCAACATTCTCTTCCTCTTTCCTTTCCTGGTTCCAAAGTACAAACTCTCCACTTTCTCAGCAATTTTTAGCTCGAAGGACTGTTGGTTCCTTTTCTATCACACACATCGTGCTTCTGGAAACAGGGAAGGATAGTTTTCAGACCCTATCTAGGGGATTGGTGTCATACAGAGATTGATACAAAGTAATAGATATATCTTCTTCTAGCTCAAACAAACTGTCCCTTATCATTCACCCTTGGACTGGACCCTGGAAAGTGCTGCCTGGTTGGGAGACCTTGCAAAGATGTTAAGAGTACTGCCTCAGAGCTGTCTCCTGGTTACTGACTGCCAAATATTGTCCTTGTTGCTCAGCTGCCTGTGTAAAATCCCAAGGTAAATAAGCCCCCAGATCTGCAAGGCTCTGCATAAGTTCAGCATGAGTAGCTGGCTCAGCTTCTATCGGAGAAGACTGCTAACCAGTGGCTCTTGGTCGCAAGAGAGTAGAAGAGATTTTTCCCTCCCTAACCCCTTGATTGACCCCATGGAATCTCCAATGACCATTTCTTCTAAAGGCTCATTCTTCTTAAACCTTGTTTAATTCAGCATCAAAGTTCACATCCAGCTGTGCTAGCTCTGGCTTTTTTTCCTCTTCAGATCCAAGTGTGTTACTAACTGCATTTTTCAACTTTTTCAAGTTCTTGGTTCTTTTGAAGTGTTTGTTTGCTTCTATATTGCCACAGGCAGTTCCCTAACCTGCTTTGTGCTGTTACCTAGGACTGAGGGATCCTTTATCCTAAATCCTCAAGGGAGTATTGCATTTCTTTCTTTATCCTTTTTGGAGACAACTCTGTCCTTTGACTTTTTTTAACACTCCTTAATTTACTCTTAACATTCCACATGATTCCATGGGCATTTCTTAATTCACTCTTCTATTGGTGCATCTATGGTGGCTTGAATTGTTTTTGGTTTTGGTTATCCCTTCAGCATTTCAACTTCCTGTTTTTTTCTAGTGCTTTTTACGTTTCTATATTCACTTATAGAAGACAGATAACCTCTTTATGTCCTAGTTTATCCATCTATAAAATGGATATAAAAGACTTCAGTGACTTGTTGTAAATCCACTAACAAACCTGAAAAAAAGAGCTCAGGATTTTCCCACCTGGAATCCTGATTTTTCCACTCTAATCTTAAGACACATACAGTAAAATTCTGGAAGTCTGAGTTCTGTTCCACGTAAATGTGTCTCTGGAGACTGGTGTTTTTATATGTCTGCACACACAGAGACAAGCTGAACAAGTTTTCCAGAGTCCTACAGGCTGCCTTGAATCAGTATCCCCAATCGAAGGAACAGAGTAGGTTGAGCTCTCCCTCACTGTCAGTCCTGGTTTACCAAAATATGCAAGCAACATAAATATATATTATTTCTGGTTCTTGTAATATTAGGTTATGATCCCACAGCTAATCACTCTCAGTATCCAAAGATAGTCAAGTATTTGAATAATACATCCAAGTTTCAAAGAATATTTGAAACACTGATATACTTCTGCACATGGTTCTGAAAGCACCATTCCTACTGCATGCTTCATGCAGTACCACAGTACCTCTTTCAGGCTACTTGGGCCACATGCAGTTGTTGTGAAGATTAATCACTCCATGGTGACTGGAAAAGCTGGACTATCTGCTTTGAGGAGTGGGAGAGGCAGAGGAGCCAGGACATTCTAGGAGGTTCATGTCAGAGTTTCCGAGCAATACTCCTCACCGCTGAAGAGGTTTCTTGGCTTATAGGGTACTGTGTAAAATACACATGCCACGTGTCATAATACCACACTAACAGGCCACCTCCCCTGCTGATGTTTTCTTATCTTACCAGAAATAGCTCTTTCAGGCCTGACTTTTAAAAGAACATTGATAACTAACTGGACAGAGCCAACCCCACCACAATGACAACTAGTGCTGTCATTTGCCAGGGACCAGATGGGTACAGATACTGAACTAGTCTCTGCTCCAAATTGCTTGTCCCAGATTAAAGATGAGACCTATATTGAGAGGCATTGAGGGGAAACTTGCACTGCTGCTATCCATGCTGTACCTGGTATGTGGGCTTCAGTCTCCAGATCTGACAGCTGAGCATGGAGCACCTTCTGCAGGCACTAAATGCAGAGAGAGGGAGAGTTAAATTAAGCTACATCCACAAAGACTCCAGGAATATATTTGACTGGAAAGATTTTTGCACACAAGCTACTGCCATCTTGTGGAGAATAGTCATCATGGCCAGTAATTCCTTCATTTGTGAGAAATGACCATATACATTTGATTCCTGCAAAGTACCCTGTGTTTGTCTTGCAGGTTTTGCCATTACCAAGAATGGTTTCTGAGTGTGCTGTAGCATATCTTCAGTGAGAAGGAGAATGGGGGACAGTGTGACATTCAAGATAATCCTGCAGGCAGATAGGGCAGATTGTTTTGTTTGCTGTTTTCTTTTCTATTAATGTGGGTAGTGCTGAGATGCCACTGAGATGAGGGCCATAGAAGCACGTAGGTTAAAAAATGGAAGCAGATAGAAATCTAAGGTTTTTTCAGATAACAGGCAGTCATTTTAGACTTGTAACTCCTACCCAACTACCCACAGCCTGCACTCTCTCTGCAGCCTTCTGCTGGACCACCACGTTTCCAAAACTTAATTGTAAGTGTTCTCCTAGAATGAGAGCTGGGCACAAAAATTGCACTTTGCAGGTTTGCGGGAAAACACCATCCAATTTGCATGTTGGCCTCTTATTGTTCACGCTCCTATGACGGCCCAAGGCCATTGTTTTCAGCCAAACATAAATGTGCCACACTGATACAGGTCACTAATTAAGCCTTTATCTTGCCTCAGAAGACTGGAATCCAGTACTTCAGAGAAAGATTAGTCTTCATAGGTCCCAATCCTGCAAACATTTACACACAAATAACTTTAGCCTTGCAAGTAGAGTCCACAAAAACTACTCCTGTGACTAGAGTTGCTCATGTCTGCAGGATTGGATTCTTAATACATTCAGCCAATTGTGCAATGCTGTACAACAGGTGTGTGTGTGTGTGTGTGTGTGTGTGTAAGGGGTGGGGGAGAAATGAGGAGGGAAATGTTATTTCCTGATCACTTTGCAATAAAAAACCATTTTTCCACACTGACAATAACTTGAGGCAAATTTGTCAATCTCTCACTTTGTCTCCAGCCATTATTCCACCATGGAAACTCTTTACTGAAAGTACAGACAAAATTTCACCTTTGACCAAATTCATGAATTTTGCAAAACCTCACAGGCACCTTAATTTTTATATGCAAACATTGATAGGCCACCACCCAATTTTGTTCACACTCTTGATAAAGTTGTTGCTTTCCAAAAGCTGGAAATAAAGGAAATAATGTATTTTTGAATGCACATTACAGCTCATTCAACTGAACTCCAAGAATGCAAATTCTCCTCTGGTCAAACTACTTTTGTCAGCAAAATATGGAATTCTTCTAGCGAGCAAAAGAATACCTCTAAATTCCCATGAATTTTCACCCGAGCATAGAAGTCAGCTTTCTGTTCCAAGGGCCCAAATCTGCAAGGAATTGTAGAGCACTTTGTGTTATCTGTACTTGCATGGTGCAGACTTAAGAAAATATCTTCTGTTCAGGACTAATTTCAAACAGTAGTTTCTCAAGAGTACCTCTGAGTGCAATAAAAATTAACATCTTCTGCTAACAGCTCAGAACAAATTTTTCTTTGAGAAATGATACACTAGCAGCATAGCTTATTGCTCAGAGTTGATGCTGATGCACTGTTGCTTATTATAATAATTATATCTTAATTGTTCATAAAGTTGTGTAT
Organism: Natator depressus; assembly: GCF_965152275.1. Taxonomy (NCBI): domain Eukaryota; kingdom Metazoa; phylum Chordata; order Testudines; family Cheloniidae; genus Natator; species Natator depressus. Next base: position 45,624,327 of record NC_134244.1, on the reverse strand, counting down.
GGTTGCCTCATTTTCTCTTATCCTGGGATTCCCTTACAACTGAGATGCTACATCCCAATATGATTTTCCTAGTAAACTACTATAAAACCAAAATACAACAATGGGTTTTCTGAAATAAAATATGCTACTGATATGTACATTATAACATTTTCTCAAGGTTATAACTATTTTTAGTTTGTCACCTCTGCTCATTCAGCAGCAACAAGATGCTTTGTAGTCCCTTCCTTTTCATACAATCCATTATCCACCTGAGTAGCCATTCTTTTAACAGACTTTAGATCCAGGCCTATGAGACTTTAAGGGCTCCGACTCTTCTTGTCTTTAGTGGGAGTCAAGGATGCTCTTTACCTTGTAAGATTAGGCTTTTTATCAGTTATTTAACCTTCAAATTAGTACTCTAACTCTAACTATACATATGGCTTAAACAGGGTGAGAACTTCCATTTATTCCAGACAGCATTTCCAGACTCTGCTTTTGTACTGACAGTGGAGAAGCAAGTTGTAATCGCACTGTGGAAACCTGCAATTCCAGATTGCTACTGGTCAGTGGAAAATAATTTTGGAGCTGGCAAATCCATTGTAGGGGCTGCTGTCATGCAACCATGCAGGGCCATTAACCATCTCCTACTACACAGGACTGTGACTCATGGCAATGTGCAGGACATAATGGATGGATTTGCTGCAGTGCATATTCCTATTTTGGCACCAGCCCTCTGTGCCAAGAGTATATCAACAAAAAGGCTACTTTTTCTATTGTGATGCAAGCAGGGGTGAAAGTAAGTCAAGTAACTTACGGGTACGCTGGGGCCAGCTCTGGCCCCCGGAAGGGGAGGGACCTAGGGAGGAAGGGGCGGGGTTTATGGGGTCAGAGCCAGCCCACTCTGTAAGGTAAGTGCGCCCCTCCCCCCACACACACACACCGGGGTAGCAGCAGCAGCCTGGGGCTCTGGGGCTATTTAAAGGACCAGGAAGGCAGCTGGAGTTCCCCCCTACCCTAGGGCTCTGGGGGCTGTTTAAAGGGCCCGGGGCTCCCCTGCTTCTACCACCCCAGCCCTTTAAATAGCCCCCGGAGCCCTGAAGTAGCGGCAGTGGGGCTCCGGGGGCTATTTAAAGGGCCGGGGCGGTAGAAATAGGGGAGCCCTGGGCCCTTTAAATAGCTGCCAGAGCCCTGCAGCCGCTATCCCAGGGCTCCAGCAGTGGGGCTCTGGAGGCAATTTAAAGGGCCTGGGGCTCCTTTAAATTGCCCCCTGGGGAAGCCGGGCTGCCCCAGTACGGTGCACCGGCGCTTGCCGGTACATCATACCAGGGTGTACCGGCTTACTTTCACCTCTGGATGCAAGTGTTAGTGGATCATCAGGGACACTTCACCAACATCAGTGTTGACTGGTTTGGGAAGGTACGTGAGGCAGGTATCTTTAAGAACACAGGATTGTTCAGAAAGCTGCAAGCAGGGACTTTCTTGACTGCCGGATTACCATTGGTGATGTTGAAATACCAGTAGTTACCCAGGGAGATCCAGCCTACCCCTTGCTATTCTGGCTTGAATAGGGATTGGGAGTGGCTGGCTCACTACAAAAAGCCATTTTCCCTCTCTTGGTATTGACACCTCCTCATCAATAATTGGGAGTGGACAACATCTACCCTGACTGAATTGGCCTTGTCAACACTGGTTCTCCGCTTGTAAGGTGTCATAAATAGAAAGGGAAGGGTAAACCCCTTTAAAATCCCTCCTGGCCAGAGGAAATCTCCTCTCACCTGTAAAGGGTTAAGAAGCTAAAGGTAACCTCGCTGGCACCTGACCAAAATGACCAATGAGGAGACAAGATACTTTCAAAAGCTGGTAGGAGGGAGAGAAACAAAGGGTTTGTGGGTCTGTCTACTTTTTGTCTTTGCCGGGGATAGACCAGGAATGAAGCCTTAGAACTTTTAGTAAGTAATCTAGCTAGGTATGTGTTAGATTATGATTTCTTTAAATGGCTGAGAAAAGAATTGTGCTGAATAGAATAACTATTTCTGTCTGTGTATCTGTTTTGTAACTTAAGGTTTTTGCCTAGAGGGGTTCTCTATGTTTTGAATCTAATTACCCTGTAAGGTATTTACCATCCTGATTTTACAGGGGGGATTTCTTATTTCTAATTCTATTTTTATTAAAAGTCTTCTTGTAAGAAAACTGAATGCTTTTTCATTGTTCTCAGATCCAGGGGTTTGGGTCTGTGGTCACCTATGCAAATTGGTGAGGCTTTTTATCCAACATTTCCCAGGAAAGGGAGGGTGCAAGTGTTGGGAGGATTGTTCATTGTTCTTAAGATCCAAGGGTCTGGGTCTGTAGTCACCTAGGCAAATTGGTGAGGCTTTTTACCAAATCTTGTCCAGGAAGTAGGGTGCAAGGTTTTTGGGAAGTATTTTGGGGGGAAAGACGTGTCCAAACAGCTCTTCCCCAGTAACCAGTATTTGTTTGGAGGTGGTAGCGGCCAATCCAAGGACAAAAGGGTGGAATATTTTGTACCTTGGGGAAGTTTTGACCTAAGCTGGTAAAGATAAGCTTAGGAGGTTTTTCATGCAGGTCCCCACATCTGTACCCTAGAGTTCAGAGTGGGGGAGGAACCTTGACATAAGGTAACTCCCTTCTCTTCATGTGTCAGTATATTTATGCCTGTATCCGTAATTTTCACTCCATGCATCTGAAGGAGTGGGGTTTTTTACCCATGAAAGCTCATGCTCAAATAAATCTGTTAGTCTTTAAGGTGCCACCAGACTCCTCGTTGTTTTTTTGGATACAGACTAACACGGCTACCCCTCTGATATCTAAGTAATGAACTTCCTGCTACATCAAAGGCAACAAAAGAATGTCAGCCATCGTTCCTTAAATGTATTGTTGTTTTTAACATATGACGGAACTGGTATGTACATTACACAGAGAAGATAGTGCTGAAAAATAAGTTTTGGTGGGGGAAATGACACCAGCACAGAAAAGGAACATCGTTGTAAATACACAATATGCCTCTCTAGTGACAGAACTGGTAAAAGTCATTTCAGTATGCAAGATGAGGTCAATCAAAATGGAAAGTATTAAAAGAGATTGAGGTTATGCATCAATATAAGTAAATAGACTTTCATTTATTAATGAGGATAAGAAACCAGTTAGTTTACTATATGGATTTGCTGTATCTGTAATGGCCTATATAGAAAATCAATATGTGAATGATTGATTAAAAGAACGTTATTCAGTGCTCAGACACAGCAGGGTGATCAAGTCTGCTCCCATCAAACATGTCACACCATCGTTACCTGATGAAATTCCTCTATGAAGTGCAAGGGTGAACTACTTTAACAGTCTGGAACAATGAAAATAAAAGCAGCTATTAAAATGTTACAAGCATCAGCCTTTTAATTTACTATATTTTACAAACCTTACCATTTATAGAGATGGAAGAACTTGTTGCTGACAAGTTTCCCAATTCTGTAAACAGAAGGTGCCCTCAAATTAGAAAGTTAATACTATTGATTTTTTTCTTTGCCTGTTTTGCTCTTTTCTAAACCTTAACAATCAAATGTTTCAATTATGTTGATCAACATACTATTTTACTGAGGAAACCTTAGTAGTGGCTACATTTAAGGCTATGTGAGCCTTTTTTTAACCCTGTTTTCATCTGCTTGTAATGATGACCTTTCCAACTGAAATTCTTAGTGATTGGGCTTAAATTGCAGCAAGGGAGGTTTAGGTTGGACATTAGGAAAAACTTCTTAACTATCAGGGTGGTTAAGCACAGAATAAATTGCCTAGGGAGGTTGTGGAATCTCCATCTTTGGAGATTTTTAAGAGCAGGTTGGACAAACACCTATCAGGGATGGTCTAGATAATACTTAATCCTGCCAAGAGTGCAGGGGACTGGACTAGATGATCTCTCGAGGTCCCTTCCAGTCCTATGATTTTATTTTAAATTTCAGCAAAAACAATTCAGCCTTCTTTGGATGAGAAGAGTAAAAAAGACACTCTCCTAATTATTTAAAATGAATAACATGGAAATTCTAGTGCTGTGGGTAGAAATTAGAAATTTGGCAGGGAAATCATTCTCAATGAAGAGAACTGCTCTTGGGTATTTGTTCTGCTAGGGCCAAATTATGAAAACCTGACAATTGCACATCATCCACAGGAAATACCCTGGGCACAATTTTGTAGCATACAACTTTGCTTTACATCTTTTGTAAAGCAACAGTGTGCACTTAAAGTTCTTTATAAATGTTCTTTGATAACTTCTATAGAGTGTTACACAACATGTGTAACTATAAATAGACATGGGAGGGCAGGATGAGAGTGATTTTTATTTTCATATATAAAAATAGTGTGCATGGACGGATGTAAATTACTAATCCCACTGTAGTGCAACACTGCAGCTACTGGCACTTAGCAGCGACACTGCTGTGCAACAGTTTGGGGCAACTAGTGGATATTGTATTAACTGAAACTGCAGAGGATGTAACTTTGCCCAGTTAGAATTTGGCCAGAGTGCTGTGGCTAAGATCTTTGAGTAGAAAAAGTGCCATGTATCTTTAATTACAAGGGGGTCAGGATATCAGTTTTACAGTTATTCCAAAAGAGGGGTGGGCAAACTACGGCCCGTGGGCCGCTTCTGGCTCGTCAGATGCTTTTATCCGGCCCTCGAGCTCCTGCCAGTGGGGTCAGGGGTTGCCCCGCTCTGCCCACCCAGCGCGCCCCAGGCCCTGACTCACAATTCCCTTGATGAGCACCATTTTTCAGCACGCAGAACCACACTGCGTAGGCAGGACTTCACCGCACTATTTCTGGGATCAGAATCCCGCCTCTATGCAGCAGACCCCACACACGGCAGCACATCCAGTCCCCTCCTGGTTTCCTACGGCTCCACCCTCAAGAGCCTCAAAATCGCTCAGGGGCCACACCTGTCCCAGCTACACTGCCTCTGCCCGTGGCAGTGCCTGGTATGGCCGCCTAAGGTGTCACTGCTGGCAGGGCCCCGAGGAGTCCCCGGTACCTTAGCCATAGAGCCCCTTGCGCCACAGCCCATGAGTTCTCCCTCCCCCCAACCTTGGTAACATCCCTTGTAGAGCCCCCCCATTCTACATCCCATATAGTCCCCCTCCCACACTTGGCATTCATGGCCCGCTATACAATTTCCATACCCAGATGTGGCTCTCAGGCCAAAGAGTTTGCCCAACCCGTTCCAAAAGCAACTTCTTCTGTTAGCATAGTGTCCTATCACACCACCCGAACAGAATTATCACTGCTTAGCTTGTGAGAACAGACATAATCTGATCAGATGTAGCTGCTGGCACACTAAAAATTATCAAACCTTTTCTGTACATTTGAACTGGTAATAAGTTTTGCAAATTTTAAAGAATAACAGCAAAGAAGGGTTTGGTATGAGAAATGTTTCTATACTTAGAGCACCATCTAGTGAAAATTCTGAACAATGAGAGGACACTTCCTATTTCCAGAAACAACAAAATTATGTAGAAAATAGTATTTTGGGGTTGGCAGGAGGAATGGGAGTAGTTTATCAGTGATTCACACATCTAGAAGCCTTGGGATGTGATTATTCTATGCATACATCAAATATGAGAAATGAAACAATAACCTATGTGTTCAAGAGATGATTGTGAAATTTACATAGACTCTTATTTAATAAATAAAATAAGGATCTGCATGATTTGGTATCTATACATAAAAATAAGCTTGTTGCATATCTCATATAAATAAGAATTTCATATAATACACTTTTAAATATTGGAATATCGATATAGTATTAAGGTAGAGACACTACCAGTGCTGTAACATTCCAAGTTAAGGATAATACTATGTGTGACTGATTCTTGTATGAAATATATAATAAATCCAAAATAACAATCCCAAAAGTATGAATTAAGAAAACATTTAGGCAAACCTAAACCTTAAAGATTTAGAGCTAGAATGTGATTTGTGGGAGGGAAATGTTTTATGTTACTCATTCCTCTTCTAGAAAATGAGCTCAACCCCAAATCTGAAGATGGCAAAACTCAGTGAGCATGAAATAAATGCCATTTGAAAAATATCTGAAATTCTCAGATACTGATAAGCAGGTTCTATGCTAGTCATTTTGACTTCTGCCTCCTTCTTTTTATCACTTTTGGTTTTCTTCCTCTTTCTCTCTCTCTCTCTCTGTTTTTTCAGGTTCCTATCCTGCCATTCCTATTCAGGCAAAACTCAGTGAAATCAAAGTGTTTTGACTTTCTAAAGATTACAGTCTATCTTTTCCTTTTAGGGTTGTTTTTGGAGTTATGTTTAAGCATAATTAAGTTGTAATTTACTTATTTGACATTCAAATCTAAACACAATATAATCTAACACCTAACTTTATATCCAAGATGGCAAATCAAAGTAGCCTGTTTCTTGGGGGGACTTTTTGTTTTGTTTTGTTTCCTCAGAAGTGCTGACAACTTATAGTCCCCCTTTGAAATTCAGACCACTTTTAAGTGCATAAATGTGGATTTAGGTACCAGGCTTGAAAATTATGGTCTTTGGTAATTTTAATTTATATAATTTGGAAAAGGAGATCTGAGCTAAACTCTTCTTAAACTTAAGACATTAAGAGTAAAAGTTGGCAAAATGCTGCTTCTCTGTCCTGAAATGTAGTTAGTTCATAGATTCCAAGGCTAGAAGGGACCATTGTGATAATCTAGTCTGACCGGCTGTGGAATACAGCCACTAGAACTTCCCCAAAATAGATCTGCTCTTGGAATTTTTAGAAAAACATCCAATCTTGAGTTAACAGTTGTCAGTGATGGAAAATCCACCACGGCCCTTGGTAAATTGTTCCACTGGTTAATTCCTTTCACCTTTAAAAATGTATGCCTTATTTCCGGTCTGAATTTGACTAGCTTCAGCTTCCAGCCATTGGATCATGCTATACCTTTCTTTGCTAGACTGAAGAGCCCATTATAGTTAGTACACTACAGGCTGCCACTGTGTGAAGCAGCAACATAGAAATTATGCTAGCTATCTGAGCCCTGCCCACACTGGCAGATCCTGCTATGTTTGAAATTCATTGTCAGACTCTGGTGCCGTCATTCTCTTCTCATCTGGCGTTTGTAAATGATTATCTTCTGATGCGGACAGGAGCAACCGCATCTAGCAAAGAGTGAGTCTCTACAGCTTGAGCTAAAGAGCCCAGCTCTGTAGTTGGAGTCTATAAGACTCGCATGCTTGCTAGATCAGGCAAAGAGGTCACCGCATAATACACTGATTAGTGGTTTGCACTAGAGCACTGAAACAGAGTATCAGTGAGGATGATTATAATAAGGGGGAGAAAAAGACCCAGTTAGATGACCTGATCCAAAACCTTTTGAAACATTCCCTTTGTCTTCAGTGGGTTTTAGATCAGGCCCAGAATGAGGAAGAAGTGTTGCAAAGTATTATCTAGTGGTGACAGTTGTCCTGCCTTCATTTAGGGCTTGAGCCAATGCCCAGTGAAGTCAGTGAAAATACTCTCCTTGATTTCAATGGGCTTTGGAGCAGGCTCTTCGAGTCCTGGTGATTCTAAGTCTGACATGGAGTAATGGAGCAGACAGACTGCTTTCCTTAGGATTCCTCGTGAATCGGTGTATTGGGCTTTGACTTTGTTCACCCCACTCCAAAGATTTCATGTAGGAAGAGAAGACCAGCCAACTGCCTCTGTGCCCTTCTCCCAGCATCTTCATTTGCAAGTCCCTGGGTCCCTCCACAGAAGTCAGAAAAGATAAGGGGTTCACACAGTCTCTTGCGGGGGGGGAAGTGTCCAATGAAAAGACAATGTAATCTTGGCTCATGGGGTTTTTTTGGTCAAAGCCAGAAAGACACAGTGCTTGCATGAGTTTTGTTTTGATCCTTATGAAAATTCCTATGGAATTTAATGGGGTGGAAAAAAATGGGCTTCTACAAAAAGGCTGATTGTACTTCACGAGTAAATTCTGTCCGCTTTGTAACCACCCTATTCAAATCTGTCACAAATACTTCTGTTAAATTAGCTAAAACTCTTCCATGAGGGGGATGACATTGAGGTCCCTGGCAAACAGCCCCCAGCCATCCCAGAATCAGGGGACTAGACTGGTATTTTAAACCACCATTCTCCACCTCCTGTGTAAACTCGGTGGCAGCTGAGGAGTTGGCCCACGAGGTTTGCTTTTCTATATCAGATATGTTGTTAGAAAAGAAGCAAATGTCTGATGGGCTTCTTGGTGCCCTGGAAAACCAGACAGAAATGCTTTGCAGGGTAAGAGTTCAAGGAAAATAAGGAGCACAGCTCACGTTATGCAGGATATTGAATAGCACCCTCCCTTCTATGCACCTTTGAGTTTGGGCTAGAGGTCATTGAAACACAATATCCAGTGATACTTTATCTCATTTTCCATTCAAGTCACAGTTTAAATTATTCCAAAAGCAGCTTTTAAATCATCCTGCTGAGGATCACTGGGAGCAGCATCAAGCTTTTGTGACCAGACGTTTCCCTTTCATCTGTCTGTTACGTAACATATCCAGTAACCGTTTACCAGGTCACCTAACTGAGCGAATAGCACTTATGAGAAGAAATGGCTACATTCAGCTGCCATATTAGGCACAGGAAGTAGGGAAGTACAATCATATGACAGCATCCCACATTATAGAAAAGGTTATTAGATATGGAGAAATGAATCTTTTTGGCTCTGGATAACGTTCATCACGAGCAAACTCTCATGACAGGAATATGGCTTACTTTGAGAATTTTGAATGACCTTGTGTAATAGATTTGGAGGCTGCTGCTCTGTAATAACTTAATATTATATTTTCTGTCTGACTGTGGAGTTTATTATATGAATATGAGGAGTTAAATTAAAAAGAGTTTGGCTTCGTATACACAGGAAAGAGGAAAATGGCTTCAGAGAGCCACCCACCTCCCCACATTTCAGGGACAATACCAAAGTCATTTGCTTTGAAGTGCCATCTCCAACATCCTGCTGAGTTCACTGGACCAGTCTGGCAAAGATGTGGCAGGGGTGAGGTCCCAGACTTGTAACCAGTGTGGCAGGAGTCAGAGATCCAAGCCCAGGAAAACTGAAACAAAGAACTTTGCCCAGATTCAAGACAGGCTCTCAAGGACAGAGAGAAACTGTTGGGGACACAGACATCTGTTTGATGTTCTGAAGAAGTTAGGCCTTCCTAAGCTTCCAGGGCAATGGAAAACTTTAGGTAAGATAGACATACTTGTAGCTCTTTCATTGTTTTGAAGTCCTATTTATCTTGCTTTTCTTTGTTCCTACAGTTTGGGTTAAACAATACTTTGTTTTTAAAAGCCTGTTTGGGATTACTGCTTTCACTACTAGTCACAAACTCCTGAAAGGAAGAGCTGCTGGTACCCGAACCCAATTGGACCTGCTGGGTAAGAACAGTTGGTCCACAGGGTACGGTAGTGTGAGAACAGTCAAACAGTGGGAGACTCCTGTGATTCCACCATTGGGAGATAAAGGCATGAAGCCTCATACCTGAGGGGGGACACACTAAGAGAGGCCAGAGAAGGGGTCAGAGGTGCAGCTAACCGTTCTGTGACACCTGCCCTAAATAAATCCAATTTGATTTGTACAATGTCTCTTTGATCCTGTCATGAGGTTTGAGGGAGGTTGTTAGGCCACTTCCCTTCCTTCTTAACTTATCTTTGTTTTTTTCTTTATAATTACAATGACATACACAAGGTAAGGAAATACTAATGAACTTTCACAAGCGTGTGGCTTCAGAGATGTCAGGCAAACATCCTCCATGTTCTGCATTCCTAAATAATAGGGGCTGGGTTCTGCCCTCAGTTACACCTGTACAGCCCCAATTATATACATACATAGATCATACTGTTGTTTTAGACTTAAGAATAAACTTGCCTTGCATTTTCCCAGCCCTTGTCTGCTGCATGTAATTGTAAGAAGACTTTGCATAGCTAGAAACATGGTCCTATAATATTAATGGGTCAGGGAGACCACGCTTAGCCGTGAGCACTGCTTCAAAAAAAAAAAGTCTATTTGGTGAGATTCATTCATTACATCTTCCCTCAGAGAGTCAAATGCCACAATCCTTGCCATAATCACCATATGAGCAAAACTGAGCGAGCTGATTTGAATACAATATGAACCCACCTGAATATTTACCGAAAACCACACAGAATTATATCTGTTGTGAAGTTTGGAACAGTTCAGTTATTGTACTACTATTTTTCTTTTTTTGTGCACTCTTGAGATCTGTCGAAGACCTGCCATAATTACCCCCAAAACAATGGAAAAGTATATCCTTGAAGTATTTCTAATCTGACCGTAAAATGGAGGCATCAGACATCCCACAAGTAAGTCCTTGCTTGCAAGTTTATTAGCTTGTTCGTTGCAGAACCAAGAGTTTTTATTACTTCCTAAGTTTTTGGCCTAATCTATGCCAAAGCTCCAGACTTCTAAGCTTTGCCCATCACTAGTTTTTGTTTACATGTGTTCCAGTTAAATCAGAGACTGAATTGCAACTTCCAGTTCTTGGGACCTCATGTGGATTTCTGATACTGCCAGTACAACTTTGGGTCCAGAAACCAAAGATTTCTGTATGTAGAGGACCATAAAAAGGGACAACTTTCTCATTGGTAGCTAATAATAAAAAGTGTGGGAAGACATCAGCAAGGGGAAAGTTAGCAGGAGATACAAGGAGACAAAGGGAAAGCCTGATAAATAGAAAATGTCAAAAAAATGAAAAGACACAGTAGAAAAGAAAAAAGGGATTTAATGCAATGGGAGAAAACAAGGTTCTGAGAAGTTCAAAGAAAATACTAGCTTAACCTCAGTGACCCAGTTCACAGAAGAAGGGCAAAGAATCTCATTTAACATTTCTTAGGCTTCAGAATTTATTGTACTTTGAAGGAACATAATAAATTATTTAGACAGTTTCAACTGAGACTGGAGAAATCCCAGCCTGTCATACGCTAGGTTAAAAAAGCTTGGTACTATATAAATAATTTACCTCTTGAGGAAGAAAAATATTCAGATGCTAGTGTCTAAAGCAGAGAGGTACCAAACCTGCTGCAACTAGCTGAACACACACTGAATGCAAGTCAGCACTACAAATGCAGTGCGGCCATTTAAAATCAGGGAGCTATGTTAAAGCTATTCTTCTCAAATGGAGGTCAATATTAAAGATCACACAGGAACTCTTTATCGTTAGCCCCTGTATACAGTCATCTTTTTAACAGTGCAAACACATCTCCATTTAAAACAACAAAAAATACCAAAATTCTCTTCTCAGTTATTCCTCATGGCAACTGAATTAAAGCAAACGTATTGCATCAACATTTTTTTTTAATGGCACTGGTTTTAATTCTATAAAACAGGCGTCCTCCAACTTTGTCACAGCGTGTAAAACATCCTAATAGACATTTCTCTTCTGATTCACAATCACTTAATATCCCTATGGCAACTACAGAAGTTTCTTGCATGGAAACATGATGATGATAATTATTAATCATTGTTTATTATGACCAGCCAAGAATGTGGTCCCATTATGCTAGGCACACTGGTCTAGATTTTTAGAGAGACTTAGATGTTGCAATGCCTAACTGATTTAGGAGTCTAAATCCCCTTTTCAAAAGGGATTTAGGCACTTATGTGCTAAAATCACATTGACAGTGGATGCATTTTGGTACCTAAGTGCTTAAATCCCTTTTGAAAATGATATTTAGACTCCTAAATTAGTTAGGCATTGCAACACAGAGCAGAGCAACTTCTACATCTCTTTAAAAACCTGAGCTAACATGTACAAAGCACAGGATACACCCCCTTCCCCAAAGAGCTTACCATCTAAATAGTAAGAATAGGAAAAGTAACAATAGGAAAGTGTTTTATATATTTTTGTCATATCTTGTATTTAAGGAAGTGCATCCAAGGGTGAAACTTGGGACACAACAATAGGTGAAATTCTATTCTGACACACCAGTGTAAATATGAAATAATTTGATTAACTTCACTGAAGTTATTTAAGGTTTATAATGGTTATTGACTCAACAATTGATGCAAGGTTTTTGAACTTACATTCACCGGCTGGCATAGGACAATGTAACCCTTTAAGGGTTCCATTCTGTGAAGGGTTTTGCTCCATTATTCTACTGAACTCAACGAGAAATACCTTGTGGAAGATCAGGCCCTAAATAAGTTATTTATGTGATGGCTTCCGGCCAGTAAGTGATCACTTCTGATAGATAACTAATCTGCCACTCATTGAGTGATAATGTCTAGGATGAAGCTGGCAAGATCTGGTCTAGAAGTGACTGTTCCTATGTGGGGAATCTGAATATGAGTATTGGTTTTTCTTTGACTTATGCTTAATGTCCTTACTTGAAAGGGATGATGGATGATGTTCATAGGAGTTTGATTCATGGATACGTTTTTCAGATTCATCTAGTATCCATAGCTAGCAAGGGAAAATTAATGCTGCACATCTATCAGTTCCCTACATGGACTACAGTTCAATGGGGTTGCTGTTTACATTGGGTCCTGGTATAAGAAAAAGATCCAATATACCCACTTAAAAAATTGCCCCTATATCTCTGATGTGTCTCCTAGACAGCCCTATGTGCTTAATAGGCCTGCATGAGTGTCATTTTGGAGATCGTGTTCAGTGTTTTCAGATAAATAATTGCCTGTCATTTTATATCCACTTGTATCTAGTGTCAACAGATGAAATAATATTCTTATCTATTTGTTTTGTGTGCCCTCACAGTGATGTTTGCTAACTCATTTTATTTCATTCAATAAGGCTGCAGTATGTTTGTGAACTGAGGTGGAAAAGGACAAAGGGGAAAAGATGGGATGGGAAGGAAGGAGTGTTGAAGATAGGGAGAGAAGGGAAGGTTGGGAGCATGGAGGGGCTTCCCTTTGACCTCACTGTTCCACGAACTGTGAATTTTTCAAGGACAGTGTTAATGATCCTCCCTAACAGGTTCATGGCTTGTAGCTCAGCCTAAACTATTAATCTCCTAACCTTCCCCAACTAACCTTCATGAAGGAAAACTGTTTTCCTGACTGACTGATTTCAAATACAAATATAGCAGATCCATGGAACGGTGGTGGAACCTACTAAATTAACACCGTGTTCCATACTATTGTATCATGGTTAGTAATTGCATCAGGAAGTTGCAAACCCCTGTTTGTTACTTAAAACAGCTTAAAATTGGAAGTGTGGCCCAAACTTGAGCTACTTCTCCTTAACGGTGTCTCAGTGTCTCCTTATCTGAGTCTCAGATAATTTGGGCTGGAATAAGACCAGCATATGTGGAAGCACCTGTTAGCATTTCTGCGATTCTTGTTGGCTCTAAGGCCTGCATTTAGCAAGCTACCGAAGCATGTGCATAACTTCAAGCAAAGCACTTAAGCATGTGATTAAGCAGGGCCTAAAACATCAGCTGAGACATGGTCTTCAGTTTGACACCTTTCTACCTCAAATCTGATTTATTAATCAGAAGGGCTTGCTGATTAATAGAAAGTGTGATGTACGGGAGTAACTATGGCCAGATTTCTCCTTAGAACTTTAACTTTTTTTTATTTAAGAACTAACAAACATGCATAAGCAATATGTGTTAATATTATCAGCTAAGCCTGTGCTAAGGATTGGAGATGTGATTATGCACAACTACTAGCAACCTGCTGAAAGATCTGTAAAATGTGCAGTCCAAGTAACTGTTTGTGATAAGTTTTTGTGTGTTTTGTAGCAGGACTAGACAATTCTCAAAAGGGTTTTAAATGTTCCAAAGCGAACAAAAAGAATTGGGAATTTTCTCTGATTTGTTGGATTTTTCAAAACTCATATAGTACAGAAAAGGTGGTTGACCTCAAAAATGGGCTAAATTCTTCTAAAGGTCAAATTTGGCTCAATTTTGTTCAATAATTGAGTTAATGATTTTGTTTGATTTTAAATGAACAAACAATATTGCTGTGATCCACTCTTACTTGCATCCACGTTTGGAGAGGGAAAAAAATCACTGAGAGGAAAGAGGACAAAAGTCCATTTTCTATTTCAATTTTATTTCCTCTTATATAAAGTAATAGCCACTTTACGACTATATGGCAAAGCTCTGGAACTCATGGATTCATTATGAGATGCTATTGAGAGATGCGGAGGACGATTCCTGCAGACAGGGTTAAAAGCCACTGCAAATCCCAGGAGTATCTAGATTAGTTAATGGAATACTTTAGTGAGGACAATAGAGACTGTCAAACTAGATGGGCCATTAACTGCAGACATATGAGACCTGGATCTCAATTCACTGTGTACAAGTTGGTGTAATTTATATGTGGGCAAAATATTCACCTGGTGGAGAGGCATATAATTTTTACACTGGTGCAATATGCTACTCTATGATCTTAATAGCCTATTAGTTGGGGTTGGGAGGTGGAGAGGCAAGGTAGTGGGAAAAGGGAGTTTTTGTTGATGGAGGGTGTTTGCCCATTCTGACAAGTAAGCTCATGCAGTGATGGTGTGAGCAAGCATAAGCTTCTCTAACCTCACTAACCCTGGTTTCTAAAAACTGCCATAGCCCTCTGCTTGTCTGGCACAGCACTGCCTTCAGGCAGAATTTTAAAAGAGTAGGACTGAAAGGGACCTCGAGAGGTCATCTAGTCCAGTCCCTTTAACTCAAGGCAGGGCTAGGTAATAACTAGACCAGGTGTTTGGCTAATCTGTTCTTTAAAACGTCCAGTGATGGAGATTCCAAAACCTCCCAAGGCAATTTGTTCCAGTGCTTAACTACCCTGACAGTTAGGAAGTTTTTCTTAATGTCCAACCTAAACTTCCATTGCTGCAATTTAGGCCCATTGCTTCTTGTCCTATCCTCAGAGATTATAAAGAACAATTTTTGTCATTTTCCTTTTAACAGCCTTTTATGTACGTGTAAATTGTTATCATGTCCCCTCTGGGTCTTCTCTTCTCCAGACTTAGGCGATGTCTACATTATCACTTGTGTTGGCAAAACTTATGTCACTTAGGCGTGTAAAAAACACCCCCCTGAGCAACATACATTTTGCTGGCATAAGTGGTAGCGTGCACAGCACTATGTTAGTGGGAGAACTTCTCCCACTTGCATAGCTACCCCCACTCATTGGGGGTGGTTTAATTATGTCGATGAGAGAGCTCTCTTCTGTTGGCATAGAGCGGCTACACAAGAGATCAAACAGCATTGCAGCTGCATTGGGGGGGGAAAGCGAGTGGTCTGGGGTGCTCTGGGCACGCAGCCCGGGGCCCCCGCTGGTGCTAGGGGGGGCGAGCAGTGGCATGTGGCCCAGGACTGCCACTGGTGCTGGGGGGGGGAGGGGACAGGCAGCCAAGGGCTCTCCGCACACTTCTCCCGCCACAAGCACCGGCTCCGCAGCTCCCATTGGCTGCAGGGTGGGGCTTGCTGGCAGTGCACGGAGCCCCCCTGTGCCTAGGAGCTACAGGGACATGCCAGTGGGAGCCAGGGAGCCTCCCACCCCGAGGTAAGCGCCACCCCACAGCCCAACCCCCTGCCCTTCGCCCTGAGCCCCCTCCCACACACCCAAACTGCTGCTTCTGCTGGCCACTGCAGAAGTCACGGAGGTCACGGAAAGTCACAGAATCCATGACTTCTGTGACAAACACACAGCCGTATTGATAACTACTCTCTGGGAATTGTTTTCCAACCAGTTATGCACCCACCTTATAGTAGTTCCATCTAGATTGTGTTTCCCTAGTTTGTTTTATAAGAAGGTCATGAGTGGCAGCATCAAAGGCCTTAGTAAAGTTAAGATATACCACATCTACCACTTCCCCCCCATCCACAGGACTTGTTACCCTGTCAAAGAAAGCTATTAGGTTTGTTTGACAAATGATTTGTTCTTGACACATCCATGCTGACTGTTACTTATCACCTTATAATCTTCTATGTGTTTGCAAATTGCTTGATTATTTGCTCCATTATCTTTCCGAGTACTAAAGTTAAACTGACTGGTCTATAATTCCCTGAGTGGTTATTATACCCTTTTTCCAATGAGTTTTCAAAGATTATGACTAATTGCTCAGATATCTCCTTAGTTAGCTCTTTGAGTATGTAGGATGTATTTCATCAGGCCATGGTGACTTGAAGACATCTACCTTGTCTAAGTAATTTTCAACTTGTTCTTTCCCTATTTTAGCCTCAGATCTTATCTCATTTTCACTGGCTGTCACTATGTTAGATGTCCAATTGTCACTAACCTTTTTGGTGAAAACTGAAACAAAGTCAGTTAGCACTTCTGCCATGTTTTCTTGTTGTTGTTTGCCCCCCCTCCCCATTGAATACAGGCCTACCTGTCCTTGGTCTTCCTCTTCCTTCTAATGTATTTGTAGAATGTTTTCTTGTTACCCTTCATGTCTCTAGCTAGTTTAATCTCATTTTATGCCCTGGCCTTCCTAATTTTGTCCCTACATGCTTGCTTGTTTATATTCATCTTTAGTAATTTGACCTAATTTCCACATTTTTGTATGACTCTTTTTTGAGCTTCAGATCATTGAAGATCTCCTGGTTAAGCCAATGTGGTTTCTTGCCGTTCTTCCTGTGCAGTGGGATAGTTTGCTCTTGTGCCCTTAATAATGTCTCCTTGAAACACTGCCTATTCTCTTGAACTGTTTCAGATTTGCTTCCCAAGGGATCTTACCTAACAACTGCCTGAGTTTGCTAAAGTTGCAGCATACTGTCTGCCCCAGCTCAATGCACAAGTTTGCAGGATGCTAAAATAGAACACTGAGCTCTTATCAGCCATTAGAGAAACATTCAACAGTGTAAAAATTATTATAATTCTTAAAGCAACTTGGCAACAGTCCCAGTGAGCCCACAATAGCAGCATCTATTCAGGGATGCCAACTGCTGGGGCTACCAGGGACATAATCATGCATCTTTTGATTTTTCTAAAAGCGTTTTGTCCCTAATTTTGCTTGGCTGCATAACAACTGACTCCCCTTGAAAACCTCTCTGGGTGTGCCTTAGCTGTATGGCTATATCATACAGATCAGGCCACTCTCCACCCAAGCATACACCAATGACTACCTCTCACACTGTGTGCCCTCACAGATATCTAATTTATCCTTGAAGGTTCACTTCAGTTGCAGTTTGCATGTTGCCAATAAATGAATTGGACCCTTGGGCCAGATTCCATCTCTGTTACACCAGAATAACTTGATTTCAGAGGAGCTTCTCCAGATTTACACCAATGTAAGGGAGAGTCATTTAATTTAAGTGCTCTTCATTTGTGTTCCAGGACACACAGAGCTACTTGTCCAGCCCAGATCAGCACAGGTTCGAAAGACATTGAGCAGGTAAAGCAGTAGAAGGTCATGATAAGGAAAGGTCATTGTAGGACTGAAAGCTCTTCTAGCACACAAGTCCTCTGAACAGCATCTGAGACAGAGATGGGTCTCACTGAGATACACTTTAGTTCTGGATTTTGACTTCCATGAGTTTATTCTGTTTTCATCCAGTTCTGAGAAAATAAGACTTTCCCAAACCTTCACCTGTTCCTCTAATTGAACTTCAGTATTTGGAGCCAATTACTGCACTCTTCTCTTAGTCTAATTCACATGGATTTCAAGATTAAACCTTTTATATATTTCAGGAAAGGCTTGGTAAGTCTGTCTCACCTCCAGCTTAACCTCCGGCATTGTCAAGTGGGAAAGGCCAGGCAGCCTGCTCTGGAGCAGCTAAGGTGCAGTATCCAGAATCCTTGCTCTGGGCCATACTGCAATCACTCTTCTCACACTCTGTAATGCTCCAGGGCTTCCTGAGAGCTTGTGCATTGCAGGTTCTTGAAATGCCAGACCATTTTGAGATCAGTGAAATAACTTTTTCTTCTTATGAAAGAATGGAGGGAAAATCCAGGGAAACCCAAGGATGCTTTTCATTTTGAAAAAAACATGACTGCAGAGGGGTTATTGAAACCCAACACCAACTTATTTCCACCGGAGGAAGGAGGCAAAGGAGTACTTGGTGTACTCCAAACTCCATCTCAGAGAATACCTGCAATGAGAAATGGATGACATGGCCTCACCTAGAAATTTTTCAGATGCTTATCCAAATGCAGCCTGCCAACCTTTTTGAGATTCACGCATTGCTGATTTACACAATTTCATTCCTTTTGCCTCCATTTGTCAGTTGTGTGACAACCTCCTTCACAAAGTAGGGTGGCCAACGAGCTAGTAATTACAATCTGAGATGCCAGTATACCAAGATATACACACCTCTCTAAGAACTACTGCTCACTTATCTATGAAACGTGTACCTTCCTAACCTGATGGTGGAGTTAGAGTAAGAGACCACCCTAGCAAGCAAGTTATGAAGCCTTTCCTTCTCTCTGCTGTTTTTTTCTTTCTTCTCCTTCATATATTTGTTTATATTTTCTTCCTTCATGCTACAGCAGTAATACTGACACAATAGGCCCAACTCTGCTCCTTCTGAATTCAATTGAAGTTCACTACAATGGGAGTGGGAGCTGGCTCAATATTTGCTGCAATGTGGCCATTTTTCAGGTTATTTCTTCAGGTACCAATAACAAACAGCTCATCCACACTTTTCAGTCAATGGACAAATTAGCTATCACATTTTCCACCCTCTAAATTGTCCACATTTCTGAGCAATATATATTGAAAATTGTAGTTTAGAATTATCTAATGTTAAAAATTCATCCCAACAGAGTTACTTTGTTCGAGTTTTGACAGAGATTTTTTAGATGTTTCTCATTTGGCATAGCTCCCTTTGCAAATCTAAGGAAAAAAAGATACCCTGCAAATAAAATGTACTACAAGTCCATGCTGTTTGAAGGGAATGTATTGTAATATTAGCTCTGCATCCTCTTTTTATAATATAAAAGTGCTGACAGGGCTTTGATGTGAAAAAAATGAGATTCAGTAATCTGAAGAACTGATATGAAAGGAGTGACATGCTTTAAACTGGAACTATACAGAGAAAAACACAGTGTAATGACAGCTTCATACAACATCTAATTTGATTCCTTCTCCCCAGCACAGTGGAATCCTTAAACTACAACCATCTGTTAATGAGCAGGGAGTCTTGTGAACAGAGGTCACCTTTTCCCCCCAGAGCTTATAAAATTCACTCCACCCCAGTTACAAAACCAGCTATTATCTCTCTTGCACCAGCAACTGTTTCTTCTTTAGCAGCTTTACGGCTATCCAAAAGCCAAATCAAGAGGGGAAAAAACTGACGCCAGAAGAGAGCCCCTGACAGTAGAAAACTAACCACCTCATAAGAATATAAGAATGGCTTTACTGGGTCAGGCCAAGGGTCAATCTAGCCCAGTATCCTGTCTCATAGACTCATAGACTTTAAGCTCAGAAGGGACCATTATGATCGTCTAGTTTGACCTCCTGCACAACGCAAGCCACAGAATCTCACCCACCCACTCCTGTAATAAATGCCTAACCTATGTCTGAGCTATTGAAGTCCTCAAATCATGGTTTAAAGACTTCAAGATGCAGAGAATCCTCCAGCAAGTGACCTGTGCCCCACGCAACAGAGGAAGGCGAAAAAACCTCTGCCAATCTACCCTGGAGGAAAATTCCTTCACAACCCCAAATATGGCGATCAGCTAAACCCTGAGCATGTGGGCAAGACTCACCAGCCAGACACCCAGGAAAGAATTCTCTGTAGTAACTCAGATCCCACCCCATCTAACATCCCATCATAGGCTATTGGGCATATTTACTGCTAATAGTCAAAGATCAATTAATTGCCAAAATTAGGCTATCCCATCATACCATCCCCTCCATAGACTTATCAAGCTTAGTCTTGAAGCCAGATATGTCTTTTGCCCCCACTGCTCCCCTTGGAAGGCTGTTCCAGAACTTCACTTCCAACAGTGGCCAATGCCAGGTGCCCCAGAGGGGCATGAACAGAACAGCTAAACATCAAGTGATCCATTCCTTGTCACTCATTCCCAGCTTCTGGCCTCCCATCAAATTTCCCCAACTCGTATATTCATCCAACATCCCACCACCTCCACCACCACAACAATATGTATAACATATTTCAGCATTGAAGTGAAGTTGTTAGATCAGGAGACTAGGGGTCAGGGCTCAAGGATTTAGTTCTCAGCCCTGCCACCGATTTGCTGTGTGTCACTGCTTCCAGATATTACCAGTATCCAATGGACAAATGCAGCTTATAGTATATAAGTGAAAGAAATCTCAAGAACAGCCAGAATCAATCAACGTTTGCTCTACAAACACAGCAAATACTAACCTTTTTAACACACCAATTGAAGTTTCTCGTGTTTAAAAGTAATGTTGATTTGTGTTAATACTAAAAAGAACAAACCTCCAGGCATTGATATAATGGACACTGACATACTTTACTTTCCTAATGGAAGGTGACATTGTCTCCTTTACACCACTACTTATATATTTGTTTTCATAGATGTTAATAATTCCTCTGTTTTGCACATGATTAAAAATTGTGTAACAACTGTAATAAGTTACTTTTTAAAAAAAATAAAAATTAGATTAAATGTGTTTTATGGCTCAAGAATATATAATGATCCAGTCATAAAACTACCGTGAATAAATGAATGGCAAATAAAAGGCCCCCCATGCATATACTTGATGTAATACCCAGCTCTATGCACCTCAGTTGCCCTACTTTTAAATTACTTCAAGCGCAATACTCAAGCTACTCTCTGTGAGAGAGAGCGAGAGCGCTTGTATAACTATAAGGGGTTCATTAAAGGACAGTGCAAAGTTTCTGGCAGGTTCTTATTTTGACAGAACTTGTTCTTCCATCCCTAATGCATGTAAAGGGGCTGAAGCCACTGTTCCCTCTAAGCTGTGCGCGCGTGCATGTGCACACATATCCGAAACCCCGTGCACACGGCGAAACACCGTGTGCACAATAATTTGCACGGAAGCACAATTTGCACAGAAGAAATTTTTTGCGCACACGGCCTGTCAAAAATTTGCACAGAAGAAATTTTTCACGCACACGGCCTGTCAAAAATTAGAGGGAACATTGGCTGAAGCAGATAGATCTGTAACTATTATGGATACTAAGTTCCATAAAGCAGAAGGCAATGCTCAACAGAGTAATTCAGGTACAACTTGTTTACCTTTATCTGAGGATCCACCAATAACTTTAAGAGATTGTCACCCGTATGCCTGTTCAACAGCAGAATTATAAAATAAACTCTTATTACAACTCCTGTTAGCCCTGCTTCTGATACATCAAGAAAGAATTTTTCCACATAAAGGTCAGGTGAATAACCAACTAAGAAACATCAAAAAAAGAGTCAGAGAATCCCTTAAATCAGCAGTAACATTGTTGTCTACCTAAATAAGGTAAGATAATGAAGTTTTTAAGATGAATGAGACGAGTAACTGACATGCTCTGTAGACCAAATCTATGAAATTTGTAATTTCCACAAACACACATTGCTCTGGTTTTACAAATGTGTAGCTGCTACTGATAACCTGAGGTAACTTAAAGAGTCTGGAAGCATATCATAAACAGAGAAAATAGAGATCTATTGTAAGCAGAGAAAGATTGAAGGTAAGTTCCTGTGGTTCTCCTAAGCTGATCTCTGGTACTTAGGAACTCCTATGGGACTGGCGCTTCGGTCAGTGCAAGCCCAGAGGAACATAGTCAATCTTTGGCTAGCCCAGAGTTCTGGACAGTTGCAGTTTAGAAAACTGGAGTTGCACTGTAGTAATCTTACCAGTATACTAGGAAGTAATATTCATAATTAAAACTAAACTGTCATTGTCAAAATAAAGAAAGTACATTCCTTATTGCGATTTCTTCTTTACTTGTGATTTTTTTTTTATTGTTTACTCTTGGAGACCATTTCTTATCTTTATGTACAGTTGCAATCTGCCTTTCATAGTGGAAATTACTACAATTATAATATACGCGGAGTATTTGTGCTATGTATTGATTTCTGTTTATATTTGTGATTAAAATATATGGTTGACTATGAGTTATGTATGTTTTTATTTTTATAGAGCGATAGCCCTCAGAGATAAGCCAAGAACTGACTATTAAAGGTACCTCATAGCTCAGCTAAAGCTATGTCTACGTTATGAGATAGGGCTATGAGTCCCCTGCTTGTGTATACGTACTCACACTAGCTCTCCTCAAACTAGTGTGAGTATACATAGCAGTGTAGCCACTGCTTATATATATATGTACATATATATGTACATCTTATATATATATATGTGTATATATATATATGTAATATAGACATAGCATAAGATGTACCTAATATGCTCAGTCTTCAGTTCCTCTTGTGTTATACTGTTCATACTCTTAAGGACATCTCTGCCACAAAGATCTGAATGAAGGTGTGCAACTCAAGATGTACACTGTAACTTAACTACACTATAGTATATGTATCAGTTGGGTTAGGATTTGCAATTTTAAATGACTTTTTTACACTTCTTAGTGAAATGTTAGGGGTGAGAGGCTTGGGTGGAGAAGAGGTTTGGTCTTTTGTTTTATCAGTGGTCTCTTCCCTCTTGTTTAAAAAAAAAAAGTAAATCACTGTCATTTAAGTGTCTCATGGCTGTTACTCTTTTTTCATGTCCTTTTCTACCTAATCAGAGGGAATTGTCTGACAACTATGCCTGTGTGTGTTTCTTCAGCTCTGGACCATCTTTTATTTAATGTGAACCTTTTCCCAAAGAGCAGGAAGAAATGTTTTGCCTTTGTATTAATATTTATCCATTTGGATGACCCATTTCATGGGTACATCAGCCTCCTGCACTGAATCCTAATTTTCAGGACTAAGGACCTGCTCTTGTCCTGTTGAATTCTAAGACAAAATTCCCACTGACTTCCGTGACAGCTCAAAATGACAAGTCATGCAGCAAAGAACAGAGAAACATCCAACAGGTAAATATTGGAGGCTCTAACATAATTACTTTACTTCTTAAATTAATTTAGAAACTGAAGTTGGCACAGAGTTCAGCATCATATCACATCATGAGACTACTGCTCAGGAGCTTCTCAATCTGCATTGCTAGTGGTAGTGTCTAGGTGGAACTTGAAGTCTTAGTTTGGACCCTGTCATGGATCCACAGGGTCTGGCCTATACCCCAGCCTGTAATCAGTCCCTGGGGAGTGACCCCTTTAGTGTGCCAGGCCTCAAGGACCCACACAGTTCCACAGAGTCAGGCCTGTAGCCTCCAAGTGTCTGAAACTGGATCGTAGGGCACCCACAAGCCCTGTCTCTCACCATAGCTCCCTGCTGTGAAGCCAGCCAAACTAGACTTCTGTAGGAGACCTGTCTTTACTCCTTCATAGAATCATAAAAATGTTGGGCGGGAAGGGACCTCGAGAGGTCATCAAGTCCAGGCCTGTGTGCTGAGGCAGGACCAAGTAAACTTAGACCATCCCTGACTAGTGTTTGTCCAACCTCCAATGATGGGGATTCCACAACATCCCTGGGAAGCTTATTCCACAGCTTAACTACCCTGGTGACCAAGTCAGGCCTGGCAGTTCTAAAAGCCAATGGTCAAGGCCATGTCAAGTTGTTTCTTTTAGGGGGAGAAACTGATGATAAGGGTCAATTATTTCAATCCTATTTATTTACCAAGAATGTACACACTGTCCTCTTCCCTGAACCCAAACAACAGCAGGCAGTTCCCCAAGTCTGCCTTTCCAGAGAGTCCTGTGCCCAAAAGGAGCTCTATCTTTTGGCTTCCTCCCAGATCGTGCTCATGACTGCTTCTCCTGCTTTCTGCTGGTCTCTCATACAAAAACACACACAGCTACAACCAATCAATCCCTAGCCCCTTGTGGTGGGGTAGTCTGGCCCTTAAAAGCAGTAGTCTCCACTAGTCAGCCCACCCCACTATGTGCCATGCCCCTTTGAGGGTTTGAAAGGTCCAACATAAAGACCCAAGGGGAATTGGAGAGAGAGTTAGCAGTCCCAGGAATGAACAGTGCTTGGGAAATATTTCTGTCACTGTAGTTTTAAGGGCCTGGAGCCTTGCAGAGAAGACAGGGCAAGGCTCCCTTCTCTCCCCCTGGCCCAATCAATTAGGAATGAGCTGGGAGAAGGGGGATGAGCATAAATGCTGCTTCCTCTCTAGTAGCAAGGTAGATGTCTGCAGATGATGTAGGGAGTAAGAAGGCCCCTGAAGAACCCAGAGTTAACACAGAGCAGACACCAACAGGAGAAGGCTGCCTTCTGGGTCTTCAGGCTAGCCTGAGGATTAATTGAGGGGAAAAGGGGGCTGGCTAAGACCCAACAGAAAGATAAATTATAACCTAGCCCCAGGGAGAAAGGCTGGAGCTCCTGCTACACGGAGAGAGAGTGACTGCTTGAAGCCCAGTCCAGCTCCAGGAAGGTGATGGTTGTCTCCTGAACCAGGACAATGAGCTGACCAGGATTTGTAAAGAAAGCCAGAACAGGGTGAGCTGGGGCAACTAACAAAGTCACCCTTTGTAGAAAAATTAATAAATCGGACCCCACAAAGGGTGTGCATGTTCTTAAGCAAACGTAAGTCTGGTAATTGATTGAAGGAATCCAAGAGGACTGAAAGTGCACCGGGAGGGCCACAAGGGACTGTGCAGAAGAGGCTCGCACTTTGACTCCCCTGTGTTTCATAGTCAGTCCCAGGAAAACCCCTTGGGCCATGCAGTTTAACTCTGCTCTAACCTTGACCTGCAGGTCAGCCTCTTGGGTGGTAGGTTTCTATTGTTTCAGGGATATCTAGGTAAAGGGACACTTAATTGTTCTTTCCATTTAGCCTTCATCAGCTGTAATGGGATCTCCAGCCATTGACACCTTCCAGCATAATTATACTAGAACTGAGGTGGGAAAATAACAGGTTATTTTCTGACAAATGCAGTGTGGGGTGAACTGAAACTGCACAATTCGGGTTAAATTTGGCAAGTAGTATTGGCCAAAGGGTGGGGGGGAGAGCCTTTTTTAAAAAAAAAATTTCCAAAAGTTTTAACATTTCATTTCAAGAGTTTTTTAAATTAAATATTTCAGCTTTTCATTTTTGAAACATTTCATTTTGAAATTTACCTCCTTTTATATCTTAAAAGGCAAAATACTCCCAAAAATGAGGGGAGTGGGGGAACCACCAAATTTCAGATCAGGTCCAAACAAACACTTTGTGAAACCCAACATGATTTTTTGGGAGCAACTGAAAACCAAAAATCTTTGGGGTTTTCAGTTCAGATGCCAAACTTAAAAAAAATCAATTTGGTCAGTTCTAAGCAATATACACACAGTATTTATAAACTTCTTGTGTCACTGTATTGAATAATTCAGTGTTCTGAACCATAAAAAATGCTAAATGTGTACCCATCTCATCAAATAACTGCAAAGTGATTGTCCTCTCAAAAGGTCAGATTAAATTGCGGCTCATCATTTCCAGGAAGATCTGCAGTTCAAACTGTCCTGCATGTTTACTGTAGGTAATCTGCGAACAGCTTCTTCTTATTACTAAATACATGCACCACTCTCATCTGCAGCTAGACCCCACATACTTTTCCACATAAACCGTGCAGCTAATGCCAGATACAAAGCAGGTTTGGGTTTTTTTGTGAAAATTAACAGTAAAATTCTCTTCGGATGTATGCATTCAATTTCTACTGAATTTTGGGTATCCACAGAAGGGATAGTAAAGAAATCATTTTTGAAAATATGGTACAAGCTTTGATTAGGCCAACCTTTGGCATTATCATGCATGCTTACTTTCTTTACAGTACAAAGGTCATCTCTCATTTTGTACATTTCATTACTTCCACTTTTTGAAGGATACATGTGTCACTTAATAGTCTCTTGTATTAGACATTTAACCCT
The DNA here is from genome assembly GCF_965152275.1 of Natator depressus. Lineage (NCBI taxonomy): Eukaryota > Metazoa > Chordata > Testudines > Cheloniidae > Natator > Natator depressus. The sequence continues at coordinate 45,598,474 of NC_134244.1, read as the reverse complement.
ACTGCTTTGGGATTGTTTTCTTGTCTTCCTGCTTTTCTTTTTTAATTTGTTTTTTTGTTTAGGCCTAGGCATATCTTCTCTAAGATGCCAGTAAGAAATGTTTAAGTAGTCTCCATATGTGAGGATTTTAATTTAGGGATTTCTGTAACTAGTTTCCTTAATTTTTTTAACCCCCTGTCCCTTCCAAAATGCAATGTCTCGTTCCTAGTTTTTCCTATGAATTCTCCCCCTGAGGATGATCAACTTGTATAGTCACTATTCCTCAATGGGTCAGCTATAGTTATGTCATGAACCAACACCTGTGTGTTATTTAGGCAAAGTTGTGAATCACCTTTCCCCTAGTCAGCTGTTGAATTAGTTGTTCCAAGAAGTGATTCGTTAAGGTGTTTAGAAATAGCTTCTCTACACCTTGTTCTGGTATGTCATTTCCTCAGTTTATATGATGGTGGTTGGAAACCTCCCATTATTACTGTTTTATTAGACTCATTTACCTCCCTGATCTCCCTTAATGTTATGCACTCATTATCCTTTTCTTGATGGGGAAGCTGATAGTGTAACCTTACTGGTTTAAGATGCATCCATGCAAAATTTAATGCAGGGTCCTTTCCACTCAGAAATTTTCTCTCTTATTTTATGGAACCTCTTCAGGTGAAGTGCTACTCCTGCAGCTCCATCTCCTTATCTGTTTGGTTTGTAGCCAGGTATTGTTAGTATTGCATTGATTTCTGTCATACTGATGTATTTCAGAAATGCTACTGTGTCAAGATCCTATTCTGTTGTCAGGCATTTCAGTTAACAAATTTTTGCTCTTAAGCTTCTCATACTGGTATTTAGACAGTCAGATGCCGATCATGCAAACTATTTATGCATATGCTTTACTGCCATCATAAGTTTTATTGATTTCAATGGGGTTACTGTTAAGTATGTGTGTTTGCAGGATTGGGGCCATACAGTTTTCATTCTGATCATTTTTCCTACATCTTTGTATTTACTTCCCTTGTCTGATACTGTTTCCTTTCCAGAATTTACCTGTGTGACCTTGTCCTGTTTCCTCCAGTTCACCTGTAATTTCTGTCCAGTTTTTTAGCAGCCACATAGTTACTGTATTTGTCTCACTAATATTCCTGTTGTGAATAGTTGTCCTCCCAGAATGCTCCTCAGCATCATTTTGGCTTTCTGCTAGTTCCTAGCCTGTAGGTTTGTCCAGCAGCGGGGACAGGAATCAAGGGAATATATAAAGCATACCTGCATTGTTCATTTCTATTTTACAATATTTCTCCTCTGTGTGTGTGTGTGTGTGTGTGTGTGTATATATTTTAATAGAGAGCTCCACTTCAATGAGGTTTCTAAATTTTTATCTTGTTAGCTATATTTAACCAACACTGTTCCTTGTTTGCTCTTTCCCTTTCCTCATTTCATGCACACTTTCTGACAAACAAACATTTCTTCCTGATCTCTACTGGATTGCTACCAACACTCACAATGTTGGTAAACAACAAAGCCTGTGCACTAATAAAAACAATAATAACCTGCTGATATTTCCAACTGCAAAAAAAGTATATTGCAGACTTGGCAGGTAGCCATCTATCTCCCTCTCTTTCAAACTACCAACAAAGTCATCTGCTAAAAGCTTAGAAACACTAGTAAAATTCATCCATTAATTATACTCTATTTATGTAAAATCCCCATTATAAGTCCCCCAACTGTAGCAAAGCAGTGGAAAATGACTGTCTATTTCCATCTGTTCTGTTTAAGCCAATCCCTCTAGCAAAAATATTTATCAGAATAGTATCTTCATAGACTTGTTTTTTGGAGGGTGAAAGGCTTAAATTAACTTTCTTAAACTTCCCCTTTTTATACTGAAGCACAGGGGGGCAGTATTTCATTTACAAAAAATCAAATGCGTATGTTGTCAGACGTAATGACTTCTGTTACCAACACTAGTGATACAGCAGCGTTGCAGAGAATGACCTTTAAATGATAGGGAACAGTTTCAGTGAGTTCTGCAGCAATGAAAAGTATTCCATGTCCAAAACTACAACAATAGCAAAAACAACAAGGAGTCCTTGTGGCACCTTAGAGACTAACAAATTTATTTGGGCATAAGCTTTCGTGGGCTATAACCCACTTCATCAGGTATAAATATACAGCACATGAAAAGATGGGTGTTGCCTTACCAAGCTGGGGGGGCGGCGGCGGGGGGGGGGTCAGTGCTAACAGGGCCAATTCAGTTAGGGTAGATGTGGCCCATTCCGAACAGCTGACAAGAAGGGGTGAATATCAACATAGGGGAAATTACTTTTTTTAGTGCTAATGAAGCCAATTCAATCAAGGAGAAGGTGGCCCATTCCCAGCAGTTGACAAGAAGGTGTGAGTATCAACAGAGGGAAAATTATTTTTTGTAGCGACCCAGCATCTAGTTTAAGGTTATTCATAACTGTGACCTTGGCCACGTTGATACAGAAATATAAGAAGCCCATGAAAATACTTCCAAAAACAAGCAGCTAATTATAGCTACAGCTAGGAATATGGATAATGAAAATCTATATCATTGCTAACAATTGGAATAGTAACAGTATAATAGATATTTGGCAGGAAATAATAATACCTGTGAATTGATAGGACATCCATGCCTGGAGATGTCTAAATACCTAAAAATAACTTTGATTAAAAAGGCACCGTTCCCCAATTAAATCTTGTACCAGCAAACAAGACAACTTCTTCTGACCCAAAAACCTCAAAAACAAATGGTCCAACACACACACTAAATAAAGGAACCTATGAACAATTCAGGCTACAAAAGGAAATGGGAGTGCCATATTAGAAAACAGGTGAGTTTTTATTGACTTTTATCAAATGACTGGCTTTTAACATTAAGTCTGTGGATGCTTATAATGTCAATTCAGCTTTAAGATGGGTTACTTTGTTTCAGAGGTAACCTCCTTTAGGTTTAACTCACACAAGTCCTGCAGAGGGCACCTCATACAAGTAAGAGTTTTAGGCATTAGGTTCTTATGGATTCATAATTTTATTTTCCTAGGTCTGCACTGATTCTTAGAATGATTGGATTTTTTTATTTGTGTTTTTTGCTCTCAAGTCTGTCTATCAATTGTGGAAATGGGCTGTCCTTCCCTTAACCTAGTTTCTCTGCTGAAGTCATTGTTAAGCTCCATAGAGATTTGAGACATGAAGCCAGTTTATTTTTACCCTGGTCCCACTTCATTCAGCTATGTTGCCAAAGGCTTACTTGGAAATCATCCTCATCATGTATATTAACAGCTTTTTTTCTTTTTTTTTTTTTTTCTCTGCAAAAACACTAAGGGTTCAACTCAAAATAGAAAATAGCTGTGAGATGTGTATACCTCGATTCAAACAAATCACTTAATGGGAGAGTACATTAAAAAGCAAGAAATGTTTTCTTTACTGGTCAGATATGAAAATCTGGCACAACTACTAGATAACTGATATCTTTCAGGTTTCAGAGTAGCAGCCACATTAGTCTGTAGCCGCAAAAAGAAAAGGAGTACTTGTGGCACATCAAAGGCTAACAAATTTATTTGAGCATAAGCTTTCGTGAGCTACAGCTCACTTCATCGGATGCATTCACTGAGCTGTAGCTCACGAAAGCTTATGCTCAAATAAATTTGATATCTTACAGGTGTTCTGATTTTTTTTTTTTAAACAGAGAAAAATTCTTACTACTTATTTAACTATTCAAAATAAATGAGCCAGTACATTGAACTTGACACATTTGGGGGTAATATAGTTAAGCAAATTACTATTTGTGTATGTGCAGTTTCTCACTCTTGTGAGTGAAAAATGTTTTTTGTGCCACAAATGATGCTACGTGTGTCGCTTTATAAACAAAAATGACATTTATAGTCAATTTTTAAACATATAATCCAATGTACTGAATATTGTATAAGAAATTCAAATATACTTCTGCATCATGGAGTACCTTGTTGTGGACACAGTGGCAAATGAGGGATACATGCATGGAATTAAGTGACAAGCTGCAACTTTTATTAAACTTTAACACACAAGAGAGGCAATACCTGTCTATCACTGATACTCTCCTATATCAGGCATTTAATTGGTTCCAGTGTGGGGGTTACCATAATACCTGTAACTAGCACAAGGGTTGCAGAGATCCTTACCATATAACCCATAATGCAGGGTAGGCTCTCCTCAGTCTGCCCCCCAGACTCTGCTGTCTCTGAGTCCTAGCACCCTCCCCACCATGAGGGGGACAAAGGGTGCAGCAGAGTGGGGACCTCTGCTTCCAAGGGCCACATGGTCTGACCTCACCCTGTGAAGGCCACAAGCTCTCACCCTATCACATGAGCCCAAAGTCCATCACCAAAATCCCAGATCTTTTACCCGTGGGAACAGTTCATTTTATTCTCTCAACTGTGCTGGAAAATGGATGAAAAATCCATCCCCGGTATCTCTGTTAGGTAATAAGCGTGTTCCTGTTTAACCTACTGTGGCTTGAAGGTGCTGCAAGGAAGGCAAAAAAACCCCAAAACTCCCTAGTCCTCTGCTAATTGGTCCATGGAAGGAAAAAAAATTCCTTCCTGACCCCCTAAACAGGTGACCCACAGCATCTGTCAGACTGGGTTTCCATTCCTAGTTCAGCTAGACAGAGTGGGATGCTAGAATGAAGCTGCAAGAGGCTCCACATAGCCCTTGCATTGAGTTAAATCCTAGGAGGTTGGTCAGCATTCCCCATCGGCTCTCCTCTCCCCTAGCTGGCCAATAGGTGCCAGAGACTACTGGAGGAGGAGCTACCTATTGGCCCTTAGTAAGTGTTTTGTCACCCTTGCTGCTGTGACCATACCCCTTTCATTGCCAGCCCCATCAAGTTTCCCAGCCTATGATTTTCTCTTAGTGAGACTGATGGCTATTTTCTTTTTAAAACAGCACTGCAGAGATATACTTCAAATCATATAGAGTCAGAATTAATTCAGTAAGGATCTACTGTTTGCCTGCAGTACTCAATAGCTATGAATGCGAAGATCTGTTATAATGTGAAGAAAAGGTAATTAACAAATGTATCATGTAATTACATTACGAACTCAAAGGAGTTCACTATAGTGACTCCTTCTGGATAAAACTGATCCAAATAAAATTTCTGGGTAGGTTTTTTTTTTTTTTTTGTAAGCACTAATCCCTCTGGGTTTAAACCACAGCAAAACTGGTGGAAGTTCAGCAATAAAATGTGAGGTTTCTTTAAAAGTCTGTACAGTCATAGGCACCGACTCCATGCGTACTCTGGGGCTGGAGCACCCATGGGGAAAACAATGGTGGGTGCTGAGCACTCACCAGCAACCCCCCTAGCAGTTCTCCCCCAGTGCCTCCCGCCTGCTGGCAGGCCCCACCCATCAGCGCCTCCCGCTCCCTCCCCATGCCTCCCGCGCTCCATGATCAGCACTTTTGCTGTGTGCAGGATGCTTGGCGGGGGGGGAATGGGGGAGGAGCGAGGATGCGGCACACTCAGGGGGAGGGGTGGAATGGGGCAGGGCAAGGGTGGAAAGAGACAGAAGCAGGGTCTTGGGGGGAAGGAGTGAAGTGGGGGCAGGGCCGGGGGCAGAGCCGGAGGTTGAGCACCCCCCCAGCACATTGGAACATCAACGCCTGTGCCTACAGTACTCCACGTTGCATATTACCATACATAAAGCAGCCGTGCAATTAAGAGAAAGCCAGGAAATTAAATCAAGAAAATCAGTGCTAAGTTCTAAAATTTAACCGAGCTTTACTAAAATGTTAGATTCCTCTACAACAGCTAACCAGTATTCCAAGATGTTTGTTGGTTAGTGCTGTCTTTTCCTTATGCATCTTAATTTTTACACTTTTTAAAGCTTACTTATTGAATTCCAGGAGAGTTTCAAATAACTGGACTAGTTCAACGGTGAGGTAAGTATTGTTTTCTTGTTGGTAGAATGTGTTTATATCATGGAGGAACTCATCCCATTACAGGATCAGGTTACATGTTCAGTGTGGCAGTTGTGGAAAGTATTAATAGATTCATGGATTCCTAAGCCAGAAGAGATGATCGTGATCATCTAGTCTGACCTCCTGTAAAACACGAAGGTAAGGGAAAAGAAGGTGGTGGGTCAGGGGAAGCAACAGAGCTCACAATGAAGGGGAAAGGCAATTCTGGGATCAAGCCAGACACATCAAGGCCTTGGAACAAGCGACGTGTATAGTGCCTTACAAGTAAAGCAAGAAAGATATTACTTTAGAAAGGGGAGACATGCCTACAGATAATGCATGTGTGTGTATTCTCAGGACAAGTCCCTTTGGCCTTCTCAAAATGTGTTTATTTTTAATTTGACAAAGAATTATGAATGAAAGAACACAGGCAAAAGAATACTGTTAGTAATTATTTTTGTGGGCAACAAGATTGGCTTCCTATAATTAATTCAGTGGACTGGGAATAATTTATTGCTAAAACTTTCTCTGTTTTATAGTATATCATAAAATAAAATATAAAATTGTTATGGAAGTATCTTAAAGTCTCTGCATTGTGTGGTCCTTTTCATAGGAGACTCATCTTGGGAGACTTTTCATAGGAGACTTTCATCAAAGATTTTCTCTCTAATTATTTTTGGAGGCTCAGAAATAATCAACTGGAACAGTCTACTGAAGAAAATAGTCTGAAATCTTTCATCTGGTTTTCTACAATTAGATTCCTAGAATACTATTGTCAGATTTGGAGGTGATGCATAAAGTGGAGTAAATTGCACATTGCAAGCTACGCCAATTTAGACTCTTACAAAATCTCAAGTGAGAAGACAAAAAGAGGATGTAGAGGAGAATCAACTTTCAGGAGCATGCATAGAATCATAGAATATTAGGGTTGGAAGAGACCTCTAGGGGTCATCTAGTCCAATCCCCTGCTCAAAGCAGGACCAACACCAAATAAATCAAAGTGCAAGAGTACTCACAAGTATGTGACATGGGTTTAGAAATCTTTGTGCTGTCTCATTCAGTAAAAGATTTGCGTGACTGCACCATATTGAGAGAATGGTCAATTAATATATCATAAAATATTAGGGGTAGCTAATTTTGGCTACCAGTGTGAGTAACAACTGTGAGAGAGGAATGCATTTCCCATTTTTAGAAAAGCAAAGATTGCCAGGTCTAGCCCTGTTTACAGAAGCATGTACCAATCCCACTGGACTCTATGGAACAGTTGTTACTTAATTTAGAACAAAATTTCAGGGGCATTTTCTAGGCCTTGGAGAATATTTTTTTTTGCAACTGAGAGACCAGATGGAACTTCATTTTGTGTGTGTGTGTGTACATACATATATATGAATAAAGCAAGGTGTTGCAACTTTAAGGGCCATTGTAACCTTAAAAATTAAGAGATGACAAAATAAGATTTTACAGAGTGGCTTTTTAGAGATACATAAAAGATTTCAGCAAGAAAAAACTTCATTAAGTGGAAATAAAAAACCAAATAAGCTAAAACTCCCAAACAACTGTATACTTAAGTTCACCTCCGGAGTTCACACAGATTAATTCTGGTATATAGTATTTTCCTTCAGTCTTCATTTTCATTGGCTTTAGGGTGAAAATCTTCGATTGTATCATAAGTATGTAGTCTAGTGCCTTTGTGAAAAAATAATTACTGTTATTCTAGAATTACATAGAGCAAGTAAAATTAGGAGAGTAATATTGTCACTCTGTATATCACTGATAGATCTTCACCTGGAATATTCTGTGTGGCTCCAGTCCCTGAAGCTTAGGAAGGATATATTTTTTAAAAAATACAATGGGGAATCAAAATGGAACCAGGATTGGAGGGTGAGAAACATGAAAAGAGAATGAAGACACTAGATTTATGTTGCCTGGAAAAAGAAGGCACAGGGAGTACGTGTTCAGTCTAGAGATAACTTCAGGTCAACAATATAAATGAAGGACAGGAATTATTCACAGTCCAAGAAGATGGCAGGACAAGAGCAATGTCCTGAAGTTTTTTTGAAAAGAAAAAAGAAAATCTCAGGCTATGTAATAGGAAACTGTTCTCAACAGCAACTGTGCAGAATTAGATTACTCTGAGAAGCAGCTTACATAATGTCACTGCAGATATCAGAAAACAGATAAAATTGGTATATAAATAATTTCTGGCACCCAAAGATATGCTAACACTTCACAGAAGTCAAAGATAGACACGGCCCTATCACAAAGAGTTTACAATTTATCTATGAGGTGTGACACAAGTGGGATAGATGAATAGCAAGGGGATAGGGCAAGGAAGAATAAGGGTTACAACATGAGGCATCTACATGAAAAAGGTAGTGATTAGTTTTGCAACATGCAGGACATTTCCCCCAGTAGATGTTGTGACACTGGAAACCCAGTGCCAGCTCTTGCCAAGGCTTTAGGCCTCAGATAAGCACTGACAAATTCGTTGCAGGAAAGCACTTTGTTTCACTGGTTTGTTAGTATAGTTAAGATGGGTGTTGGAGTTACAACATGTTTAGATTTTACGAAATGTTTGTAAATTGCTACATGTATTAATCCTACTTATAATATCTGTATCCCATGCTACAAGGTAATAATTGTTTGCTATATAGCTGGAAAATATTTGTTCTGAACTGTGTAACTAACCAAACAAGAAAAAACTTTACCTAGTGCAAAATCCCTGTGAAAGGTATTACTTCTTGCTCATCCGTAAGGACTATGAAAACTAAATGGGCCAATGTGGGACATCACATTACAACTGTCCCTGCACACCCAGGAAGACACTACATGTAACAGGGCTGGTCCCCTTAGCTCGAATTCTGGAAGAAGGAAACAAAGATAGCTGACCAAAAATAAAATCCAGCTCCAGGGCTGGAGCTATGAAACTGAACAAGAGATCCCCGAGTCAACCTGGGTTAGCCCTAAAAAACATTCTGTGCTGACAGATTACTGCAACTCTGTCACCTTTTGGAACCATAAACTGTAACTCATTTGTGTATATATGTTTGCCTGCTTTAACCTGTGAATAACTCTCTCATTTCTTTTTCCTAGTTAACAAATCCTTATATTACTAAAGGATTGGCTACAAGCGTTGTGTTTGGTGTGAGATCTGAGGTACAAATTGACCTAGGGTAAGTGACTGTTCTCTTGGAAATGAAAGCAACCTGAATCTTTTGTGATCTTTGATGTATGGCAACCAATATCAGTAAATCCAGCTTGCCTCGATGGCAAGGTAGACTGGAACGCCCAAGGGGACCGTCTGTGACTCCATGGTAAGACTTACAGTGCTTCAGAAGTTCATATTTGTTACTGGGTGGTAAAATCTAATTATAGAACATACAACCAGCTTGGGGTCTTGGCCCCACTTCTTGAACAGTCTGCCCTGAGGTTGGCACTCATGGTCATAAACCACTCCAGACAGTGTGACAGATGTGTGATGGGTTCGGTCACAGAGACCCCCTTGGGATTGTCACCTGACATGCTGGAATTACCTCTAAGCCTGTTTTCCCTGGCAGCTTGATACTCCAGAACCCTGTCTTGTTCAACAAGACATGCTAGCCTGCTGCAACACAGACCCATGCCCCCAAAGCTGCACATTTAACCAAAAGCCGCACAGCAGGTTTGCTATCTCCAGCACCCAGACACCGAGCTCCCAATGGGATCCAAACCCCAAATAAATCCGTTTTACTCTGTATAAAGCTTATACAGGGTAAACTCATAAATTGTCCACCCTCTATAACACTGATAGAGAGATATGCACAGCTGTTTGCTCCCCCAGGTATTAATCACTTAGTCTGGGTCTACTAATAAACAAAAGTGATTTTATTAAGTATAAAAAGTAGGATTTAAGTGGTTTCAAGTAATAACAGACAGAACAAAGCAAGTCACCAAGCAAAATAAAATAAAACAAAACACACAAGTATAAGCCTAATACATTAAGAACCTGAATACAGGTAAATCTCATCCTCAGAGATGTTCCAATAAGTTTCTTTCACAGATGAGACTCTTTCCTAGTCTGGGCCCAATCCTCTCCCCTGCTACAGTCCTTGTTAGTTCCAGCTCAGGTGATAACTAGGGGATGTCTCATGACTGGCAGCCTCTTTTGTTCCACCCCCTTTTATATCTTTGGCACAAGGAGGGAATCTTTTGTCTCTCTCTGGGTCCCCACCCTTCCTTCTAAATGGAAAAACACCAGGTTTAAGATGGATTCCAGTATCATGTGACGTGGTCACATATCCTGTGAGACACGAGCCTTCATTCTTCCAGGAAGGTTTGCAAGTAAACCGAGCCATTCACAACCAACTGTCCTAGTCAATAGGAGCCATCAAGATTCCAAGCCACCATTAATGGCCTACACTTTGCATAATTACAATAGGACTTCAGAGTAATACTTCATATTTCTAGCTTCAGATACAAGAATAATACCTTCATACAAATAGGTTGAACACACTCAGTAGATTATAAGCTTTGTATATCTTACAAGAGACCTTTTCCATAGAGCATATTCCAGTTACATTATATTCACACTCATAAGCATACTTCCATAAACCTATGGAGTGCAACGTCACAAGATGTATTGTCCCTTTAAACCTGAGATGGATGTTTTGCCACTGACACTGCTAACTGGAATGTACAAATAGGGATCAGACTGGAGGAAAAAAGATAGTGGCATTCTTCACAATTCCACCCACAAAATAAGCTCCACCCCCAGGTGGCTAAAATGAGCTGCTGCTCCCATAGATTGTGCAGATTTTGAAAATATGATCATATGTGCTCATTGATCTCCTTGGGCCCCCTTTGTGGCGCTTCAGTGTGCCATGGGGTTCTGATAGGCTTCTTTGGCTTGGTTCCTTGTGCAAAAAGTAAGTGGTGGTGTCTTCCAAATGCCACCCACTTATGGTCCCAAACGGAGGTACCAATCATAGTAAATTGTGCAGATCTGTGATCTTCCTGCTCCTTTCTTATATGAGGAATGAAATAGTAAACAATGTTGACATTTAACTAATCATCCCTGAGCATCTGCGTTAACACCTTACTTAAATGAATTAGCTATTGTTCCAGATTTTCTATCATAGAGATATCCCTGCATCAGTTACACAGTGTTCATACTTTTGAGATTTTCTTCACAACAATAACAACTAGAGACTTTTTTACAAAATGAAACCTGAGATTCTACACAATAAAATAGCTTCAGAGATGTGCCATGGATTATAGCATATGGTCACATACCAGCTGTTTGAGTCTTGCCTATAGCTCTTATTTCTACTGTACACTAAAGCATGTCTATGTCTCAATGAGTTTTAATGGGAGTTAGTTATGTGTATAAATCCTCCTTCCTCACTATGCACAATCGGGAAAGAGAGTCCTAAATCTGTCATTATGTGATTGATTAATTAAGCAATATTAACTGTATGTGTCATTTGTATTAAGCTTTTTGCTACCAGGGTAATACACTGATTTAGTGTTCGCAAAAAGAAAAGGAGTACTTGTGGCACCTTTAGAGACTAACAAATTTATTCGCGTATAAGCATAAATTTGTTGTTAGTCTTTAAGGTGCCACAAGTACTCCTTTTCTTTTTGCGAATACAGACTAACACGGCTGCTACTCTGAAACCTGATTTAGTGTTGCAGTTGTTGCTTTTTTTGTAGTATTGTTTATTTCTAACGTGTTTCTGAGAGGAAGCCCCTATTATTCAGTTGTAGTAGCAGTTAATGGAGCTATGCCAATTTACAGCTGAGGAGCCAGTCCAGTTAGTTCAATAGAGATGATTCTTTACTTTGTATCGTTTCAAGCATAAAGACAAAAACTGTCATGGGAAAACAATATGGCCTGTAAGACTGTTTTTCTTATGGCTCACTAATGGGAGTACATGTAATCATGTGTTGCACTGAATTGTTGAATTTGGATTTGTGCTAGCTACGTTATTCTTTCTCTCCTTCTGGAAGTCTCCAAGATTATAATGGTAGAGTCTCTAGATTTGGTTTAATTACTATTAGTCTCAGTTGAATTGTTCTTGATCTCAATGTTTTCAGTGCATAGAACGTTGTTCTAAATTTGCCTGATCTGAAAATATAATCTCTATTTTTGATTACCCATGAATTGGATCTTATTATATTTTAGGTCTGAGTCTATTATTGTGGTGAAAACAGACCACCTGTGCGTGTGTAACATATGCTGACACTGAAGCACATTTGCAGTTTGTGATATTTGGTGCCCTTAATCCTTGTGCATGTCTCAAGCTGTTAGTTGTCAATTGAGAGTACAGCATACTGGCTTGTGATTACCTTAAAATTTTGTTCCTACAGATGAGTAAATCTCTCAGATAACTCGCAAATACAGACAATCCCAAAAGAAAATGAAATCATCCTAAAACACCATCTAGCTACAACAAACATGCAATTTCTTACAATGCACATTTTTATTTATTTTTTTTAAAGCATGCAAGTAGCTGTTGCTTTGTGCATTTTAGTGGAGTTGCGGGTTAGGTTATAGTATTCCAGAGGCCACCTTTCACAATAATTGATGGACCTGCCAAAAAAGCCATATGTTGTAATTAAATTCTGTTTCAAGCAGACACCTTTCTGGTCGCAGTTGGGCAATCACCAGTAATAACATAGAGACTAGGAGAAGCTGTAGCATAAGTTTTTAACAGAATAAAATTAGGACACTAGCTAGTGTTGTATGATGATATTCATCCTATGTCCTAGATTTGAATTGTAGCTAGATAAGTGTTCTTGTCTCACTACATTGTCAGTATGTGTTTTTATGATGCTTCGATCTTGTGTTTCATTGGTTGAAAGTGCTGTCGCTCTATAGCCTGCTCTGTGCGCAACTTTGCACATGTGAGTAGCTCCATGAAAGTCAAAGGTGAGTAAAGTGAACTGAGTGTGAATCTATGTACAATGAGAGACCAAACCACTAACTTATTTCAGATATTCATCCTCAAGATCAACTATAAGAACTTGCATTAGACTGAGTTGGTGTCACGGCTTTTTTTGTATAAAGTGCATCAGTACTGCTAAAGAAATAGTTTCTCGTAATGTGCAGTGTGGGGGGTGGGTTTTTTTCCCCCTACATCTACTTGAGTTCAGGGGAAATAACCTAATGCACAAATTTGCTTTTATATTTAGTGCACCAGCTTTGTGAGATCAGGGAGCATTTCACTTATGTAAATAAATGAGGAAATAATAGGAGGTAGCAGAAGGTAGTTCATTTCCATTTCCCTGCCGCCTTCATGATTTCCAATTGCGATGGTGTATTTTTTAAAACATTGACTGAAATTTCGCAAATGAGAATTTTGTATTCACAGGATGTTGGTTTTCAGTATATCTGGTGATATTTTATCCAGTGCTGTTGACTAACTTCTCAGCTGGAGAGAGTGGAATTGGTAGTACGTTACTTCAGATTTATCTGTGCTGTAACTGAGAGCAGAATTAGGCCCCAGGCCATAAATCTGTCCAGCTGGATGCCACCAGGATAATGACACAATAAACCTAACCACCAAATACACTGCAGAGTGAGTGCTAACCCTGTAAACAAAGGGTGAATGAGTGATACTTTTGGAAGGATATAACGAACATAGCAGTGATATGCAATACTCTTTCCTGTTAACATTTAGCAGCTTTTTAAAGAACAGAGCTCTAGCATGTGAACTGGATTTAGCATCTTAAAAATGCCTTCTAATATAGACACATTATATAGAGAGATAGTGTGATGGGGTGTTCACCCCATACTTTCCCTGAAGGGGTTAATGTAGATTGAGAAGGGGGCTAATTAACCTGACAGGCCACATCTGACGGGAATCAGGTGGCTAAGTAATCCCTTGACTGAGGGAGGGAGCCCCACTGAACAGGAACAAGCTGGGTTGGTTTATAAAGCCAGGACATTGGAAGCAGAAGGGGCTGCTGAGAAAATTTGCAGTCACTCACTGGGAGAAGGGAGCAGTATTTTGGGGCCGTAGCCTAAAGTTACTCCCTGGGCGGAAGGAGTTGTGAGGCTGGCAAACCCAGAGAGGGGAGAGTCCCGCTTGGTGAGGAAAGGGCTCAGGGAAAGGCAGTAAGGTCTAAAAGGGAACAGACCTTTGACTGCTGACTAAAGGCTCCCTGAGCCAGAACCCAGAATAGAGGGTGGGCCTGGGTTCCTCTGTTAGCCACCAAGGAAGTGATTCTATGCAGCAGTAAACGGAAAGACTGCCCAGGATTACTGAAGGAAGACTTCGGTACCTTGGAAGGGGAAAACATGGGTTGTGACTTGCCTGGAGGGCCAAATTATTAAGATGAGGCTGCAGCTCAAGGAGCAAGAGAGGTGTTGCAGACCCAGAGAGAAAGGCAGAGAGACGGTGTACAACTGTGGGGAAAGGAAGTTGACCGGCGAGCTATTCCCCAGAGTAACCAGGAGTGACCATCCTAGTGGTAAGTAGAGCACCCATCACAAAGACAGATAATTTATATATGATTTACTTATCTCTATCAAATAGTGTGTCAAAGCACTGACATTTTTGAGGAGCATTCATTGGACCTAGTGCCCTAATACACTACTAGAGCCCTTCATGAGATGAGAAAGATTGCCTCCTGTACTTACTCGGGACCCATTATTTGTAGTTCTTCCATAGTCCTGGGATCTGCAGTAGCCTAAACCCAGCACTGCTGCTATAAAACTGTTTGGTGTTACTGTTGTATGAGACACTATTCCTTAAAATGTTTTTCAATTGGAGATGGTCCCAAGCTGTGAAGTTTGAATCAGAATCTGAATTTCCCCAAAATTTGGGAGGTGCTCTGGCTTGACCCACAATAGAACTAGATCTGAATCACCAAGTTCGTCTTGTCTTGGATTCAAATCGACTGCAGTGGGAGGGAAGCTTAGGATCTGTTGGCAGTGTTATGGTTTAAATTGTTTTAAATGCGATTTGGAGTCTACTATAAAACAAGAATCTAATCCTACTTTGTGTTTAAAAAACAAATTATGTCACAGTTTTAGGGTTAACTGCATCTTTGACAGCTGCCCTCAAGGGCACTGACTTAAGGTTTCAGGTTCCCAGCCATCATCTCTCTCAGGCTGAGACTTGGGTGTCTCTCCCTCCAGACCCGAGGTTTAGGCTTGCAGTCCCTCTATACCTCACTGTGATTTCCCCAGCAGGTCTGACAAGGGTATGGCACCTGTGGTTAACCTTTCTCCAGGGGCTACAACAGTGTATATCAGTTGCCAGCCAGCCTTCACAAAGCAAAATACAGTTATTTTTAGGGTAAAAGCTTTACAGAGAAAATATAAAACAAAAAGTGTTCCTATTTGCATGCTAAAAGCTTCCCAGAGGCTACCCATCAGTCTTATGGAGTCCTAGTAAGCTGAAGCCCTTCCAACCCTTCTGTAAGGGCTGGAGCTCCTCCTTGGATAGAGAGTCCTGTAAGTTCACTGAATCAAAAGAAGGCCCAGTGTGTCATCTATACACAGCCTTTTTAATGCCAAAAGCCTTTTCTTTGTCTGCAGGTCGCTGGAAAATCCCATCTGAACCAGGTATGGTACTCTCTGGAGGTCTTTACCTCCTAATCACCACTCAACACACTGTTTTTAATTGTTGGAGCTGTGGCAACCCTCCACCCCCAGAGTTGCATACAGTCCCTGGCCCATAGTGATTCATAAACTTAATACTGCATGTGGTTGCAATATCTGTCACACATTACTCTGTCTCTTACTGGGTGATCAGGAAGTTTGTTATATTTTTCCTTATTGGTTCTGTATTCTGTACTTCTGTTGTGACTTTTCTCTGGACGCACAATGGAAAATAATCTCTTTGATGCACTGCAGCTTTCCATCTTGTAATAATGCAGATTAGTACAGGACACAGAGTTAAAGATCTTTAGATTCTCATTCCTAAGTGTATGTCTACACAGAAACAAAACAAAACACGGCAGCAAGTCTCAGGGCTTGCATCTACAAACTCTGGGTTCTGGGGCTCATGCTGAGGTGCTAAAAATAGCTGTCTAAGCCATGTAGACATTCTGGCTCGGGCGCTAAAACCCACCCTTTTCCCTGAGCTTCAGAGCCTGAGCACCAGGCCAAGCCCAAACAGCTACAGGACTATTTTTTAGCACCATAGCGCAAACCCCAGGCTATAGACCCAGAGTCTGAGAATCTCTGCTGCAAGGTTGTGGGTTTTTTGCCATATAGACATACCTTAGGAATCAGCCTTCAATACTAAAATGACCTTCCCTGCCTCTCCTTCACCCAACCAACCCTCTACCCTCCATCAATCAGACAGAAAGTGACTGCTGGAGATGTATTGTAACTGGTCAGAGAATGTTATGTCTTCATGTTATTCAGTTGCTTTCAAAACAGACACTCATTTTTCAGAGGTATTTCCCATGTGAAACATAAATATCTATTTTAGAAGCAATGAAGAATGATGGTTTCCTTTTCTTTTTCTCAAGATTGTTTCTGCCAAAAAATGTCCCATCTCTCTGCTCACTATCTTACAGTACATTGAAATAGACAGGCCATATAACACTACATGGGCAATTCAGCTGCAGGAAGCCCTTCTTCTGAGATGGCACTGCAGCGTTTATGCCATATGCCTCTTTATTTGACACCTGTTCACACAGTGAGTGTCAGGAAAAAAATTACTTGCACAGCAGAGAGTGAAAGCTTAGAGAGTTCACTGGCATTTGTGGCTGCCAGCAGCCAATATTGTATTGCAGTGGGTTCGTGAAGCATCTAGTAAAGCACATAACCACTTGTATTGTCAAAATGTATATAATTAAAAATGGACTGCATGTTGGCTGGATAATCGCCCACTTAAGCACTTGCAGTTACAAATCTAACTAAAATCAAAGAAAAGGAATTCTGCAGTTCAAATTTGGTTATGGGCAGAAAAGCGTCTATATAAAATGGCATCTTATCCAATAGATCTGCTGCCTGTGTGTTTTTGGAATAAGAGCTCTTTGCTTCAGTGACAAAAATAAAGAATATTATTTACTACTGTTAGCACTACGAAGCCATAAGAGAATGAGCAAGATTCTATTCTGATGTATGCATCAACAGCAGAATTAACTGTATTTTGAATATTTATTACTAGTCATGATGGGCAAGTTAGAGATAATACTGTGGTGCTGGCGGCGGACCAGGTGCCAGCTCATGCCAAGGCCCCTAGGGCTCAACTGAACACTGACAAAGGCATAGCTGGAAAATTGTCTGGCTCACCTATCTGTTACTATTGGTAAAATAGGTATTGGATTTTTTAAAATGTGTTCAGTATTTAAATTTTATGAAATGCTTGTAAATTGTTACATGCATTAATCTCACATAATATCTACATTATAAGGTAATATTTAAGTGTTTGCTCTGTAACAGTGTATGCTCTGAAACTGTAAACCCCACAGTCAGGAGAGAACCATTATTAAATGTGAAATATTAGTTTACCACAGGAGGTGGTATCTCCTTCCCAACAAAAGAAAGCCCATAGACACCAGACAAACCATTGTGGAACATCAAAGGACAAAAGACTTTAATTGCTCCCACCCCCCAGACCCATGAAAAGGAGATGTGCATTGGGGCTCATCCCATCAGCTTCAACTCTGGGGGAAGGAAATAAAAATCCCTGACAGGAAGAAACTATATCTCTATGCTGCTTGGACTTCGGGAGGTCAAGATTTCTAAGCATAAGCAAGGGATCACCAGCTGTTTAGCCTGAGTTAGCCCTAGAGGACATATAGAGCTTGCATATTACAGCAGCCTCTATTACCTTTCAGAACCTAAGACTGTAACTCATTTGTGTCTGTATGTTTACCTGCTTTAACCTTGGAAATAGCTTATTTCTTTTTCCTAGTTAATTTATTATAGAATTGGTGACAAGCGTTGTCTTTGGTGTGAGATCTGAGGTGCAACTGAGCTGGGGTAAGTGACCAGTCCTTTGAGACTGGGAGTAACCTGAATATTACTGTGATTTTTTTTTTTTGGTGTAAGTGACCATGTGTCACAAAGTTAAGCTTGCCTAGGTGGAAAGATAGATTGGAGTACCTACGGGGACTATCTGTGCCTCCGTGTTGAGGCTGTTTTAGTGCGTGAGGAGTTCAGAGTTGATACTTGGATGGTGGAATCTAAGGATAGAACTCTCAACCAATGTTGGGGTGTGTGCGCCTTGCTTCTTCTTAACAGTCTTCCCTGAGGTTGGTACTGACGTTCCTGAGCCACTCAAGACAGCTTGACAAATACTGTTGGGCTTTCAGGCTTGAGTTTGTAGGGCTGGCCCTTAAAACAATGATGTTATAACCTGTAAACTAGGAAAACTTGAGTTTGAGTCATTGAAAAACAATAAACATGTTTCCCTCTGTAGTCATTTTTACAGTCACTGTTTAAAGTCAATCAGCCACTTCATCAAAGTGTATCTTTCTTCTCAGCCTTCGTTATCTACTTAGGATAACCATCCCTCTGGGGTTGTCCTGGAGTCTCCAGGAATTAAAGATTAATCTTTAATTTAAAGATTGTTATATGATATCTCCAGGAATATGTCCAACCAAAACTGGCAACCCTATATCTACTCAAACCTGATCTTTCTCGCACCATTTCCTCCTCTGGAGAGCTAAAGAAAAGATTCCTGGACAACTTACCAAACTTGGTTCATTCAAACATACATCTTTCTTTCATCATATACCAGTTTATATGACCATCAGGAGATAATGTCAATACATATTTTGATATTACAACACCTGCACACCATTCTCTGCTAACATGGAGTCCAATGTGCTCTAGCTCATGAGGTTTAAATGAATTTTTGGCCTGTAATGTGCAATCATCACAATCAGTGCTCCACAAGAGATTCCGCTGTAAGTAATTCAAAGCTTTTTCATACCACCCAAGCTAAACAGCCCACATGAGTCATACAGAAGCTTTTTCCTGAGACATTAAAGATCCACCCTTTCAGTTCCAGGTGCAGATAAATGATAATTGGCATAAACCTATTTAAAAGACAAAATGTAAAAAAAGAAGAAAAAAGGAAATTACCCATAATGTCACCCCCCCCCCATTTTTTCACCTCTTCATAGTCTATTGATCCTCTTCTTTCTAACCAAACTAAAGGCAACCGGAAACAAGGAAGAGGAGTTTACCTTGTTGACTCACCTAGTAGCTGCTGTTACGTAAAAGGAGAAGGAACCTGGAGCCACCTGCAGAGGCTGCAACTGATCAGGAGTCTAGGGGAGAAGAAACAAAGGCAATCAGGCAGTTAAGTCCAGGGGAACAGTAGAATTAAATGTGCACGAAGAGAAGCAAAGAAAGGGATGAGGTAGCAGAGAAGCATATCCAGAGCAGAGAGAGAAGAACAGAAGGATTGGGGGAGAGATGGAATAAAGAACCAAGGTAGAATGTTGGGATCACTTTTTTTTAAGAAGGAAAAAACACTTATCACCTGAAAGACAGTTAACAATGTACACTTTCACTTTTCCATATGAGCAAACATTGTAGTTGCTGTGAGGAGGCTGTATGATCACAAAAAGGAGGCATGTGATCCAGACAATCACAAAGGAGAATATCTCTGTTAAAATGTGATCGACCCTTTGGAAAAGTTTGAGAATCTCTGATCTAGACCACACTACTTCCCCAGTCTAGTGAACCTGAGGATCCTGATGCCACACAATGACTTAAAAAAACATGACAGGGGACATGGAGTACCAGGTATTCTAAAACAATGATGTAGGTGTAAGATGAGACCATAAGAGGGGGAGCCAACCCTGGAGCACACAGCATATTTATTCTGGAGGGTGAAGTGTATGTAACTACTCACTGCTTTAAATCTCTTAGTAAAAACACCATTTAAGTCACCCTAGCAATTTCCTCCAGTTCCTACACTGCAAACAATTGTGTTATTAGCTAGTTTGAATTCAAAGAAAAGCAAACATGGCCAAAGGGAACATGTACAAAAGTTGGAACAAATATTTGTGTATTTTTATTATTCACCCAGATCTAATAAATAACGTTAAGCAGCCCAAGAGTATCTGTGTTTAAAGCTTCTTTTTACACAGCATAATCTGTAACATGAAACTAATTTTAATTATATATTTTCAGTCTAGTTTATAGTTTTGTATATGTGCAACAGCTCTGTGTGGTCACAAAGGAATGCTTATATTTTCTTTAGCATACAAGAAAAAAAATAGTATTCCTCCACTTTGGTGATTATATTTTCAGCTTGAGGCAAGCTTCGGCTTGTTTACTGGACAGTCCTGGGTAATGTTAAAAAGGGTGGGAAACTGATGTTGACAGTAAGCAGCCCTGAGTGTTAACCTGTGTGGTTTTGGTTTGTCAGTTACTCTTACTGCTGTAGCTGGCTACCAGTTCTTATGAATGAAAGAAATATTCCTGGTAGAAGTGTTGTAGATTTAGAGGGAGCATTATGCAAATGTTTATTTTCTTTTGCTGTTTGTGTGTGAATCAAAATATGGACATTTTTATGAGCTATGGATCAGATTAAAAGGTGGCCTCCATTTTTGCTTGTGCAGTTTGAAAGTTTGGCCGAAAATGTGCATCAGTAATGTAAATGGGCTTCTTACACTGCACTATGATGTCTGAAGCATGATAATGAGTTATCTCTCATCAGTTAACTTTCTGATAAGCTCTTTGTTTCTTGAATTATTTAATCAAGAAATCAAAGTTGGAAGAACCTTTTACATGTCTGTGATTTAATATACCATTGGCTGCAATTGCATGGTTGCTAACCTGCAGGAAAACTTAATGGAACCTGGCTTGTAACAGAAGCCAGAGTTTAGGCAAAATCCCCTGGGAACTGATGCAACTTAACTACTTCCAGTTATAATTATATAGTTGTCAGCTAATATGTCAATAGAAGTTATTTTTTTAAAATTGGACTTCAGCAGGGACCTAAGTCAGTTCTGTGAGGTGCTCTCAGTAGGATAGACTTCCCTTAACGGCACTGCAATGTGAGGCATGCTGCTGTGATGGCTGAAGAATAATTAAATGGTATTTCATTACATCTAAAATCAAAAGTCATTCACTGAAAGTCAAAAGTGAGGGGAAAAATAACTAAAGGTCACCTTCACTGCTGCTAAGTACTTCACCCTACACATCTCTTCTTTGAAGGGTCAATATAACAAGGCAAGCGGTTACTGAAGAAATTAGTTCATATACCTTAGTGTGTCCTATCAAATCTACTTTTTCCCAGTTGAATTAACAAAGAAAATAGATTTGTTAAAATATGTAACATCACTAGACCACAGAGACAGTGCTGTGCATGGAATGCACTAGGCATATTACAGCTGCTGAATCTAGTCTTATTGAGGACAACTAACACATTTAGCTAGGTTTTTTAATCAATACATTTTTAGCGTGCCTTTTTATTAAGACACAACCTGATTCTGTCCTCAGTTACACCAGTGTAAATCAAAAGTAATCCCATTAAAGTCAGTGGATTCACTGTGGGGGTAAAACAAGTGTAAGCAAGGTCAGAATCAGGCCCAGATGTATAACAAGAGGATTAGCTGGTTCAGAGAACTAATAATGAGAGAGAACCTTTCAGTTATAGGCCACCATTTCAAATCTAGGCCATGTTAGCTGTCACTAATAGTTGTTACTATCTGATCACTGTTCAGTTCCCTATGGACATAAGTTAGAAGTCCATTAAAGACAGGCAAAGTCATTTTGTCGAATTTAAGGCATGCTTGAAACATTGTGGCTTACATATGTCATGAAAACGAGCCCAATTCTGTCTTACATTATGTTTTGGCAGCATAAAGGCTGTAGAGATAGCTGAACTGGCCCCTGGAGAATAACTGTGGGGAAAGGAGGTTCCCATGGTGATATGCTATCAGAAAGGATCTGTGCCAGCCCCTCTGTCAGCCCCTGGCGTAGGGGGCATACTGACCATGTCCTTTCCCTGCAGCATACTGCTGCACTCCTGATATTCTTAGCTGGCAGTGCCACACAGCGGCATAGTCTCCACCACTCGCCCCTAGAGTAGTGCAAGCCTGCAGGTGACTTAACACCACCCTTGTTCCCCCAGCACACACTGCAGCCTATTCATAAGCCACACAGAGAATCAGGCCCTATGTGTTTTGCTTAGGAGAGACTGTGTGGAAAAAAGGAGTGGGGGAAAAGTAAAAAAACACACACTGAAAAAAGAGCAGCAACTGTGAGAGATACTAATGGGAAAAGGTGACCATATATAGGTCACCCACTTATGCTGGCCTGCCATATTTTATTATGTGAATAGCTGTTCATCTGTTTCCCAGATAAATGGGATTTGTGCTTTCATACTCCCAAGTGCTTTGCAAGTGGGAAAGCAACACCTGCAAAAGTGAGCAGGGTATTTAGATTGTAAATTTCTGAACCCTAGAAGTAGATTAGGTTTTAGATGGGGGGGTTGAGCTAAATATTTTTTTATTTTAAAAGGGGACCCACAGACACACTGAATGTGTGTCTTGTTACTGCTAGAGATCCCAGTAGAGGGTATATGTATATGGGATATGGGAGAGGCTACATTATAATATAAATGCTAAAAATAAGTGAAGACAGAAAAATGACAACAAAAAGTATGGTACTCACAAGATATGTGTGGACCATAACCTTCAAACCACCTTGTTTTATGTTTCATCTCTTCCCCACGTTCTTGTTATGTATTTTGTCTTTTAAGGCCCCTATCCTGAAAATCATACTGTACATGCAGATCCTTGCTCCTGCACGGAGCACCACTAAAAACAATGGGGCTCCACACAGGAGCATGAATCCACCTGTACAGACTGAATTGCCAGATTCTGGGCCTTAGTTTGTAGTATCTTTGAGGCAGGATGGAACCATCATTCTAGGTCTCTAGTACCACGCTTTGGGATATTGTATTAAAATAGTATGATTAACCTATCTGTAATGATCAAACCCAAAACCTGAACCCAAACACTCCTCAAACTTTGAGTGGGAGGGAGGTTCAAAATTCAGATATGAACTTTGTAGCTTGGCTCTATCTGTGGGTAAGTGTGATTAAAATGCTGCACCAAATTTGAGCCAGCAAACATCAATATTATAAAGACGCAGATTTTGTACCTCCTAATAGATTTTGTGAGTGCGCATTAAAAAAATGCGGGAGGGGAAGTTACTTACAGTTCATTGTGTTTCAAAACATCTGGTTATATAACATTGTCATGTCACTGCAGTTTGTGACATGACACAGCACCAGGTGGTAGAATCAAACACAGCTTAATGTGACATGATATATTTATGTTAATATTTGCAAACCATATAATCAAGCATCTCCATTACCCTTGAAAAATGTGATAATCCAATAACAAAGCAAAATTTTCATGGAAAAAGTAAGTAATAAGGCCCCAGCCAATCCCATAATTACTAAAGCCCCAACCCGGAAAACACATATGCACATGCTTAACTTCAATCAGGTAAATAGTTCCATTGGACAGAGGTTCCATTATAGCACTGATCCTGCAAAGAGATCCACGTAGGCAAAATGTGGCTCACTTTGTCTGATTGATGGCCAAGTGTTTGTAGGATCTGGGTTTAAGTGCATTCTGTTTTCTAAAAGATATATCTCAGTAGTCTAGTCATAGAAGAACTCTGACAATCCGCAACTCTACATTTCCAAAAGTAAACAAAATTTAAAGTGTAAATTTAATTCTATGTATATATTTGGATTTTTTTTAAATGTGCCCACACACTGCTCTGGGTACATATATATCGACAACAAATCTCACAAATAAAGCAGTTATAAATTACAAGCTCTCCTCCTCATTATTAAGATTAACAAATATGCCTGCCTTGCTTTGAACTAACCTATACTCTCTTTCACCAACATCTTCAGAAAACAGAGGCCTCGCAGCATTCCCAGAATGGACCTTCATCAACGGACAGCTTTCCAGTGACGTCAATGGTTATGCATAAGGCTATGTTTTAATCACAAGTATTTTTAGTACAAGTCATGGACAGGTCACTGACAAACAAATATTCACTTGTACCATGACTTGTACTATAAATACCCCTCACCAGAGATGAAAGTGGGCCAGTACGGTGTACCGGTGAGAAGTGGCCACTGGCACCGGCCCGTACACAGCCAAAGTTAAAGCGGCAGCAGCCGGAGCCCCGAGCCCTTTAAATCGCAGCCAGAGCCCCAGGCGGCGCAGGCCAGGTAGCGTGGAAGGGCTGGCTGGGGGAAGCTGACCCCCAGCCCCGCCCCTTCCGCCCAAGGCCGGGCCCCCATACTGGTAAGTAATTTACCTTACTTTCACCCCTGCCCCTGACTAAATCTTAGGTGCGCTGGGGGCCTCTGGGGCATTGCTGCTGGATTTTTGGGGGGCGGGGAGCTCCAGGGTGCCGCTGCTGCTCCAGGAAGGGGGCAGCCCGGGGCACGACGGCTGCTCCGGGGCAGCTCCCAGGACCACTGCTGTTCCGGCATCCCCCAAGACAAGCTGTCTGGAGCCGGCCAAACTGCAGCAGATGTGACAGGCTCTGGGGCTGCCCCGATTGGGCAGCCCTAGGGTCAGCCACACCACTGATGCAGAGGTCCCAGAAAGTCATGGAATCTGTGACCTCCCTGACAGACTAGCAACCTTAGTTATGCTTCAAGCCCAAGACTCAAGACTGTAGATCTACTGAATCAATGAAGGAAGTAAACTAATGTACTGAAATTATCATGAGAGTTTGTTAAATATTCCAGTAACCAAGAATGATCAGCTTATCACAAAATACTCAAACATTTCAAAAGCTTTTAAGAATAACTTATTTACAGAAAGTAACAAGACCCATTAGAAACAGTCTGATTATGAGAAATAAAATGTCATATTTGTAACATTAGAGAATTACTTTCATACTGCACCATTCTTCATGTTCAAAGGGACTTCAGCAGGAATTTTCTCTTCCCAAAGAGCACTCAGTGGGGCCCTTAATTTTTTATAATCCCTATTTTAAAAAAGCATTTTCATTTCACCATCCTCAGTTGCTTTTCACTTCAAAATATGTTGAGCTACTCATGAAACTCCCTCATTTTACTTTCCTCCCTTGACCACTTTGATTGCACTGTGGGTTTAGTACCTCTGTCTTGTATTTTTCTAACTTGTTTTTCTGCACCATTTCAATAGTCTTTTACTATGTCATTTCAGAAACTTGCATCATTACATTTGATTTTTATAGTCCACAACTCTGCACCTCTACTTTCTCACCAACTTGAACATTCATTGTCCTGTTTCTATAACTACCTTTACCATTTTGCTTTTCTTAGCATCAGCATTTTTATTTCTGTCCATTTCAAAACAAATTGCATATACCCTGTCATAGTTCAGGAGGTAGTTACCGCACTTTGGTCATGTAGCATTTTTTTCCCAACCATAATTTTTTCACTGGTTGTGTTGCAAAAATCTGTAATACATTTTATTGTCAAGTTGTTTTTCCTCAATGTGCTTATTTTGTTGCACCCCTGTCCTTCAGCTTTGAAATGCCTTTGCTTTACAAAATCAATAGTTTATTATTTTCATTATTCCACTTTAAAATGAGATGTAAACATTTTAAGACCTTGCAAAGCATGCTTAAAATTTGTTTACAAATATACATGAGACCACCTAGATTTTTGGCATGGATAGAAGATAAAAGTGTACTCAAGATTTCTTTGTGTTCTCCATATAAAAAGAGCAAAGCATGTACTGTCAGTCTAAACTATCCTTATTTAGTTCAAGTTAAAAGGCAAATATGTAATATCTATGGAAGAGTGTCTCACTGTGACCAGCTGTGATAGAGTAAAAGAGCCACGAAAAGGCTAAGAACTACTGCCTGTCCTATGACCCAGCAGGGGGCATGCAGGCTGAGAGTCTCTGGGGACTGCAGCCCATGTTGGGCATAGGAATTGCTTTGTTCATGAATTTTTATGTTTGAACAATAAATTGTGCCCTAAAGCAAAGCCTGAACTTAGGTGTGGAACTGGTTCTTTCTTGAGCTGATGAGGCAGCCACCAGTTTACACCATCCATCTTAAATCTCTGCCCCCTCAGGGGTAGGTAAAGCAACTTCCTACATTGAAGGTGTAATACGCAGAATACACAGTTTATTAGAGCAGCCAGAAGGGGCTCGAATATATATCCAACTGCAGTGCCCCAGGGGGCCAAAAACACAAAGTATCATTGATTTGAGTCTCGCTGCATATGCAGAGCTGCCACAGAGTGGACTAATTGGAAGAGAATACAGCTTTAGCTGTATTACTCCCGGTCAGAATTTTCATGTGGAAATCCATGGATTCTGGGAGATGGTTCACCCTCTCTGATGCCCTGTTCCACTCCCTGAACTCCAATAGAAAGGAAGGGTAGATCTTAAAAAAAAGAGTTACAGGGAGATCCGTGGACCCCTCCACATACAGCTCCTGGGGTGATGGTATAGTATATTGTGCTGTAAATACAGTACATTCAAGTAAATTTAAATTATTGTGGGAAACAATGCAAATGAGCTAGTTAGCTGACTGTCATGACTACAGCATTTTTTGCTGTGAGTAAGCATAATGCAAGAGTATTCTAAGATCATCAAAATTATTCTGGTTTAGACCTAGTTCTTCCCTCTGTTAAAAAGGACAAATTTTTAGAATTCTTCTAACATTCCTCCTACCGTTTTGCCCTCTAAACTTCCCCCAACACAAATCCCATGCCACTGCACACGCGCGCGCGCACACACACTCTGATGCTAGCAGACTGCAGAATCAGCTGAGCTGTCACAAAGGTCTTACATCTCTGGTTCCTACAAAGCAGCTCAGAACTGCAGCTGTACCAGCAAAAAACCATCTGGCTCTTTGCTGAATTAATGTTTTTCTGACCCTAATATACTGTACCCTCCAATAGTTTATAATTTTCATTATTCCACAAACATTAAAATTAGATGTAAGCATTTTAAGACCTTACAAAGCATTGTTTCTTTTTTGACCTAAGTGGTTCGTAACATGCTTTATATTATCTTTCACAGTCCCAGTAAACTTTTATATGCTGTGAGCCAGATTCTCTGCTAGTATAAATTGAGGTAGCTCCACTGACTTCAATAGCATTATGCCAGGGCTGGGCAAACTTTTCGGCCCAAGGGCCACATCTAAGTATGGAAATTGTATGGCGGGCCATGAATGCATGAAATTGGAGGTTGGAGTGCAGGAGGGGGTGAGGGCTCTGGGCTGGGGCCAGAAATGTGGAGTTCAGGGTGTGGTAAGGAGCTCCAGACTGGGGCAGGGGGTTGGGATCTATGGTGGGGTGAGGGCTCCAGCTGGGGGTGTGGGCTCTGGGGTGGGGCTGAGGATGAAGGGTTAGGGGTGCAGGAGGGTGATCTGGGCTGGGACCAAGGGGCTCAGAAGGCAGGAGGGAGATTAGGGCAGGGGGTTGGGGCGCAGAATGGGGTCAGAGGTGCAGGCTCTGGGTGGTGCTTACCTCAAGCAGCTCCCAAAAGCAGCGGTATGTCCCACCTCTTGGCTCCTACACGTAGGAACAGCCAGGGGCCTCCACATGCTGCCCTGTCCGCAGGCGCCGCCCCTGCAGCTCCCATTGGTGGGGGTTCCTGGCCAATGGGAGCTGCCGGGGCGGCGCTTGGGGCAGGGGCGGGGCAGTGTCCGAACCCCCCTGGCTGCCCTACCCGTAGGAGCCAGAGCGGGGACATGCTGCTGCTTCCAGGAGCCATGGCATGGAGCCGGGCAAGCCCTGGCCCCCATGCCCCCGTAGGAGCTTGAGGGCCGGATTAAAACATTTGAAGGGCTGGATGTGGCCCCTGGGCTGTAGTTTGCCCACCCCTGCATTATGCCAATTTATACCAGTGGTAAGCTTTGAAAAAAGCCCTCCTCTTCCCCCACCCCCATTCTAACTGTAGGTTTAATTTGAGGGGAAATTAAACTAAATTCTCAGCAGTTTTGCAGGGCCTTCTGAGGCCTCTCCCAGGTAACGTTTTTTTTTTTCATCTGACCTCTTTCAATAGATTGTTTTAAAGCCAATGGAATTCTAGGCTTTGGGACAGATTCCACCCAGTTAAGCAGGTGACATTGCCATAGAAAACTTGGGAGCAAATTCAGGAGTGATGTAAATACTGAAGAGGCAGCAGGGCCAGGGCTTTTTAAACTTTTCAAAGCCATGACCTCCTTTTAGGCCACCAATATTTTAATAACACTTTCCCACAATCCTCCATCCCAGATAATGACTCTCTCTACCATACAAATATTACTAAACAAGATGACATAATCTGCAGTTTCTGCTGAGTTAGAGAAGGGCCTTTACTGAAATGAGTGGGGCAGTGTGCACCTCTTAGGGCAGGGTGAGAAGGCCTTTAAGCAGCATCCTGTTCCAGGCTTAGCCTAACTTCCCAGATGAAAAGAATAAGTCCTGAGGTCACATGATAGAAGACTGTGACTCAAAGTCAAGCCTGCTGGGATATAAAGGCAATCTGAAGGCAGAGAGAGAATGGGGCAGGAGGTGCTGGGTTAGGGGATGGATATGGAAGAATGTGTCAGATCTAGGGCCCTAGCAAATTCACAGTCAATTTCACGGTCACAGGATTTTAAAATTTGTAAATTTCACAGTTTCAGATACTTAAATCTGAGATTTCACCCTGGTATATAACCAGGGGAGTCCCAACCCAAAAGGAGGCTATGCAGGGGGTTACAAGGCTATTGTAGAGGGGTTGTGGTATTGCCACCCTTACTTCTGCACTGTTGCTGGTGGCTGAGCTGCCTTCAGAGCTGGGCACCCGCACTCCGCCCCCCCCCCCCCAGCCAGCCCAAGGCCCCTTTAAGCCCCAAGTGCCAGGATGCTGGGCCTGGAGCTGGGGAGGGACAGGGCTGGGGGTGCCCTAGCCAAGGGCTCCTACCATACAAGGGCTCCAGCTGCTGGTCCTGGTTGGACTGGTGAGGGACAGGACTTCCACTTCCCCTGTAGGAGCCACTCCTGGGGGTGGGTCAGAGCCACCTCCAGGAACCTCCCCTGGCTGCAGGAAGCTCTGCAGCTGCTGGCTGGGAGCCCAGCTCTGAAGGCAGCGCCACTGCCAACAGCAATGCAGAAATAAGGGTGGCATGGCATGGCATGGCATGGCATTGCCACCTTTACTTGCCTTTACTTCTGCACTGCTGCTGGCTGCAGCACTGCTTTCAGAGCTGGGCGGCCAGCCAGCGTCCACCATTCTCCAGCTGCCCAGCTCTGAGGGCAGCATAGAAGTAAAGGTGGCAATACAATGCCCCTACAATAGCCTTGTGAGCCCTGCCCCACAACCACCTTTTGGGTTGGGGCCCCCAGTTTTAGAAACGCTGGCCTCCCCCTGTGAAATCTGTATACAATAGGGTAAAAGTACACAAAAGACCAGATTTCATGGTCCATGACGCGTTTTGCATGGCCGTGAATTTGGTAGGGCCCTAGTCATAGCAGACAGCTAACAGTCCTGGTTAAGAATATTACTCTGTAGGTAGCAGTGGTAATTACAGCCCTCTGAAGCATAGGCCTTAGGCAGGGCCAGGTGGCAGGAAATGTTTATCCGTTTTGATTAATGATGAGCAGTGTTTGTGTGATAAATCTATCCCTAGGAAAAAGGAAGGAAATACAGATGCTGGTGGGAACTTCACTGATGCAGCCGGCTAGGGGGTAGGCCTTATGACTTACCATCAGTGGGGAAACTGAGGCAGGGGCCAAGACAGATGGGTTTTGGGAGACCCTGTTACAGAGGCCCTATTTTCAGCTGCTATCATGGCCACCCTCGGGTAGTTACTTTGGGGTGCAATTTTTAAAAGCCCATCCAAATACCCTCTAGCCTAGGGAAAGGTGCATTGGTCTAGGAGTCGAGATCATAAACAAAGCCTCATGGCCCTACCTTAGCAGACAGGCAAATATCCCCACATCTTACAGATGTGATAACTGAAGATCTGTGAGACTGCACAAAGCCATTTCTGGCAGAACTGGAAATAGAATCCAGATCTCTTAATAATGGGGTAGATCCAAGTTTCATCCACTTATTATTATTTGTATAACCATAGTGCCTAGGAGACCTAGTCTTGGAGCAGGACTCCATTACATTAGGTGCTGTACAAATACAGAACAAAAAGATAGTCCTCTGCTTAGCCAAACTACCTCTCAGCATCAGCTTCTGGCCATTGGTTCTTGTTTTGCTATTCTCCACTATGTTAAAGAGCTCTTTAGTACCAAGTATTTTCTCCCTATGAAGGGACTTATACGCTGTAATCAAGTAACTTCTCAGTCTTCTCTTTCATCATCTGAACAGAGTCAGCTCTTTAAGCCTCTCAATGTAAGGCATTTTCTCCAGCCTTCAGATTTTTGTGGCTCTTTTCTGTAGTCTCTCCAATTTTTCAGCATCCTTTTTAAAATGTAGACAGCAGAACTGTATGCAGTATTGATCTCTCCAGTGCTATAAACAGAGTTTAAATCACCTCTCTACTCCTACGTTTATACATCCAAGGATTGCACTGGAAGCTGAGCTGTCCACTAAGAACCCTAATTTTTTTTCAGGTCACTGTTCTCCAGGATACCATCCCCCATTCTGGAGGTATGGACTGCACTCCTTGTTCCTAGATATATCATGTTGCATTTGGTTGTCTTAAAATGCATTTTGTTTGGATGGAGTTAGTTTACCAACCGATCCTGATTGCTGGCCATAACTTTCCTGTCCTCGTCATTATTTACCCCTTAGAACACCACTTCTTAGAATGGGATTCTGGACTCAGCAAGAACACAGGTGTGCAGCGTGGCCAGGTGATCCATAAGCTTTCACTGTAACACAGATGTGATGCATTTGCTACAACACCCTCACTGCAGTGAAACAGTGCATGGTAGGCTCAGGGCAGGGGGTTGGGGTGTGGAGTGCAGCAGGGGGCTCAGGGCAGGAGGTCGGGGTGCGGCAGGGGTTGGGGTGCAGGAGGGGTGCGGCAGGGGGCTTAGGGCAGGGGGTCAGAGTGCAGGAAGGGTTTGGGGTGCAGCAGGGGGCTCAGGGCAGGGGGTTCGGCTGCAGGAGGGGTTCGGAGGGCGGAGGGCAAACTCACAGACCCCTGTGCCCCCCCTCACCCAGGTCCCAGCCACTTCCTGGAGCAGCGCGGGGGCAGGGCAGGCAGGGAGGGAGCCTGCCCTGACCCCAGCGCATGCCAGGCTGGAGCCGCTCTAGGTAAATGCTGGGGGGACAGGGAGGGCCATGGGGAACTGGTGGGCTGCAGAAAATAATCTTGCGGGCTGCATGCGGACTGCAGGCCGCGTGTTTGAAACCCCTGCTCTAAACTGTCTTTCAGATTAATTGTAAATTTCTTGTTTACAACTCCCCTGTAACAGATCATTAGCACTTTCCTGGCATGCCAGTGTGCCTTTGTCTCTGAGGAATTGGTTCATGGGTGTTACCCAGAACGACAACGTACTTCAGTAACAATCATACAGCAAAATATAATAATTTCGCATGCTGTGTTTTATACATTTGAACAGGATAATAATAATCAGCAGATTGAGTTTTCAAATGATACCTCACAAGGCATACTTTGTACAAAATATATCATAACCATATAAAAGTCGAGTACATGGGGTACAGAGTGTCACAAGTACATCTGACCGAGTTCAACTCAAAGTACAAATTATCAACACAGCATATCAATAAGACTGAGCTTTCAGGGAAGAGATTACTGTGAAACAAGTAAAGTTTATGTTTTGGCTCCTCTGGGTGTGTTATCCAGACCAGACTTTGGATGCTAGAGTTTTGCAAATCAGCTTTGTGGTTGCTGAGTGCTAAGAGAACTTTTTAGCTATTGTATTCAACAAAAGTTTCTAAATTTTACAAACAGAGGCAGGAAGATAAGGAAATATGATCCAGTGGATAGGGTATGAGCCTAAGACCCAGTTTCAGTTCCCTGCGCCACTCCATACTTTGTATGATCTTGGTGCCTCAATTCCCCATCTACCTTAGAGAGTTGTTGTGAGGATGAATATATTAAATGATTAAGAGGCACAGTTATTATGGTAATGGGAGCCATACAGGTACATAAGATAGCTTTAATTTTATCTGATTCTGAGTCGAGCTAGACATATTTGCCTACATTCATTTTGGTGACACTAATGAGACTTTCATTTAAACACCATTCAACTACAGAGCTGTGTGTCACAAAAGGATTCCCCTTAAGTTCATTTAAGCCAGTTGTGGCTGCTTTGCACCATTGAAATGGGACAGAGTAATGAGCTTCGGCCCATTTTGTTTAAACTCCTTAACATGAATAAAATCTCTACCTTTCCTTGCCACCTTTTGTGCCTATTCACTCCCATGCTCTCATAGTCACCAAGCCTCTGGTTCCTCTTACTTTGCCTCTTCCTGCTTCCCAGCACCCTCTATAAAGTCTGTTCATGCCTCCCCTTGTGTACCTGCAAAGCCTCATCCATGAACCTCCTCTAGTCTATGTAACGATGCTGGTTCTGGTGGGACCCAATTGAGAGTGCCAATTCAGGACAAATTGCTTAAAGCAGGGCAGAAACTGGGGTTTCTATGCACACCAAGGCAAACCAAACCAGCCAAACAGAGAAGACTTCGGTTTTACCCCACTGGCTAACCATAAGTCACACAAGCAATTCCCTTAGACACTCGTTTCCCAGTATCACCACCAGTGCCACTCGTTATGGGGACAAATGGTTTTGAAAACCAATACCCTAGTAAAAGAAAAAAGGTTCTCTCAATCCCAAAAGACCAAGCCCCAGGCCCAGGTCAATATACAACTCAGATCTTACCCACAAATCATGGTGTTACCAATCCTTTAGAATCTAAAATCTAAAGGTTTATTCATAAAAGGAAAAAGATATAGGTGAGAGCTAGAATCGGTTAAATGGAATCAATTACATACAATAATGGCAACGTTCTTAGTTCAGGCTTGTCGCAGTGATGGAATAAACTGCAGGTTCAAATCAAGTCTCTGGAGTACATCCACAGCTGGGATGGGTCATCAGTCTTTTGTGTAGAGCTTCTGTTTGTAGCAAAAGGACAGTAACTACAGGGGGTGGGAGTGATTGCTGGACCCAGACTAGAAGGAGACTAGTCTGTAAAAGAAAGCTTATTGGAACATCTCTGAGGGTGAGGTTTTATCTGTATTCAGTTTTCTTACTGTACTAGGCTTAGACTTGCGTGTTTTATTTTATTTTGCTTGGTAATTCACTTTGTTCTGCTTCAAAAGTTACTTGGAACCAATTAAATCCTACTTTCTGTATTTAATAAAATCAC
Source organism: Natator depressus (assembly GCF_965152275.1). NCBI lineage: Eukaryota > Metazoa > Chordata > Testudines > Cheloniidae > Natator > Natator depressus. The sequence goes on along the minus strand of NC_134244.1, from coordinate 45,565,321 downwards.
TTTTTACTTATTAATTAACCCAGAGTATGTATTAATACGGGGGGGGGGAGACAGACAGCTGTGCATATCTCTCTATCAGTGTTATAGGGCAAACAATTTATGAGTTTACCCTGTATAAGCTTTATACAGGGTAAAATGGATTTATTTGGGGTTTGGACCCCATTGGGAGTTGGGCAACCGAGTGTTAAAGACAGGAACACTTCTTAAGATGCTTTCAATTAAGCCTACAGCTGTTAGGGGATGTGGTTCAGACCTGAGTCTAGGTTTGCAGCAGGCTAGCGAGTCTGGCTCAAACCAGGCAGGGCACCGAAGTCCCAAGCTGCCAGGGCAGGAAAGCAGGGGCACAAGTAGTCTTGGCACATCAGTTGGCAGCCCCCAGAGGGTTTCTGTGATCCAACCCGTCACACTCTCTCTCTTTTCCTGCCCCAGTCTCCTGCACCCCCTTCTACACCTTCTCTGTGCACCACCCAGTTCCCTGCCCTTTTTCTTTTCTATGCACCATGTCCATGCATGATTTACTCACTTCATCTTTATCCCACCACCACTTCCTCAGTCTGTTTTTTGCTTCCCTCCCTGTGCTCTTGTAACACCGACAGACCCCAGTCATCATCGAATCCGGGACCGCTGGAGCTTAGTGCATGAGCCTCTACCGCATGAGCTAAAAGCCAAATGGCTGTTAGCTAAGGCTGTAGAGCAGACTCAATCTCTCTATCCCTTTCTTTAAGTGGTCCCGGTGCCGCTAGATGGGACAGAACACCACACCCACAAGGTGTGTGGATTACACTCCTTCCTCCCCCAGAGCCACCCTACAAGAGTACAGCACTACACACCATCCCTCCATGTCCCTCCTTTCCCTCCTCATCTCCTACTAATCCCACATCCAGACCTCCCTCCTCACACCTCACAATACACACACACACACAAACATTTTCTGGCTCAGTCTAGCTGTAAATGCCTGGAGGCAGCAACAAATGCATTTATAATATGTTTTTACATTAAATCATTTATTTTCAAGTTGCTCTATGTACAATGAAAATCAGCTGTTGGTAATTCCCCCCCAACTTCTCTCCCACCTTACAAAATTGCATGGGGCTATTGTGATCAAAAGAGCTACTGTGAACAAGCTATTCTGCAGTAGTTCACTATATGGATGCCATTACACAATAAAAATGATTTTATTCCAGAATAATTCCTCCACTTTGGAAGCACACTAATTATTCCTGAATAATCAGTTACTTTGATTCTGGAATAAAGTATGCACTTGGCAAGCTATTAGGGCTATTCTGGAATAGGTATGTGGGTAATGTATGCACAATAGCTATTCTGATTAGCTTCCAGGAGTAGACAAGCCCTAACCATCAATCAACCACTACCTCAAAAGGCTTATATATGATTTTGTGATTTATGATGAACCAATAAAATAAAACTAAACTTTAAAAACCAATCAAACAAAAAAACAATGCCTGATTTCCCTCCACTCCCGGGCCTGGGAAGCAGCAGAGGAATTGTCAGTGGAATTGGTTTCTTCTGGGGGATGTTAGAGAGGCAGCTGCTTTTCTTACCATACTACCTATGGACTATATAGTCACCACTTCTGCGTGCTGTGACCTGACTAATGCTAGAACAGTCTGAATCACCAGCATGCTCTGCTGTGGCATAGCAGTAGCTGCTCCATAGTTAAGGTTGAAGTTAGTTTTTCACAAAGAGCCTGACTTTCAACAACCCTTCCTCCAAAATTCAACATGCAAGTTCCCCTAAAAAGCTCATGTCACACCTACCCTACCCAGGGGTAGAGTTACCTAGGACGTATCTTCCTTCGGTTCTTAAAATACTCTCTACTTACTACTTTTAAGGGGGCGGCTCATTTGAATCCAAAAATGGGGCCAGCTTTTAAACTCCCCCTCCCTGCTCGTGCTGAGCCAGGGACCCCCAGGTCGGCAGGTGGCCTGCAGCATTTGAGCAGCTGCAAAGCTTCTCAGCCTTCGAGAGCAGCGGGCTCCTGAGCCCCAGGCCGGGAACCGCGCGCTTCTCTGCGGGGGCTGCTGCTGCCCGGGGCGGCGACAGGCCCCGCCTGGTGCGGGCACGGCAGGGAGCCCAGAGCCACAAGCGCACACGAGGATCCCCGGACCCCCGTCCCCTGGGGCCGCCCATCAGCACCTCGGGAAACCGGTCGCGCGCAACCCCGCCTCCGCTCAGGTCGCACTGCACGCTGGGAGCTGTCGTTTCGGCCGTTTGAGGCTCCATGGCCGCCATGTTGCTGACGTAGAACCCGCCTGCTGTGGGGGTCGCTGAGGATTGGGTTATTTTCTGCATTTATTTTTCGCTATTATTAACTCGGTTTAACACCAAATAAATACCGTTAAAATTATTAAGATCAACGAGGTGTTACTGCACTTCCGGCAGGAAAACCCCGCCCCCGCGTCTCACCGGAAGTAAAGTTACTTCCGGTAGGATGGTGGCCTTTGGGAGACTGAGGTAAGCTCTGACTGGGGGGGAATCTCACCGTTTCCCCTTCCACTTCGCGCGGCGGTTGCTCTCCCCTGCCGGGGCCTTTCTGTCACCTTGCGTGTGGAGCATGGTGAGGGCGGGGGATGGGCTGCCTTGGTACGAGTGGCCGGGGCCGATGCTCGCCGCCTATCCCTTCCCCGCATCTCCCCGGTATCCGCACAGACTCAGCGCCCATCCAGCCCCCCTTTTCCTGAAAGGGCGCTGCTATCGCAGTGGGCCGCCCACGTTAATGCACCGGCTGCTAGGTCGGCCCCTCGCGAGCCTGTCTTTGGTCCAAGCTCCCCACGCTGCAGCACCCGCCTCTGCGGAATGGGCTCCTCGCCGCTTCACCGCTGCTCACGGGCCGGCAGTGTCCGAGGTGGGAACTGGCGCCTCTCGGTCACTAAAAAGCCGGCTCTACCCTGAAAAATCGCAGCGATCAAGCGATCTCGCCCAGGATTGTGAACGGTGTCGTGCCCTGAGCACCGTAGTTACCTCGACCTCACCCCCGGTGTAGGCACGGCTACGTGGAGGGAAGGTTTTTTCCATCAAACTCTCTGTTACCTCTCAGAAAGGTGCAATAATGACCTCGAAGGAAAAATCCTTCAGGCTCTATGTAGCTATGCTGCTGAGGTGCAAGTAGTATAGATGTAGCCTAAAAAAGCAGGTAAAACTGCAGGAACAATAGAGACTGGAGCTTGCAGGTTGTTTTCAGGCTTCACAAATCACTGTGTCAGTCTTCACTTGGAAGTTTAAGCTGCTTAAGCAACGTAAGCAGTCCGGGGATAAGAGTTCTCTCATGGATTGGTAACTAGTTAAAAGATAGTAAAGAAAGGGTAGGAATAAATGGTCAGGTTTAGGAATGGAGAGAGGTAAATAGTGGTGCCCCCCAGGGATCTGTACTGGGGCCAGTCCTATTTAATATATTCATAAATGATCTGGAAAAAGAGGTAAACAGTGAGGTGGCAAATTTGGAGAAGATACAAAACTACTGTAGCTACCAGGGAGACTGCAAAGAGCTACAAAAGGATCTCTCAGAACTGGGGGACGGGAAACAAAATGGCAGATGAAATTCAAATGTTGACAAATGCAAAGTCATGCACATTGGAAAACATCCCAACTATACATATAAAATGATGGGGTCTAAATTAGCTGTTACCACTCAAGAAAGAGATCTTGGAGTCATTGTGGATAGTTCTCTGAAAACATCCACTCAATGTGCAGCGGCAGTCAAAAAAGCAAACAGAATGTTGGGAATTATTAAGAAAGGGATAATAAGACAGAAAATATCATATTGCTGCTATATAAAACCATTGTACGCCCACATCTTGAATACTGTGTGCGGATGTGGTCGCCCCATCTGAAAAAAAGATATATTGGAGTTGGAAAAGGTTCAGAAATGGGCAACAAAAATGAATAGGGGTATGGAACGGCTTCCGTATGAGGAGAGATTAATAAGACTGGGACTTATCAGCTTGGAAAAGAGATGATTAAGGGGGGATATGATAGAGGTCTATAAAATCATGACTGGTGTGGAGAAAGTAAATAAGGAAGTGTTATTTACTCCTCATAACACAAGAGCTAGGGGTCACCAAATGAAATTAATAGGTAGCAGGTTTAAAACAAACAAAAGGAAGTATTTTTTCACATAACGCACAGTCAACCTGTGGAACTCCTTGCCAAAATTTTTGGTGGCCTCAGAGTGCGGCCACCAACTGTTGCTGGTGGCTGCTCTGACAATTTTTCATAAAATACTTAATTAACTTTAGGAGAAACAAATAAATAGGCACATCAAAATCCTTGTAATTTATTTATTGCTAGCTAGTAAGTCTGCTGCTGTGAAAAGTGATTTTTGTACGTTTGTTAATATCACTTTTCACAGCCTCCCAACTAGCTAACAAGTCTCTGCTGTGAAAAGGGATAGTAACACTTTTCACAGCAGACTTACTCAGCCCCGGCATCCCTGGGGACAAATTAAGCCCTGGATGGGGAGATGGATGGATAGGCAGCAGGGGCCAGGGGCGATGAGGGGTGGGGGAGGCAGCGGGGAGCCAGAGTCTGAAACCTGAGGGATGTAGTTCCAGGAGGGAGCTTGAAGCCCTGGGGATATAGCTGAAGCCCTGCAGCCAGGAGATGAGGCCTTGCTGCCAGGGGGGTGGGCCAGAGCCTGAAGCCCCAGGGCCGGAGCCTGCCACTCCACCATCCCAGGGCTGAAGCCCGAGCCCCACCACACCTGGAAAGGTGGGGAACTCCCAGGATGCCTGCTCCTCCAGGGTTGTGTCCCAGGTGTCTCCAGAGGTGGGCAGGGCCCAACCCCTGCTGGCAGCCCCAGCAATCAACACCAAGGTGGCACATCCAGAAGGAACAGGCAGGGACAACTGCAGCCAGGAGATGAGGCCTTGCTGCCAGGGGGGTGGGCCAGAGCCTGAAGCCCCAGGGCCGGAGCCTGCCACTCCACCATCCCAGGGCTGAAGCCCGAGCCCCACCACACCTGGAAAGGTGGGGAACTCCCAGGATGCCTGCTCCTCCAGGGTTGTGTCCCAGGTGTCTCCAGAGGTGGGCAGGGCCCAACCCCTGCTGGCAGCCCCAGCAATCAACACCAAGGTGGCACATCCAGAAGGAACAGGCAGGGACAACTGCTTTGCCCCCCCCCCATCACTTCCCAGGAGGCTGTGGCCACAAGAAAAGCCCCTGGTGGCCGCATTTGAGAAACATTGATCTGGATCATTCCTAACAGGTGTTTGTCTAACCTGCTCTTAAAAATCTCCAATGATGGAGATTCCACAGCCGCCATAGGCAATTTATTCCAGTGCTTAACTATCCTGACAGGAAGTTTTTCCTAATGTCCGACCTAAACCTCCATTGCTGCAATTTAAGACCATTGCTTCTTGTCCTATCCTCCGTGGTTATGAAGAATAATTTTTCTCCCTCCTCCTCGTAACAACCTTTTATGTACTTGAAAACTGTTACGTTCCTTCTCAGCCTTCTCTTTTCCAGACTAAACAAACCCAATTTTTTCAGTCTTCCCCCCTAAATCATGTTTTCTAGACCTTTAATCATCTTTGTTGCTCTTCTCTGGACTTTCTCCAGTTTGTCCACATCTTTCCTGAAATGTGCCCAGAACTGGACACAATACTCCAGTTGAGGCCTAATCAGCCCGGAGTAGAGCGGAAAAATTACGTCTCATGTCTTGCTTACAGTACTCCTGCTAATAGTTCAAGAATGATGTTCGCATTTTTTTGCAACAGTGTTACACTGTTGACTCATATTTAACTTGTCCACTATGACCCCCCAGATCCCTTTCCGCAGTACTTTTTCCTAGGCAGTCATTCCCCATTTTGTATGTGTGCAACTGATTGTTCCTTTCTAAGTGGAGTACTTTGCATTTGTCCTTACTGGATGCGGCCACCAGGGACTTTTATTACAGCCACAGCCTCCTGGGCTGTGGGGGGGGAGAAGAGTAGCAGCTCTTCACCCTTCCTGTTTCTCCTGGATGCCCTGCCTTGGTGCTGGTTGCTGGGGCTGCCAGTAGGGGTTGGGCCCTGCTCCCCTCTGGAGACACCTTGGGCACAACGCTGGAGGAGCAAGCACCCAGTGAGTTCCCCACCTTCCCAGGGGTGGTGGGGCTCAGGCTTTGGGATTTAGCCCTGGGATGGTGGGCTGGCAGGCTCTGGCCACGGGGCTTCAGGCTCCAACTGCATGACAGCAGGCTCCGGCAGTGGGGCTTCAGGCTCTAGCCCCCCGCTGCCCCCACCCCCCATATCGAGGGCTTAATTTGTCCCCAGGCTTGCCAAGGTTGAGTAAGTCTGCTGTGAAAAGTGATACTTGTATGTTTGTTAATATCACTGTTCACAATGGACTTACTAGCTATCAGTAAATAAATTTCAATTTTTGGATGTGTATATATATGCATATTTCTTTGTTTTTCCTAAAGCTAATTTAAGTATTTTAGGAAAAAGTGTGAGAGTGGCCACCAGCAAGAGTCCTCTCTTTTGTTTAGGATGCACTTCCTTTTCCAGAGTACTCAAAAGAAAAAAAAAAAAAACCCACCTAATTTCAAAGACAAGTGTATTTAGTAAACTCCTTTTTTTCCCACAATCCTTGCTCTCTCCCATAATAGTCAAGTTCTGAAACTTGGCTATCTGCATTTGCAATACAACTGTTTGTGCTTGCATTTCTAAAATCAGGGAAGCTAGAATAATGTCTGACAAAATTCTCTTAAGTAAGATAAAAATATCACTCAGAAGATAAAAATATACTTAACCTGACTGAATTCAGTATATTCTGTGTTTGGTGAGTTATGGATGTACTGCCTTTCCTTTGTCTCTTTGTTTGTTTGTTCACTGATTTTTTTTCTAGTTACTAGTCCTATAAACTTTATATAGAATGGAAAGATCTTTAAATCAGGAAATTAGAAAAGACAAAAGGCAATAAGAGAGAGTGATTTTCTTCTGGCTCTAACATCCAGTTTTCACCCCAGATTTATAAAAAAGTGCTGCTGCTGTGAGTATTTTCTTTCTGGCCTGCCAAATGTTATCTTGCAATTGAAATGCTGTTAAAATACTGAGATGAAAAGCAACTGGAACAGTCTTCAGCTTTCTGCTGCTTTTCAGCGTTGCCAATGTGGATTTTATGTTAAGAGGTTAAATCTTCCTTCCCCTGATGAGAGTTTGAGGCAGTGTCTTACTGATTATTGATTACTTGATTATTCTAAAATTTAATTTTAAATTTTAATTAGAATCTTGTTTTACACAGGTACACCTGATTTCAGTCTCAGACCATCAGAAAATACTGAATTCAGACAGACTTGTTCTGATAGAATAATATTTCTGTTTTATTTAAGAGAATTTTGGTAGGTGTTATCCGTGTTTTTCTATTTTTAGCAGATTAAAACATATAAATAATATAATGTAACTTTAGTTATGTGAAGCAATAAGAAATATTCAAGTTAATGTTTTGGTGAGATGATTCCTAGACTTGATTCTTTTAAAGTTTTGTAAAGATCACAACTCATTTCTCCAGTGATTGTTTTACCTTTAAAAATAAATCTAAATATTGTTTAATCAATTATGGAATGTGTTGTTTATCTTTTGTAGGTGAAACATTTTTCATAAGAGACCCCACATTTGAGTTGAGTACGTTATTATTTCTACAAGTTCAGAACTTTAAGTGAGCTACAGGAAAAAATGAAGAGTAGAGTGGCACACATAAATGTAAGTATTGTGAAGTTTAATTTTTCAGAAGTACAATATTGTTTGGGGATTTTTGTGTGAGTTTAGTATATAGGGGCCTATTTCCACTTCATATATGAACACAAATTCCCTTAACTTCAATAGGAGTTACATGTATTCTCTCCCCAATATATGCTGTATCATAATTAAGAACAAGAAGTATTATTACTTAAACCAGCAAACTGCAGCTGGTTGATGTACAGATATTCTTAGCAAGAGATGTCCCAAGTGCATCTGGCAGCAATGTGAAAAGGGAATGAAGTGTGAAGAGAAGTGGGTAAAAGATGGAAACGGTTCAGTAGAAAGCATGAGTGAGTTGAGGCATAATGACGGGTTATGAGAATGAGAATGGTGGGGAGGGGAAATTAATTGCATCTTTCTCTGGATTATGATATTAGTTATTCATCTTACTATCATGCAATCAAGATTGTAAGTATGGTATTTGGATTCCTACAATTCTGAGAAACTTATTTCTGACAGTGAAGGGTCCTGCTCTTTCAGAATCTGAATGTTGTATGTTTCAGAAGGGAGAGGTGCAGTACTGTTAGGAATATAGCAGCAAGCAAAACTTCTGTTCGCAAATATAGACTTTCTTCTAGAGTATTGGCTTCATGATGCTATCTCTATGAAGTTAAATATTTTTCATGTAATTTCATTCACACACAATGTATATAAAAACTTCCCTTCAGATAACAAAATAGAGAAATGTTACCAATACAGTTGAGATCCAGCTAATTTACTTTGAAAGCTAAATATTTGCAGAAATAATGGAATTTTTTCATTACTTTCCAGCTCTTGGAGTGTTTCTTGCATGAGATTATAATAATTAAGTAATTAGTGGATGGAATTTTTAGAAATTAATTTATAGTGTAGAATTGCTCTCTTCAGAGTTTTGTCTTCTGGTCATCACATAGTCATGAAATGCATGTTATGCTTAGAGATTATATCAAGAAGTATTTTTTCTCGTTTATTAATGAAGGATGCTTGATCATTAGCCTGAAGTCTGCAGGAGACTAAAATCCTGCGTTTATCTTCAGAACAAGCATGGCACAAGCATCAATAATGCAAATGTCTTTATGCAGCTCTGTTAATGTGTTTGAACCCTGGTCTGGAAGGACAGTGTGTTTGGGCTGGGAGCAGGTATTATATATGGGGCGTTGGGGAAAGCTGAATAGTCTCTTCCACGCTCTTTCCGCTTGAGATGCAAAAGTCAGACACCACTCACAGTAGATCGTGCAGCTGTTCAAAATATGATCATGGATATTCTGCTGAGCTTGGCTCCCCAAAGGGCTCAGCTCCATAAATTAGATTAGAAAGGGAAAAAGTACTCACAGTAAACTATAGATGTTCGTGGTATGATCCTCCCTCTGCTTTCTTACCTGATTTGGTCAGCAGTAAAATAGTTAACATTTTTAATGTTTAAACATTTTTGGAGTTAACACCTATAGAGATGCTTGTGGCAGTTCATGTATCCCAGAGCTGTTGTTTCAGATTCCCCGCAAACTCATGCAGACATTGCATTGATCGTATTAAGGACTTGCCTATGCTGGGATTTTTTTCAGTGCAAACCCCATTTTAGATGTGCTGTACAGATGCAACTGGCCCACTTTGCACCATTGCAGATTTTTCTGTAGAATGAGGTGGGGGGCATCTTTCAACCCTAAGGGCTAGAAATGTGCCTTTTTAAAATAAGTTGAGATTCTGGAACACATGATAGCAGCTTAAAAAAACAAAGTATTGGCTGACTGAGCCAGCATGAGTCAGCCCAGTTGGACCCTGGATGGGAGGATATTTCAGTCTTCATTTTTGCAGGTATTACTATTTCTCCTAGAGGCTTCAGTCGCGATCCAGTTGTTCTCTGTACAGCATATAGCACAAATAGACCCTGCTCCAAGTAATAAAAAATATAATTTCCTTTGTTAAATATTCAAACATCATTTGGTATTGCTGTCTATCAGGAGGACCTGTTATTAAGCAGATGTCACTTGTACTCAACTGGCTAGCTTTCTAAACTTCTATTTGACTGGCTCCAAGGTGATATAGAAACTAGTATGTCAGCTTGTTAGTGGGCACACTGCCATCCTTATAGATGGAGTGAGGGTCAATATATATACTGTATGAGTATTGGTGACAGAATTCCAGTCCAGGAATGTTGTAAACAGCTCTTGGTATGGTGTATCTGCATCAAGGTGAGGGGTTACTCTACTTCATAGGGTTTTGGTTTTTTTTTTGCCAGATGGTATCAGTTTGTGGTTCTGGTGAATGGGAATAATAATTTTCAGAGGGAGGAGTTAAATGTTACAATGAAAGGGTAGAACTCAACAGAGATGGTTGCTAAGCAAAGCCAAATTAATTGTGAAAGAGCGTGGTAAGCTGTAGGAACCTATTTGTAACTTCTTTTGTAGATCTATTGTAAGTGTACTGATCATTCTGAATCACTGTGCGCGGCTCTGGTTCATTTTGTGAACAGACGTATTAACTTTACAGTGAAATTTTTTTTACTTGACAGATTTGTAAAGTGATTGCAATTTTAACCTTTGAAAAGTACATTTATAGAATTGTTTAAATGATAAATGTATAATTTAGAAAATGTAAAACAAAGGGTACAATGTAACTTGGACAGATAAGATAAATGAGGCAACTGCATAGAAATTTAGGAGGGAGAGGAGGACATTATGGAAAAAGTGGATTATAAAGAGGAATTTGGAGGAGAAAAAAGGGAGATCTTTGTTAAACAATGGGTGGAGTAGGAGATTGTTCAAAGTATAGTGGGTGGCATGACAGCAGGTGTAAAATTTCAGAGTGGGAGAAGGACATAAAATAATCCTTCATATAAGAAGATAGATATGCTTAGTAAATATACTATTATATAAAATGTACTGTGGTCTAAAATAATTTAATACTTTGTTTTAAAGCATGGCTCCAGTTATGAAAGAAAAGAGAGCCACAGCTCTTGCCGGAGGAGTTCCTCTCCAGAAGACAGGTAAACAAGTATTTTTTTGTAATTTCATTTAATAGTAGTTAAAATTGTGTGTTATCTTCATCCAGAGTGAATCAGATAAGTACAACAAAACACATTTTTGTTCCATATTTTTCACTTATGCTGATAAGTGAACATGAAAAATATAGTTATAGACTTAATACAATGTCACTAATTGTGGATGAAAATGGGAGAGCAGTAATTGAATATGAAAGATTTTAAAACTCTTCAATGTTCAGTTTGAATACTGAACAGCTTTAAAATGGAAATTGGATTCCAGTCTCTTGCATGGCTCCAGTGCTGTTAACCACAGTTGTCACTTTATAGCAAGGTTATGGATGTCAGCTGGAGCCTCAAAAATGCCATTTCTTGTGCTGTCTACCATACATAAGGCATGAACTAAATTCTTTCAGGGTAACTTCCATTTCACTTACAGTGAACATTCTGTGATACTAAAACATAAAGTATGTTTTCTTTTATCCCCGTACATATGGTATACTTAACTCTGCACAAGTAAACAAAGGTGACAAATATAGTGAATGGATACATTCAGTGAGCTGTCTTAATATTTAACTTCATTACTATTTATCATTTAACTCTGAGCCCTGAGTTTTCTTTTATAATGTTTCTTTTAAAGGTCACACCCCTATCAGATTAATTTTTGTTTATCACTAGGACTATATGGTTTATTAAAGTGTGCATCTTTCTGTCTTGAATTATATATTAATAATGAGGCTCAGTTCATTGGTACAAAATTGAGGCCTACAGGTTTTTAAAACATTGGTATGTCTACAATCAATCATGACTGAAAAAGAAACCCCAGAGAGTACAATTCCTGTAAACTAGAAGTTTAATAAAGCTTTACTAAAAAGGTTTTTGTTTGGGGATGGGAGTAGGTATGCAGAGCGTGAGAGGTCTTGGTCCCCTAGAGACAGAGGTTACTCTGATCACAGCAAGTATGATCAAGAATATTCAGGAAAGGGGCATGATGACAAAACTGTGGAAGCCAGGTGAGTATTTGAAAATGAAAAGGTGTTCATTCTGCTTAATATAATTTTCAACAATTAGTATTTTGTTTAAAAGTAAAACTATTACACTTGCCTTGGTCTGAATTCTTAACAATATGTTCAGCCTTCATCTCCATAAGATGGGAATTCTTTAACGTTTACTTTCCAACTTTTGTCTGATAGGGGGTGGAGGAGAGAGACTCCCCCAGAGAAGGGGAGAGAGAGGGAATCTGATCGAAGGAAACAGAAAAAATTCCCTTCACCTGATAGAAAAAGTCCAGAAAGATCAGTACCCCAGAGCTCACTTGGTCACGATGAACCCCCTTCAAAGAAGAGAAAAGAAGAGCTGGATCCAATTCTCACCCGTACAGGTGGTGCATACATTCCTCCAGCAAAGCTCAGGATGATGCAGGAACAAATTACCGATAAAAATAGGTAAGTCAAAGTTAACAAATATCACAGTTAACAGGATTTACTGGCATAGTAGAGCACTGTAAAACAGAAGTGTAAAATATTTTTGATTGGCTGATCAGACATGAAAGTTGTTCAAAACCTGTGAAATGCAGAAACAGCGATGCCATGTGCTGTAATTTTTGGGGTTGTGATCTACCTTTGAAATGTAAATAGTAAAAAGTAGTATATAAATATGCATCATAAATGTGTATGTTGATATTTTATCCTGTAAAATAGCTTCGGAATATCTTCTTTAATTAAAATATATCAAAATATTTTGAGAAAGTTGATAGTTATGAATACAGTGGACATACACAGCAAAAAGGGGTTGGAATACATATATTTTCCAATTTTGTTTAAAAAAAAAAAAGTGGGGGGGTTTCCTTTCATTTATAAGTACTTACACTACTACTGGAATTTCTTTCTTTAGTCACTAAGAATGAGGAGTGAATTCATATCTACACTCACTAAATGTTAATCATACGGATTCATAAATAAGAAACATGATTACATGGAAAGGGGTATGAGTCTGTATAATTTGTGACATTTTTCTGTATTACAAAGTAATTTTGGCAGGAACTGTAAATATGCCAAAATCAAATGTCTTCTTTGCAAACAAAATTAATGTTTTTCACAGTTCCTTAGGAAGTCTTTCAAAAATCTATTATTGAATATTTCAGATAAGTCTTAATTATATTGTGGTGGGTTTTTTTGAAGTATAATATTTTAGTATAATACTTTTTAACATTCCTGTATGTTCTTTTGTTCTAGTTCATTTCCTATACTTGCTATTAGCAGAGAGATTTGTGGGATAAAGTTTTCTCTTGTTTGTCTTCTCCGTAGAAAACCATACTTCAGCATTAGCTTTACAGTTTTTATTGGGTTTGAGGGGAGAGAGAGAGAGAGGTTTTTGTAAATCAGATTGGTTTAGTAGTAATGAGTTACTGTCAGTATAATCATAAAACCAAAATTGAAAAAGGCAGCAAAATATATTGTGAGCATTGCACCTTGGGACTCCTATTGACTACAAATTAATTTCACATTTTTATATTAAAGTGTATTTATAGTGTACCTAGATATACCTGTATTAATGTAATATTTTCATAATAGCTTAGCATATCAAAGGATGAGTTGGGAAGCCCTGAAGAAGTCAATCAACGGTCTTGTCAATAAGGTGAACGTTTCTAATATAGAAAATATCATCCATGAACTTCTTCAAGAAAATATTGTCAGAGGAAGGTAAGTGTCAAATGATTGTTTCATAATAAATAATTCTTTAGTTTTTCTATTTATAATATGTAAAGAATAGTAACGCTAAGACAAACTAATAATAGTCAGGTTTTTAAATAGCTCTGAAACTCTTCTATGCTATAAAAAGAAGAACCTGCATGGAAAATAAGAGTGGTTTGTTTGCAGAGAAAACACATTTGCTGCTGGTAGGTTGGAAAAAACAGAGTAAGGGGTTACCCACTCTGTGCCTAAGTGGTTTTCATTTTAGGAATACTTTTTTTTATCCCTAATTACAGGTGTATCAGTGGAGAAAATCACGTTTAAAAAAAAATCCGCATCTAGTAGTGTGCTTGTGATCACTGCTGTCTGATGTGTATGTGCTGTGCCATAATTATCCTTGCCTTTGTAACCTGTGGAATGGACTACTGCAGTGTGTTCCCAAGCCGTATGGAAACTATAGCTGATATGTAATGTGTTGCTTGTGGTGTGGTTGGTAGCATATTATACCAGTTTTTCAAAGACCAGATTTGTTCCTAGTTTTCAGGTATTGTTCAATAGGTTGATCTATGAAGCTATTTATAGTTTGGATTTTAGTTATGAGAATATTCCTACCTCTGAGGTCATCTGGAGTGTTTTTGCTAACCCTCTCCAAATTTAAATAAAGGAGGGCCCTTGATCTCCCAATATCAAATTCTGCTGACTTTCCAGGGACCTTGCAACAGCCATCTCTTCTGTCTTTTGCCTGCTAATGGTCAAATATTTATATTTGTACAGAGGTTTTAAATAACTTTTAACACTTTTATTTTATTGAACAGGTTATTGGTATTTTGTATAGCATCAAAAGTCTTTCATGGTTAAATGGTTTTAAAAACTGAAAAACTGAGTTAAAATCTTGAAAGCAATTCTGAAAGGTCAGTTTGTAGGTAATATCTAAGCTGACCCTTTATACCTCACATAATATAGTATCTGCTTTTCTTGGTTTAAATAGTTGGACATAATATAAAAAAGGGAAAACCACACTGAATAGTTGGGAGCAGGTATAGTTACAGAATCAAAAGAAGCAAGTACATATATTGTAGGAGGATAGTTTGGAAGGATGATGGAATTCTTGCTCAGTGAGTTTTCAGAGGAGTCTAATAAAAATTGGTGAGGATTAAAAGGGGATTTAGTCCAAGACTAAAAATGTTGCTGCAGACACAAAACGTGGCGGTAGTACAGTTGAGAAGAAATATTCAGCATTGTTACTTTCCCAACTTCGATTAATTCTTCCAAGCAGAACAAGGAAATCTAAATTATTATTATGATACTTCTGATTACACACACTGTAGCAGTAACATCATCTGAGGCCAGAAGGGCAGACTTCTGGGGATCTGAGTTTTATACTGTTAAATAATAGTGGCGTAGTGTTGTTAGAGAATTTTAGGGAATAGGATGGGAGAACCTATTGAGTAGGAATGATTTCATGTCAAGCATTAGAATAGATCTTCAAATTCATTTCTCGTCCCTGATCACGAGGCATTTCCCATGCATCTGGAAGACCACAGCCTAAAAGTAGCAGACCTAATGGGGAAAAAATGCCTTAGTCTACGGCTGCTTGACTGAGATTCCCAAGCAGCATAGGCTCCACATGCTGTGTCTTCACTGCTTCCGCTTAGAAGTTGAAGGTTGTTTCATATCATCAGGACAGCAGGCATGACCTTCCCAGTAAAACAGGATTGAGTAAAAGTAGAGTGTTATATGAAAACAAAAGATCTAGCATGTATGACATCTGCACTTTGCAAAAGTTAATTTAGATAAGGTGCTGATTTTGGGTTGGTTACAGTGCAGGAAGCAAAAATCACATCCTGTCTATCAATAGTACTTCTGTGGCCCCAATCATCTGAGTGTCTCATAATCTTTAATGCATTTATCTTTACAATACCCCTGTGAGGTAGGGAAGTACTGTTATTCCCATGGGCACAGAAAGGCTAAGTGACTTGGGCAAGGCCAAATAAGAAGTCTGTGGCAGAGCAGGGATTTGAACTCAAGTCTTCCAAATCCTAGAGTAGTGCTGAACCATCTTTCCTCTCTGTTCTAAATGTCCATTTCTCTCAGATATATAGACAGTGCAGAATATCTCTGACCTAACAGCTGGTGTTAGATGGCTCGTGTCCTTTTTTGTTTTTCCCCCTCCCCTTCAGCTCCCTCAGTTTATACCTCTGTGTTTTGTCTAGCAAGATAAATCCTCAAAAACATTTTGAGAAAGGAGAAAGATTATGTTAATCTCAGTTTTATAGTATTAATCTGATGCAGTAGTTATTGCAGATTGGTATAAACAATAGATATTAAACTACAGTCAGCAGTCTTAAAATTAATAAAGATATATTGATATCAGAACAGCTAATCCAGAAAAATAGAGATGCCCTCTTTGTTTTTAATGTGAGAAGTAAAAAAGCCTTTTGGTCTTCTACTAAGGTTGGCAAGAAAGAGAAGCAGAAAAACCAAGAGCAACACATTCTGCCTTGAACAAAGGCAATTATGTCTAGAACGAATAATGTTAAAAATACCTGGAAATACATATTTTTGTTGTTGCTCTAGGCAGACTATAACACCTGCTATAATGTAAATGTTACAATTATGGTACTGTTAGGGCAGGGGTGGGGAACCTACGGCCCACGGGCAGGATTTGGCCTGCTGCCTAATTTCATCCAGCCCGCAGCAAGTCTCGGTGCCGCAGGCCGGAAGCCCTGAGCGCCGTTTTTTCCTCCCTGCATGGGGCTAGAGCCACGAGCCATAGCTCGCCCCGTTGTGGGGGGAAGCTAGTTGCTAGGCCATTAAAAGTCCGGTCGGCTCCGGACAGCTTCTGGAAGCCTCTGGCATGTCCCTGCTGCCCGTACGTGCAGGTGCAATCAGGGAAGCTAAGTGCAGTGCCTGCGGGCGCAGGCAGTGCGCACTATGCAGTGCCGCCTGGCCACGCCTCCACCTAGGGCCCAGATCCAGCCGCTTCCAGAAGTAGCGTGACGTCAGGGCAGGCTGGGAGCCTGCCTTAGTCCCATTGTGCTGCCAACCGGGAGTCACTTGAGGTAAGTGCTGCCTGGCCAGAGCCCACAGCCTGAACCACTTGCCCCCCCAGGTCGGAACCCCCTCCAAGACCCTGCACTGCTTCCCACACCCTAACCCCCTGTCCTAGCCCTGAGCCTACTCCTGCACTCCAAACCCCTTGGCCCCAGCCCAGAGCCCCCTCCTGCTCCGTAAACCACTCATCCCCAACCTCACCCCAGAGCCCACACCCTCAGCCAGGGTCCTCACCACTTCCTGCACCCCAAACCCCTGTCCCAGCCCAGAGCCCCCTCCCACACCCTGAACTCTCATTTCTGGCCCACCCTGGAGCCTAGGGGAAGCCCTCAGGCTACACACACACACACCCCCATGGGGCTGGAGCCACGAGCGCCGGCTCACCCCGCTGCAGGGGGAAGCTCCGAGCCTCCGCGCCACACCCCACTGAGCTGTGTGCAGCCCGTGACTGATTTTTTCTGTGGGTCAGTGGCCCCTATAGAAAAAAGGTTCCCCACCCCTGTGTTAGGGTATGTCTATGCAGGGATAAAATACCCGCAGCTGGGCTGGGTCAGCTAACCTGGGTTCACGGGGCTGAAAATTTGCTGTATAGATGTTTGGGCTCTGGGACCCTGCGAGGTTGGATGGTCCCAGAGCTCAGGCTCCAACCTGAGTCCGAATGTCTGCAAAGTGGTTTTTTAGTCCTAAAGCCCAAATCAGCTGACCTGAGCCAGCCATGCCATGCTGTGGGGCTTTTATCCCCGTGTAGATGTACCATTAGAGGACTGGGATGTATTAGGTATGCTAATTTTTTTTTTAATCTGAAGAGGAGAGCGGGGAGCCAACTGTTGCAGAGAATCTAAAAACAAGAAATAACTATCTAGCTCCCAGGCATCATTTCTAGCAGGAGGTGACAGTAAAGTCTTTGACAGCCTATTGTAGAACAGTTTTTATTGTAGCACTTTCCTCTTTATGAATTTTATATCTGAAAAACTGTATTTTTTTCTTACAGGCAGTGATTATTTTTAAAATATGGGTTACATAACTGTTACTAGAATAGTTGTCTAGTCTCTGGGAGTTCTTTGTAGCTTCTGATAAAGCTTTTTTATCTAGTTTTATTAAGTTGCAGGCACAAATTTTAGATATAAAAACGGCACCATTTGGCTTTATCTCATAATTAAATTGTAATTGGCCAAAAAACACCCCCCACAAGTTTTTAAAGGTAAATGCAAAATTGGAAAGACAATTTTTTTTTATTCAGCTGTTAAAATAGAGTCTTGATAGTTATCTTTATATCTGTTTAAGATGGTCCCAGAAGAAGCATAAGACTAATCTTTATGCCAAGTGAACTCTTGCACTCATGGAGAGTTCTGTTGAAAGGCAAGCAGTCAGAGCTCAGTTGAGTGGAGAGCTCCATGTGGGTACATAGATCAGATTTCAAGATCCAGGTCTTGGAGGGCAAATCAGTTTTCTGTGTTACGTTTGTGATAATATAGGTAAAGGCATTTTTTACATTATTTTTAGGTTCTATGTCCCCCACACTACAGAGAATGAGTAAATATTAATAATTCTTTTGTTTCTGTGTTACTTAGGCTAGCCAGGAGAATAGAATGCACAGTGTTCTGCTACTCCATTAATTTTCTGGAACTAGAACTGTGTGGGAACCAGAATTTCAGTTTCATGCAAAAAATCTTCAGTTCTGAAATTTTTCATTCTGAACTGGAACAAAAACATAATTTCTGAAATTTCCTGCAGAATGAAATTTGTGAAAAAAATTTTGTTTGGGCTCTGCCAACATGTTTTTTTCTATTTCAATTTTAAATTTTATATTATAAAATAAATTTCTAAACAGTCATTTTAAAACTAAACATGTACATGTTCCATTCCAATAGGATCATTTCAGATTTTTTTGGAGACAATATTGTTAAAATCAGCATATTCCCTCCCCCGTAACATTTTAATTTTGGTGAATTGACATTTTCCAGCAGAAAAAATCGGATAATTTTCAGACAGCTCTACCTGGAAGGAGATGTTGGGGGTTGGACTAGATGACCGCCTGAGGTCCCTTCCAACCCTGATATTCTATGATTCTAAGCTAAAATGAAAATGTGGTGCATTGAGCCCAGTTTTATATAATTATTTAAATTTGGTAATATGTCCACTAGCTGGCAGATTACAATTTGAGTGTATACTTCAATTTAGGTTGAATCATCTACTCCTGATCTTTGGGGGTTTATGATTAGACCAATTCACAGGATAAAAGTCTCTCTCTAATATCCTGAGACCAGCATGGCTCCAACAAAACTGCAAATTTAGGATAAAAGTTGACATGCAGAATTCTAGCCTGAAAATAAATGTTTACGGTCTGATATTGCCGTCTTTGGACACACAGATTCTATTGTACTCACCATATGTCCTGTGAGACAAGTTAACTCTTTTATTACAGTCCAGCATATCTGAATCGTGATAGTTTTTATGTAATGTGTTCAGATGAGTAGCATGTACTAATAATATTATGCTGCATTTGGTAAATGCGTTTGATGTGCTTGTGATATCATAGTGATACCATAATTTAGTGAAGTGGCAAGGGATGGTGCCTTAATCTTTTAGATTCGTGTCAAAACCTTAACGTAGCCATTTAATGATTTGGGTGAAGTTGGAGTCCCTGAAAATGAGGAACTAATAGAATTAGGTAGTGGTAGGTATTTTGCTAGCTTCCTCATAGCTTTGCCAGTGCACTTAAATCCTGACATGCAACAGTACCCCAATTAACGTGTTGGGTTTCTTTTGATCTGAGTCTGCCAATTATGCTGAACTAGGCCAAGTTAACAGTAGCAGTCTTTAGTGAGTGGGAAAGTAGTTAAAATAACCACTTGATCATCTCCTCCCTGTCTCACTGTTTACATTTTCAGAAACAATGTTTCTGTCCCCAGCTGTCAGTTCAAAGCATAATTACGGTGTTTAAAAGTTTGCTGGTGCATGTGGGGAAAATTCATAGCATTACCATTTGAAGACTGTTCTGGTCTTGCTGAACATCCGATTTTCTTTATTAGTCTTACACTGGATTTGGGGTTTGGTTTTGTTTTTTGGGGGTTGGTGACATTGCATAGAAACAAGATTTCTATTCCTGAGACGTTCATTTGCTTTTGAGTATACTCATTATTAAAAAAGTCATAATTCTGTGTTTTCATAATTAACTGCAGTGGAGATGGCTATTCTGTCACAAATAAATATTATTAATTCAGTTGAGAAGTAAGGAACAAGGTCAGATGAACTCTTAAGCCACAAAGAAGCTGTTTTCACACACACTTATTTACTGTAATTAAAAAAAGGTAGCAGCAGAATTACTTTTATAAGGTGTTAGTGGCCTTTTGAATAACAACCATTACAAAATGTAGTTATGAAAAAAAACAATTTATGGTAAGATAAAAAGTAATAATTAAATAATTCTCATATAATCTTAGTGACATTTTCTGCTCTCATATTTTTTCAATTACATTATATACCTACCACACGCTTTCAGATCATATTGTTAGCTAGAGTTTGTATTTGTTTGGGGTAATTTTTTTTTTGTACTTTAGATTACACACACACACACACACACACACACACACACACACACACACACACACACACACACACACACACACACACACACACACACACACGTTTTCCCAAACGGTCTTTAATCTTTCACTTTTTAATAAAAAGGTTAAAGTGAGTTTCTTGCCTCTGATTTTACTTTTTGTAAATTAAGTTGAAAAATTAAAAGGAGAGGTTTTTTTCTTCTTGAAATAGCTTTTTTCCCCAGAATGTCATCAAGAGGGGTTTCTGAAAGGATTTCACCTTTAATCTTCATTTTCTCTTTTTGTTTTTTTGTTTTAAAAAATGACCAATTGGAAGTGTAAATCATTCCTTTTTTATCTTTAGTAAAAAGTTAGTTTTGTAGTAGATAGTAGAAATAGCATTGAAATAATGGCTAGGAAATTTAACTAGGTTTAATCTTCAATTGCGAGGTCTCAGTATACAGTAACCATTGTGTTTTGTTTATTTACACTTGTCCCTTTTTAAAGTGGCCTCCCTGCAAGTGAATGGCTTTTGTAACTTAGGGCTAAGTTAAGAGGCAGCTAGAGATTCAGAAAGAGAGATCTAGAAAGATTAATTTTTTTCAAAGACAAACCTATTCTAGTTCTCAGATCATACAATTAATCGCTGATTTAAAAATCTTATTTAAGTAAATTGTAATTCTGTTGTTAACATTAATATGATTTAGAATTGGTACTCCAAACATAATCCGAGGTTTTAGTATGAAAATAACCACTGTTTGGAACTACCTTTTAACTATCTGGAACACAGAATATGCTTCTGTTACAATGTAGATAGTGAATGACATCATTTCATATTTTCATGATTGGCACTTATACTTGTGTGTGTGTGTGTGTACTCTTACTTACAGGGGATTGCTGTCTAGATCAATTTTGCAAGCACAAAGTGCCTCTCCAATCTTTACACACGTTTATGCAGCAGTTGTAGCAATTATCAATTCAAAGTTTCCAAATATTGGAGAACTGATTCTCAAGAGGCTAATTCTAAATTTTCGCAAAGGATATCGCAGAAATGATAAGGTATGTAAGAAAAGCTTATGTAAGAACTTACAGTGCCACACTGTAACCAGTGATCCCACTAGTGTGTTATCCTATTACCGAGTGATCAATAATGTATGTTTCAAAGGAATGTGTGTGACTACCCAGAACCTGGCAAAATGCACTATATTAATTCTAGAAGTAGTGGTAGTATATCATGGTGGTCTTTTTATTAAACTGACCACATCTTATGCCCTGCAGCTTGAAGATTGAAACTCTTTTTAACTTCAGTTAATGCAACAACAATGGCTTTTATTCTAAAGGGTACAATCCTTTTAATAATCTTAAAAGAAATGCTTCGGTATCCTGCAGCAGTGCTTTAATAGATTCATTGGCTGCAAGGCTAGAAGGGAGAATTGTGATCATCTAGTCTGACCTCCTGTATCGCACAAGCCATAGGACTTCCCGGTTAATTTTAAATTGTGATTTACATAAATACACAGTTTGTGCGATCTGTTTTTAAGTTGAGAGCTCTTTCAATATGTGAAGAAATTGACATATATTTAACTGTTCTTTATTCATTTTTCAGCAACTTTGTCTGACAGCTTCAAAGTTCGTTGCACATCTAATCAATCAGAATGTGGTACGTTATTTTGTATTTGATATGGTTTCACACGTTATGGTCGTACTACAGGTTACACTTATAGCAATCTTTGAACAGTAAGATGCTTAATTTATTACTTTTTGATAAAGAAGCAGTTCCTTTTTTAAAGAAATAAGACCACAAACAAATAATAATATTTGCTTAGGGAGAGCAGGGATCTCGTAGGCCCTAGCTCTGCACTTAAGACTACGTGAGCAGATCCTGGTGCCCACAAAGAGCCCCAGTGCCTGCAGTGGAGCTTCTATACAGGCAGAAGAATCTGTTCATGCAAAGACAGTTGCAGGATCATTGCCTAAAATAGTCAGCACCTAAACAATGTAAAAAGAAAAGGAGTACTTGTGGCATCTTAGAGACTAACACGGCTGTTACTCTGAAACCTAAACAATGTAGGGCTTTATAGATCAATATCAACCTCTTTCACTGCACCTAAAAACAAATTGGTTTCCAGCAGTTGTTTGCTTTTCTCCCTTCTAAATAAGCTTTAGCAGTAAATGTAAAGGAGAGGAGCATGAAAGGAAGGTGCCAAACTTTATTTCTCTAAATGATATTTGATGTTAGTGTTCCTTCAAAATGTGTTCCGTTCCCTTCATGATGGCAAAGATTTTCTTGCATTGCTTGACTGAATGAGGACAGCCATATTTGAGTAGTAGAATGATGTCCAGTACAAAGAAGGTGCAAATATAAGAATCAGAACCTTTATTTGAAATGCTGACTTTAGTTTATGTGGAAGTGGCAATATAACTTCCCACACTGAAACAAGATGTAGCAGTCACAAAAAGCATAGTTCTTGGTCAACTAGTATTTTATAACAATAGTGCAATAAAATGGATTGTTATTTTGGAAGTCAGAGGTTCTTGCTTTTATAAAACCCTTTTCTGTTTTTCTTCCTGAAGGCTCATGAGGTTTTATGTTTGGAGATGCTCACGTTGCTTCTTGAAAGACCAACAGATGACAGTATTGAAGTAGCAATTGGATTTCTAAAGGAATGTGGACTCAAATTAACAGAAGTATCTCCTAGAGGTATTAATGGTGAGTATAATTAGTTGGTAGAATTATCTTTAAATCTGTAGTCTTTTTTTATTAGTATCTGATCACTTCAAATTAGAATTAGTTTTTCTCTTTAATCTAAAGCAATCTTTGACCGCCTTCGCCACGTTCTTCACGAATCTAAAATTGACATGCGCGTTCAGTACATGATAGAAGTTATGTTTGCTGTACGTAAGGATGGATTCAAGGATCACCCAATCATTCCAGAGGGACTAGACCTAGTAGAAGAAGAGGATCAGTTTACTCATATGTTACCTTTAGAAGATGATTATAACCCAGAAGATGTTCTTAGTAAGTGAGAAGTAAAAATTTAACTTCAAACAATTTCATTCTCTATGAAAACAAATTAAAATGAAACATGCAATAATTTTGTTGTTTTTAAATAAGATTTTATTTTATTTTAAAGATGTTTTCAAGATGGATCCTGACTTCATGGAAAATGAAGAGAAGTACAAAACCCTTAAGAAGGGTATGTAAACCAGGTTCATTTAAGCACTCAAGTGGAGTATAAAACTATGAAGCATATGATAGCATTCTAGCAAGTTTATAGATCGTGTTTTGTAGGGGGTAGTGGAAAAAAAAATTGCCAACAATATTTATTGTTGAGGTAAAAGCTGGTTTTAATTTTAGCTGAATTTTTCTTATTTAAATGATGATGTAAACTGCACATATGCACAATGAGACACACACCACCTTTTTTATTACAATGGACCATAAATATTGTCAGTTACTTACATCCTTGTTGTAGTTACACAATTCTTAATCTGTCATTTGTGTCCCAAAGATTTGTATAGTAATAGTTTAATACACACTTAATAAAGATTTTTCTACTGTGTGTTCTTTGGCAACACTTCTGTGTTTCTAAATAACAACCCTGCTTTCAAATATGAAATCTATTATTTTAAAAGTAATATTGGTTATAAAGTAAATGTAAGGCAGCTTTTTCTCCACAAGAACAGGGATCTCCTGAGAGCACTGAGTACATTGCTTTTCCTCCTGAGCCTTTGTCACAATGATTTTTCCTCTGACCAAGAGTTGAGTTTCAACACAGAGCCCTCCATTGCTTGCCTATGCCAAACCAGTGAAAGGAATTTTTAAAATAGGTTTTTGGAAAAGTACCAACCAGTTTCCCTCTCCACCAGTTTTTCATTCTAGTATGCCTGAATTGAGTTTGGCATTCCTATTTTGAGGGGGGATCCTTTTATTTCTCTATCTGCCATATATTTTAATATACCTGTCACTACGGTATCTAGGCCCTCTGGAGTCCCATTTTTCTAAGCCTTGTGTCAGAGTGACTTTCCTTCTGTTGAAGCTCGGTTGCAGCATGCCTTCATGCTCCAGCTTTGTCAGGCTCTCCCTCCCTTAGGACTAGACATACCCCGAGGTATTTGGGGCCACATCTCTGCGTCACTAGGCAAACAGTCCACCCCAGGAATATTTACTTTGGAATTTTGCTTCTAGAAATTCTTGATGAAGGTGATAGTGACTCAGAAACAGATCAAGATGCTGGAAGCAGTGAAGAGGATGAAGAAGAGGATGAAGAGGATGAAGAAGGTAGGAGTATGATTATAGACATTTACTATTGATCTTTTTTATAGTAGATCAAGAAAAGAAAATCTCAGCATATAGCAAGTTACATTCTATCTGAAGCAATTGAGATTTAAAGTGTGCAGTCAACAAAAATCACATTTCTATTTAAAATTCGTTTTTACTGTTACAAGATTAAATATGCTTATTTTTCTTTTTTCAATTTGTTTACTTTGTCTTTGACAGCACTTTGTGCATATTAAGTTTCATTTTTGTTGATGGTGCATGTCCTCCCACGGGCTCTGCAAGAGGGTGTTTACCAATTATAGCAGCAGCAAAGCTAAAACTGAAGAAGTGGGAGGAAGTGGGCAGGGGCCCATAGAAAGAGAAACGGGAGTAGGGAGGAATTTGTGGCATTGTATGTTTGATTGTGTCAGTTGCACTCCAGAAAGATCCCTGTAAATATAAACCAGGGAGTAGAAAAATTGTAATTTTTCTGAAGGAATTTTGAAGAACAGTTGAGGACATGCTATTTGTGCTCTGTCTGAATGTTTTAAGGTCAATTTCAAAATTGAAGTTTGCAGTTACCTTTCAACTGATGGTTTTTTAAAAAGGGAGTTTCAAGACAGGATGATTTATTGTACAGGCCATTGTTAGAAGTTATTTGCTCCAAATAAACAATCGTATTGGCGTCTGTGCATTTTGTAGAACGTCTTATGTAATTACTGAGAAAGATATGATGGATGAGAATAAGTATAGATGTTTACTTCATAGGTCTGCAAAATGTAGAAGGAAAGCTCTACTCTGTAGAGCGGTGGGAATCATTTCTTCACCAGCTTGTTACAGTATTGTACAAAAAAAACCCCACAAATTTACTTAGATAGCAGGCTGAAGAAAAAGATGGTAATTCACAGAAGCCTGTTGTCACTTCTGTTGCATATTTGAAAACTCCCATATGAAATAGGATATTAATTTCCTTCAGAGCAGCTGTTTAGCTATTTTAGTCCTTTTTAATTCTGTTCCAGTGCATGACATCAAATATCCTTTGGTGGGCCACGATGGGCCTGATCCAGCTACCATTGATGTGAATGGAAGGTTCCTGTTTATGTTAATGGGAACTGAGTCTGGATCTAAATACACACAATTGTGTAAGTCGGGGTGGGCAAACTACGGCCCGGGGGCCACATCCGGCCCTCCAGGCTTTTTAATCTGGCCCTCAAGTTCCTGCTGGAAAGTGGGGTCTGGGGCTTGCCCTGCTCCAGCCGGGGAGCGGGGTCGGGGTCTTGCCCCACTCTACACGGCTCCCAGAAACAGCAGCAGCATGTTCCCCCTCCCAGCTCCTATGTGTGGGGGCAGCCAGGGGGCTCCGCACACTGCCTCCGCAACTCCCATTTGCTGGGAACCACAGCCAATGGGAGTTGCAGGGGAAGCGCCTGCAGATAGGGCAGCATGCAGTGACGCCTGGCCACACCTCTGCGGGGGTGGGGGTGGGGCAGGTGGGGGATGCCACTGTTTCTGGGAGTTGCTTGAGTTAAGCACCGCCCGGAGCCTGCCCCCCTGTATCCTTCTCATGCCCCTGCCCCAGCCCTGATCCCCCTTCTGCCCTCCGAACCCCTTATCCCCAGCCGGAGCCTCCCCAACCCCCAATTTCATAAGCATTCATGGCCTGCCATACAATTTCCATACCCAGTTGTGGTCCTTGGGCCAAAAAGTTTGCCCATCCCTGGTGTAAGTAATTGCCTTTATTAAGTTTTGTATTAAACATTTTGGTTTAATTTTGTAGTCCTTGTTCAAGTTCTGGATGGCTAAACATCAGCCAGCCAGCACATGAAAAGAAAATGTTCACTCAGTTAGTCCCAGATCATAAACAGGTGTCTGTATTCTGCACAGGAATATGGTTCTGCCCTTTGCAAAATCAGGACCTTAATACATGTATCTTTGAAAATTGTGAATAACGTGTGAATTTGATTTTTTTTTTTAAAGTTGTAGTCTCACATCATGCAAGTACCAGTGTTTTTTGTAAACTTTACAGCACCTACTAAATGCTCCTAAATGTATTTATACACAATATTACATAATAGACTGAAGACTTACTGAAGATGCATACATCTCTACTGTCTTAGAATGTATGTCTCTGTTTCAGTTTCTAAATATCCAATTTTTTCTCTTCAAGGACAAAAAGTGACTATCCATGACCAAACAGAAATTAACCTGGTCTCCTTTCGTCGTACAATTTATCTTGCTATTCAGTCAAGGTAAAATGTATATAATTTATACTGAAAAAAGTGTGTGGTCCTTTAGAAATTAGTGCATTTGTACTGAATCTGTTGAATATGGGGTTGTTAATAGCTTTATCATTATCTTACAGTCTTATAAACAAATTGAACAGATGTTTTAGATGAACCATTGGTCTGACCCAGAATGGCCATTCTTAAGTTCTTAATTTAGAAACGATTTAATACATTACATTTCTAAACTTCCTTTTTGGGTGAAGACTTTTAAAATGTTACACTAGATCATGCTTCTGTTTTATGGAGCACTGGTATAGTCAGGACAGATTGGGGGTACGGGGAAACAGTACTTTTCCAGACTGCCCACAAAATAAACTTCACCCGTGTGAATCTCCAGTCTTACAGCAAATTGTGTAAATATGCAAAATATAATAGCGTGTGTTGCTTGGCTCCCTTTCGTTGTTTCTTGAATACGCCATGAGCTCTGTTAGGCTCCTTGAGCTTGGCTTTTTCATGAGGGTTAAAAATAGCTGGTAGTATCTGCCAAATGCTAGCCTCTTGTGGTACCAAAATGAATCATTGCTCACAGTAAATTGTATAGATGTGTGATCCTCTCTCGCCTTTCCTACATGAGGAATGAAATAGTGAACAGTAATTTATTACTGGGCAGCTTACGGAGATGAATGGAGGCAGTTCATACCTCTCAGAACTATTGTTCCAAACTCTCTTCAGACTCTCCTCAGGCCTTGTTTACGATGCACAGTTTTATTGACAAAAGTGATGGCATATATCACATATATCATTTATTCTTTTACGTAGAGACTGTCCGGTTTGGCCAATGTACATGGCAGAGGGGCATTGCTAACACATGATGGCATATATCACATATATCGTTCACCTACACATCTACCAATGTGATATATGCCATCATGTGCCAGCAATGCCTCTCTGACATGTACATTGGCCAAATCAGACAGTCTCTGCGTAAAAAAATAAATGGACACAAATCAGAGGTCAAGAATTATAATATTCAAAAACCAGTCAGAGAGCACTTCAATCTCCCTGGTCACTCGATTACAGACCTAAAAATCGCAATATTACAACAAAAAAACTTCAAAACCAGACTCCCAACGAGAGACTGCTGAATTGGAATTAATTTGCAAACTGGACACCATTAAATTAGGCTTGACTAAAGACTGGGAGTGGTGGGTCATTACACAAAGTAAAACTATTTCCCCATGCTTATCCCCACCCGCCACTGTTACTCACACCTTCTTGTCTACTGTTGGAAATGAGCCATCCTGATTATCATTACAAAAGGTTTTTTTCTCCTGCTGATAATAACTAACCTTAATTGATCACTCTCATTATAGTGTGTATGGCAACACCCATTTTTTCATGTTCTCTGTGTCTATATATATCTTCCTACTGTATTTTCCACTGCATGCATCCGATGAAGTGGGTTTTAGCCCACGAAAGCTTATGCTCAAAGAAATTTGTTAGTTTCTAAGGTGCCACAAGTACTCCTCATTCTGTTTGCTTATACAGACTAACACAGCTACCACTCTGAAACCTGAGATACTAAAGATCAAGATAGCAACTTCAGAAAAGTATATGGGCATGGGTACAGAGGTTACATTTTGGTATTTTACAGGAGTGAGTCAGAATGAACTTATGTATTTTTGTTACTAGACTTTGTGTATTTCCATTTAGTATGATGTAATAGCAGTGTCTCATAAAAGAGAGTCACCTTGTTTTTAGTCTGTCTGCAGATTTATTAGCTTTGGATTCACTTTCAGATATAAAATTGTTGAATAGCAGAATGCTGTTTGGAAATATTTTAGTTTAAGCTTGAGAACTTTTAAAGAAAGCTGTTGAACACAATGCTTTTGATGAGTAATTAAAGTGTGGTGAAAGGAGAATGTATTCATTCTTCTCTAAAATGCAGATCATAGTCTTGATTTAGACAGCTTTCGCCTTATTGTTTCATTTGTCACCATACTTCAAATACTGATTTCCTCAACCACCCTTATGTTTGGAAGGAGCCGAAACTAGCATTGCTAGGGCATTTTAACAGCAACAAGTTCAATTACATCATACTTTTGTCATGCTAAAACACTTTGGTTTGTACGCTTAACATCATTGGTATCAGCATAATTCTGTATGTGTTTTTAACATAATGTGTACTCAATGGGAATACAAAACTATTTATTTTTTCTTTGCAGCTTAGACTTTGAAGAATGTGCTCATAAATTGTTGAAGATGGACTTTCCTGACAGTCAAACTGTAAGCCTTGCTTTTGATTCCCTTTCTGTTTCTTGGGGGGAGTATAATTTGATCATTAACATTGTTTTTCTTTCTCACTTAGCAGTTAGCAGCTAAGTTCCCTCTAAGCTGCGTGGCTGGGTGGCCGCCCAGCCGGCTATCAAGTGCTGCGTACTTCGGGTGTCCCTCCCCTCACTGCCACACTGCTCCTGCCCTCTGCCTTGAAGCCCCTGGCCAGCTGTTCCCCAGAGCCTCCCGCTTGCTGTGCCGGGGGGGAGATGCTGGTGTCAGGGTGTCCCCCGCCCCTGTACCCAATCTCCACATAATGGGGTGGGGGCGCGTGACACAATAGGGTTCAGGATGGAAGGAGCTTGCTGGCAGCTGTTGCTGTGTCTCAACAAGCGGACTTCAGACTGCTGAGTACCAATCTACTTCAAGGAGCAGCGTGTGTCTCTCTCTGTCACACTCACCTTCCAAACATACTTGTGGTGGTGGTGGTGTTACTTGATACTTCTTTCAAAGTGTGTTTTAGTTTTTTGACTGGTCTATGCATTTCATAATTTTTATTTCTCTCTTATGCTTAACTTTAATTCTTTTTGAGTAGTGAGTTCGAAAATGCCTAACCTGTCCGGGCTGGAGTAATTATCTCTATGGTAGCTTTTTAAAAATATATATTATATCTAGGTTTTTTGTTTCTACTGGTGACACACATCCACACATTACTTTGATATGGTGCACATGGATGGAAAAAATTAGAGGGAACACTGGTTAGCAGTTCAGACAGTTGGGTGAAATTCCTTCTTTTCAATATACATTTTTAACTATAAAGTGATGTCATTTTATTTATAAAAATGTTTGTTATGCAAGCTGTTGAAATGTTGTCATTTGCCACAGATGACAAAACTACTACTTTAGAACAGCTACAACTTAGAGGCCAGAGAAATGTTTCTGTAGGAAGATTTTTTTAGTAGGTTTCTGGATAGCTGTTGATTTTATCTGTTCAGCTAGAAATTCAACGTGATAGCTTCAAAAGATGGAATTGCACCCTGTTTTTTTATGGGAATGCTTTAAAAAAAGGTTTTGTTGCTTTCACAGTCTTGTTTAAGCAATATGTACTATATTAAGTAATCATCTCCAAGTATGGCTGTTTTGGTGTAAGCTTGAAGAATGTCTAACTGTTTGTCTGCAGATAGTACATCTAAAATCCATTTGACTGCTATGTGTTCTGAAAAGGAAATTGCTGTTTGTCTATGACTTAAATCAGATCCTGAAGCAGTGGGCAGGATCTAAATAGCCACGTAATTCCCAAGACAGGTATTTAGTCAGTGGTGAGATTGTCAGTAATCAACAGATAAGTGAGCTCTAGCTTAGGGATCTGAATTGTGACTTTGAAGTTCAATGCATGAAAGACTAACAATCTCTTTTATTTAAAACAAAATATGATCCAGAGATGCATGAAGCTCATTTTTATCAATGCAACAATTCGTGCAGGTGAAGTCAATATGATATAAATATCTTTTGTCTGGTCAAAAAGGAACAGTTGACGCCCTTTGGGAAAACTTTGATAAATATTATCATTAGAAATTATTTTTGCTATTTACTGTGTTTTCTTATTAAGGTTATTTGCAGATAACTAGGAGACTAAGAGGTTATCTGATCCTGCTGTGTATTTCCCTATCTGAAGCTCAAAGTCATTTTGTAGGAAATGATTCAGCAGCGAATAAATGTGATGTTCAGCAATAGAGGATTATGATTTCCAGGGATTTCCAGAGGCATACCCAGAAAATTCTGAAGAGAAAAAAATCCTGTTGTCAGGCAAATCCGTTTAGTTATTAAAAACAAATCCAGAAAATACAGTTTACAGTACAGTATGTGCTGTTATACCACTCTCAGTAGGTGACTGCCCCAAGGTTCACAACCATTTCTCCAACTTTAATGCATCACCAAACAACTCCATACAACCATCAACCACCTGCAAATGGTCCAGGCACTGGCAGCACCCTCTCATAAGAGTCTATTTACAAAAAAGCCCTACCACACTGATAAGGCCTTGCAGCCTGGCTACTAAGGATGTTGTTCAGGCATACTAGCTGCTTGTTTAAATTACACTTGTGTATTGGGGTGTCTAAGTTAGGGTATCCAAAGCACCCATACCATCTCCTCCACAGAAGGACACTGAGGACACTGTGTATCAGGGCATCCTGACTTCCCTAACCCTCCTCCTAAATTTGCCAAAGATGCAATATGTGTATGATGGTCAGGTGAGTAGAAAACTTCACTGAGCAAATGCAGAATCAAGATTTCATCTTTTTAAAAAGCACCTGTCCAGCCTGCATTGATGTGAAGGTTATCTTATGAGTTGAAATCATCACAGTGCTGAATTCCCAAATCAGTAGGCAGCGTCAGTGCCTTCGTTCCTGCCCTGAGCTTCCACAGCCTGAAACAAAGCAAAAGCTGACAAATTTTGTCAGTTTTTGCTGTTTTTCAGACTCCTGCAGGCAACAGTAAAGCTGAAGAGATTCAGGTCAGGTTCATTCTGCCAAAGTTTGGGGAAGCTTTGAGTAATAGCAGAAGCAGGCTCGGAGACTGTTTACTGGGGAGACGATTCAAAATATGAATGCTGGGAGAAGGATACATTAGTGGCAAATGCTCCCCTTTCAGCATCCAGAAAGATGAGAAAGAGGTGAAGTAGGGAGAACCCGATATCCTCACAGTGGCCAGGAAGTTCTGAGGTGTAGGGAGGAAGACGAAAGGAGAATACCCCTTCTCCATCCCAGAAGCCAGACTTGTTGTTTGACGGGACTCCATCTTTCATATTGGGCTCTGGCTAGTACAGTGGTTCCCAAATGTTTTACTAAGGTGACCCACCAAATGCATTTTGTCTTTTTTATAACCCATCATATACACCCCCCCCCACACACACACACACTTTGCCCAAGCATCACAACCCTAACCCCAGCCTGGAGGGGTGGTGATTGGGTTTGGAGAGTGAGCCCACCCTGCACTCACCTGCAGCAGCGGTTCTTATCCTTTGGAGCTGGACCTGGCTCCCCACTCTGGGCACTGCAACCTGGTATATGGGGTTGCAGCACCACTCATATTTGGCCAGTAGGAATGGCTGGGCTAAACCTGAATGGCGCAGTGACCTCATACAGCAGGTTGCAATCCCCGGAGTGGGAAGTCAGGTCCAGCCCTATAGGACAGGAGCTGCGGCTGCAGGGTGAATGCAGGGCAGGGCTCACTCTCATGGCCCCTTACTCCGGACCCTCCCCTCCGCACCAGACTGGGAGAAGTGTGTGTTTGGGTACGTCAGGACCCGTTATGGGTTAATCTGGCCCTGGATGTGGTGGCCAATCTAGAATCTTCCCACGACCCACCATTTGGGAAACACTGGGCTAACGGACATTCCGGTTTGCAGCTCCCAAGCAAGACCCAGGGAGCAACACTTTGTTAGGAATCCCAAATGTTCTCCTTTTCCAGCCGCTGGAATGGAACAGAATTTGGTTTCCCTGCATATTGCTCCTGAACAGTATCGCTCCCTGATTGTTTTGTTTGTTTCATTAAGCGGATAGTAGGTTTAATTTTTTAGCTATGGGATGTCTGGTAAAATTTCCAAATGCTGTAGATATGAGTGGGGGAAGAGAGAGAGTGATTAATTACCCTAAATAGTACTTGACTTTCTTTTAATGCACATCTACACAGCAAAGAAAAACCCCATGACTCTGGGACCCTCCAACCCCACAGGGTCATAGAGGCTGGGCTCCAGCCTGAGCCCAGAAGTCTACACAGCAGTGAAACAGGCCTGCATCCTGAGCACCGTGAGCCCGAGTCAGTTAGTGTAGGCCAGCCATGGGTGTCTAGTAGCTGTGTAGACATACCCTTCGAGTTTGGTTTTAAGAGAACAAAAGTGAGACACAAAATACATGGAGAGATGGCGAGCACAATGCATGGAAAGTGAAAGAAAGATGGTGAGAGATTAAATAAGAAAAAACACACTGAAGACAAATTGGAAAAAGATCTGCCATGATCTATAATAGAAATAATATAGAAAGAGTTAAGGCATCAAAGGAAAGAAGGTCTGTAATAAGTGGAGTTGGTTGAATAGTACTTGGCAAATATATTATTCAATCAATTTTACTGGTATCCGTTAAATAGCTTATTCAGTTACTGCTTTTTTGTGGTTATCAACCAGCTCTATAGCTAGTCAAATACTACTCAGAAAAAATGTATTTAGATTAATACTGGTAGAATTGATTTATTTTACAGTTCAGTATGGTATACAATATAACAGTACACAGCTTGTTTATTCTTTTCACTGTAGGGGATGGGGAGGAATGGCTTTGGAATAGTGACCTTTTCGGGGAGCCTCGTGGTACAAGTGGTATTTGCATGTTTGATTTTTGAACCAAGGCTAGTAGGCTGAGAAATCAGGCTAGTCGGTGTCAGGTAACTTTTTTTTTTTTTTTTTTTTTTTTAAGTTCTGGCTATGGCCACTTGTGAGCTCCGTAGTGAATGTTTTAGCCATTTGGACTTTACATGCATGGTAGGGAGAGATTTTGAACCTTTTCACTGAATCCTCTGGATTTCCTAGAGGTAGATAGCATTCCCTTGATAAACTTGACATGATATTTTTCTTGAAAATTACATTATTTCACAGAAAAAATAATTAAACTAAATAGTTTTCAGAGTTCCATAGTACTGAAACATCACAGAGGTGCTAAACAAGGGGTTTATCTGAATAGATGGTTGCAGGATTGGGGCCAGAATGTAGGCAGGTATTGTATAGGTTTATCGTATAATTCTGCCAACATCCTTTTTTGAACTGCTAAATAACGTTCTTCTCAGTTGCATTATGTAGCAGTACAACATACTATAAATTCAAAATGCAGTTTTTGTCAATTGCTGTTCAATAATGGTAGGTCTGAGTTGTTCAGGAGTTCAGCAAGCAGGTTGAATTCTAAGCTAATTGCTCTGGAATTTAAAAGCAAGTTAATACAGAGAAAATGGCATTTTAGAGGGACAGAATAGTTCAGGAAGCCTACCAATAGAATAAATACATGACAGACCAAGAGGGAGTGCAGTAACTGTGCCAGCACAAGAGCCTGCAGAGTTTGCCAAGAAGCCAGATGCTGCTGAAAGACCTATTCTCCACATCTTTGCTTGCCTTGGATCTGAGTAGTATCCCTGCTAACCAAAGAAGAGAAGGAAGCGAAATAGCTGTAGAATGCTATTGGGTAAATATAAACCATTGTAATTACTCTTAATTAATTAAAATGTACTAAACTAGAAAGAGCAACATTTTAGTCAAAATCCTAAATATTTTAAACATCTCTGCGTATTGTGAATCTTTTGTTATCACTTCAGTTAGTGTTAAAATGAAGCATTGATCTTGTTTCCCTATTTAAGAAAGTGCCCTAACTTTACAAAGTACATTAAAAAGAAGTTTTCTTGCCCAGTTGACTTTTCAGTCCAACTAAGGCATTATACAGTTCAGACAACTAAACACATGAAAATATTGTTAGTGAGCAGATCAACATAGGAAGGTTTTTTGAAAAAAGTGGGTATAAGGAGTGCAGAGTTGGGTACTTGGCTAACACTAAATCCTTGTCATTAAACACACTTGTACCCATTCAACTAGAGCTGTATTTTTTAATTGAAAGTTTGTGTGTAATTACTCTGATTTCCATTTAAGGAGTGGCTTATTTATCTTTGATTAATGTGTTTTTACAGGATTAAGCAAAACCAGAATAAACCATTCTTAAACTGAAATAACAAACAAACTTTGATCAGATTTAAAAATATAGCTTTAGTTAAATGAGTGCAAGTATGTGTAGAAACAAGCTTTCAGTGGCATGCAGTTCCCAAGCATAAGAGAATGCATGAAAGGAGGTGAAAAGCTGATATTTGAGAAGTAAATAAAAATTAAATATAAAAAACATATGCGCGGTCTGAATAAGTAGAAAACTTAAGTTCTTCAAGTGCTTGCTCATGTTAGGTGTGTGTGCTCGCCACATGCACCGGGTGCGGGAATATTTTCCCTCAGTGGTATCTGTAGGGGACTGGCTCTGGTGCCGTCTGGAGTGGTGTGCACATGCCATGGTATAAGGATCATCACCGACTCTCCCCACCCTCAGTTCCTTCTTGCCGCTAGTGATGGTGCTGGAAAGTCTGCTGCTTTGGTTAGCCTTTTTGCTTTGTTCAGTATTACGAACTTTTCTTGTAAAATAGTTGTACATAGTTAACAGTTATAGTGTTAGTGTGTTTTGCTTGATTAGTCCTGAACAGGTCTCAGCCTACGGACGAGGCATGCCCCAGTCCCCAGGCTTTAAGCTCTGCGATTGCTGCAAAAAACCCAATGCCTATCAGCGATCCGCATAACAGTTGATTAAGGTGTCTGGGCAAGTCATATATAAGCAAAAAGTGCCATATCTGCAAGTCCTTCAAGCCTCGGACTAAGAAGGAGCAAGACATCCATCTCAAAGCATTCCTGATGGAGTCGGCTCTAACTCCGGCACTGGAGCAGTCGAGGTCTGACTCTGTCCCGAGCACCGCAGGGTTGACCTCATGCCAAACCCCAGCACCGGTGGTACCCTCTACATCAGCGGTACTGCCAACTACTCCAGGGCCAGTGGCCAGCTACCTAGTACCCATTGAACCTGTGGGGTTTTACCCAGTCTTCACAAGGGCTTAGGCTGGTGGCGGGGGCCTCGTAAACAACATCGGCCTCAGTATCCCGCCCTCCCCCAGAGGCAGACGGCCCTGAAGAGAGAACCCTCAGGCTCACATGGACCCCGGGGAACAGCCATTTGACCCACCAAGGGATGTGGCAGACCCCATGACACCGGCTTCTACCACATCTTCGCCTAATGAGGTGATTGTGGGTCGCCCGCAGCCACTTCCTCAGGATGATGCTAAGGCTCAACAGGAGCTGTTGAAAAGAGTTGCCTCTAACTTGGGGCTCCAGGCAGAGGAGCTAGAGGAACCATCGGACTCCCTATTCGATGTCCTTTGCTCGATGGCCAAGGTGGCACTGCCCCTACATGAGGGGTGTCAAAGATTACAAACGCCCTGTGGCAGACCCCCTCATCCCTGCCCCCCATCTCCTAGAGGGCAGAAAGAAAGTACTTTGTGCCACCTAAGGGTCATGAGTACCTCAATACCCACCCAGTCCCAAGCTCCCTGGTAGGAGTGGCCATTAATGAGTGGGAGAGGCAAAGCCCACCGGGAGCTACACCTAAAAATAAAGACTCAAAGAGGCTGGATTTATTCGGACACAAAGTTTATTCATCCTCAAGCCTCCAGTTGAGGGTGGCCAACCACCAAGCCCTCCTTGGCCACTATGACTTTCATATGTGACAAGCCATGGCCAAGTTTGAGGATGCGCTTGAGGAGTTCCAGGCGATCCTTGATGAGGGCAAGGCTGCGGCCAGAGCAGCCCTTCAAGCAGTCTTGGATGTGGCGGACTCCGCAGCATGCACCATGGCCTTGGCCATCTCTGGTTACCTCTCTCAGGCTTATTGACGGAGGTCCAGCAGTTGATACAGGACCTTTCTTCCGAGGGCCAGGCACTGTTCGCAGAGCAGAGAGACAATAAATTACATGGGTTGAAGGATTCCTGTAATACATTGAAAACCCTAGGTCTCTGTGTCCCGGGTTCAGCCCATAAGCGGTTTAAGCCACAACAACCACAGGGTCAAGGGAACCAACTCAGACAGTAGACGGCTCATAAAAAGAGCAGAGGTTACAAACGCTGCCAGAGCCACCAACTCTGATCTCTACCTGTCGGGCTCCACCCGCAACAGGCAGGGTGGCAAGTGGGCATTTTGAGGGTGCGCCAGGGAGCAACCGACCAGACTGTACCCTGGATCCGTTTTCCCTATGTTTCTCCAACCACCTTTCTCTTTTTCCTCCCTGCATGGACCGCAATAACTTTGGACAGTTAGGTGTGTCCTCCACACAATGGCCCGGGGCTATACCCTCCAGTTTCTTTCTAACCTCCCCACTTCCCTATCTCTCTTCAAGGACCCTTCTCACAAAAGTCTCCTCACACAGGAGGTGAAGGGCCTGCTGCAGCTTTGAGTGGTGGAAGAAGTTCCTTACAGGAACAAGGGGTTCTATTCCCAGTACTTTCTAATCCCAAAGGCCAAGGGCGGTCTAAGATCCATCCTGGACCTGTGAGACCTCAACAAATACCTAAAGAAGTTAAAGTTCTGCATGGTGTCCGTGGCCTCCATTATCCCCTCCCTGAATCAGGGAGACTGGTATGCCGCCCTCGACTTGAAGGACACATACTTTCGTATAGTGATCTTCCAAGGACACAGATGCTTCTTATTCTTCACAATGGGATCCAACCACTACCAGTTTGCAGTCCTCCCTTTTGGCCTAGCAACAACACTGAGGGTGTTTACTAAGTGCATGATAGTGGTGGCAGCTTACCTCAGGCTTCGGGGTATTCAGATCTACCCATATCTTGACAACTTGCTGGCCAAAGGTCGCTCCAGGTCCCAAGTCCAAAGTGACTTCACAGTGCAACAGGTCATGTGCCGGTCCCTGGGCCTGTTGGTGACCAACAAGAAATCTACGTTAGTTCTGGTGCAGAAGATAGAGTTCATTGGAGCAGTGCTCGACTCCACCTATGCCAGAGCTTTCCTGCCACAGGAGAGGTTCCAGACGATGGTGGACATCATACCATGTTCCTTCTAACTATGGCCCAGGTATGTCTGCGTTTGCTGGGCCACATGGCAGCATGTATATATGTCGTCCGCCGTGCAAGGCTCAGGATGTGACCCTTGCTGCTGTGGCTGGCAATAGTCTGGTCCCAGTCCAGAAATCACCTGGACAAAGTTGTTACCATCCCACCGGGGATACTTAACTCCCTGCAGTGGTGGACTGACCCCAAGGCTCTCCTGGAAGGAGTTCCACTCGGTTGAACTGATATTGGATGCTTTAGACATCGGCTGGGGAGCGCATCTAGGCGAGACACAGACCCAAGGTACGTGGTCTCCAGAGGAGATGACATTGCACATAAACGTCAAGGAGCTCAAAGCAGTATGTTTGGCCTGTGGGATCTTCCTACCGCATCTGTCAGGCAAGGTGGTGAGAGTGTTGATGGACAATATGGCCTCGATCTTCTACATCAACAGGCAAGGGGGAGCACGCTCATCGGCTCTGTGTCAAGAAGCTCTCCGATTGTGGGATTCCTGCATCAAGCAATCCACTGGAGACCTGTCACCTCCCCAGTGTCAGGAACACGCTGGCAGAGTGCCTCCGCAGGTCCTTTTTCTGTCACCACGAGTGGTCACTGCATCCGGAGGTAGCCTGATTGCTCTTCCAGAAGGTCTGGGCAAGGACTCTCTCTCTCTCTCTGAGGCTTTCCTCCTGTCATGGTCAGGGGGGTCTGATGAATGCATTCCTGACAGTCCCACTCATAGCAGAGACCTGTCAAAGAACAAGAGAGAAAAGTCCCAAGTTATCATGATCGCCCCAATGTGGCCGTGCCAGCATTGGTTCAGCACGCTGGTGGAGACTGCTCCCTGGCTCCTTCCCAACCGACCAGATCTGATTTTGCAAGATTTTTGCAAGATTTTGTAAGGAGCCTCTTACACCCCAGCCTCGCCTCCCTCCACCTCATGGCTTGGATGTTGCGTGGTTGAACCCGGAGGAGCGGACCTGCTCTTAATGAGGTCCAGCAAGTCGTCCTGGAAAGCAGGAAGCCTTCCGCTAGAGCAACCCACCTGGCCAAGTGGACGAGGTTCTGCGACTGGGTGTCTGAGCATAGCATCTCTCCGTCGTGCTCCTCCTTACAATCTATCTTAGATTACCTTCTTCATCTTAAGAACCAGGGGCTGACCCTCTCTTCCATCAGGATGCACCTTGCAGCCATCTCTGCTTTCCACCCGCCGATCCAAGGTCAGACAGTGTTCTCGCACAACATGTCGGTCAGATTCCTGAAAGGCCTCGAGAGACTCTTCCCGCCAGTCCAGGCTCCTGTCCCACAGTGGGACCTTAACTTGGTTCTTTCTAGGCTCACGGGCCTGCCCTTTGAGCCTATGGTCTCCTGCTCCCTTTCCCACCTGTCATGAAAGGTCACTTTCCTTGTGGTGGTAGCATTAGCTAAATGAGTGTCGGAGATTAAAGCCCTGACATCGGAGCCACTGTATACAGTGTTCTACAAGAACAAAGTTCAATTGTGACCCCATCTGGCCTTTCTGCCAAAAGTAGTGTTTTCCTTCCATGTCAACCAGGACATCTTCCTCATGGTGTTTTGTCCCAAGCTGCACAGTGAGTAAAGGAGGCTACATGCCCTGGAAGTCAGACGTGCCCTGGCATTTTAGCTGGAGCATATCAAGCCCTTCCACAGATTGACCCAGCTCTTCTTCGCGACAGCGGACAGGATGAAGGGCCTTCCAGTGTCCAAACTGTATTTCCAACTGGATCACCTCCTGCATCCGGGACCTGTTACGAGCTGGCACAGGTCCCACTGCCGCCGATTGTGAGGGCCCATTTGACCAGAGCTCAGGTGTCCTCGGCGACCTTCCTGGCGCACATTCCCATCCAGGACATTTGCAGAGCCGCGACGTGGTCTTTGGTTCACACGTTCACAGTACATTACGCCCTCATGCAGCAGGCCATTGGATGACTCTGGGTTCGGCGGAGCCATCTTGCAATCTACACGTCCTTGAACTCCTACCCTTCTCCGTCGGTACTGCTTGGGAGTCACCTAATACGGAATGGACATGAGCAAGCACTTGAAAAAGAAAAGACAATTACCTGTTCCGTAACTGGTGTTTGAGATGTGTTGCTTATGTCCATTCCATGACTTGCCCTCCTTCCCCACTGTCAGAGTTTTGGCAAGAAGGAACTGAGGGTGGGGGGAGCTGGCGGCGCCCCTTATACCGCAGCATGTGCCCGCCGCTCCAGAGGGCGCCAGAGCCAGTCCTCTATGGCAGTGCTACTCAAAGTGGTGGTCCGTGGACCGATGCCAGTCCGCGAGCCATCGGCTGCTGGTCTGCCCACACATTGGGAAATAAATTGCTGGTCCCCAACATCAGATATCCATAGAGCAGTGCTTCTCAAGCTGCCACTGAGGGAAACACTTCTGGCACCGGTGCATGTGGCGAGTACACACACCTAATATGGAATGGACATGAGCAACACATCTCGAAGAACACCAGTTACGGAACAGGTAACTGTCTTTTTCTTCTCTTTAGCCCCAGTTGTCTTTTTCTGGTTGGTTTTTCTATAGCAAGGGTTCTCAGCAGCCTTTTTCTTTCTGAGTGTCCCCGTACTCCCTGTATGGTATAAAAACTGCACAGCCCACAGCAGCTGTTTTTCTGCATATCCAGTAAATTAAAAGCCAGAGCCGGTGTTAGGGGGTAGCATGCAGGGCAATTGCTCAGGGCCCTGCAAAGCTAAGTTGCTCAGGCTTTAGCTTCAGCCCTGTGCGGCGGGGCTTGAGCTATGGCTTTCTGCCCTCGGCCCTAGCCTGTCTAACGCCAGCCCTACTCTCTGACTTATTTTGGTGTCCCCCCGAAACCTGCTCGTGGACCCCTAGCTAAGAACCGTTGTTCTGTAGGATAGAGGTAGAAATGGAGCAGGCATTTTGGAGAGTGCACCTTTTTTTGAGTCTTCTAACTTATCTTTCAACCACCCACACACAGCGACACTTCCAAGTAGAGTGACCTTTTCATGATACAAAACCACATCTGGAGCTAAAGGTCTTCATAAAAATAAGTGATTCACTTCACATGTGGGACTCGAGAACTCCGTAATACTTTTGAAATACTTAGTTACCTCATGATTGGTGCTACTTATCATTTAAACGTTGATGACAGTCATTTTTGCATGCAATTTGTGCATTAAGTATGTAAAAACCTTTGAGCTATATGGTATATAAATTGTCTATAAAAATTAAAATTCACTGGCTTTTTAAGGCAAATGATGGACTTAAAGTCCAGACTGTTGGTGTCCTAGGCATTATCAGAAGTGTTCTGAGCAAAGAAACTAGTGAAGTAACCTTTAAAGCTATAATTGAAGTTAAAATTGCTATGTGAACTTGTCACATCTCTCTAAAAATTAATTAAATCATTTCAAAGTTTGTTAATTTTTAATCTAGAAGACAGTTACTCTAGACCTAACCTCAACTTGTTTTGATAACACTAGCAAGAATGTCTTTGTGGGTAAATCTATTTTCATGCATGTGGTTATTCAAGATACTCTCCTAGAAATCATTGTAATATTTAATTAAAATGTTAAAATATTTAATTACTGTAAACCACAAGGGATATCAATGTTGTAATTGCATTTAATATGAGGAAAAAGTAATTGGTTTTGCAAGTCGTGCTGACTTTATTAGCAGTGGCATCAGCACTTTGCCCTGTTTTATTGTTTGAAAACTGATTACAGCATTACTGTAAAACGGGAGGGTAATATAAAAAAGTTAATATGCATTTTAATATATCAAGCTAACACAATGTGACTAAGTTGAAAAGAATGGCCTTAAACAGATTTGTAAGTTAACTTTTTTGGTACAGTATTTGCTGAATGTTACTTGTTTAACACTGAATAGATGCCTTTATTATTTTTATTTTATTTTATTTTTGTTAGCTTGTTTTGTGTATTTGAGCTGTGTAATGGGCAAAAATGTTTATTTTAGGATTTCATGATAGAAGGAATGGTACAAATGGGAGTACATTACAACAGATTTAATATAAGACTTACCATATTTAAAGTATAAATGTGTTTAGACTTTTTTTTAATTGCAGTGGCATTAAATATGTTTATTCTCTATTGATTGGGGGAAATTTTTGTTGTTGTGACTTCTCAGTTTTGAGAAAATAACTATATAAATGTGTGTGTTCTGTTTTTCCTAAGATTTCTAATTAGTCTAAAGAGACAAACATATTTAAACTAATTGCTAAAGAGGTATGACTGACAGTCTAATTAATTGTTACTTTTAGCATGCAATGTCTTTTTTTGTGTTTTAACAAGTCTGACAAGTCATCTTATTAAAATGCTATGAAATGATCTAAACAGCTAGATAGATCCTTCATAACAAGATTTAGATCAGACATCGGCAAAAATCTACAAAGTTGGCGTTTTAAACATAATGTATTTGGGAACTACCATCATAATTTTTGTTGTTGTTAATGGACTGAATCTTATGGGGAAAATAAAATATGTTAACTAAATTGAATGAACTACAGTGTTAAATGCACTGTCCATTTATATGAAAATGTTTGCTTCTGTTGTCTTAATATTAATTATTCTTTACAAATGGTTTTTAAGTTGCTGCCACGGGGCAGATTGTGGACCTGCTTACAAAATTGTGCAAGGGAGTAAGGAGGTGTAAGGTGCCCCCATATTCCTGTATGACAGCTACCCAGATAGCAATGCAGAGAAGAAAGAAGCTATATCCCATTTCCCCATCTCGCTTCTGCACAAGTGTATCCTCCCCAGTGGAGCAGAGGGAAACTGGAAAGCAGATTGTGACTCATGCTGTCTACACTACCACTTCTGTCAGTATAATTTGTCGCTCAGGGACGCTTATGTCAGCTCAACATAAATTACGCTGACATAAGCGTCTGTGTGGACAGCGCTACGTCTACGGGACAGCTTCTCCCACCAACATAACTACTGCCGCTCATTGGGGGTGGACTAATTATGTTTGCATAGAGCAGCTACACTAGAGATCTTAGAGCTGCGCAGCTGAAAGTTCTCTAGGGTAGACATAGTCTCAGAGTCATGATCTCCTGGTCTGTTCCAAGGGGCAATGCAACAAGGCGCTCCCCTTGTTAGGGCTTGTGGCAAATCCATGTGTCATTAATATAAAGGGAAGGGTAACCACCTT
This sequence comes from Natator depressus, assembly GCF_965152275.1. Taxonomy (NCBI): domain Eukaryota; kingdom Metazoa; phylum Chordata; order Testudines; family Cheloniidae; genus Natator; species Natator depressus. The sequence continues at coordinate 45,522,734 of NC_134244.1, read as the reverse complement.
TCTGTATACAGTGCTATAAAATCCCTCCTGGCCAGAGGCAACATTCTGTTACCTGTAAAGGATTAAGAAGCTCAGCTAACCTGGCTGGTACCTGACCCAAAGGACCAATAAGGGGACAAGATACTTTCAGATCTTGTGGGGGGTGAAGGCTTTCGTTTGTGCTCTTTGTTTACGTGGTTGTTCTCTTCTGGGTCTGAGAGAGGCCAAACAGAATTCCATCTTCTCCAACCCATCCTAATCCAAGTCTCCAATATTGCAACCAGTATAGGTAAGCCAGGCAAGGCGGATTAGTTTATCTTTTGTTTTATGTGAATTTTCCCTATGTTAAGAGGGAGGTTTATTCCTGTTTTCTGTAACTTTAAGGTTTTGCCCAGAGGGGGATCCTCTGTGTTTTGAATCTAAATACCCTGTAAAGTATTTTCCATCCTGATTATACAGAGATGATTTTTACCTTTTTTTTTTTTTTTTTTTTTTTTTTTTTTTTTTTTTTTAAATAAAATCCTTCTTTTAAGAACCTGACTGATTTTTCCATTGTTCCAAGATCCAGGGGTTTCGGTCTTTGATGGTTTTGTAACCAATTGGTTAGGATATTATTCTCAAGCCTCCCCAGGAAAAGGGGTGTGTAGGGCTTGGGGGGATATTTTGGGGGAAGACGTCTCCAAGTGGTCTCTTTCCCTGTTCTTTGTTTTAAACGCTTGATGGTGGCAGCATACTGTTCAAGGACAAGGCAAAGTTTGTACTTTAGGGAAGTTTTTAACCTAAGGTGGTAAGAATAAGCTTAGGGGGTCTTTCATGCAGGTCCCCACATCTGTACCCTAGAGTTCAGAGTGGGGAAGGAACCCTGACACCATGATTGAGCCTTATGGTTTTATATAGCTTTCCTTGGTGTACAGTAATTAAAATGTACAAAAATTTCTGATTTGGGGTGAGGGAAGTCCAGATAAAAAATGGTATGTTTCAAAGTGATTTTATCTGTAAGGTAACTTAACTTACTCTTGTTAATCAATTATTCTTCTAAATTATTTTACTTGTAAAATTCTTCAAAAACTCCATCTTTCAGTGATGCCAGAAAGTTCTCTACATAGCAGAATAGAATGTGCATAAAAATATCTAAACTGGAACTGTGAAGTAAAGTGTCATTTTAAAAAAAAAGCCTTATACTATATTTTGACAGTTAAACATAAAAGAATTAGAGAAACAAATGTACTTTTCAACATTTATGTGGTCTCTTTTTAATTTTAATGAACTAGCCCAGATCTTATATTTGGGTTTCTGGCATTGAGAAGAAACTTAACCCAAAAAAAAAAAAAAAAAAGAATCTATTTTAATAGGGTTGGGTTTTTCTTAGTTCTTTTTGTTTTATGTTCCTATTGGGCTTTACTAAAGCCTAAATTTGGTATCTGAATTACTCAACAGTCCCTTAATTGTAATACAAGAAGGGAATAATTTTAGCCATTATTTGGATTAGATTTTTGTGGTTTAGAGTGGACATGAATGTGAATGAGAGAGTAATTTAGGCCCCAATCCTGCAGAGATTTTGGCATAGTCTACATTTGAAAGTTACAGCAGCATCAGTCAGGGTTGTGAAAAAAACATGCCCCTGACTAACATAGCTGTGCTGATATGAATGCTCCCCCCCCACACACACAGATGCAGCTATATCAACAGAAGTATGCTGCTGTCAGTGTAGCTAACGTAGTTTTTGGAGGCAGTCTTCCTACACTAGGAGTACTTGTGGCACCTTAGAGACTAACCAATTTATTTGAGCATGAGCTTTCTTGAGCTACAGCTCACTTCATCGGATGCATACTGTGGAAATTGTAGAAGATCTTTTTATACACACAAAGCATGAAAAAATGGGTGTTTACCACTACAAAAGGTTTTCTCTCCCCCCCCCCCCCACCCCACTCTCCTGCTGGTAATAGCTTATCTAAAGTGATCACTCTCCTTACAATGTGTATGATAATCAAGGTGGGCCATTTCCAGCACAAATCCAGGGTTTATCAAGAACGTCTGGGGGGGAGGGTAGGAAAAAACAAGGGGAAATAGGTTACCTTGCATAATGACTTAGCCACTCCCAGTCTCTGTTCAAGCCTAAGTTAATTGTATCCAATTTGCAAATTAATTCCAATTCAACAGTCTCTCGCTGGAGTCTGGTTTTGAAGTTCTTTTGTTGTAATATCGCAACTTTCATGTCTGTAATCGCGTGACCAGAGAGATTGAAGTGTTCTCCGACTGGTTTATGAATGTTATAATTCTTGACATCTGATTTGTGTCCATTTATTCTTTTACGTAGAGACTGTCTAGTTTGAAAAATGTACATAGCAGAGGGGCATTGCTGGCACATGATGGCATATATCGCATTGGTGGATGTGCAGGTGAACGAGCCTCTGATAGCGTGGCTGATGTTATTAGGCCCTGTGATGGTGTCCCCTGAATAGATATGTGGGCACAGTTGGCAACGGGCTTTGTTGCAAGGATAGGTTCCTGGGTTAGTGGTTCTGTTGTGTGGTATGTGGTTGCTGGTGAGTATTCGCTTCAGGTTGGGGGGCTGTCTGTAAGCAAGGACTGGCCTGTCTCCCAAGATTTGTGAGAGTGTTGGGTCATCCTTCAGGATAGGTTGTAGATCCTTGATAATGCGTTGGAGGGGTTTTAGTTGGGGGCTGAAGGTGACGGCTAGTGGCGTTCTGTTATTTTCTTTGTTAGGCCTGTCCTGTAGTAGGTGACTTCTGGGAACTCTTCTGGCTCTATCAATCTGTTTTCTTCACTTCCGCAGGTGGGTATTGTAGTTGTAAGAATGCTTGATAGAGATCTTGTAGTGTTTGTCTCTGTCTGAGGGGTTGGAGCAAATGCGGTTGTATCGCAGAGCTTGGCTGTAGACGATGGATCGTGTGGTGTGGTCAGGGTGAAAGCTGGAGGCATGTAGGTAGGAATAGCGGTCAGTAGGTTTCCAGTATAGGTTGGTGTTTATGTGACCATCGTTTATTAGCACTGTAGTGTCCAGGAAGTGGATCTCTTGTGTGGACTGGACCAGGCTGAGGTTGATGGTGGGATGGAAATTGTTGAAATCATGGTGGAATTCCTCAAGGGCTTCTTTTCCATGGGTCCAGATGATGTCGATGTCATCAATGTAGCGCAAGTAGAGTAGGGGCGTTAGGGGACGAGAGCTGAGGGAGCATTGTTCTAAGTCAGCCCTAAAAATGTTGGCATACTGTGGGGCCATGCGGGTACCCATAGCAGTGCCGCTGATTTGAAGGTATAAATTGTCCCCAAATGTAAAATAGTTATGGGTAAGGACAAAGTAAGGACAGAGCCAGAAGAGTTCCCAGAAGTCACCTACTACAGGACAAGCCTAACAAAGAAAATAACAGAACGCCACTAGCCGTCACCTTCAGCCCCCAACTAAAACCCCTCCAACGCATTATTAAGGATCTACAACCTGTCCTGAAGGATGACCCAACACTCACAAATCTTGGGAGACAGGCCAGTCCTTGCCTACGGGGTGTGTGTGTGGGGGGGAAGAGAATCTTTTTGCGAATACAGACTAACACGGCTGTTACTCTGAAATCTTCCTACACTGGCAGAAAAACCCCTTTTGTCAGCTAGGCTGCATCTACATTATGAGGTTATGCAAGCATAACTATGCTTGTGTAGTCTGTAGTGTAAATGTACCCATTCACACATGCTTAAAGTTGCACACATGAATAGTCCTAAAGAAGTCACTACTCACAAATGTATGTCTCTGTGTAGAATCAACACCTTAAGTTCTGATCTTGAGACCACAGAGCATTCTCAACTGCCATTTACTCAAGGAATTTCATATTTACGCTTGGCTTTATCATTCACTTTCTAAGACCCTTTTCTTATTGCATAAAGGTATCGGTGTATTAAAAGTCATTTCCCTTTTTACAGCCCATTGTCTTTTTAATCTTGTAGTTAAATCATAATGTTGAATTTGTGATGACATTTCTTTAGTAAGACTACAGGATTATAACTTCCCTGCAGATCTGGGCAGGTGGAGAAGTTTGGATAGAGAAGGTTAATAGCTAAGCCCCAAATACCTTCCAAAATAGTGGAAATTCAGAAAACTACTGAAATTGACCCCTCTGACCTTTCTTTAGAAAAAAAATTAAGTGCTTGTTTCAAAGATGGCGTCCATGCGAAAATCATTCTTTAATATTTTTGCGTTTATGGAGTGGATTTCTACTACTACAGAGAATTTATGAGGAGGAATTTTTGTGTTATCTTAAAACAGAAAGAACTCTGCAACATGATCCTTGACTGCTGTGCTCAACAAAGAACATATGAGAAATTCTTTGGTTTACTGGCAGGGGTGAGTTCCACTTTCAGACTTCAAATTTTACAGCAAGAAACATAATTTATGTAATATGGCAGTAAAAGTTTTCATATAAGCATCTGATATTTTATGATAAATAAGTCAATTACGTGTGGCTCTTTTGTTCTGAAGTTGGTTATATGAGCTGAGGTGGTTGGATTATCCATTAGATGGTAATAAGCATTCACCGTAAATGCAGAATGGGAGCACACTTTTTCCCTGTTTTTTTTAAATATTCCTATCTTGTAGAAGGATGGTCAGTGGCCAATGGATAGCACTAACAGTAATGGAACTACATAAGTGCAAAGTACTATGCTTTGTTATAAGTAATTTTCTTGCAGGAGCAGGAAAGATAGTATTTTGGAGTTCTCCGTTGTTTCTCCACTTCATTAAGGTTGCTTAGTTAGTTTATTTAGCAAATTAGGATGACTTGGCTCATTCCTGCACCATTCTCTCACTAAAAGAAACAAATCTGGTTTTCTTCGTGTGTGTGTGTGTGTGTGTGTGTGTGTGTGTGTAAAATTGGTTATAACTTTTGTTACAATTATTTATTAAGTAGCAGTTTTCCTTTTACTCCATCTGTAATCTCAGTATAGCTGACTCTAATAAAGTTTACATAAGTAAAACTTTTGATGTCCTTACCAAGGTTACTTACAATTACAGAAGTTTCATTAATTTCTAGACAATCAGATTTTTAGAAAATGTTACTGCTGATGTAGCTGTGCACAAAGGACCATATTTCCTTTTTCTGTTACTCACCTAGTACTAACAATTACCTTATAATTTGCTAGTAACCGGTTATAAGAAAGCACTTGGTTCCATAATAATCCTGGATGTTGAAATTTACCGAATAAATTTATCGTACTTTATTACAGATTGCCCTGAAAAATATTTCAATATCCAGGATTATTATGGAACAAAGTGTGTTCTTTATATTTCTTGGAATTGCTGTTTCTGCCTGAAATGTCTTGACACTAACTATGCTCCCTTCTATTTCTCTAGTTTCAAATAAACTTGCAATGATGTAATTAAAAATATTATGTCCTGTGGTATTGTATTAAGGGGTCCCACCAGGTGAGACTACTAGAATCGAGATGTTGCAAGGTAGAAGAAATTACCTTATCTAGTAACATGTCAAAATTGATAATTGTTGTTTCATAATGCAAGATGAGTTTCCTCTGAGAAACTGCTGGAGGTAATAAATTGATCTTTATATTCCATTTAAAGGTATTTTTTCCTTTCCTTTTAAAAGGAAAGACTTCTATATAAATGCTTAGTTCTAAATGTATTTTTGTTTAATGTTCTGTTTTATTTAATCTGGTTGTTTTAACTGTACAATGTTATTTCAGCGTTTCTGCATGTTAAAAAAAGAATACATGGAATCCTTTGAAGCTATTTTCAAAGAACAGTATGATACTATCCACCGTTTGGAAACAAACAAATTGAGAAATGTAGCCAAGATGTTTGCTCATCTTCTGTACACAGATTCACTTCCCTGGAGTGTAAGTAGAAAAGGGCTTTATCCTAGCTTCTTTCTTCAGTAGCTAGTCTGTAGTTCTCAGAAATAAATTACAATATATCATGCTTGGTGTCAGGGATGCCTTTTTTTAAGTCTTGTTTTTTAAAGCCTGAGATTTAAACTACTAAGACTCTGATTAAAAAAAATCAAAATGTGTTATTTTAATTAACATTCTTACAAACTATATTGCTATAGTGTTGGGGTGAAAGATGCTATTCTATATACGGGCCAAAGGTTGAGCTTGACCTTCTAAAAATAGAACTGGGTGTGTATATTTAAAATCTGTTTTTTCTTAACATTTTCAGGTCCTTGAATGTATAATATTGAGTGAAGAAACTACTACATCGTCCAGTAGAATTTTCGTCAAAATATTCTTCCAGGAACTTAGTGAATATATGGGACTTCCTAATCTTAATGCAAGATTAAAGGATGAGTAAGTTGAAATTTTACTCTGAGTGTTGTCCTTTGAGTTCTTTCACCCTGTAAGAGTACATACAGACTCTCCATTTTCAAGTGAAAATTTCTAAGTGAAAATACATAACAAACTATGGCCCCGATTGATGTCAGTGTACGTGCTCTGACTAGTCAGTTAAACATGCATAAATATTTGAAGGATCAGGGCCTGTATTTTCTTGGTTTTGTTCCACTGCTGTTTCAACTTGAATAGTAACTTCTCTAGCTGAAGGACATTTATTTGTATACATCAGCATCATTCCTGAAGGATGTGGGGCAGGATAGTCTTCTTCTTCTTTTTTTTTTTTTTGGCAGAGCCTGAAAGACCTCAAAAATATTAACTTTGTATTTTTATAAGATTAATTGCTTTATTTTAAGCACAACAAAAGTAATACATTCTCGTGTGTGTGTGTGTTCCAGTACTTACACAACAGTGAGGATCCTTCCAATTGTTCAGGTTATTTCTTGAGGATCTAAGGCTTACTCCTTTTCAGGAGCTATTCTCCTGTATGATGGTAAATTAAACAAGCACTCAAAACTCATTGAAGCCCAAACTTTGACCTACCTTAGGGCCCAATTCAATGGAATTTCTAAATGGAGAGCTGCTACAGAATCAGGCTCTTAAGTTTGTCATAATCTGACAGGAAAATGCTGTCCTTTTTTTTTTTTTTTTTTAATAAAACCACCACAGGCTTATGAAGAAATTTTAAAATTCTGCTAAAGGAACACTTACTTTGCTGGACCCACAAAAGCATTGCTTTTTTCATCCATTGCAGTGTCTGCAAAAAACAATGGTAAACAAAGACTATTTTTGTCCTGTGGGATTCCTATGATGTATTTTTCAAAAAATGCATGTAGAAATTAAGAATAGTTTGCTGCGTGAGGTTTAACGTCTATGTTTTGTTTTTATCAGAACACTGCAATCTTTTTTTGAAGGATTATTGCCTCGGGACAACCCAAGAAACACTCGATTTGCCATCAATTTTTTCACTTCCATTGGTCTTGGAGGACTAACGTAAGAAATCGTTGTTGGTTTTTTTGGTCTTAATCCTGATTTGGCATTGCTTGACTTTCTGTTTAAGGATTGAGATTGTTTTGTTTTTTGTTGCTAATTAGGGATGAATTACGGGAACATCTGAAAAATGCACCAAAGATGATCATGACACAGAAACAAGATGTTGAGTCATCAGATAGCTCATCATCTTCCTCAGAGTCTGACTCCTCCTCAGATTCCAATCCTGACAGCAGTAATAGTAGCTCAGGATCATCTAGTGGCCGTGACTCCTCTTCTAGCAGTGGCCATAGCAGTGTCTCAGGTATTAAACATCTATCATTTAACTCATTCTCTCTTTACTGTGTGCACTGATATACTTACCATGAGGAAATAGCTATAGTTGATATTTAATTATTTATTGCTAAATCTGTACTTTAAAAATTCCTATCCATAAGTTTGATAAAATTCTGGAAATCTTAAAAGAAAAGAAATTGCTCCTGTTTCCAGAGAGTGAGGTTTTTGAGGAGCATATTATATTGGAGGCTGTTTCCTTAAACTGATGGGTCCATTGCATAAAGTTAATATCCCAATTTAATCTAAGACTTCCTGATACTTGTTTATAAATAATGGCCTAGCACCAGTGTCTTTTTGGCAGGATTATCAGTGAACTGTAAAGGTTAACACACCTGTTTTTTTTATTATTATTATTTTTTTAGTACTGGCCTGTCTCATGGCTCTTCTTGATCTGTCCATTGGATTCCAATCCTCTCTCTTTTTGGCTTCCTTCCTTATAACCACGGTTGTGCTATTTCATGTGTCAAATAAGGGATTGCTGAGTTCTCTTCAATTCATTTAGCTTCTTATGCAGGTCTGGGTTTCTGAATCCACTTCCCATTCCTATTGCTCAGAAGCAGTATGGTGCGCTGTTATAATAACCCAGGCTCCTGTCCCTTGAGAATTCTCCAAGAAAGATGAAACTTTTGCCGACAATTGTTATGCAAGAATTTCATGCATTATAATTAGTATTTTTAATAAGATCATCTTGCTGATGTAAAATCTGCTATTTGACATGAAGTATAATAAACATTGTTAATCTAAAATATCTCTGCTATTCTAAATTAGAGCATTTTGTCTTATATAGTGTGGTGGGAGAGCAGATGATAGCACAGCATGAACTTCTGTAGTTAGGAAGCTTGCTGATTCAAAGTTAATTTGATTTATTATGATTTTAGCACCAAAAAAATTATTAATAAAAAGTACACAAGCAATATGAATAACACATGCATTAGAAATGCATTTCTGTTTTATGTTGCAAGCTTACTTTACAAAGTCTGAACTGATTGTGTATCGCTATAAAGCTATTGCATTAATGATGACAAAACACTAGTGGAGGGCACAGTTTAACCGGGTCAGAGAGGCATAAGTTCACAAAGAGCCAGATGGCTTCTGCATAGACAGCTGCAGCTCGGCTGAGCTGCTTGATAGGAACCAGAGAGGTAAGTCCTTAGTGAAAAACCAACTGATTCTGCAGTCTGTCAATGTGAGCATGCTTTTTTTGTAAAAGGACACTCTCTTCTACTATTTTGTCCTTTTTCCAGAAACAGATTAATATATGCATTTTGATAATCTCTGCAGTATGCTTTGATTTGTGTACGCTAGACGCAGGAATGTGGCAAAAATAATTACAGTGTTAACTATAATAATTCTGTGCGATAATCAGATTTCATTTTTGTAACTTTGTATTCCCTAGTGGTTTAAACTTCACAGTTTTGCTAGAAAGCAAAGGCTAATTGTTGGTTGTATCTCAGGTTCTTCACAGTTTTGCATCTTTCCATAGACTATAATGAGGACTTCCTAGTAGTATTCTGAAAAGCATTTCCCAGAGGACTGTATTTGTCAACTCTCTTACCAGCGTAGTACTGGTCTAGCAATTAAACCTGGCACACAAATGTTGCTAGGCTAAAGTCTCTTGCTAAGGAACAATCTAAGAATTTGTGATTCCTGTGCTGATGGAAACTCTGTGCATATGTAATGGGATGTGGGCCAGGAATTAAAGAAATGCCATGTTTCTTACAACAGAAAGGAAGTGAACCAGATTTAAAAACATTTATTCTGGAAAGGGTGTTTTTGTTCTTCAGGTGCATTTCCAGGGTGAACTTTAAAAGAAAATTGCTTCAGCAATATGTTCTGAACATAGAAACGGAACAGAGAAAGAGGGCACTGAGCACATAACGAATAGTGAACTTGTCTTTTACTGTGTCCCCCAATATCTTCCCCTGGCAGCTCAGCTATGACTCCGTGTTGTCTGTAGGAGCATGAAGCTTGCTTATAGTCAAATAAGTCAGTTATTTTTTTATCCATTAAACTATTTTACAAAGTCTCTCTTATTTTTTTACATTCCAGTAGAGCTATAATAATGAAAAAGAAACTATTTAAAAAAATACAACATATTGTAAAATATGACTTAAGTGACTCCCTGTGGGCTGGTTTTAAACATGTCATTAGAGAAGCACCAGCAACCTCTCTCTCCACATCAGAGGTTAGGCAACTGCTGTAAAATTCAGTTATTTGATCTAAAATAAAATGTATTAGTGACTCCTTGGTAGCGGTGATGCTTTCAAAAGACAATTAAGCAGAGCTAGAGCTGGCCAGTGTGACATCGCAATGCTTAGAGTAAAAAGAAACAAAGGTTGGTTTTTTTTAGTTGTATTCTTTATAGTGCTTTTTACTCTAGGGGATGTTCAGCAAATATTGTTGATGTAATGTTTGTATTTTATTTGCAGCTCATCCTTTAAGCCCTTCTTTTAGTGACCAGTCAACATAATGACACTATCCATGTTTTTGGAAAAGTCCACCATATCTGTTCATTCCATCGAATACTAAATAGGTTCTGTATTGACAGATATTAGTAGGTTGGCTAAATAAAACTTGTTCCACAATGGAGATAGACTCTAGTCTGTTCGGAAATCCTAGATGTTATTTAAAGCTTAGCTTCTCTGTGAGGTAAATGTAGAACTTGGAAAACTGTTTTTTGGGTGGGATGGAGAGGAAAAAAAACTACCCCTTCTAAGTTAGCAACATAATTTACTTCTTAGGTGTATTGTCTTTGCTGTCCTTAAGGAATTGTAGCACAAATAAAAACTTTCTTAGTGACTGTTAAGGTTGCACAGGACATACCTCACCCAAAATCTTAAAAGCATGAAAATAAGGGGAAAGTCTCCAGCATTCCTTGCCACCCTCACATTGTCTCCAGTGCTGTCAATAACACACTTCAAGCACTCTATAAGGTTTTTACTTCCATCTGCAACAGATACTAAAAGTGCTCTGTCCTCATTTCTTCAAACTCTCACTCTGATGCAAAGCCTCAGCAATGTTAATGCAGAATAATATATGCAGGGGAGCTGAACTATTGATACAAGAGCATATGAGGTCACTTAAGATTTTCTGTATGAAAGTGAGTTTGATGAACTTGTCCTGTCTTGTGCATGGAGGAGGAGCAGGGACTGGGAAATCACTGGAAAAGCTTCTGGGACTGGTCATTCTCTAAGGTAGTCTGAAGCTGGTGCCTAGGGTCATTTGGTAGCTGAAGCCTGTGCCAAGGTGCTGTGACCAAGCCCAGGTTGCCCACCAGTTGCAACCACCATTGCATCGTGGAAATGGGGCTCGGAGTTGCTATCATGTTGCTGCAATACCATCCCCATAGCTCCAGTATCCCTTCTCTTCCCCTCAGGATAACTTCAGCAGACTACTGCAGGGACCTCAGCCCCTTTTGGACTGAGGGACTTTTGTGGGAAGAGTATGCTTATGGAAGATGGATGATCTGATTAAGGATAGGGAGTTGGGACTTCTCAGTATATTGGAGTATATTAATAGGAGCATTGCCAGCAGATAGAGGGAAGTGATTATTCCCTTCTATTCGGCACTGGTGAGGCCATACCTCGAGTATTGTGTCCAGTTTTGGTCCCCCCACTACAGAAGGATGTGGACAAATTGGAGAGATTCCAGCAACAAAAATGATTAGGGGGCTGGGGCACATGACTTACGAGGAGAGGCTGAGGGAATTGGGGTTATTAGTCTGCAGAAGAGAAGAGTGAGGGGGGATTTGATAGCAGCCTTCAACTATGTAAGGGGGGTTCCAAATAAGATGGAGCTTGTCTGTTCTCAGTGGTGGCAGATGACAGAACAAGAAGCAATGGTCTCAAGTTGCAGTGGGGGAGGTCTAGGTTGGATATTAGGAAAAACTATTTCACTGGGAGGGTGGTGAAGCACTGGAATGGGTTACCTAGGGAGGTGGTGGAATCTCCATCCTTAGAGGTTTTTAAGGCCCAGCTTGACAGAGCCCTGGCTGGGATGATTTAGTTGGTGTTGGTCCTGCTTTGAGCGGGGGGTTGGACTAGATGACCTCCTGAGGTCTCTTCCAACCCTGATATTCTATGATTCTCTGTTAGAATAGTTAGCTGGGAGTCAGGACTCCTGGATTCTATATCTGTCTCTGCCACTGACTCCGTGTATGAACCTGGGGATCTGTGGAATGGTCCTGCTCTCTCCAGTCACCCTGACAGCTTGCATTGCTCTAACCATTGTAATAAATCCATGTGCTGTACATATGGGCACAGTAGGGTTCCCAACAGGGATGGAACCCAGATCTGTCAGCTTCAAAAATGCAAGCCTTTAATACAGGGAGGCGAAGGAGAATCATGGTATGTCTTCAAGGCTTTTATCCTCTCTGTGGGTGGCAGCCACATCTGCACAGTTTTCGCTATAACTCCATACTCTTGCTTCTCCTGTGTTCCTTAGCCATTTAACACACGATAATTTTGTTTAATGGTTGGTAAGGTTTCATCAGAACATTCCCATCACACTCAGAAACTTAAAATAAGGGAAATATGATGCAAAGGGAAACTAATGGTGACACTTATAATTCTTGAATCAACAAATTGGCAGATCTGACTGTTGCATTCCCTGTATTTGGGAATTTGTATTTGCCTTAACAATGCTGAGGTTGCTGGTAAGGTTGTGTTAGAGTGAGCATTTCATGAAGCTGGAATATGTATTTCTTTTTGTTATCTGTTGGAGATGCAAGTGGAAGCCTTATGTTGATAGAGTGTGGTATTGACAGCATGTAGGCAATATAAAATGGGAAGGAATGCAGAAGACTCCCTTTATTTCCAAGCTTTTAAAATTGTGGGTGGATGCAGTGTGTCCAGATGCAACCTTATTGTCACTAAATGAAGTTGTTGTTTTTGTATTAATATAACGAGTGGACGTATAGGCCAGCAACGAAACCTAGAAAATGAGGAATAAAATGTGGGGAAATCTTGGGACTGATAGCCAGTTTACCAAATTTCTTTTTCCATGGGTTTCCTTTAGAGAATTTCTTTATTTTTTTTAAACAAAAAACCTGTTTTAGACTGCCATTTAAAGATAAGTCCCTTCTCTTAAATTAATAGAGCATGGGGCACATTTCCCCAGCATGTTTTGGAGACTCACACGAGGGAAAGAAATATTAAACTCTAAGCTCATTATTTTGAACCCTGTGGCAAGATAAGCATTTAAGAATATAAAATTTGGCAAAACATTTCGCCCAGAACTTTCTATATAATATAATTATGCATAATTAATGACACTGAATAAATTAAAAAATAGTTAACTCTCATGTATGCTGTACTTTCAGATGCTGCTAAGGTAAAAAGGAAGAAGATGCAAAAGAAAAATAAAGCACTGGATAAAGTTGCCAGGAAAAAACAAGGGAGTAAAAAGAACCTAACTGAAAAAAAAATAGAAAGGAGACAGCAGGAAGGTAGATATGATGTTGAGAGAGATTCAGAAAGAAATGCTGACAGAAATTTGAGAGATCCAAATAGGAGAGATGATCTATCTAAATATCCCTATGACAGAGATGATGCCACTGACAGGAACAGTTATCGGAGTGGAAAGGACTGGTATTATGAAAGAAATATGGATTTAGAAAACAAACACAGTAATTCCAAAAAGAAGAAAGCAGAGAGAAGAACTTCTTTTTCTGATAATGAAAAGGACAAACACTGGAGTAAAGACAGAGTACATCAAAGCAGGAGAAAAGAGAGGTCAAAATCTAGAGAAAGAAACCGTAATAATTCAAGTCCCAGAGAGGAAGAGGAGCAGGAGAATAGATATTGGAATGGTGCAGAGAAACGCCCAGAGAAGTATAGCAGATATTCTGACCAATCTAGAGAATCCAGGAAAAATGAGGACAGACGAAGGGAGAATTCTCCACATAGGCGAAAATAACTCTATGCCACTGAGTTTGAAATAAATGATTTTCTGTGCAGCTAAAACTGTGTATTTTTAACTCCCTATTACTGAACTTTCTTTTTAAAAAGGAGCTTTTGTACAAAGTGCAGGTTTGTATTTGTAAAGTTCATTGGCCTTCTTACGGTTTTCAGTACTGAATCTTGTAGAATCACTGTATGTGAAGAACCCTTCTGTTAAATTTCTTCCTTGGAAGAGCATTTTCATTTGAGAGAGAAAAAAACAGAAGCTTGCTTATATTTTGTGAATAAAATAGTTAAGACCTCACTGAAATGAATGTTTTTATCAGCTTAACTTCAGATGTTTTGTAAATATTGTGTTTGAGTTACAGTATCTGAAAATGCTACTTTTTAGTTTGGTTTAGTAGTTGACGAGCAGTCAGATTACTGTACAGAGGTGGGAAATTTCATATTCCCATATATATATATATTAAAAAAAACAAACAAATGGACACCTTGAATAGTTTATGCTCTTAAAATGAAAACAGACACAACAAATTAAGGAGTCTCAAGTATTTGCATATTACCATTCGGTATAAAAACATAACACTTTCAAAAAGCTGAGCTGAAATATTGTAAAATGTTATGCTATGAGTACAGTTTAAAATGTCAACTGGAACTATGATTGATGTCTTCCTATTTCAGTGATGCGTCTTTTCGGTGAACTTCAAACCTAAGAGGTAAGGCTCAGATAAGTGTTATGTGAGAATCTTTTTTTCTTCAGTCTTTTTATAAACATATCTGCACAGGCAATGCAGACTGTAGAAGTACATACCAACAATAGAGACCTGCAGTGCATGTTCTTCAATTTAGATTCTCAGTTAAACTTGGAGGCAGATGTGAGCACAGGCCTCTGAGTAATCTGATATAATATAAATTATTCATTTTTTTCTTAAGACAAAAAAAAATTGCCCTTGTAAACGTCACAGTTTGAAGTTTTAGAAACTTGTTTTTATATTACTTTTTAAACTTTTTACTTCTGGAAGATTTTAGTTTCTTGGACCAGCCTGTCTTAGCTTGCTTATAAAGATATCTTCCCCCTCCCCCCCAATTATTTTTTTCAACCAGTGAGTTTGACTGGAGGTCATTCAGCTCTGATCTCTGTCACTATAACTGCCAAGCCTTAGTAGGACCTTAGTCCTGTGCCTGCTGAGTATGTGAGGAAATTGGTTATGGGTACAGAAGATGCTCCAAAATTCCTTCCAGAAGTGCCAATAGGAGAATAATTAAGTTCACAAAATGTTATATGAGACCAGAAAAAGTAGTTGTAGCAATAGTTAGTATAAATTTGACAGACCCAAAATAGCTGAGGAAGATAAATATATTTCTAGTCACCTGAGAAATCAAAACAACCTGGTAAATATTGCTGGGTAATGAGTAATACCTAAAGAAACAGAGAGTCCTTTGGCATAAGGTGTATAAAGCAATAACGTAAGTATACACAATGGGAGAGTTTTACAAAAGTAACAGTTGAGTCAGTTCTATAGCTTGCCCTCAATGCTGTGTAAGACTGACTTTTCTCCTTGAATTTTTTTACACCGTGAACTAAAATGCAAATTGCTGTGAATCTGAAAACTTTCATTTTTCAGTATTCAGTCTCAAATCTTTCTATTTTATTCCCTGTAATGCCTTGAACTAAGAATCCCACTGAAAAGGTTAATTCTGAAAGAATGCTTGTGACAGAAGAATTCCAATTGGTGGTTGTCATTGATTTTCTTTACATCACCAACTCTCCGCAGTATGCTGTTGTGTCCTTATGGCCTTTTCTTGATTATAGTTGTGTTCTACAAGCTTATTTCTTAACACACCATATTTTTCCAAATTTTGCAATAACGCTTAGTCCACTCTGTTAATGGGCTGCTAACATTCACATTATAAACTCTTTTACATACTGTGTATCAGTTAATAGAGCCTTGAAAAGGCACTTGAATAAAGGTTAATACATAAAACAAATTTACTTTTTTTTTTTTTTAAACAACTCTCTATTTCTGGCATATTTCAAGAAGTGCCAGCATAAATTCTGGTACTGCTATAATTTTTTTTGACCGTTTTTCCTGTTTAATAAAAATATTGCCTATATGCAAAATAATTTCATAGAGCAACATTAGCTATGGTTGTGGTAACACACAGTCTGTATCAGAAATAAAGGTGGATTTTACAAAGAGAAATTCCTTGCTATTTAACATAAATGTGAACATTTTACAGTCTCTCTCGCAAAAGATGTATGTTTTTTTAAGACAACCCTTTGGCTTCAATTTTGTTCCAGTTTCTTTTTATTATAGGAGTGTTTTTCATAAATCATTTATCTCTACTTTTAAAATAAACAAGCAGCTTTTATTAAACAAAAAAGTGTTCCCATTTTGTGAAGGAGTGCAGTTGGCTCACAGGAGAGCTGGAGCATAACTGATGTGTCAGCTCCTTGGTGTCACCATTTTGTTGCTGGCCATGAATCAAAGATGGCTATTTCCATTTCACTAGATAAGGAATTGCGTTAACTGCAGCTTTAAGCAGGATACCAATCTTACTGTTAAAATTCAGCCTTTATTTCACTATTGGGAGGTTAATATTGTTAAAAACAATAAAACATAACCAATACATGTCTGTTCCAATATAATATTTTACCAAGTGATTCCTGCACCAAGCCCATAGCTTCTGGTTGAGTTTTTTAGATGGACATCCAGTCTTGCTTTAAAGACTTCAGGTAACAGAGAGAATGTACCACTCACGTCCCTAAGTAAGTTGTTCCAATGGTTAATTATGGTCACTTAAAATGTGCCTTACTTGTAATCTGAATTAGTTTAGCTTCAGCTTCCTGCCCTTGGATCTGATTATGACTTTCTCTGCTAAATTAAAGAGCACTCTGAATCTTTCTCACAGTATGGCTGGTTTTCCAGACCTTGAAGCGGTGTGGGGTGAAAACGTATTAACATTACAATGCATGGAGAGAGAGGAAACAATATGTACATTTTTTCTCAGTACATTAGTTGCCATTAAAGGTAGTGTAAGATATGTTTTTAGTGGTTCACTTGTTAGGCACAAGGGCCCAGATCCATTAAGGTACTTAGGCACCGAACTCCCAGTTTTAGGGTCTACTGTGATCCACAGAACTGTCGAACCCTTTAGGTGTCTAAACTAACTCAGTGTCTACATTTTTGAGGTAAAAGTTCCCTCGGCACCTAAGTTTTCTTCCTGTAGGCATGTGAACTGCTGCTCTGCTTTCGGTGTCTGGGCACATATCTCCTGCTGAAGCCGCAAAGCGACCCAGGAACCTGGGGAAGATAGGGGTTTGTCCACCGAACTTGCATATGGGGACTGCTTTGGGGACTCATTCAAAATCTGGCTGGTGGTGGGGCCTACCTTATAAATTTTAGCCCAGTGGTTAGAGCACTCACCTGAGATGTGAGACGCAGGTTCAATTCTCCTTTCGAACAGAGTGGGAGAGAGGATTTGAATAGGTGTCTCCCACCTCTCAGGAGAGTGCTCTAACCTCTTAGCTATGAGATACTCTGATGTGGGGCTGCCTCAGTTTTGTACTGTTCCACTGTACAAAAAATAAGAATAATTGGGCCAGAGAAAAAGAGAGAGACTTGTCCAGTAGTTAGGGCACCCACAGAGAGGTGAAAGACCCTGAACTGCAAGGACTCTATCCAAAGAGGAATACATTGAACAGGAGAGATTGAGAGCCCAATATCAGAGTATCCCATAGCTTAGTGGTTAGAGCACTCTCGTAAGAGGTGGAGACCCCTGTTCAAATCCTTCCTCCTCCTGCTCCCCAAGCAGAGGGGGAAACTGAACTGGGATTTCCCACATCCCAAGTGAGTGCTCTAACTGGGACAAAAAATAAGATGGCCATCCTCCCACTCTCCCCTTCACCCCTGCTTTGTACAGAGTGAGTCAGGCAGCCAACTGATACAGGAAACAATTCAGGTACCTAAGCTGCCTGACTCCAGGAGACAGGTTTCCAGCTTGGATCGCTAGCAGAGATAGGCTATTAGGTGCCTCCCTACAGCCCAGACTTTGGCACCCATCTTCTTCATGGGTGAAGCAGGGCTGAGGATTCACTCCTTCTATCAACATTTCCCATTGGCTAGCTTTGGCGGCTCCCCACTTAGCATGCTGGCTTTTATGAATCACGTGTCTCTCCCTATTCATTGTTTAGGGAGCCAAGGTGCCTCACTCAGGCTTTGTGGACAGGGCCGGATTAACTCTCCTGTGGACCCAGGGCTATTAGATTTTGTGGGGCCCCTGGGGGTTTGGAGTGTGGGAGTGGGCTCAGGGCTGCGGCAGGGGATTGGGGGTGCAGGAGGTGGTGCAGCTCCAGCTGGGGGGGGGGTGGGGGTACAGCAGGAGGTTCGGGGTGGGGGATCTGGGAGGGAGTTTGGGTGCTGAAGGGGGCTCTTGGCTGGGGTAGGGTGTTGGGGTGCGGAGTGCAGGCTCTGGCCCAGAGGCGCTTACCTCGGGTGACTCCTGGTCAGTGGGGCTAAGGCAGAATCCCTGACTGTTCTGCTCTGCTCCCTGAGGTGGCCGGCGTGTCCAGCCCTTAGGCAAAGGAGCCAGGCACCTCTTCGCAGTGCACGCTGCCCATGCCCGTAGGCGCTGCTGCCACAGCTCCCATTGGCCGAGGTTCATGGCCAATGGGAGCTGCAGAGCCAGCGCTGGGGGCGGGGGCAGTGTGCAGAGATTCCCTCAATGTCCCTCGCTTAAGGGCCGCAGGGGCATGCCAGGGAGCTGGTGCTCGCAGCTCCAGCCCCATGGTGGGTGGAGGGGTGCCGAGGCTTGGGAACCGATGTGGAGACTTGCCGTGGGCTGGATGAAAAGAAGCAGTGTGCTGCATCCGGCCTGCAAGGTCCCCTCTTAGCCCAAGGCCCTGGGCTGCAGCCCCTAAAGCCCTGGCGTTAATCCAGCCCTATTAGTGGATCACAGTGTTGTGATTTTCTGTGGGCCTAAAAGTTCCAGGCCTAAATTCAAAATAATGTTTGGTTCAAGTGATGATGTAGTTTTAAGTGTTTATGTATTTAACTGTAACTATTACACCCTATGTAATAGTACAATAATTCTGGTTCTTTTTCAGGGAAACTGAAATGCGTATATTAATAAAACTTGTGTTCAGTGTATAATTTCAGATCACCTTACACAGGATATGATGATTTCTGTTTGTGCATCAAGGTTTATTCAAGTGATATAATAAGGGTGATAATTGGGTGATGTGCAAGATACAAAAAGGAAGGCAAAGGTTAATCAAACATTTAAATATTCAAAAGTATACACTGATTTACTTCCATTGCATTATCACTGAAGCCAGTGGTCTCTGTTCGTGGGCCAGTTTTCTAGCTCAGATGCAGCCAGTATTGGTCCTTTGCTTAACTGTAAACAAAGGAGCTGTTCATTTTCAGAACAATGATATTTGTTTAGCAAGGCCTTTCTCAGGTGAGCATCCATCTGCCAATTTGATTCACATGCTGATTGGGTCGGCCCACTTTCAGCTTGAGCTAATGCGTGCAAATTTCTTTCTTTAGGCACTTTCACAGTTGGTGCCTGTTTTCCTCCACGTTTTGGTCTCCAGCAGCGCTTCTGCTCTCTCGTTTTTTATTCTCTTTTTATTTCCTTATTAATCCTAAATATTTCAGTGCAGAAAAGGGACCTTCTCAAAATGCATAAATTCAAATGAGAATCTGCCCCTGCACAAGTCGAATTGGATCACCCCATAGTGTAAACATTCCAACAGGGGGATGGGCCACAAATAATAAAAAATCCAGAAGGACAAACACAGCAAGAAACAGGTTGTTTTTCTGGCATATGTCACAACACTTACACAGTCCCTACAAAAATATTAGGAGATACCTGTTTCAACTCTCAGTGGCCTGTGTAATAACGTCTAAGCTAATGTGTGCTCTAATCACATCTAACAGACAGGATATCAGAACATTGAGGGCTTTCTTGTGTTGTTTTATTATTTGTAAATGATGGTTCTTGTGACTATTTTCTCTTGATTCTCCTATGCTCCATTGTGGGAAGGCAGAGCATCTGATCTAACAATAACTTTGGCAGCCTTTCGCTGTTCAGTGGAACTCAGTACAGCAATCAATAAGCCACCAACTAGAGGAAAGTCCAGAAACCCAAATGGCAGAAGAAAGAGAAGTTATTCTGGAGTTTCATCAACCACTGCTAACTTGATTTGGCGATACAAACAACAGTTTCAGTTCTTCCAAATATATTTGTTGTTGCAGCAGCAACTTATCCATTCAGAGAACCAGGGGTAAGTCAATGGTATTTGCCTAGCTTTCCAAATACCCATGAAATCTCAGCCCAGTCTTGGCCTCAGTGTGGGACTTAGGTATTTTGTTTTGCATCCCCCCTCCCTCCACCCCATCAATGAGCCTTAGAGGATCTAGGGCCAATACAATTTGTCTTCTCCCCTCAGATCTATCCATTTACCATCAAGCCAAAGAAAACATGCTTTTGTGGAAACAATGCACAACTTATCCAGGCTTATTCCCCAATTCCCATTATGGAATAGAACATAGGCATCATGAAGTATTTGGAGTGATATTAAGATACAGTGGAGTCTTAACTACAATGGATTTTTCCACTTTCAATGGACACATCCAGATGATGATTGTCTTTTCTCATTCAGGAGATCTACCCCCAAGATTACCTGTATACAGCCGTGGATGCCTACTTGTATATGCCTATCCAACCATCCCATCAGCCTTTGCATGAAGGTCTTCTGCATAATTTATCAGAATTATGAGGCATGCTGGATGTTGGCTCTCAGTGATCCTTCATGCTATTTAATACATGGTCATTAATTATTTTTACACAATTGGATCAGGGCTGATAATCTTTACACGTCAAAGCACAGAATACTTGGATGAGGCTGCAGAACTGAGTCTGACCCAGATGATTTTGAATGGGCATGAACTAAGAGGATCAGGTAGAAGGAGTTGACTATCTTTTTTTGTATCTGAACTTACGTGCAATAAGTTACCTTCCAAAAATGGTTGTAATTGAATGTTTTGTCCCAGGCTAGTACATGGGTTCAACACTGGGGTATAGATGGCATACAGATGTGGGGACCTGCATGAAAGACCCCCTAAGCTTATTCTTACCATCTTAGGTTAAAAACTTCCCCAAGGTACAAACTTTGCCTTGTCTTTGAACAGTATGCTGTCGCCACCAAGCGTTTTAAACAAAGAACAGGGAAAGAGACTACTTGGAGATGTCTTCCCCCAAAATATCCCCCCAAATCCTACACCCGCTTTCCTGGGGAAGGCTTGATGATAATCCTCACCAATTGGTACAGATGAACACAGACCCAAACCCTTGGATCTTAAGAACAATGAAAAATCAATCGGGTTCTTAAAAGAAGAATTTTAATTAAAGAAAAGGTAAAAGAATCGCCTCTGTAAAATCAGGACGGTAAATACCTTACAGGGTAATCAGATTCAAAACATAGAGAATCCCTTTAGGCAAAACCTTAAGTTACAAAAAGACACAAAAACAGGAATATACATTCCATCCAGCACAGCTTATTTTACCAGCCATTAAACAAAAGAAAATCTAACGCATTTTCTAGCTAGATTACTTACTTACTTTACTTAACAGGAATTGGAAGGCTTGCATTTCTGATCTGTTCCTGGCAAAAGCATCACACAGACAGAGAGAACCCTTTGTTTCCCCGCCCCCGCCCCCCACTCCAGATTTGAAAGTATCTTGTCCCCTCATTGGTCATTTTGGGTCAGGTGCCAGTGAGGTTATCTTTGCTTCTTAACCCTTTAGAGGTGAAAGGGTTTTGCCTCTGGCCATGAGGGATTTTATAGCACTGTATACAGAAAGGTGGTTACCCTTCCCTTTATATTTATGACACCATCTTTTTTGTATCTAAACTTGCGTGCAATAAGTTACCTTCCAAAAATGGTTGTAATTGAATGTCTTGTCCCAGGATAGTACGTGGGTTCAATACTGGGGTATAGATAGCACATCTTTACCCCAAAATCCCTTGCTGAGTTTCTCCCATTGCTCGCTGTGGTGATAGTGGAGGCACCTCAGTTTAAAGTACCCAATGAATTCAATGTCCATACAGATAACAGTTCTTCCTGGATTGTCTCTGGAATTCATGGCGGCCATGACGACCACTGTTCTGCCCTCTAAACGTAATTTTTGTCACTGTTTTGGGTAAATCTGCCTTGTTGGCACTGTTATTGATCCCCATCTTCAAGTCTGAAAACCATTGTTGAAATACTGGGACACTTCCATTCTATTTAGGCTATCATGCTATGCAAATCACTATCATATTAAGGTATCTGAGTACTTAACTGACTGGTAATTTAGGCCCAAACTTTAGATGCTGTTAAAAATCATTCAAAAACCTAATATAAAAATGTACCAAGAATTTTTAAAAATTTTACTCAGAACTGTTCTGGTTAATATTGAAGTAATTCCTGTATTGTTTGAATAACAAACATTGCAGCACTGTGCTAGGGCATGGACAAGTGAAATTGACTCGAGGGCTTTTCTAGTTCAGTCCAAGCCCAATAAATTGCACAGATAGAGAAACAAGGTGGGTGAGGTAATATCTTTTATAGGGCCAACTTCTGTTGGTGAGAGAGAGAAGTTTTTGAGCCACACAGAGCTCTTCAGGTCAGATGTGTGTGGCTTGAAAGCTTGTCTCTTTCACTAACAGAAGTTGGTCCAATAAAATATATTACTTCATCCACCTTGTCTGTCTAATATCTTGGGACTTGCACAGCTATAACTACTCTGTATTGCACAAAAGAAACATACTGCTTACGTACTTCAAAGTAAATTGGATTTTGAAAAGTCTCTCTTGCAACAAAGAATTATTAATATTACAGATAAGGAGATTTGTATGCCAAAGCATGATTTTTAACCTGAAAGTGTCCTATTTAATTTATTTTGGATTTTGAGAATGATCCCTTTCTCAACATTTGAATTCAACGAACCTTCTACAATAGCTAATTATACATCTGACCCCACCACCAAAAAAAAAAAAAAATGTTGGTTAGGGTGGCGTATTTATTCATAACTCCAAAAAAGATTTAAGTGCATCCCTATCATTAAGTTTCTTTGTGCAGCTTTATGAATATAAAGGAAGGCAACAGTTAAAACTTTATTTACAACTCTCAAACTGACACATTTTCTTAGAACAGAAAAAGATTTGAAACAAACCATAATGCGTCAAAGAATTTTAAAGCATAAATGTGACATAAGCGGTGACATAAGTGGTGTTATTTTATCAGTAAAGGTAACTGACTCCTGTTATTATCTAGTAACGTACAGAAAACAGGGAAACTTTTCCTTCCATGTATTTTCAATCACTATAGTTTTCCTTTTGGAGGATTACGTTAACTAGGATTTTTTTAAATATATTCTTACTAGTTAAAAATTACTTTTGATTTCCAATGCAAAGGCATCAAGGTAATGCAAACTAACTCTATATTAAAGAAATGCTTTGGAGTGTTCACTGGGTTGAAAGTGACAGGATGAATATATTACTTTGTGAACTAGAAAAGCTAAAGTAACTTCCTAGGTATTCTGCCTTATATTTAGTTTTCTTTTATATATTTTCCCTAAGCAAGTCTCTAATTTGGCTGTGAGTAGAGTCAGGGAATTTCTTTTCCTGTTTGCTCCTTATGACTATCATCATGCATTTTCCACAAACTGCTAAAAAAAGCAAATTGAACCCTTGGTATGCATTGGTAAAACCTGTTTCTCAAAGGCTAAAATAACTGAAGCCATTAAAAAAATTGCCACGTCTTGAGTCTAACTCTAAAAACCTTTAATGTCTATTTCATCTGTTTTCCATTTGAATATCTTTGTAAAAAATTTAAATGATGATCAACCACTTCTCTGAGGGGAGAAAATAAACCACCACATTTAAAAAACAAAAGTGAACCCCAGAACCACAAGGATACAGAGAGAGAACTCACCTTTTAACTAAGAAGTGCTTGTGGCAGGTAAGCAAAATGAACACCCACAAGTTTTTCCCACTTGAGATACCATTGACAGAGGCATGTAGGTGAAATGCTAATAGGTTTTTAGCTCACTTGACTGCTATAATTGCTGCTTACTTGCTTAATTGAAATGTGCATTTTTCCTTTATAATTTTTGTGCTTTTGGCTTTTTTCAGTAATTTTTGTGCCTTTGGAGGTGCTTTATGCCTCAACCACCATTTTGATTTTTGGTAGTTGATTTCAACAGCATATCCACTTTAAATTATTATGTAGAATTATTACTAGTAATTATTTTTGTTTTAGAATATACTTTCCCATTCTAAAGGATAGGTTTTTTGATACAAGGCCTTATAAACTACTTCTATTTGCATTAATACTTAAACAGCTGCCAATTGACATTTTGGGATATGCAGTTGAAGACACACATTTGGGCCTATCTGGAAAAAACCCTATTTTAAATTAAATATTTTATAGAGCTGAAAAAAACTAGAAGCTTAAGAGGTGCCCATCCTGTACATTGGGCACCCATTACACAAATTAATAATCCCAGTATTATATTTTAAAGGAACCATTCTGATTCGGTAATTTTTAATATTAAAAGATCTTTTCTGTTCTTGATGTTTATGTGCATCAGCAAAATAACTACAATATTTTTTAAAAAATAAAACATCTAAGGACAAATTCTGCCATCCTTACATTGAGTAGTATTTTACTTCCTGAACGATCTGATTGATTTCATTGCAATGACTCACAGAGAAAGGTACTTTTCAATCCTAGTTAAGAGAACTAGATCTGGTGCTTAACTTTTTGGGCAATAGAACCTTTACTTTTTTTCCTAAACATGGTTTAATTTGAAAAATATCTGCCTACTTTTAAGACCCATGGTAAGCATTTTTCCCTGCCCCACATAACTGGAAATGTGCACGCCTCCCTCTCTGCCTTGGAGCCTGATTCAAATCTCACTAAAGTTAATTGAAAAGTCTCCCATTGAATCAAATGGAAGCTGAATCAGGCCTTTGATCTGTGTGGTTAGCCACTTTGCTGTTCCTGCCTCTCTGATATTTGAGTTGTTCAGCATTCCCACTCTCATTAGATTGTTGCTCCTGCTCCAGTTATAGTTTATTCTGTCATTTTAGTGACCTATTTTTAGAGCTACTGTTTTGTTCTTTCTCTGCCACATGCAGTGTGCTAACCATTCAAAAGATGGGGAAGAAAAACATATACCAAAAATACACATGCAGAATGCATCCTGAAAAGTATATTCTTCAAGTAGATGCAGCCATGTATTCAACGTAGGTGTGTGCACACCCAGCAAAATACATCCTGAAAAGTATATATTAAGAAAAGTTTGGATTAGGGAGAGTTGCCCTGTAGTTGCCATACTTCCCCCACCACCACACACACTTTAGTTGGGATAAAAGACACTGACACTGTAATGGGGCTCATAGGCTTTGTCTACACATTACAGTGTCTTTTAGATGCCCTGCTGCCGAGTGGAATTCACAACCCCAGTTAGGTGCACAGGCTTGCTGTGCAGTGCATGTGGAGAGTTTAGATGACTGAAAAAGGGATTCATAGACAGTGGATAGAGGAGGCTGCTAGGATGTGAGAGCCACGGGTTCAGGTCCCCATTCTGCCTGATGTGCAGCAGGGATTTGCACCCAGGTCTTCCACCTCCTAAGCAAGCAAAGAATGTGGCAGGCACAATGGCTCCAATCCTGCAATTTGTTCAATATGAACATGCTCCATATTGTTTACATCAGTGGCGTTCCACTGGACTCAGGGGTCTGGCCTGGAACAAGCTGCAGGATTGGGGCCTTAGTCTACAAAAAGGAAGAGCCAAATTAGTGATGGTATAATAGGCTTCAGATTTTCTGCTTCATTTCCATCTGTGTTCATTTGAATATTTGGCTGAATTTTGTAAAATAGTCTGGATTTGTGCTTTCCCCACTTCCTTCAGTGAGGCCTCGTTTATATCCCCAAAGTTACACCAGTTTAACTAACCTGATTTAAAATCAAGCAAGTTATGTAAATACACCTAAACTAATTTAATTTAAATCTTTTAGACTGATGTAGTTTAACTTGCACTGATTTAACTAGATCAACTTAGTTAAACTACTGCCACTTTTCTTGTACAGACAAAGGCCTAAAAACATTGGGCCAAGTTTACACCAAAGATTAATTTTATCCTTTTGTTTTGCAATGTGGATCTTCCATCTCTGTTTTTTCATATTTTAGTTCCTTATACATATCTTCAGTTGTCATTCTCTTTGTAGCTGATAATTTAGGGTTAGGTGTTAGTGTGCTTTAAGGTAGTTTATTGGAACAGATATTTTTATTACAATATTAAAATATTTATTTCATTTATATACCAGCTTTTCTGTAGTGCTCCTCATCACCGTACCTCAAACATATTTTTTTCTCCCAACACTTGGGCAGTACAATATATTCATATTCTTACTATTGGAATATCAAGTTGCAAAACAAAAAAAATGTACACGGTAGATAAGAGAATGTCTTTTGTGATGTATGGTATAACACATGTACCACTGAAGTGGAAAATTACACATTTTTATAAAGATTAGAAAGGTGAAATAATAGATATCCGCACTGTGAGACATGTTCATTGGGATTGTTGTGTTTTGGTGTTGCCATCTGACATTTTTACTTGTGCAATTTTGTAACTTGCTGTCCAGGAATAATTTAGAGTTAGCATTAATTGAAAAAGTGTACACATCACAATGAGACTGCGTCAGTGTGCTGGTGGAGGATGGGTGCCACACTCTGTGGTCCGCATTACTTTGGGAGCTAATGATTGTTTTTAGTGAACAGGTCAGAAAACCATAACTTGAGGTCTACTTTCTTTTTTCTGCATATGTCATCAAAACTCTTCTCTATTTCACACTATTTATAGGAGGGCTTATTTCCATAATTGCAGTCACTGTACTTCACATGGAAAATATAACACAAAGACAAACATTTTAATGTCCTATAAGTTGTATTCCAATTGAAACGGAGTAGTTTTCAAGATCAGTTGGATGATGGTAGTCACCAATATGTGAAATTATCAGTCTGGGCGACACATTTATTTTACACTTTAACCCTGGCCTTGATTTTTAAATCCACCTCCTCCCCTGTTCCTGGCAAGTTCATTCCCTCCTTTTTCTGTTCTTAAAGGCATGTTATCTCTAAATAATTAATTAAATGTTAAAAAGCCAAATATTTAGAAAAAGGTGCAAGAAATCTTGTAGACTATTATGGAATAAACTACACAATGAGGATTTTTTTTAAAAAAAATTGTATTAAATTTGTTGTCTTTCAATTTCATTTAATGTCTTCTTGTGTTATGAAAGAGGATCAATAGGAATGCCTGTTTTACCTTCTTTATACCAGTCATCATTGCTTACATCCTTATCATGTTCCTCCTTATTCATCTCCTCTCAAAACAATTCCAATCTTTTCAATTTCTCTTCAGAGAAAAATCTTTCCATACCTATAATCATTTTTATTGGCCCTCATCCCACCCTCTCTCTGGTCTTTCTATTTCTACTGTATCTTTTTAGACATAGGGTGACCAGAACTAAACTCAGTTTTTCAGTTGATGGCATACCATTGATTTATAGGCTGACATTATAATATTTTCAGTATTATTTTCTCTCTCCTTCTTTATAATTGGTTCGCTTTTTTGTCTACCGTGGCATATTGAGCAGAGATTTTTGCTGAGCTGTCCACAATGATGTGTGTGTCTTTTTTCTGCAGTGGTAACCATTAATTAGAACCCTGCAATGTGTATGAGTGGTTCATATTATTTCTTCAAATGCGCATTACCTTGCACTTGACAACAGTGAACTTCATCTGCCATCATATTGCCTGTTCAATGAACTTGGTTAGGTTTCTCGAAAGTTCCTCATAGTCTTCTCTGGTTTTCAGTAACCTAAATGATTTAATTATCTATAAATGTTTGCACCTCATAGTTCACCCCTTTCCAGATTATTAATAATCCTATTAATCAGTACTGGACTAATACAGATCCTGGGAGACATCCCCCTGTTAACCTTTTGCCATGCTGAAAATTGACTCTTTATTCCTACTCTGTTTTTCTGCCTCTGTCAGTTTCTGATCCACAACAGTACTTTATCTCTCACACCGTGACTACTTAGTTTCCTAATAGCCTTTTGTGAGGGACTTTGCCAAAGGCTTTTTGAACATTCAAATAAATTATATTATCCAGAACAGTTTGCAGTGGTATATCTTTGGGAGGATCTTACATTTTAATTACAATTAAATAAGTATTTGATGATACATACATATATTGTATTATCAGGAATGTGCATTATAATCCCCCAAAAGCCACTGAATACAATCTAAACTACTGAGAACTTGAAAGATATTGGAAACAAAATGCCAGTGTTTCCAAGGGGTTAATTCAAGGACTTTGAATTCAAATAGATTTTTTTAAAAATCCCAAATGCCAAGGTAGTAAAAATGAATTAAAAATAAATTGGCTCCAGAAAAATCTCCTCACTTTCTTTGGCTCCTTCATGTTTTAAAAACTTCCTTTAAAATCATTTGAGAAACAGAGTTTGATTTTTGTTTCATACCAAGAGGCAGAATAAAAATCTGAGTAAAATATTGTACTTACTGGGGACCAAATTGTGGCATGTTGGCAAAGGGCTGAAGGGGGCTCAAGGTGTCCTCTTACTTCCTTGAGTCAGCTACTCAAATGTTGCGTAGACATGTGGGAGGAGAAGCAGGCTCCACAAAGCCAGTGTGCCGGTGGGTGGGAAAACGCTCCATGGCATAACCATGCCAGCGTGTTGGGCAGTGTGTTTTACACCAGGTAGAACCCCCATCACCATTTACACCCTCCTCGAAGCAGCAGGGGAATGGGGAGGTTAGATAATGATGCAATTCAAATCACAGTCTCCCTCCTGGCCTGCTCCAGGAGAGCAAACTCTGTTGGGTCTGCACCTAGCACATAATACACTGTTCCTCGAGCTGCCTCTTACTCAGAGCGGTTTGTATGGTCGTGGTCTAGCCCTGGGATATTTTTCACCCTTCTCCATGCAATATACAACAGGTGGTACTGTACTCCTTGGCTATATTTAGGTTCTTTCATAAAATATGCCCTGACCTAATCTCTTCCTATATGGTCTTAAATTGGGTTGCACTTTACTACACCACATAGGAGAATACCGTATAATTTAAACAGGCTGGGATCTGAGGGATATTGTTTGTGTTTAACTCAGGGACTCATGTCCATAACCCCAAAAGAGAAGTACTGGGCCAAAGGAATAAATCCTACTTTCAGTAGGATATGTGGGCAAATTTCCCAAGTGTTGGTGATTCTCTTTAGGCAAGCAGGATAGTGGAAATTAATCTGAATCTTCCTTTGCCTACATCTTGCGCTGTGGGGCTGGCTATGGAGTATTTTTCCAGATATTGCACTATTCATGCAGATGGGGCTACGTGATTTTAGTCTCACTTATACAAGTGAAACTCCACAGACTTCAGTGAGTCTACTGCCTGATTCTCACAAGTGTAAGTGAGAAGAAAATCTGACACAGATCACATGTAGAGATTGCTGTACTATCATCCAATATGGCAATTCCTACCTATGGTCAGTGTCAGATGAACAGCTACAAACCTACTTCTGGAGATAAGTAAAATATATTTTTTTCTGGTGATTTAAGATACCTTGATCCACTTGCCAAACACAGACTGAGGCTCCTGTGCTTAGCCCGTCATCAATTGAAGTTTACTGGCATCAAGTGGTTAAGTTCCAAAAGAAATCAGTAGGATTTTTAGCATGTTGCATGCTGCATGTCAGTGAAGTGATGGACATGTCACTGTCTCATCAGCTGTGACATGACAAGCAGTCTGTGCCATGCCACTGCTAAACTGTCAAATATTTTCAGGAGAAAAATATGCCTAAAGGGAAAAGATAAATCTGAAAAGCTGTCACTGAAGGATCTAAAAATGGTATTGGACAGAGACTTCGCACGAATGTAAATCAGAGTAGAATTTGTCAGCTGGCCTTTTTCTCAAGCTGATAAAAAAAAAAAGGCTTCATCCTCTCATTCTCTAAGGAGTGTACACTACAGCCATGGATTTTCTATTGTGAAAAGACAAATGTACAGGTAAGGACAAAATTTTCTGAGATGGTACTTGGTTCCTCCTCATCGTCTTTGCTGCGCAGAGGCACAAGGCTCCTGCTTCCATGTGTTCTGGGATTGTTCCGTGCTGAGGACAGTGGGAGTGAACACTACAGCAGCAAAGGAGATTGGCTTCCTCACCAGTAATATGTCTGTCCTTTTGCCTTTATGGGAAGGGAGAAAGACCATGTGAGAAGTTCATAAGAAATCCTGCATTGCTAGTTGGAAGCCCACTCACTTATGGTCATCCCCCAAGTGGGGAAACAAATTACTAAATTGTATTTCCTTATGTAATGGACAGAAAGACCAACTTTAATGCAATTCACCTACCCCACACAAGACTAGAAATAGTTTGGAGAGGGTGTGATGAACTGGGAAGTAGCTATTTTTATGAATGTGGGATCCCTTTTTGTGTTTATGATGCTTTACTTTGGAGTTAGAGCAAATGGAGTTTGTTAAAGGAACCAAGCAGGGAAAGTAAAACAGTGGGACAGATAAGTCCTTGAGGAAACAATGGGGAAGCTCTTTATTGGGGAACACCCCTGACCTGGCTCCAACCAGGCTAAGAACTACTTACTCATCCCAAGGCTAAATCTCAGATCAAAAAGGAGGATATGAAATATTAGAGGATGTCAAGGCCTAGAAAAAGGTGGGAGTTGAGTAAATGGACAGAGATTGCCCAGGGAGCACCAGCAAGAACTGCCAGGCTGGCAAGGGAGCTCAGAGACAGAGAGAGCTTGCTGTGAGCAGGAGAGCTTGCGACCTAAGCTTGCGTCCTCAGCTAGAGAAGAAGGTTAGCAGGGCTGAGCGGACCTTAACACCATATCATTCCTTGCCAGCTTTTGTAAGACAGACCCATGCCTGTTAAAACTTTTGGTGTTTTTACCTTTTAAGCTTCGTACCTTTGGGGGAATGAGTAAATAGTGCTTTGTTCTGAAGACACTGTTTTTTAATTGCTTTAATCATCTGCTGTCACAGGTCCCTGCAGTAAAAAGGCCAAACATAGTTAAGCCTGTTGCGTTAACAGAGCTGGGAAATTCCCAGAGACCCAATCCCAAAGTGGTTGGACAGTGTGGTTCCTCCCAGAGCGAGATGCAGGGAGCCGGGCCTGTCACTAAAGAAATGCATTTAGGAGGGAATAAAAGGATCCAATGTGCAGTGTGCCTCATAAACATGACTCATAGATTCCAAGGGCAGAAAGGAACATTATGATCATCTAGTTTGGTCTCTTGTGTAGTACAGGCTATATAGCTTCCCAAAATAATTCCTAGGGCATTGTGATAGGGTGGATAAACCCCACATTGGAGAGTAAGGGTGCAGGAACAACTCTGGGCCTGGGAAGCCCCACCCCCATAGGCCTGCTAGGCATGCTCCAGTGGAAGGAGGGACTTAAAAGGGAGTCTCTTCAGCCCAGCTGGGTGGTGGGTGGAGAGAGGCAGACCTGTATTTGCTGCTGTGGAGGGACTATGCCAGGAAGGCATTCCCACAGGGAAGTCTGCTACATGGAGCCAAGACTCCCTAGCTTGCTGAGACCTGTGGACCGGATCACCAGGGACAACCACCAGCTACAATATGCCCCAAAAGGTTGGAGGAGTGGTCGGAGGAGGCCCAGGGGACAGCCTGAACTGTCAGGAGTGGATTCCTGCCTTTGGTGCTCAAGAGGGCCTGGGGGTCAGAACCTGGTGGAGTGCGAGGGCCTGGGTTCCCCTATCCCCTAATGACTAGGCAAGGCTGTCATCATGCTAACATCTAGGTGGGAGGCCCACCTGGCTCACATGCATATATTTCAGAAAAACATCTAAGTTTGATTTTAAAATCATCTGTGATGGAGAATCCACCATGACCCCTGGTAAATTTACCCTCTTTGTCAAAAATGTATGCATTTCCAGTCTGAATTTGTCTCACTTCAACTTCCAGACATTCAATCATGTTATACCTTTCTCTGTTAGACTGAATAGCCCATTATTTACAGACTGTAATCAAGTCATCCCTTAACCTTCTCTTTGTTAAGCTAAATAGACGGAGTTCTTTGAGTCATCCTATAAAGCAGTGGTTTTCAAACTTTTTTTCTGGCGACCCACTTGAAGAAAATTGCCCACGACCCAACGAAGCTGGGGATGAGGGGTTTGGGGTGTGGGAGGGACTCAGGGCTGGGGGCAGACGTGAGGGCTGTGGGGTGGGGCTGGGAATGAGGGGTTCAGTGTGTGGGAGGGGACTTTGGGCAGGAGGTTGGGGTATGGGAGGGGGCTCTGGGGTGGGACCAGGGATGAGGGGTTTTGGGTGCAGGAAGGGGCTCTGGGTTTGGGGGGGGATTGGGGCATGGGCTTACATCGGGCAGCTCCCTGTCAGCGGTGCAGTGGGGTTGCTAAGGCAGGCTTCCTGCCTGTGCTGGCACTGCAAACGACACTGAGCTCCGGAAGCAGCCAGCAACAGGTCCAGCAGGCACTCCCCCGGCTCTCATTGGCCAATGGGCATGCGGAGCTGGTGCTCAGGATGGGGGCAGTGCACGGAACTCCGTGGCCCCCCTGCCTAGGAGTCAAACCTGCTGCTGGCCGCTTCCGGGGCACAGCCCGGTGTCAGAACAGGTGGAGACTAGCCTTCCTTAGCCGGGCAGCACCACGGACAGGACTTTTAACAGCACGGTCGGCGTTGCTGACCAGAGCTGCCGCGACCCAGTGCCATACATTCTGCGACCCAGTACTGGGTCGCAACCTGCAATTTGAAAACTACTGCTATAAGGTATGCTTTCTAATCCTTTAATCATTCTTGTGGCTCTTCTCAGAACCCTTTTCAATTTATCAGCATCCTTCTTGAACTGTGGCCAACAGAACTAGACACTGTATTCCAGCAGCGGTTGCACCAGTGCCAAATATAGAGGTAAATCTCTACTCCTACCTGAGATTCCCCTGTTTATGCCTCCCAGGATTGCATGGCCACAGTGTCACACTGGGAGCTCATGTTCAGCTGATTACCCATCATGATCCCCAAATCTTAATCAGAGTCACTGCTTCCCAGGACAGAACCTCCTGGCTTATAAGTATGGCCTACATTCTTTGTTCCCAGATGTGTATGTTTATATTTAGCCATGTTAAAAATGCATATTGTTTGCTTACACCCAGTTTACCATGCAATCTGTATTGCTCTGAATCAGTGACCCACCCTCTTCATTATTTACCACTCCTTCCATTTTTGTGTCATCTGTAAACTTTACCAGTGACGACTTTGTGTTCTTCCAGGTCATTGATAAAAATGTTAAATAGCATAGGGCCAAGAACCGATCTCTGCACAACCCCACTGGAAACACATGTGCTTGCTGATGATTCACTGTTTACAATTACATTGTGAGACCTATCAGTCAGCCAGTTTTTAATCCATTTAATATATGCCATATTAATGATGTATAATTCTAGTTTTTTAATCAAAATGTTGTGTGATACCAAGTCAAATGCCTTTCAGAAGTCTAAGTATATTACATCAACACTATTACCTTTAACAACCAAATTATAACGTCATAAAAAATACCAAGTTAGTGAGACAGGATCTATTTCCCATAAACTCATGTTGATTTGCATTAATTACAATACCCTCCTTTAATTCTTTCCAAATGTATGCCTTATTTCCAGTCTGAATTTGTCAACATTCAACTTCAGTCTAGCAGAGAAAGCTATAACGGGTTGAAGAGCCCTTTATCAAATATTTGTTCCTGCTGTAGGTCATTATAGAGTGCAATTAAGTCACCCCTTCATCTTCTCTTTGTTAAGCTAAATAGGTCAAGTGCCGTGAATCATCACTATAAAGCATGTTTTCTAATCCTTTAAAGGCATGTTTTCTAATCCTCACAGAGGGTATAGCAAATTATAATTTCATGATCATGGGCCAGAGCTTTCCCTTATGCAGAGAAATACAAGTAGGAGACAGAATATTCAGCAATGTTCCCTCAGAGTTTTCGCCAAACCATTGTTTTGGGAGTCCAGAAGGAATTTGTTTCACCTCGATGTCATGGGCAGTAGGTTTGGTGCCAGAACCCTCTGAAACCCAAACAGATCCTGAGGATCCATCGGAGGCTCTGTATGCCGTTGTTGTTCACTGGTCCCCCGGCTGTACTTCCCTGTACCCTGTCAGCAGCTCCCTGAACACCATGAGAGGGATTTGTTCCACAGCCCAGAGAGGCTTCACACAAAAATTAATTCAACTTCAGGTGGTATTAACTTCACAGTAGATTCCCCACTTGTTACCAGAGGGAACTATGCATGTAGCACACAAGGGCTTCTGGTCTTTCCACTTCCCATGCAGAGGACCCTGACTCCAAGCAGGGCGCAGCAGTAGGTCCAAGGCAGCAGAAGGGATGGGGTCACAAAGATAGCATTCCCTCCTGCTCCCACAATTTCTTTGTTAGCTTGGGGATACCCCTGTGTGGACACACACATACTCCACACCACTGGGAGACCTTGGGGGGAAGTGGAAAATTGGCCCTATGCTGGCATTAACCAGTTCAGGTCTGGCTTCCTCCCCGCTATTTCAGATCCTCACATTTTCCTGCTTTAGTTATTTTGGGTAAAACTCATCTGGGCGCAGAGTGCCTACACCTTCTGTTCATGCTCTGCCTCTTGTATATGATACTTGCTTTGTTTTTCTGTGGTTATACCAGATGCTGTTTGGTTCACCTTATACCATTTTGGTGGCTGTTTTTGTTTTGCTAAAGTAATCGTCATATGTAGGCATTTCTTTATTTATATAATCCTGACGTGTATGCTTAAGTTGTCTCTGTCACTGACCTGAGTGACAAAAATAAAATAAATTACATGAATTAATTACACTAGAACTGAATGAAAGAATAAAACTTGCTCTGTGAGATTTAGCACACATACTTTCTTTTGGAAATGTACTTTGCTGGCCAAGTAATAAACACGTGAAAAACAAGCTGTAAAATTGAAGTGCTAACACTTTTTTTTATTTTTATCTGTACAAATATTAATACAGGGGACCTCTAGTAAACTAACACCCTTCAAAGGAATTAATATTTTATTAAAATGTTGGTGGGGTTTATTGGCACGGTGATAATGTAGTTATAAAGGTAAAATGATGGGTTTTTGGTGGGGGGAGGAAGTTATATAAAGATTTCTTTCAGAGTAACAGCCGTGTTAGTCTGTATTCGCAAAAAGAAAAGGAGTACTTGTGGCACCTTAGAGACTAACCAATTTATTTGAGCATAAGCTTTCGTGAGTTACAGCTCACTTCATCGGATGCATACTGTGGAAACTGCAGAAGACATTATATACACAGAGACCATGAAACAATACCTCCTCCCACCCCACTCTCCTGCTGGTAATAGCTTATCTAAAGTGATCACTCTCCTTACAATGTGTATGATAATCAAGTTGGGCCATTTCGAGCAAAAATCCAGGTTTTCTCACCCTCCGCCCCTCCCCCCCCCACACACACACAAACTCACTCTCCTGCTGATAATAGCCCATCCAAAGTGACCACTCTCTTTACAATGTGTATGAAAATCAAGGTGGGCCATTTCCAGCACAAATCCAGGTTTTCTCACCCCCCATCCCCCCCGCAAAACACACACACACAACCCAACTTGATTATCATACACATTGTAAGGAGAGTGATCACTTTAGATAAGCTATTACCAGCAGGAGAGTGGGGTGGGAGGAGGTATTGTTTCATGGATTCTGTGTATATAATGTCTTCTGCAGTTTCCACAGTATGCATCCGATGAAGTGAGCTGTAGCTCACGAAAGCTTATGCTCAAATAAATTGGTTAGTCTCTAAGGTGCCACAAGTACTCCTTTTCTTTTTATAAAGATTTCTGTCATAGATTGTTGTATTGGTTTTTAAATTTACAAAGTGATTACGTGCATATGTATTAAAATGAACATTTAAAACAAGGAATGCTTTTTCAGTGCATTAAGGTTATATGTCTTCCATGATTTTACTACATATGATTGAAATTCAATAGTTAAAATATGACTTTTAGTTAATATTAAAATCCGATTAGACCAATACACAGTAAAGTTTCACGGATATTAAATATATATATATATATGTCTGATAACTCTCTCACACTGATATAAATCAGAAATAACTTCAATAAACTTAGTGAATTTATGCAGGTGTGAAATTAGTGAAATAGAAGAGAATCAGGTGCATATAAAACTTGCTCTTGATTTACTTTCATGCTGCATACAGTGTAGTGTTCTTAGTGTATGTTACAAACTTCTTTCACATGTGTCCAGTTTCCATGCCCCAGAGGCTCTGATTCATATGACTCAGCCCGACTCTCTCAAGGACACCACCCCTGTGATGCAGTCACCCCAGCTTGTCTTGAAATGAGAGGAGCACAGCTGCAGGCTGTATTCTAAATATTCTTAGGCTGACTCTACAAACCAGTTTTTGTACTGGTATAACCTTTTTTCAGTTAGGAGTGAGATTTTTTTTTTTTTTACCAATAGTTATAGCTGTACAGCTCATAGTGTGGACACAGTTATGTTCATATAAAGGTACCTTATATAATTATAGCTTATTCCCCTATGTATGGAAATAGCTTTATCAATATAAAGCACCTTTATAGTGATATAACTGCATCCACATTAGAGAGCTTGTACCATTTTAATTACAGTTGAAGCAGTACAAATGTTGTGTGTTGACAAACCCTTACTAGTAGCTGCATTCAGGATACAGCCACATCTGCACTTAGGGACAGATCCTATTCCCACTGAGTGGGAACAGATGTGGGCTGTTATTGAGCAGTATCCCTATTTCCTCCATCTTTCTGAAATATGCAATGAGAGCATCCGCCTTTAAATATTAGGCAACCAAAGATCTTTAACAGCAGTATTCATTGAACACTAACCACGTGACAAATTCACTTCAGAAAACACACTTTGGAATTATATTGAAATGTTGAAGTAACTTATCACTAAGCTGATTTTCTTAATAAGATGGATATAGCTGCAATACAGGAAGGCTAAGAAACATAATTAATTCAAGTTCAGTTTTTAAAGCATTATACCATTCTTTTCTGCCTGTCTGAATTTCTGCTTTGCTCAGGACTAGTGGGCATTTAGGGTCTGTGTTTAAAATGCATGTGGTAGAGAATGTGGTTGTCTTTGTTCTCCCTTTTCATGTGCCTTATGCATCATTCTGGGGAGCAAAAGAGGGTGAGCATAAGATACTCTGACAAGCCCGTCTTAGGGCTTCTCTACACACAAGTTACTGAAATAAGTGATACCAATATCTTTATGTACATATAACTGTATCACATTGAGGGTTGCACAAACACGGTGTAGACAAGCCCTTAGATTAATTGAGAATTCATCATTCTTCGACACACACAAATGCAAGTAAGACTAAGTAATTGATTACACATGTGCTTGGTGGGATTGCCTTGTAATCTCAAGATCTGTATCTTCCCTTCTCACACACTGTATTTACAAACCATTAGGTATAAAGCTAATATAGCTCACAGCAGATCAAGTCCTGGATACTTAAGGGCTATACATAACCCACCTCCTTGGAATAAGCCATGGTACAATTACAGCTAATTAAGATAGCAACTCCTATGAGCCATACAGAAATCTCCCCATACAATCTACCGTTCTATTTATTTCCGGCCTGAGCTCCAGGACCTTATTCATTTTGCTTTTTCTTGAATGTGCTAGGTACTGTATATCTAGCAAAACGCATTGCCAGGTATATCAGGGTTTTCCACTAGTAATAATGGAATGAAATAGTACAGGTACTGGAGTGAAGGTCCTTAAGTGAAGTAGTTCATTGCAATAAGTCTCTTAAAAGCAGCAAAGTAGGGTATTTGCATTATGTGATGGCAAATCATTACATTTTTAAGTCAGTCTGACTACACTTACAGTGTCTATTGTCCCTGGCACACAGTCTGATTCAGATCCTGTATACCTTGTGCACCCAAAAATCCCACAGAAGGCCTAATAATAATTATCAATACTTTCATCCAAGGATCTCAACGAACTTTAACAAAGTGCTAAGTATTTTTATCTCCATTTTATAGAGAAGTTAAGTGATTTTCCCGAGGTCACATAACGAATCCGTAGAGCCAGCAACAGATTCTAGATCTCCTGACACCAAGTTTTCTGTTTTAACTGTCAGACCATACTTCCAATGGCAGTTTGGGGTGTTCAAGGAATGTAAGTTTAGTCCCATTATCTGTAACCTGTTTTAAATTCGCACCCTAAAACTGAAGGTAACCAATTTCTATGCTGAGCTAAACCCATCACATTTTTACACTGGTTTTGCTACATCACAGCTTTTTTTCCCCATTATGTTACAGAGTGATGAAACCTATGCTATGAGCATGTGACTCATTGTTTCCCCTCTATTGGCTAGTCCAACCAAGAGCTCCGTGTGTCTGCTTTCAGCTAATGGATTTAGTCCTTTAGCTCAAGCAGTGAGCTAGTTCTGTAGGTCTGGGATTAAACCTGGTTGTGGGGTTATTATAATGACACAGAAGCTTCCATTACATTGGAATATGTGGAATAACATCATTGTTTTGACTATGGCACCAAAGAAAAATGTATTACACTGAATCCCTAATACTGTTCCCATGCCCAATTCCTAATCTCTTACATGAATTCCATACAGGCAGTATTGGTAGAAAACCAGGTAGAAACTCAGTGGTGGCTGTGGTCCATCACCTTTATTGTAAACAGGAAACTACTTTGTTCTTATCATCTGATCATAAATCCCTGATGCTTTTAAATGGACACTACTGTAAGGCAACTGAAGAGCAAGAAATATCCTAATTGTTCTTGTTCTTCAGTGTTTTCAGCGTTGTTGTTGCCGTGTTGGTCCCAGAATATTAGAGACACAATGTGGATAAGGTAATATCTTTTATTAGATCAACTTCTATTCGTGAAAGCGACTATGCAGAGCTCTTCTTCAATAGCAGAAGAGTTGGTTTTCATGTTCAAAGAATTAGCTAATACAAATATTATGCCATCTCGCTAGCCTACCTGCATACAGTAGCAGCAGATTTTCAGAAGGTTGTTCAACCAGTTTTCAAGCTCTCAGATTTTTTGCAATGTTAGTAAAGTGCTGTCTCTGCTTGGCCGTTCTCCAGTATGCCAGTCTAGGAATCACACTGTTCCTCAATCTCTGCCTATCAATGTAAGGCTAGGCTTCTTTTTGGGGAGAGTTTTTCCATTTATTACTGGAAGCGTTCTTCCTTTAAACTATGGGATTCAAGGTGCTTGCAGTGTTTGCCCTAAAACACCCGGAATGCATTTATATAGGGAAGAAGGCTGGGAAGCTGATTTCTCAGGGAAGGGGATAGAATGGATGAGTCTCAGTGAATATCTGTACATTCTCACTCTTTAGGAAAGGTTGAGACTGACTTCTGTTCTACTGAAAAGGAAAGGTTTATTGTACCTTCCCTTTTGGTTAGAACTATGGCATAAATTTCTGCTCTGAGCATTTTTTCTGCTTCTTCATATTATTCAGTCTTTTAAAGGAACAAGATTCAGGTTTAAAGGTAAATGAATTTAGCAACTCATAGTAGGCAGAATAATAGAAGAGTTAAGATTAGGATTGGCAGCAGAAATTGGCACATGTGGCAAACAAAGATGTGCGAATATTTTGTTTGTATAAAAGCAGTGAATTTGTTTAGAACATATTTGCAACTTATTTAAATTTGTTTTTCAAATACTTGTTCACATGAAAGTTCACAAAGTGTCCAAGTGAATATATACTTGTGTCGGAAGTGGTCACATCACCATCTTGACAACTCTTTGGGGTGTTATTATTTATATTGCAGATGCACCTAGATGGGTTGCTGAGGACTCTATTGTAAAAATGTAATAAATACCTCTCCTGGCCCGAAAGAGCTTACAGTCTAAACCCAGTTATGAGCACCAAATATCCAATCAGGAAATGGAAACAATATCATGGGAATTAAGTGGCCCATCACACAGTACAAACAGTATATTGATAGTATGTTGAATAGTTTGCAAGTAATCCAAAGATTAAATATATTAATATAAACTAGTTGTCTTTTTTTTTAAAGCATGAACACACTAGTAAAAATTTAAATCTATAGATAATTTACACACAAAAGGCAGTTAATTTCATCAAATTAATTCTTTACTGGAATAATTAATCAGCTCTAGTTAGGAGACATGAAGGCATTAGAAAGGGATATCTTTGAGCCGTTAAAGAGCCAAATGGGATATTTAAACCTATTTTTAAAGCACTAAGACATTGGAGGGTTGAGGAAAGAATACATTAGAGCAGTAAAAAGAAATAGCGAATTGCAGAAAATATCTCAAGTAACAAGGGGCTTATCAAATATAAATGCAATAGGAAAAATAGCCAAAGTAAATAATAGCCTGCTTAACAAAATAAGGATAGATTTCTTAGGAAATAGCATAACAGATAAACAGTTACTTTTGCCTGTTTTTACAGAGGAAGCACACTGTTTTTACACTAAATCAGGGATTGTTTCCTCAGAGGCTGCAAAAGGAAAACGAGAAACTATAAAATAACTAATTACAAAAATTTAGCTTCACTTTAAGGATCAAAAACTCTAGGTTCAGCTGACACACAGCTGTGAGTGTTAAATGACATAAATGACATTGATGAACTTTCAACAGATTTAAAACAAAATTACTAGATTCAGAAGAAATGTTAGCTGATTGAAATATAGCAAAAATAACTTAATTTACAAGAGAGAAACTAGAAAATTAGCCACCAGTATATTTAGTGTTGCCTGTTGGGAAAACTTGGAAACTATTTTGAAGAGATGTGGAAAGAAAACACCTGGAAAAGCTCAGTTTAATTAAACTGCGGAACCACCTGATCAACATCCTCTACAGCAAACAGGGAAAGAATGAGCTCTCAAAACTGGATACTCTCATAAAAAACCAACCTTCCACACAAACTTCCTCGTGGCTGGACTTTACTAAAACTAGACAAGCCATTTACAACACACACTTTGCTTCTCTACAAAAGAAAAAGGACACTAAACTTTCTAAACTACTGCATGCCACAAGAGACCACAGCAATGGTTCCCTTAACCTACCCAGCAATATTGTTAATCTATCCAACTATACTCTTAGCCCAGCAGAAGAATCTGTCCTATCTCGGGGCCTCTCCTTCTGCCCCTCCATCCCCACGAACATGATACAGTTCTGTGGTGACCTGGAATCCTATTTTCCACATCTCCAACTCAAGGAATATTTCCAACACACCTCTGAACAACATACTAATCAACAGAGACCTTCCTACCAACACTACAAAAAGAAGGATTCTAGGTGGACTCCTCCTGAAGGTCAAAACAACAGACTGGATTCTACATAGAGTGCTTCCACCGACGTGCACGGGCTGAAATTGTGGAAAAGCAGCATCACTTGCCCCATAACCTCAGCCGTGCAGAACACAATGCCATCCACAGCCTCAGAAACAACTCTGACATCATAATCAAAAAGGCTGACAAAGGAGGTGCTGTTGTCATCATGAATAGGTCGGAATATGAACAAGAGGCTGCTCGGCAGCTCTCCAACACCACTTTCTACAAGCCATTACCCTCTGATCCCACTGAGGATCAAAAGAAACTACAGCATTTGCTCAAGAAACTCCCTGAAAAAGCACAAGAACAAATCCACACAGACACACTCCTGGAATCCCAACCTGGGATATTCTATCTGCTACCCAAGATCCATAAACCTGGAAATCCTGGGCGCCCCATCATCTCAGGCATTGGCACCCTGACAGGATTGTCTGGTTATGTAGACTCCCTCCTGAGGCCCTACGCTACCAGCACTCCCAGCTATCTTCGAGACACCACTGACTTCCTGAGGAAACTACAATCCATCGGTGATCTTCCTGATAACACCATCCTGGCCACTATGGATGTAGAAGCCCTCTACACCAACATTCCACACAAAGATGGACTACAAGCCAGCAGGAACAGTATCCCCAATAATGTCACGGCAAACCTGGTGGCTGAACTTTGTGACTTTGTCCTCACCCATAACTATTTCACATTTGGGGACAATGTATACCTTCAAATCAGCGGCACTGCTATGGGTACCCGCATGGCCCCACAGTATGCCAACATTTTTATGGCTGACTTAGAACAACGCTTCCTCAGCTCTCGTCCCCTAACCCTACTCTACTTGCACTACACTGATGACATCTTCATCATCTGGACCCATGGAAAAGAAGCCCTTGAGGAATTCCACCATGATATCAACAATTTCCATCCCACCATCAACCTCAGCCTGGACCAGTCCACACAAGAGGTCCACTTCCTGGACACTACGGTGCTAATAAGCGATGGTCACATAAACACCACCCTATACCGGAATCTTACTGACTGCTATTCCTACCTACATGCCTCCAGCTTTCTCCCAGACCACACCACACGATCCATTGTCTACAGCCAAGCTCTACAATATAACCGCATTTGCTCCAACCCCTCAGACAGAGACAAACGCCTACAAGATCTCTATCAAGCATTCTTACAACTACAGTACCCACCTGCTGAAGTGAAGAAACAGATTGACAGAGCCAGAAGAGTACCCAGAAGTCACCTTCTACAGGACAGGCCCAACAAAGAAAATAACAGAACGCCACTAGTCGTCACCTTCAGCCCCCAACTAAAACCTCTCCAATGCATCATCAAGGATCTACAACCTATCCTGAAGGACGACCCATCACTCTCACAAATCTTGGGAGACAGGCCAGTCCTTGCCTACAGACAGCCCCGCAACCTGAAGCAAATACTCACCAGCAACCACACACCACACAACAGAACTACTTACCCAGGAACCTATCCTTGCAACAAAGCCCGTTGCCAACTGTGTCCACATATCTATTCAGGGGACACCATCATAGGGCCTAGTCACATCAGCCACACTATCAGAGGCTCGTTCACCTGCACATCTACCAATGTGATATATGCCATCATATGCCAGCAATGCCCCTCTGCCATGTACATTGGGCAAACTGGACAGTCTCTACGTAAAAGAATAAATGGACACAAATCAGATGTCAAGAATTATAACATTCATAAACCAGTCGGAGAACACTTCAATCTCTCTGGTCACTCGATTTCTGACCTAAAAGTGACTATTCTTCAACAAAAAGACTTCAGAGACAGACTCCAACGAGAGACTGCTGAATTGGAATTAATTTGCAAATTGGATACAATTAACTTAGGCTTGAATAGAGACTGGGAGTGGTTGAGTCATTACACAAAGTAAAACTATTTCCCCTTGTTCCCCCGCCCCCCTTCCTCAGCCGTTCTTGTTAACTGCTGGAAATGGCCCACCTTGATTATCAATTATCACTACAAAGGGTTTTCTCCCCCCTCCCCACTCTCCTGCTGGTAATAGCTCATCTTAAGTGATCACTCTCCTTATAGTGTGCATGATAAACACCCATTTTTACATGTTCTGTGTGTATATAAATCTCCTCATTGTATTTTCCACTGAATGCATCCGATGAAGTGAGCTGTAGCTCACGAAAGCTTATGCTCAAATAAATTGGTTAGTCTCTAAGGTGCCACAGGTCCTCCTTTTCTTTTTAATTAAACCAGCATGGATTCAGGTATGGGAGATAATATGTAATTAATCAGGTGAAATTCTTTCACCATACTATTTCCATAAGGGAAAGTCTGCAGATACTTAGGTTTTTTTATAGCACTCCATATCAGACATTAATTGCTAAACTAAAATCATAGATTAGGTTACTGCTGGTCAGAAAATTTCAATCAAAAATTTCTTTTACAATGAAAACTGGGTAAAAACTTTGACAAAGAGATTGTAGAATTTTGTTCCAGCTCTAACAGAGGAGTCAAAGTAAGGTGCTAGATTCAAAACAAAACAAAAACCCCAACAACTGGTATATGATTACTATATATACATAGCATACATATGGTAACCATACATAGAAGGTAGCTTTTCAAATTGTAAAGTGTAAAGAACATGAAGCGTCAATGATGTGGATGAAAGTACTGAAACAACATCTCAAACTAGGCAAATTATACTAAAATTGTAGCATTATAGCAAATAAGGAAGTACAATGCAACTAGATATAGAACAGGCTTTGTATTGCTTAAGTAATTATACTAGTATATGGCAAATACCATTTAATGCAAATGAATATACTATCAATTAGTCTTGGAGCAAAGGACCAAGATAGGGAGTACGTGTTAAATGGAACAATCATCCAGTACACCGATCAGGAAAAGGATGTAAAGACTAATATGGAAAAATCATCATCTCAGTACACGACAGTACTGTAAAAGGCAAACAACATGCTAGCTAACAGTAGCAAAGGGATAAAATATCAGGCCAAAAGCTCTGTGTAAAGCATTTCTTCATACCCATGTGGAATGTTACATGCAAAACAGATCACTATAGTATAGGAAGGACATCATCTTTGAAAGGCTGCAATGTATAACAGCAAAAATTCAACAGCAATATCAATTCAAAAATCAAGAATATGAGGTTATGGAATCTAGGTAAATTCCCAGTGAAAAAGGGGAAACTTCAAGATGATCTCTTAGAAGCTATTGAGGGGGATTGATAGTAAACAGCAACACTGCTTTTGCCTGCACTGTCCATGTAGTTCTCCTTTCCTTAATTTTAGATTATCCTTGAGTTTTTTCACTCCCTCTTAGCTGTAGTTTTTCTCGGGGGTAATAAACATATTAAATAAGTTACTGGAGAAGGCAGTTAAAGAAAAGGGTAAATGAGCACCAGACACACCATTTATTTCTGCAGTATGGTGAAAAAAAAGCAGTACGGTTAGAAAAGCTAGAAAATCAAGGCATGTTAGCCAGGAAGGCATTCTCTTGGTCCCACAATGTCATAGAATCATAGAATATCAGGGTTGGAAAGGACCTCAGGAGATCATCTAATCCCATAGGGCCAGAATCCAGCCTGCAGAGTTAGGAGGCTTGCTAGGTACACCTTTCCACAGAGAGCTAGAGGTCTTCAGAATAGCTAGTGTACTACATAAAAATACCAGAAACCTTTGCTAGGAGTTCAAAAGCAAAAAGCTTTTGCCTGCATTCTTAGAAGAACAGACAGATCAGCAGAAGCCCAACATTTAATCACTCCAAGAAAATAAAGTCTATGCTCAT
Source organism: Natator depressus (assembly GCF_965152275.1). NCBI lineage: Eukaryota > Metazoa > Chordata > Testudines > Cheloniidae > Natator > Natator depressus. Next base: position 45,477,883 of record NC_134244.1, on the reverse strand, counting down.
GCCCCGGCAGTTCTGGGAAGAGAAGCTGGAGCAGATGCTTTGCTTTGGATCAGTATATTCCAGGTTGATAAAAGAGGATGATAATCTGAAATGTTTGAGGGCCACTTTACACTGCTGTCATTTATAAATATAGTTTATTCGCAATGTAAGACCTCTGCATACTGCCAGAGTGGAGTAAAGCAGCTTTATTGTAAGTGGGAACCAGGCCCTTAAGATTTTAAGTGGTTCAGTCACAGTAACTTTCAAGTCCCTTGTTTAAGGGAGATAAAACAAACACTTGAACCCACTTGGATAAATCTACCTGCAATTGTGCTTGTCACAGGGTGAGTTAGACCTGTCAGGGGTAAGGCCCAAAGCTCTGGTCTGTGCCTGAGTCAAATGACCAAGAATCATGTGAGAGCAACCTAAAACTGGTACCTCCTGTAAGTGGGACTAAATGCACCCATTCTTTGAATAGGACTGGCAGAGCACCTTGGCCAGATTGTGTGGGGATAGGTGCCCAGGAACGTATTTGTGAACTAGGATTTGTGGGAGACCCGTGAGAAACACCGGAATAATACTACCTAGCTGTTAGCATCACTAAAGCAGCACGTTTCATCAGTAGAACTCAAAGTGCTTTACCAAGGAGGTCAATTTCATTATCCTCGTTTTACAGATGGGGAAACTGAGTCACAGAGAGGTGACATGAGCAGCAGGCAAGTGACATAGTCAGGAATAGAACCCAGGTCTCTTGAGACCCCGTCTAGTGCACTGTTCACTAGGTTGCACTGCTCTGAAGAGAACCCAACAGTAGGATATTCTAGTGTCTCCATACAGAGGTCAAGAGAGTCCACTGACAAGGGGTACCAGTGGGTGAGAGTGCAGCTGGGAGTTGAGACAACTGGTATCTGAAGCCCTGAAATCAAGGGTAGCTGTGAAACCTGGGGAAAAAACTAAATGGATGGTGAAGCCCTGACATGGGGAACTGGGAAGCACTAAAAGGACCCGGGGAGCCCTGGTGTAAGGATGAAATCCATTTACGTTATATTCCAATAAACAGCCCCAACAAAGGGTACCTTAACTGCAACACATGGAGTATTTGTACTTTACAGTGCCAACAGAGAGAAAATTGAGGTGTGAACACCCAGACACAAGGTCAGGGATAGCTCATGGTAGCACAGTGTCTTAGTCAGAATTTACATTGATTTTTTTTCCAGCATTCCAGCAAATCCAGGGATTTTTCTGACCCAAAAATAAAGATCATGGATACATCCTTCCAGGTTGGAAAGACAGGATAGACTATGTGTGAACTCCTAAAAATGGCTTTGAATCAGGCAATCATCAATGGTGACTGTAGCCACAGCACAACTAGTTCAAATGTGATGTGAGCTGCTGCTCTTGGACAGTTTAATTACGGTTTCCTACCTACCTCGAGTTTTTTCTAAATCCTTGGGTTAGTCAGTGATATTTTTGTTTCTTGAGTTGATCTACAAGATGTTTTGGAGAATAGTATCTCAGTAAGAAGGTGGACCCAAGGATTTATAGGCAGGTGAGTTACAAGGTGAGAGGATTTAAAGGGAATGCTTTATCAAGAAACTCTAAATTATGGATTAAGTGACTAAATTAGCATCTAAGATGGGAGCAGCTCTTTTTAAGACAGATCTAGGAAATGGTTTTGAGTTTTTATTTCACCTGTATAATGCATGTGAGCTATTCAGAATCATACGCATTTATCTACTTGCCATGACATCTCTCTATAGTAGGTTAATGGTTACCATCCATTGAATTGTCATTTTATGAAAGGTGATTGGTGATTCTATAAAACACAGATATATTTGTTCTGAAGACTGTCACAACATTCCAGACCAGATGTTCTCAAATAGAGAGAATATCTCATGAACTACTTCCCCTCCCATTCCTGGTTATTGTGGAACATCTATCATCAGTTTGGAGATTGAATAACAGCCCTATGACACATACAACAATTACTTACATGGAAAAGTAATGTTAAGAAAGTATATAATGGATTTTAGCTCCTTTTAACGTAATTTAGCATATGGAAATTAAGAGAAAGCCAGCTCTCCGCAGACCACCAAAGACCATGGAATATCTGTGAATCACAGTTTCGAAGCTGCTGTTCTGGATGTCAGTAAATCTTTGCCACTAAAAGAGCTGTTGGTGAAATTAGTGACTTTAATTAATTTGGTTTAAGGTGAAAGACCCTCAAATGTCCAAGCCTTAGACATTTCCAACATAAAATTAGTCTGGCACCGTGTGGAATGCTTCTTTTTCAAGAAAATCAATTCTAATTCTGATTTGTCCAGCATTCTGCCATCAGATCAGCTCTTCTCTTTTGTATGGGGAAGTACTGAAGATATTCTCTACACTAGCATTTTCCTCATCATTCGTCTAGAATTGTTGAAGTTTCAACAGTGGAAGCAGTCTTGTAGAGCAGGTTCTGGGATTTTTACTACTGTGACATCTAATCCCCCAGGGCAGATTAAGAGGGAGCTGAGACCAGACATTCTGAGGAAATTGTGTCCTCATTTATACCACTTCTCCATTCCTGTCTGTAGAATACAGATTTTCTTTCAAAAAACACATAGTGATTCTTTAGTTGTCCAAACTATTTAGATGGGACTTTGTGGTTTGTTAAGACTTTGAAGAGGAAGTGACTTTAGACTCCATACTTAAAGGTAAGATTAGTCCAAACTTTGAAAATGACCTGCCATAAACTGTAAGTGAGCCTGTCAAACATCTTCTAACAAAATGAGCTGTAAACAAGGTATGATGCAATCCTTGATTTTATTGAGTAGAACTAGAATTACAATTTTCCAAGAGCTCAGATTGAAGTATGGTGAGGTGTTATCCAATCAGTGTTAAATTGTTTTTCTTTTCTGCTGAGTAGCAAACAAATGGATTCAGCATTGTAGTGCTTCCTCCATCATTTAAAATCACATCCTCTAGAAGGCAGGTAGCCTAAATATTTGTTCTTTAATTTGTATTCAGACTCTAACACTTTGGTGTCATTTATAACACCCTGACTTTTGTATGAAGCACATGTAAAATTGCTGTTTTCTGAGATCCACTGTCATCCACTTTTGCTTTAATACCATTTGCATAGAGAACCTTGTTATTCTGCACAATTCACAGGTAGTTTTCTAAAGCCAGAAACTAGTGAGCTCCTGAACACCTAAGGTAATAAAAAAAAACCCTCCAACAACCTGAAAGTGGAACGTGGGGGGAAAAAGGAAATATGGTATTTCTGCATGTCTTCTTCAAAGTTCTTTTATTTCTGACACACAGTTCTGGTGCTTTTAGCATGGGAATTCATGCCAGCTACACCAGAAAACATTAATGCTAGGCACCATGGTCTGTTACCTCTAAATTTGCCAAAGGAAACAAATATACTGCAACAGATTATTTCCTACATAGATTTTCCTCTCCTTCTGTTTGAGTAATCTCTGAAGCATCTGCTCCATCATTTGTCTTGGATGTAGGCCACTTTGCTGTACCTTTTGAAACTCTTTGCCATTACCACGGATGTTTTTGGATACTTTGGCAGACCAGCCACTCACTCATTCTTTTTGGATTAGTTTTACAGCAGTATCTTGGTTTTGCAATGGAGGACTGAGACACTGCAAAACTAATCCATTTGAGTGCCTCTTGCTTTGTGTGTATGTAACTGAGGCTGATCTGTATAAATTCCCCAATTACTCTTACCAGAGCTAGGGAGGGAAAGAATTTAAACCCATATATGTGCAAACCACACACTCTCTTTTTCTCTCTGCACTTGTACAGTTTATGAGATAGAATACTACATCATAGCTGGAATCTGGTAGGAAAGACTAAGGAGGCCCACCTGCAAAGCACTGGGGTAATGCCTGGGTGAGAAGCCCACTCTCCTCTACCTCTGAATTGCTGGGATTCCTACAAGGCTATGCTCCCTGTTCCTTCATGAAGGGCTCCATTTTTCATATCAACCTCCCATCTGACAGGTATCTTCCTATTCCTGCTGAAATAGCCAAATATATGGGATAAAGAGCCTTTTTTCCCCACCCCAAAGCTCTCTGGTTTAGGCAAAGGTGGGGTGGAGAGGAGACATGTCTTCTATTCTGCCCTGCTACTGGGCAAAACAGAGGATCTCAACAACTCTACCCTGGGCCAACCTAGACTAGGCATGAGGGCTGCACCTAAGACTACAGCTGCTGGAGTCACCTGAGGAGAACAGAATCTCAGTTGTTTATTTTTTTAAACAAAAAATGTTCTAGCCTTCATGCATGCAAAGAAAAGCTTGAAAATGTTATCTACCTGTGCCTGGTGCCTACCTAAATTTGCAGACAGTCTGAAACAAATGTTACTAGATGTGTGAATTGCCCTATTCATTTTAAGTCTGAAACTTGTTGTCAGGAAATGTGGGAGAGAGTCTACCTGCAGTTTTTCTGGGTACCTGATTGTCTTAATTTCACCCTGACTATAAGAGTCTCTTACCAGCTATCTTTCTGGTCATCCTCCTCTGTTTCTGTGAACAGCTGCAGCTGCCTCCCCTGAGCAAAATTGTCGTGATTCTTACCGGTTTCAGTTCTACAGGGCTCCAAATACAGCAATGAAACTGATCACTCCTGCCAATTTAATCCTGGTACTTGGGAAAGTTACCTACAGCCCCAGAACCCTTAAAGCTGTGAGTTTGGACACAGGGAAGCACCGCAGCTCCTTTACCTTCGGAAGGTTGTCCTTAAAGGCCACAAACAAAAATGCGTGCACTGTAGAAAAACTTGATGGATGAAGCTTTCCCCACTAACTACTGCAGGAAGTGTTCTGGCAGGGCGTGAGCCAGTGGCCACATATGCACAAGTATAAACCCGCTGCAAACACCTACATACGCACTCAGGCGCGCGTCCACATGACCGGGAAGCCACACGTGTGTGCACACGACAGAACGGTGCAGCCACACCCCCTCTATATGAAGGTCACAGAGAAGTGGGGCCCGCCCACCCGTGTGCATGCCCAAGCGCGCTGTTTGCCCGCGCTCCCGCGCGGGGTTCCCCTGCGCCCCGCCGGCACGCGCCCATTCACCTGCCGCTCGCGCGCCCACGCCCCTCTCACCTGGGCGGTGGGGTGGCTCCGGGCCAGCCTCGACGCATGCGCCCGGCGGCCGCCTGTAGCGGCTCCAGCGCGGAGTAAGTGGGACGCGCTGCTTGATGTGGCGGCGGCTGAGCCCCGCGCGCCTGCCATCCCCGCGCGCCGGAGGCGCTGGAGCCCGGCGCCCGGGCAGGGTACGAGGGGAGCGGTGCCTCGGCGGGGCGGGGCAGGGGCCGTTGGGACTGGCGGCTGGGGCGGGTCTGCCCCGGGGGCAGCCGCGGGAGCGCCCTGCAGGGCGGGCCGGGGCCAGGGCTGGCCGTGCCCCGGGGGCTGTGCCGGGCGACGGGGGCAGCGCCGCTTCCGCCCGCTGCCTGCCGCCCCCGCCAGGGCAGCGGCTCGCTCGCCCCTCCGTGCCCGTGGCGGGAGCAGGGCTGGGCGGACGGGGCGCGCCGGGGTGAGGGCGAGCGCCCGCGGGGGCTGAGGCGCGGAGGCAGCGGGGCTCGCTGGGCAGGTTCCCGGCAGCTCGCGGGGACAGAGCCGGTGCGTGTCTCGCTCGCAGCGCTGCCGCCGGTCCGGCCGCGGGGGCCAGGGGCTCGGGTGCCCCAGCGCCGGGCGGCCGGGCTGCCCGTGTCCTTGGCCGCGGTCCCTACCGCAGCTTAAAAGCGTCTCCGGTGAACTCAAGGTGTGGGGCCGTATTGTGTATCCCTACCGGCGCCTTTTAACGGGTTTATACTGGGCTTCCCATGTGCGGTATCCAGTTTCCTTCCCCGTGTGTTGGGGGTTTTCATTTTATGCTGCAGCCACTAATTTACTGCTAGAAAGTATAACCCATTTCTCTAACTAGGTCAGTCTCTTGAGTCATGATGAATAAGGTTTGCATCGCAATGTTTCTTTTCTCTAAAAGATATGCGGGGTCTTTTTTGCTTTGCTTTAAGATTAGTTCTGTTTTTCCTGCGTTTTGAGTAGGAGTTCGTTATAGTTATAGTTACACTAGCACAGCCTGGCTCTCTTTATAGATCTTTATAAGCTTTTGGAAAGGTGAATTTCCCCCAACAAAAGAGGCATTAACCTACTTTAAGGAATCATCCTTGATGATCTAATTGCATAGCTTAGGAGTAAGTGCCTGGCACTGTAAGTTATTTCGGGACAAGGCTCCGAATACCTTAGGTATGCTTAACAATCAGTTTTCAATGCAAAATGCTAGATTTTTGGGTCCTGGAGAGTCTTACGTTCTTAGTTTTAAAAGCTTGCCTTTGTGATGCTTAGCTATTTCTACACCCCACCTCACTCCAGCTGAAAATCATGAGCATAAACTTCGAAAATTAAGAATATAAGGCCACCAGCCCCAAGTCTAGTACTTGCATTGAAAATTTATTACTAAGTGTGTACGTATATGTTTTGGCAGCACATATATTGATATTAGCTTTAAATAATTTTTTTATACTTGAAAATTGTTTCTTTGAGGCATTCCTGTCTATATGTAACTTTGCATGTGTATACGTGTAACAGTAGTTACTCTGTGCATCAGTGTCTGAGGAACATGAAAAGTGTGGGGTTTTTTCTGACTTCTCCCGTTTTTGGGGAAAGAAATCTTGTTTACTGTCACACCAGCGAAATGCTTCTTGAACCTGCAAGCTATTAGCACTTGAATATCAAGCTTCAATAGAATGGCTAGTTTGTGTTAAAGAATATTGTACTTTAAAAATGTGGGACCAGTCAAAATGTATAAAAGAACTTCAAAACTAACCGTTACAGCTACTTACTGTATTACAAGTTGGGAGGTGGAAACTGCCTAGTGTGATGAGTCTTATTCTGGTAATATACTAGCGATATTTAGTGAGGAAGTTCTTTAAAAATAACTACTGGATGAATTTAGAAATGTATGTACTTACTGATAAAGCGAATAGATGTTTTATTCCTAATTCTTTTTGATGCTGCATCAGTGGTTTATTTCTACAAATAGCAAAAGATCAAAATAAGTGATCTAACATTAAAAAGAACATACATGTTTTAGTACCTGATTGTATAACAGTATGAAAAAGTGATCTAACTCTTATTTAAAATTAATGGTTGACAAAGAAACTTTAACCATCAGAGAGGTGTGTGGACCACTCTCTGTTAAGTGGTCCATTGACATCCCTGTGGCAATTATAGTGAGAAGTAAGGGCAGCACCCTGGTGAGAAATCCACTTTGCTTGGAAGATAAAGGGTGCTGTCCCTAGATCCCTGCTTGAAGTTTCTGCCTTTTGAGGCAGTCTCTATCTAGTGAGTATGTGGTGATAGCTCTTCCCTATCTCAACTGTTTGGCTGATGAAAGGTAGAAAAAGTGCTCTCTCTTTCTTTCATACCGCAGGGCTGTTGGAGTAGGGGGTGTCTGCTATGCTATCCCTCCCTCCTTCAGTCTTCTGGCTGTCTGTTATACTCCCTTTCCCTTTCCAAAGAGCAATGTTTTTGCTGTTCTTCCCCCCACCAAGTCTGTTGGCTACTGAGGGAAGGGAAGGAGGTTATGCAGGGGGTGAGGAGGATTTCTGACTATCTGCCCAATGTCCAGTTGTCTTTGTGTTTTGTGTGATTCCTTCCCCCAAATAGCTCCAGTACATAAAGCTCATTACTTTGCCAAACAGCTGCGGAGTGAGATTATAGGATAGTTGTTAGTTTGATTTATGTCTGCAGGATTCTGGAGTTGTGATATATATGATCAACTTCACTCTACTGTTGCTTGTTTTAACTTCTTAATATAAATGTCCTTTTGTGGACTACCTCCAAATTGTATTTCCTAATCCTTTCCCCACGTCTTTCTGTGGCAAATGATACTTTTCCATTTAACCAGGTAATAGAAATAGGATAGTATTAATGAGACAAGATGACGACAAACTGTAATGTGATGGTAGCTGCTTGATTCTGCCCTGTTGTTGCATCTGTGCTATACTTACTCTCCCAGATGGAGGGACATGCGCTAGTAGAGACTCTCCCCTTACTGACTGCAGGCCCCAATGTTTTGATCTTTTCCAGGGGCTTTCTCCCTTTAATTTTGAGCTGTTCCGTTTGTTACCGCTCATATTTTGGCAGTGTCTTCAAATTTGATCTCCGCTGAATTTCTACCAAAGATAGGGACTGCAGTCATGAAGCAGCCACACAGAGGAGCTTGTTTTAGTGAGTTTAATCTGTTTTGGGTTTAACGCCTTTTGAAATCCTCAGTCCAAGACTGGGCTACAGTTAGGAGCGAGTGTCACTGCATGAAGTCTGACATCTGTCAGGCCATTGTAAGAGAAGCAGTGCTGTGGACTACCAGTGGTTCGAGGACTGGAGTTACAGCCTGGTTGTCCTTAGAGTTGGAGGACTTATGAAATAAAGACATTCTTATTACTTAACATACAGTCCAGTTGGAATGGAGCTCTGAATCCTGAAGAACTTGTCAGTCTGTGCCAGGATGTAACTGGGTATAGTTCTCTGGAAGGTTGTCCTTCCTGATATACTGAAGTCCAGTTGCAAAGATCAGGTCATCTTTACTACTTCAGATGAAAAAGATGGCTTCACAGTCTGAGTAGGTTGAGTGTTAAACTTCTGCTCTTTATTAATTACCTTTGTAATACTTTTGATACAATGGTGGGTTTTTCTTTAAATATATAGATTTTTGAACTAGCCATGGAGAAAGCTACAAAATGGAAACAAATACTTTGCACTTGATTGAAGAGTCTATCAAAGCATTTAAACAATAATTTACCCATAACAATACTATGAGTATTATACCTATTTTACTTGACACAAGTCATGCAGAAAGCTAGTGGCAGTAGATATTTTAATAGAAAAATATTAAATTTATAATAACCTATGATTTATTATACCTATGATTCTTCAGTTGAACCCATGACTATTGAGTTAATGTTCTCAGCATGCTGTCGGAGTGCACAGAGGGTTGAAAGAATTATAATACATTTGTTCTTGTGTGCAGTCATAAAGCTAGTATTCCCACCAGCTGTACATGCAAATAGGTTTTGATCACAGACTTTGCTTACTTAAACTTGTGAATGTAAATCAAATATTTGCCAAATGACACCATTTTCTGTTCTTATTTTGTGTGCAAATGTAAAATGTACAGAGATTCCCTTGAACGGTGGAATATTTTGTTGATATTTTTTTGCTGTTCAAACAAGCCTGTTAGCTACCTGTAATAGGTTCTCAATATGAATTTGTTTCTATTTTTAAAACATACTGCTAAATATTTAGCAGTATCAAAACAAAGAAATTCCTTTCAAAATAATGTCCTCAGTATTTGGATTCTCGAGAAAGATCCATTTATTTCCTGTTAATTAATTTGTTTTAAAAGCCTTAATATAAAAGATATTTTCATTACAGTATATGTAGCAAATTATTGGGTAAAGTATGCTTTCTAATCTAAATTATAAAGACACAACTGAATCATATAGCTACACTGTATATTTTCTGACTACTGAAAGTGCTTAAGAAATAATGGTTAACATTACAATGCAGGGATGTGTTGTAGTAAAGTATACCTGATGCTTATTTAGCAACAATGCTGACATTATTTAAGCAATTTACGTGATCACAAAATATTCAGTCAATTTTGTAGGCTTCTTAATGTTAGGAAGTTTTAATGGTCTTGCTCTGTTCACAGAAAACACCTTATTTCTGTGCCCTGCAATGCATCATGTTTCATTGTCTAACATATTTTGTCAAAGATTGATTAAACATGCCCATTAATTTTGTAATTTTATTGCATATTGCCCTTTTAGATGAGCTTTCTCTGCTATAATTCTTTTTAATCTCTAAAATGTAATAACATACAGTCTTAACACAGATGTTACACATTCTGCACAGAACTGTGATATTTCTAGTGTATTAACTGAAACTGACATCACCTTCTATAAACAACGTATTAATTGACATGTTAAAAATGCATTAGAGAACCTGAGCTGCTGAGGTTTGTAGAAACAGAAGCCTGGTGAGCTAATCTAAGTAAATCAGTGGAGTTCAAATCTTCACTTACCGTTACTGGTAATATACCACATTATTGTTTAATTGACAGGCAGGTTTTATAAAAGGTAAGTATTATTAATAATCTGCCAGATACACTACAACTGTCCAATATTCTTTTGATCCTTTGTTCATTGGACAGTATTATGTTGACTGAAATAAACTGATATTTTAGCTAATGTTTTAAAGTGAAATAATACTACTTTTATTTGTTGAAACAGCAAAAATTTATGGTACATTTTCTTTGGTCTGATTACTGTATTAACACTTAAAATGTTGGCTTTTTTTGGACTTGCAGTCAAATAGATTGGAGGACAATCTTTGTGTACATGCATATGTTTATAAAAATACTTTGCCTTTAGTATCTTTCAACTCAGTATTCTCCTAGCATTTTACTGGCAGTAACTGAGTTTCACCATCCTCTTTGGAGAGTTAATTTTACCCAGCTGGAGTTTCACCACATGTATGGTGGAACACAGTACTTCTAGAACAATAGCTAGACTGCTGGTTTTGGGGGCCCACAACCTCCCATATGCTTCCAGATTTTGGAAAACTGACTGTAAAGAATTATCTCAGCTTTCTTTATTACAGTAATGTCAAAAACGTACAAATCTTAGTTAGGGTCCTACTTCCAAATTTAGGTATTCAGGTAACGGTGGAATGTTATTGATTATCTTTCAGTCAGTGGGAGTTGTAGGTGCTCAGAACCTTTGACAATCAAATCACTTCCTTTGATACCATATTTAAATAACTACATTTTGACCCAAGTTTCTAGCCCTTCTGCTGGTGAAGATATTCTTGATGATGTAAACTGATGACAATGGTTGAAAGTTCAGTGATCTATTTGCTCAAATATCTTGAGTTGTTCATAATCCACACACTCCAAGGGGTGGCTTCAGGGACCCACAAAGCCTTTGGCAGTTTGGTCTCTTGAGTTTGGGTGGGAAGCACAGACCAATTTCCAGCTGTAGAGAATATTACTTCCCAGTCTTTTCCTGCTCGTACTAAGGCAAGCTGTCAGCTGGCTGCACTGAGTCAGTGGGAGCTGCAGGTACTCAGCACCTCAGGAAATCAGGTGGCTGTTTAAATGCTGAAATATGTATTTGGTGGTGACCTTTCTGCCTTTTGGATTGTCTACATGGGAATGTTTGTTTTTTTCAATCAACTGTAGTTATTTTATGTTAAATTGCTTTGCATCCACACATTTTTTCCTGAATTATTTGGCATCTCATTCTGCATTAGTCAGCTTTGTTTTACCAGTAAAATAGGGCTAATACCTACCTACCTAATGGGAGGTTGGTGGGTTGAGAGCATTAAATAGCCAGTGTTGAGGACCTCTCTGATGACAGAGCAAGACTACAACATGGTTCAGAACAGACAGGGAAGAATACTGTATATAATTGCAATCGTAGGGGAAGCTCAGATAGAATATAGTTGAGTTGAAGTTTGATTTAGACATTAGTATTAAAACTTCTTTTCTTTTGAAAAATGCCATGGTATCTTTTAATGATCACAAGTGTTCTGGGTCTTGGTTTTATCACAGCCAAAGGCGGCACCTCCAGAATTGGTGTCTCTTAATGCCCTGCTGACTGCTTATTGATTGGCTTATTGGTTGTAGCATTGGTTCAGAACTGAATCCTTAACACCACTCAACCCTACTAAGCTTGTGAGATCTAATTGGCTTATAGAACAAGCTGTTATGGCTGCAGGCCATATATCTTTATCTGTGCAGATTTCCAAAGGTTAAAGATATGTTAAGGGGACTTTACTTAGTAGTTCATGGTGTAAAGTTCTAATTGGATGCTTATTAGTACATATGTTCTGAACACAATAGACTTCCAGATCTCCTTGGAACCATTACAATTTATGATGTAATTCCAAAAATTAATTAGTTTAAGGTTCATTCATGTGATAGACAGTGTTAGTGCCTCTATTGAGCATATACATGGAATCTGCATGCTAAAAAAGAGAAACCCTTATGACGTTTTTACTGAGGTTTTTTATTGCACATGCAAAATAGCAGCCCTCATTACTCCACTTACTCAAAGAATCTTAGAACGTAAGTGTTTCGCTACTTTTAAATTAGAGCAAATTGTTTTTTGAATAATATATATTTTTGTCAGGTTTCAGAGGCAAGGGAAGGGAGAGTGAGAAATTGAGTGTGTCTGCTCCATTTATTCAGGACAAAATGTGTGTTGTTGAGAAACTTTGTAAACACTTCCTCCTCTGCAGTCTTTACTCAGTCCTGTTGAATACTTCCAAGGGCAGAGTAAGGACCTCCAAATAGGGTTTTATAATGGAAATGCTGATGCAGAAGTATTTTCCAGTGGTTTTTGTATCCTCTTTTTCTTTCCAGCCACCTACTAATATGACCATGAATCCTTGAATCAGGTTTGATTTATACATAAAGGCATGTGTAAGTGATTCGGTAAATTTTCAAGTTAAGCTAAAATGATTGAATACTACTAACTTTAAAAAAAAAAAACAACCTTTAATATGGAGTTCATAAACATTTGCAAAAATCCTGCATATAACTCCACTTTTGTTTGTTTCTAAAAATACAGCCTATTATTTTAAGCCCCGATCCTGTAACTAGCTGCACCTGGGTGGACCTCGGGACCTATACGGTGTCAATATCTGGTTTAAGGTTTTAGCTTGTATTAATAAGGAAAAAAACTTAAACTGAAACCCATATTACACACACACACATACACACGCAAATTAAAGAACAGTATTAAGGTTGCAAAGTCAAGCATTCAAAAGTTAAGAAATGCCAGCGTTCAGGTTTCCTGTGCACAGCCTTATTACAACCCCCTTGAGCATATGCATTATGATAGTCTTAAATTACGTGATCAAATACTATATTTTCCCACAGGACCCCTGCCTCATTCACAGGATGGGTGGTGTTACTTAAATAAGCAGCTATTCAATTTTCTGTCTTATTCTCATTGTCCATCATGTAGCTTTAATTACTACATGCTATTCAAACCCTGCTCTGAAGACAGAAATTTAAATTTTCCTCATGGGCTCATCACTATAGTATCTGAGTTGTTGTTCATAAACAATGAATTTTTTTCACAATTCCCCTGTGAGGTGAGGGGGTGGCAGTACTCCCATTTTACAGATTGGGAGCTGAGGCTTGGAGAGAGGTCAAAAGTTTCTGCTGATTGAGTGCCCAATTTGGAACACTTATGATCTAATGTATTCAGTGTACTTGATATGTTTTAAAGCACAACTCCCATTGCCTACAGTTGTAGCTGTGAGTGCTCAGCATTTCTGCAAATAAGACCTCAGAGTTTCAAGTTGGGTGCCCAGAAAATGAGGAACACAAAATTATTGGCCACCTGTGGAAAGTTAATTGGTTTAAGTGATTTTCCTAGGATCAAGTAGAAACTCTGTGAAAGAGGCAGAGATGGAATACAATACTCCAGGGCAACATTCACCTGCTTTAACAGTGAGACCATCCTCCTTTTTTTTCCCCCCTGGAATCCCCTCTTTGTTTGTTACAGGCTGATGCCTTTAGATCTAGAAGTCAGGGTCCAATCCCCACACATACACATTTTCCAACTTCTGTAGAAAAGAAGCCAGGGATCCTACAGACAATGGCCTTCTTCACTACACAGCCCTGATTCATTTCTAGAGCAGGACCATCTTGTGCACTGAATTATTCTGAGGTTCTGTGGAAAAGAATGTGATCATGTAATCAAGATTATCATAATACATATACACATGGGGGCTGAATTAAAGTTGCATAGGCAACCTTAATTCTGGTATTTCCTAACTTCTGAGTACTTGACTTCACAACCTTAATAATCTTTTAATGTGTATTATTTTTATATGTAATTTCCTTGCTTTTAAAAAAACAAATTGGGGGAAAAATATTTCCATCATGAGCCATCATATTGACATCCACATGGTTCATCAGCAGGGTTGGAACCTTTAGATCCACCACACAGTCCTTTGCCACTTGAGCTCACTGAGTAGTTGATAGATGAAGACAACCTATTACTGCTATGTGAACCAGCACTAGGGGATCATTGCATTGTGGCAGTGAGTTTCCCAGATATTTGCTGACAGCAGAGGAATAGTGAGAATCAGGAATCTTGGGTTCCATTCCAGGCTGTGGAGGGGAATCTGTTTTTTAGTGGACACACTCTTCTGCCCATTGATCCCTTCTGCCTCATAACCTCCAATCTGTCCCAGTCCTGTCTCTATCCCTGGCTCATTGACCCAGTCCTGTTCTCCTTGCCTACCCAGTCCAAGTCTCCATACCTCAGGTTTCTCAGCCCAGTCTACTTGCCCATCTAGTCTGTTTCTCTGCTCCTGGCTCCTCATCTGATTTTAATGCTCTCCCTAATACTGGCTCTCAGGCCTAGTCTCACTTCCCAGGCTCTTTATTCAGTCTCAGTTCTCCCCCCGCACCTCCCCCACATACGTTTTTGACTCCTTATCTCAGTTTTTTCTCCTCCCTGGCTCCTAGTCCCCATTTCTTTGCCCAGCCAGCACCAGCTCCTCTTTGTTCCCCAGCTCTTTGTCAGATCTGCCTCTGTTCCCCACCATTTTCCCTCAACTAGTTCCTAGTCAGTGTTTCCTTGTACAGCTACTCCCAATCCCTCCCTCTTGCCCCCTCCCCTGCCAAGTTCCTTGTCTGATCCCAGTGTTGTCCTCACTTGCTTCCAGTCCTAATCTCCCCTCCCAGTTTCAACATTCCTTCACCTCCTTGCCCAGGTCTCACCAGACTCCTTGTCCCAATCAACTCCTTTCTGTCCCTCCATTGGGCTTTTGTCCCCTCTGCATTCCAATCAGATGGTTTCCTCCTCCATGCTGACTGGGAGAGGGGTTCTTGAGATCATAGGAGAAGACCTGCTCTCTGTTCTTGTGCTTGGCCCCAAGCAACTGGGAGCAGGCATTACAGGGGAAGTCTGGAGCATGCTCACCCATGCCATGGGGATGGCGCAGGCACAACCTGGACAGCATTAGGAGCTGCGAGAGGCTGGAGCATGTTCAGTAGGGTTGGAATCTTGAGAGGTTTTAGCTGTTAAAATCGAAAGTCTCTACTGAGCCTGTGTGAACTGTGATTTCTCCCTCCCCCGCTCTTATAGGTTGGCCATCTTTGGGCAGGCTTTTATGGGGATGGCAAAAGACACACCCTGACACCAGGGTGACTCCCCTGCCAAATTTCACATGTCTGCTCCAAAGCTTGTAGGCACTAGAGTTGTTCGGAGAAATGCTGCCAGAATTTAACACATGGAAAACAATGTATTTCTCCCGAGGCTAGTTTCTGGGAAGAGTAAACCCCGTTTTAGCTGAGATTTTTCAAAAAAATTCTGCCTTAGGCAGACATCTGCAGGAGAACTTCAGCCCAGATGGTTAAAGTTAGGTAAAATAAGCAACTGGGTCTTACAATGGGAAGTGTTGGAAAACCTAGCAATGCTACCAGCCTTGCCTATAATAGGTATACAACTATTACAAAGTATGCTATACAACTACATACACTAATTAAACATGTTATGAATAAATTTATGCTTATTGTAAAGTGTATATGAATTAATATTAAAGGATGAAATGCATGCTTTCCATAGGCCAGTATGGCCAGGTTTTTGTGGTGGTTTTGTTCTAGTTTTGAGTGGGAAGAAAAGCTAGAAGCCCCAGTCAGGGCAGGCTGTGGACCTTTGTTTCATACTGGAGGCAGGTGCCCAAGTTATTCCTGATGGGAGGCAAACAGTCACCCCTAAAGGCAAGGCAGGCCTGGGTTCTCCTAAGGTGGTGTCTCCTTTCTTCTTTTCCTGTTTGGAGGAGAGGGAAAACATGTCTAAGTGACTTCTGCTGGCTCTCCCAAGAACACGTGGGGTAGGCTCACCCAGGGAGGAGTCCTGAAGAAATACCATGTGAAGAAACTCGAACATACACCACAGAAAGGGGCACTGACTTTTTCAGTGAAATCCAGATATTGACAAAAACATGTCCAAGGTTGATTACACAGTCAACGATGTAGGCAATGCTGCATGGAATAACTGCATTTGTTGGCTAAGGGCAAGTATCAGTGTCACATAAGAAATACTTAACAATTGCTCACATAGTTCAAATAAGGGGAAGAAAGAGAGGAGTAAACAAGAAAGCTGTAGTAACTTGTCTTAAATCTTATTTGCTTTAGCCAATGTTTTGAATCGCTAACTTAATGATGATTTGGTGTTGGCAGTTTAAAAGATAGAAATTTTCTGACCGTGAAATCTACCCCCCCCCCCCAAACTCTCCTTCTCAGCCTACCACTTATAAAAGCTTGTTTACCTACCTTTGCTTGATCAAATCCCTGAGAAATCACTTGAGATGCTGCAGGGAGCTGGTGAAGCAAGGCATTCTTGGCTGAGGGGATCTGACTGTGCAACAAATTTCCAGATATTAGAGGAATCCACAGTCTCCCTTTTAGGAAACCCTGCAGAACATTCTTAATGGATGAAATTTTTCTGCCATAACCAGAGTTACCGTAGTTTTTGTGAAAAATTAAAACAAAATTAATACTTTTCCATTTTATTTAAAAACTTTCTGAATTTTTCATTCTTTCAACAAAACATTTTTTGGTTTATTTAAAATTGTTTTCCTCCTCTATCACAAAATGTGTGTGTATTTTTGTATGTTTTTATTTTAAAAACAAACCTATATAGTACACTTCCTCTGCCCTTCCCACGTGAGACATTTCAAAGATGGCCACTGTCTTATTCTGTGGGAAATGTGATCATCTGGACTTTAGGTATTACCAAATATTAATCATCATAATGCTTTGCATGGAGTGTCTTTTCTTGCTCTTCCATAGTTTAGGACAAGGGGTATGTTCTATATGTGAAATTTCACAAAAAAATGCAATTGCTGTGGAGCAGGGGTGGTCAAACTTTTTGGCCTGAGGGTCACATTGGGGTTCCGAAACTGTTTGGAGGGCCGGGTAGGAAAGGCTGTGCCTCCCCAAACAGCCTTGCCCCCATCCCTTATCCGCCTTCTCCCACTTCCTGCCCTCTGACTGTGGAGAACCTCTGACCCATCCAACCCCCCCCCACTTCTTGTCCCCTGACTGCCCCCCCCCCCCCCCGGATCCCACACCTATCCAACCCCCCATGTTTCCTGTCCCCTGACCTCCCACCCCAGAACCTCCACACCATCCAACTGCCCCCTGTCCCCTGACTGCCCCCCGGGACACTCTGCCCCTTATCCAACCCCTGTGCTCTCTGCCCCCTTAACATGCTGCTCAGAGCAGCAGGACCATGCCGCTGCGCTGCCCAGCAGGAGCTCGCAGCCCTGCTGCCCAGAGTGCTGGCAGCACGGTGACCTGAGGCTGCGGGAGAGGGGCCAGGGGCTACCTCCCTGGCCGGGAGCTCAAGGGCCAGGCAGGACAGTACCGCAGGCTGTAGTTTGCCCACCTCTGCTGTGGAGTGAGGGGAGAAGCAAAATTATCTAAAACAATGCAAAAACTTTTGCATCAAATTTACCTGGGGCAGGGTGAGGGAGCGGCTTGCTTATAGTTGCACAGCTGTACATTGGCCCGGCATTGATGTCTCTTGCTCTGTGTGTGTTCTCTCAGATTAATTCATCCTTTTAGATTTTTTTTTTCTCAACACTCTCTCTCTGCTCTTATTTCTTGAATGTTTTTGTGGTCATTTTGGTCTCTCCTCTTGCATATATTATAATTTTCAGTATTTACTCCCCCTGTTTTCTCAGTCACAATCTTTCTCTCCAATTGCAGTGTTGCCAACTCTTGCATATTTGGTGGTTTTTTTTTCTTTTCTTAAAGCTCTTGCTCCTGGATTCATGTTACTTCATGAGCATCTAAGCTTTACTTTGTTTACTTCCCTTCTCCCTCAACCTCTTTTTTTAAAATTTTTCTAGCCCTCGAGGTTGTAGAGAAGCTTGAGAACAAAACACAAGTGCACCTTAAAGACTTGGAAAACAGAAGGCAAATAAAAACCCCAAATTGAGATTTTTAAAAACTCATTCTTTTGAGGGTCTGATAGGTTTTTGGATTATTCGAGCTGCACCCATTGTTCACTGCAGCATTGCAATATAGTTATGGCTGTATATACTTTTGTACTAACTGTCCCAACTTGTAAGATGAGCACCCCGAAATTCCCTTCTCTTCAATTACTCTCTTTTCAGGTCCTCAGAACTTAAAGTAAAAGGTTTAAAGTCCTCTTGAGGTTGAATTGCTTATGCTTGGGATCATACCAAAGGAGTGTCTTTCTGTATTGTTTAACTTAAAGGATCACTGTCAACTCAAATATTTGAATGGACTAATTATAAGAAAAGGGAATTTTAAAGTACTCCCTTATGAGCAATGTCAGATTTTTTTATTCATTTGAAAATAGTCTGTTCCCTAGTTTTATATTTTCTGTTTGCTTTTCTTGCTGAGTATACACAGAAGTGGTGAAACTATATGAAAAGTAGTGTCAGATGCAGAGGAGGCTGCAGATCCCTTGGGATCCTCCAGATTTAGAGGCGAGATCTGCAATCTAATTCCAGGGGGAAGGGAGAGGGACAAGTCTTGACTCCCTGGCCTCCCCACTTCCTCCCATGATAGGACATAAGGAGATGCTCTGAGAGAGGCCCCATCTCTCTTGGCTTTCTCTCTGGAACATACAAAGTATGTTAGTGGAAATGTGACTCTTCAGCTTTTAAATAAAATAGATTTTGAGTCATCCAAACATGAAATTAAAACTATTTTTCCCTAGCTGAGATGTTTTAAATGCTTTTTCACCCCCCAAGGAATCACTTAAAATAAGATGTATTAAAACTTAGTTTGTGAATCCTAGGTGATCGGGGATGAGGAATATGTTTTGCCTTGTCTGAAGGTATTTGGCTGGGAAACCTCAGAGGCATGAACATTGAGAATAATGTACACTTGCTGTACCAAACCATTACCTGCAGGTATCAAATCAGACTACTGGTATGCTGAAATTGTTCATGCTTCGTAGGTCAAGGGTGAATTTCTTTAGTAAACTCAGCTATATGAAAACTGGTCATTTAAATAAAAAAGAAATTCAAAGAAAAATTGACTTCAGATTACTTAGATTGTAACCTCTTTGGGGTAGGGGATTATCTTTTTGCTCTGTTTGTGTAAAGCACCTAGCATAATGCGGTCCTGGACCATGATTAGGGCTCCTAGGCACTACTGCTACATAAATAATATTTAAATGCAATACTAAGGTTGAGATTTTAGTTACACAAAGCCACTAAATTCAGAATTCACACAGCACTTTCAGCTCCAACCACTGGAATGTAATAGGATCATTCACCACCCAATCACAGAGCACTGGACAAATATAATAATATAATGCAGTGATTTTTAAACTTTTTCGGCTGTGTACCCCTTTCGAAGTGTCATCTACCACATACCCCAATCTGACAGAGGCAAATGTGATACGTGTGGGGAGGGGCACGCAGGATCATGGGGCCCCCCAGATTTCTGCCTTTCATTTAGCAACAGCTTCTAGAGGTTTTCAAACTGTGTGCACCCCTAGGGAGGTGTGGAGGAACGTTCGGGAGGGCAAGCGGTGGCACCAGGCAGCTAAGGCCAACCCCATGTGGTGGGGCTCAGGGAGGGAGTGCCACCTCCATGCCCAATTCATCAACCTGGGTTGGGGGGACACAACCAAAAATTGTAACTAAAGGGGAGGGGAAACTAGGGTTGCCAACTTTCTAATTAAACAAAACTGAATGCTCTTGCCCTGCCCCTTCTCTGAGGCCCTGCCCATTGCTCACTCCATCCCCCCTCCCTCTGTCATTTGCTGTCCCCCACCCTCCCTCCCACACTTACTTTGAACAGGTTGGGGTGCAGGAGGGGGAGTGGTCTCCAGGTGGCGCTTACCTCATGAGCTCACCAGAAGTGGTGACATGTCCCTCAGCTCCTAGGCGTGGTGGCGGCCGGGGGCACTGCACAGTGCTTGCTGGCAGGCGCTGCCCCTGCAGCTCCCATTGATCGTGGTTCCTGGCCAATGGGAACTGTGGAGCCGGCACTCGGGGCAGGGGCAGCAGATGGAGCCCACTACCCCCAGCCATTCTTCCGCATAGGAACCAGAGGGAGATGACGCTGTTTCTGGGAGCTGTGTGGAGCCAATGTAGGCAGCTTGCCAGCCCCGCCAACTGGACTTATAACCGGACACCTGGCAACACTAGGGTCAGCCCAGACAGGCTGGGAGGTCCGCTGAGGTGAGTCTGGGGGTGGAGGTGTGTCTCTCTCTCCCTGAGTCCAGCTGATCTTCTCCCCCCCCCCCCCCCCGCCCTAAACATTCCTCCGTGCCCCCCCAAGCAGGTGCGCCTCAGTTTGAAAACCTCTGGTAAAATAACGTAGCTTTTTAAAAACAATTTTATATTATTTCTCAAGGAAACCTATAAATAAATTGAGTTATGGGCTGTTACGTTTAAACTTAATCTATTTCCAATCTTAGATGCATGTGATCAGAGCTTTGTATCGCCGTGTATAGGACAAACTAGGTATTCCTTTCCACTGCAAACTCCTCCCACTGACCTGATATCCATGTAAGTTTAGGGTACACAAGGAAAGTAGAACTGGGCTCCAAATGCTGTATGCGTGTGAATTGGTTGGTTATGAGAAAACAAACTCTAAAATTTATGGGGTCTTGTGCAATTAAAATCTGAATGTTGATGTGTTTCACATACCTTTCTGCTTTTTAATATGCAGTTCTGTCTGAGGAGAAAATGAGCATCTGCTTGAAACTTCTTTAATATTGGGCAATATTTTCTATAGAATTGTCAATTTTAGTGTCTGATGCATAACAATTCAATATTATGTGCTTAGCTGACTCTTTAATTAGCTCTCATTCTGTCTTATATGATTTATAGCTCTGTGGCTCCTATGTAGAAATATATGATTTAATGAAGTGAAAAGCCAGAATGTGTTCACACCTCCAGTTTTTTTAATGGTTTTCTCTAGCTAGTGACTAGTGTATTGGAAGAGAAGAAAGAAGCAGCAACTATGGAGTCATCATTTATTATAGCAAGGAAAGGAAGGTCCAGCTTGCTGTCATCTGTAATTGTTCATGTTCCCTGGTCACTCACCTGCTTCTTGTTTTGGAAAATAAAAAATACAGTTCTTCAATAAAGCAAAAATTTAAGGTGAAAAGTTGTGCGTTTTCATTTATATTTCGCTCAAATTTAATCAATTTTGCTGCAGCCAGATCACAAGTGTGTAAATCTAGTTGTAACTTAATTTGTTTAAATTCTCATTAGAGAAACAGTATTTTAATGATTTTAGCTTTCTTGATGTTGACCAAGTTTTTTTTTAAACTTCTGTCAATTTTGGATTCTCTTGTTATGTTTTCAAACAACCACTTTGATAACTTAAGTTGCTTTTGTGTAGAAAAATTGTTTACCCTTCCTTTTAATCTGTTTGTTTTACATCTGAAATATATCCTAATATTTACTTGTTAATTGGGAATCTCAGGCTACTTGTGTCTTCATGAAATATAAAACATGGTGATTACTGAGATCCAAAGTCTGTTCTCAGTTACACCAGTGTAACTCCAAAGAGTTCATTGAATCAGTGCAGTTAATTCTGGGTTTACACTAGTGTAGCTGAGAGCAGAATCTGGCCCTCAGTGTATTCCATTTCTAATTTAAACCTTTGCCAACAATTCTGGGAAAAAAATAGGGATACTATAGAAATAAACTGAATTCATACTTCTCAAGGTTTTAAGAAATCGTAAGTGCAACAGTGGGGACAGTTAGCTTTGGTAGTTAGTAGTGAGGGCAAGTTTAAAGGTGGGGGAGAAGTATCCCATTTGTTCTGTGCACATCTGTACAGCTTAAGTTCTGCAAGGTATAGTCTTGTTCAAAAGCTCAGAAGCATTGCACACACGCCAAGTTCTGGGAGTCAGGTCTTGTTGGGGGTAGAAGGTTGGTGTAGCATTTGACTACAAAACATTCATGATTTGCTGGCCTTTCCTACTGAGCTCTTAAAGTACGCAGGCATAGCCTATTTTGTACATTGTCTATAGTCTTGCTGCTGTGGAGCATATGAAGTCTACAGCTGTTGCTACCTAAGTTGTGGCCCATCCTTTAAAAGATCTGCAGGGCCAATCTGTGAACCTAGTAAAGTTTGTGCTTACTGCTGTTGCTCTTAGAAGATATGCCAGCAGTGCCCATGGAGCTTATTTACACCCCATGCATTAACTTTATAGATTACAAGTATAGACATTTGAGTTCATTTCAGGACTTTCAAAAGATTCCGGGTAATTTATTTAGTATTGCTAAGTCCATCACTTCATTAATAAATATTTCAGGGCTCACAGAATGTAAAGGCCACTCCATTAAATTGTCACTCAAAATATCAATAAATACATACATCAGGGCTCAAAGAGTTTGCAAGATTCACAGCAGAGTTTGTGATCTCTAATTCATGTGTGCACTGTGCCAAAGGACATTGTGAACTATAATTGTTTCTGTATTGGACTCCTTTGTCCACCATGTTTCTAACAGAAAAACAGCCAACATTCATGGAAATACCACAGATGTGCTTATTAGTTCTATGAGATTGTATTTTTGGGAACCATCATTAACAAGCTCTATTGGTGAAGCCAGCACAGCTTGACAGGATGGATACTCTTATTTCAGTTCAGGTTAAGTCAGCTAAGGAGAGATTTAAATTAAACTGAAATGATCACTCTTCAAATGAAACGTGAGCATCTGTGCAGGAGTTTGTAATAATTTAAATAAGTCAGTGCAAATTTGTGGACCTTAGTCACCAACACCACTTCCTGCAGTACCTTGCGTTTTCTTTGGAGATCTTTATCCAAGTACTTATGATGTAATCTGATCGTATTTCGTAAGGTGATATGTTTTGCGGGCAATTGTTAGACATTTGTCTCTATTTCTCTATGGTAAACAGGGTTGGGGTGTGTGTGTGTGCACTCACAAAAGCTAACAGAACAAAATTGCCAGCCTCTATCAATCAAATGGTTGCCAAGCATCCTAAACTTTGTCACCATCAGGCAGCTATTAAATTAGCAAATTATTATAGTTCTTTGTCTCTGGTGTTTCTAAAGCACACACTCTTGGGTATATAAGGCTCCAATCCTGTGACTGCAATTGCACATACAGTCCCAATGACTTAGTGGGGTTCTACAGGGGTTCGCAGATCCATCCATGTAGATGCATTTTCAGGGTTAGAACCCGTGTGCATGTTTACATTTTGAAAGTTTTCTGACTTAAGGTAGAGTATGGATTTTAAAGCAAACTAGCTATTCTTGATTAACTCTGTGTGGAAGCTCTTATTCTGGAATAAGAGGGCCTTGTTCCTGTTCAGATTAATACAAGGCACTCTTATTCTGGAATAAGTGTGTTCATATGAGAGTTATTCCTGAATAGCTCCATGGGTGCGCAAGCCCTAAATGCATTACTGTTCAGTGTAATTAAATGTAGTGATTAGACTTTCATATTGCAGTGCAGTTTCTCTGTAAGTATGGTCTTTCATTTGTGTTCTACAGTTAAGCTTCAGTGAGGAATTAGCTATCTACCCAATGTTTCACGTTCATTCTAAAGCAGTTTTGTTGTTGGAAACCAGGGACTGTGGTCAGATACCACATGGATTTGTTCAATAAACAATACAAAAATGTCCTTCACATCTCACCCCACTTTATTTTTAAATAATGGTTTTTGCTATGAAATGTACAGTGCCATTTAATGCTTAATAGGTTTACACCATGTCTAAGACAAGTATTACTTATCTTAAAAAAAGACAGTTACTGCTTTGTTTGCCTTTTTGTGATGGCTTCTTCAGTATTGCAGAACAAACTTTTACTCTTTTCTTCTCTTTCCCCCCCTCTCCCCCCTCCATGGAGGAAACTCAAACTATCTTTAAAACTAAAAGTAGTCTTGGTACAATCAAGATAAAATATTTGCTATCCTGGTATGTTTTAGGCATCTGTCGTACAAATAGAAAAACTGAAAATCCACACTAGCAGTGTTTAGGTTTACTGTGTTTTAGGAACATAGGGATTAGAGTTTATCTCTCCCATAAAGGACACAAATCATTTAGATTAGAAGTAATCTGACTGTATTGAGGTACAAATTATAGCACAAAGGCCATTCAAGTGCGTTAAGCGATCAGGGTTGGTAAACGCCATATGACCACTGATTGGTCCATGAAAGAGTATTAACTGTAAGATAATGATGGATTTCCATCCAAATCCCTAGAGCACAACAGCTGTAGCTCCCAAATGAGTTCACTGTCATGCTGAGTTTTAGGGCACTGACTTATTCATTCCTAACTCTTTCTTATTCAAGAATTAATTTGAAATATAATGCTGAACTCCTGTAGTGAGCATAGCTACTGTATTTAATTTTATTTGATTAGGACTCTATCTTGCTCTCATGGAAGTCAGTGGGAGTTTGCTATGACTTATTTCAGTGAGAGCAGGAGCAGTACTTTGTAAGCAGTTTGTCACCCTGTTTTTTCAAATGTAGCATAATGTTCTCAGGGGTGTGACTCTTGTCTGTGAATTCCTTTTTAAAAATCAGCTGATTCCCGCCCCTCCCCCCCCCGGTTAACTACCCTTCAAATCTTTCCCTTGACACACTGGGAACGACCCTGAGAGCTATACTGGCAGCAGTTATTAGAGTAGCAGCCGTATTAGGCTGTATCCGCAAAAAGAAAAGGAGTACTTGTGGCACCTTAGAGACTAACAAATTTATTTGAGCATAAGCTTTTGTGAGCTACAGCTCAATTCATGAAGTTGATAGATTTCCACTCCATACGGCTGAATCCAGTGCCATCCAATGAAGTGAGCTGTAGCTCACGAAAGCTTATGCTCAAATAAATTTGTTAGTCTCTAAGGTGCCACAAGTACTCCTTTTCTTTTTACTGGCAGCAGTTGTAACTCTTGGTAGGACCTCCTAAGCCAGATAAGTCATAGGTCAGGGACCAGATTAAAGGCAGTCTGCTTGTCCTCAGGTTGGGGTTGAGCAATAGTGCTGATGAGCTATCCTCATAACTTTTTCTCTTCATGTTATAGAAATGTAAGAAAGTAACTCTTCCACCAAACAGTGTACTCAAACAGGGATAGTGTAGCCTTGTTTGTGCCTTAAGTGAGGTCTGGTGGTTCAGGAAGGATTAAGATACTGTTCAAATTATAGTGCTAAAGGTTTTTAAAAAATCATTCACAGCCTTTATGGCTGTGGCTTCGAATTTTAAACAAAGCAAACCACTGATGCCTTGTAAACTATAAGACATTTATTAGCAGTGATAAGTACTAGTAAGTTATATATTCATTTATCTAGTACCTTTCACCACAAATGATCCAAATGTGCTTTATAAACAGAAATCTTGATGCTTATTACTAGAATGCAGCCATCTTCAGTGTGACAAGTGGCAGCTGTTTAACACTGTACTGAAACATTACAGTTTAGGTAGCCTTGTAAGGATTAGATTTTTATTGGTAATGTCCATATATGTCAAGTTCACCATACACGCACAAATCAATGAAAAAAATATTTCCATCAATGATGATCAACATTTACAGATAGGTAAAGTAAGGAAAATACTGCTTGAGAATTTTAGTTTGATTTAAGGATATTTACTTTGTTTTGACCTGATGTCGACAATTTGAGTTTTAACTTTACAAAGCTTTAACTTTTTAAATCTCAGCGTCTCCTATTGTTAAATAATTAGTCTGACCTCCTCCCCCATTGTCTGATCCTCCCATAGTTTCCTGAATATTTAAATTAGTATAATAAAAATCTTTAAATATAAACATGGGTATCTGTTAGAATTATAAAAAAAAATTATTCTCCCAAGTCTAAATGTAGGGTATGAAGTGAAGAAAAATACCATATCCTCTTGAAACTCCTGACTGCGCTTAGGCAGAATGCAGTTAACTATCAGGACATTGGGTTTAATGCTTGCTGCTGCTTTTTAAAAAATTATTATTTAAAGCAAGTTGAAGGATCTTTAATGATCATGAGTGGCTTGCCTTCTCTCTTAAATCTTCTCAAGAAAACTGGTGCTGACCCAAGAATGTGGCCATTCCCCAAAGAGCTCACATAAGTCGACTGCAATAGGAAAAGTATTTAAACTTGGTGGCACTCACCCACCTATTTACTTGCTTTAAGAACACCAAGAATACTAACTGTGTGGGCTGGTAAACTCTTGTCTAAGCAGTCCGTCAGGCTGATACAGGAAAAGGCAGTAGGTCTTTGGGGATGAGGGATTGTTTAAAAAGGTTTGGATTAGTTTCAGATAATTCATCATTTTATCATCTCTGAAGATGATCTTTGTATATGATAAATCCATTCCTCAGGTGAATTCATATTCAGCCAGGCAGCCAAAATAAGATGCTTCAGGTGGGTGTTACTAAGGTCTAAGGAAAATATTTTGAGGGGAAAAAATACCCATTTGGTTATGTTGTTCTATGTGCATGTTATACTCTTTTAAGGGCTTCATCCTGTTGAAGTCCATGGCGAAATTCCTATGACTTCAGATGTACCCAGATTTTGCTCTTTGTCCTCTTCCATGTTATTTATGATTTATTGAGCATCAGCAATCTGGTTGATGCTGTACAAGTGTATATAAGATGACATGGATCCTGTCCCTAAAAGTTTACCATCTAATTCAGATACAGAAAACAGTTTAGATTCTTCTAATGCACTTGTGAGAGTAAAACCCTGATGTCACACAGAAATCTTTTAGTGGTCATTCCTGAATTCTCCTGCAGAAGGAGAAAAAGATTGTTTAGCTCATGATGTGGTGGACTATTGATCATGTCTCGTGTGGCTTCAGATGAGCAAGAAGACAAACCTGTGAGCTACGCATTCCTGGTATCAACCTCTATTTCTTGAGTTTTATGTTTGAGCACCATGAGCTCAAAGGTTTAGTGAGGTTGCTTAATCTGGGTTCCTTTGATCCATACATTTAATGGAAACTACTCAGTTTTTCTGCTTATTAAGAACTATCTTCACTGAAAAGCATGATAAAGCTGACTGTGTCCCAGTGAAAGGTCATACAAACTGCAGGCAGATAGTTGGGGGGACACCAGAATTTATTTGTCTCAGTATTGGCTTGTACACTTGTCAAGGTTCCTCCCCCACTCTGAACTCTAGGGTACAGATGTGGGGACCTGCATGAAAAACCTCCTAAGCTTATCTTTACCAGCTTAGGTCAAAACTTCCCCAAGGTACAAAATATTCCACCCTTTTGTCCTTGGATTGGCCGCTACCACCACCAAACAAATACTGGTTACTGGGGAAGAGCTGTTTGGACACGTCTTTCCCCCCAAAATACTTCCCAAAACCTTGCACCCCACTTTCTGGACAAGGTTTGGTAAAAAGCCTCACCAATTTGCCTAGGTGACTACAGACCCAGACCCTTGGATCTTAAGAACAATGAACAATCCTCCCAACACTTGTACCCCCCCTTTCCAGGGAAATGTTGGATAAAAAGCCTCACCAATTTGCATAGGTGACCACAGACCCAAACCCTTGGATCTGAGAACAATGAAAAAGCATTCAGTTTTCTTACAAAAAGACTTTTAATAGAAATAGAAGTAAATAGAAATAAAAAAAAAATCCCCCCTGTAAAGTCAGGATGGTAGATACCTTACAGGGTAATTAGATTCAAAACATAGAGAACCCCCCTAGGCAAAAACCTTAAGTTACAAAAAAGATACACAGACAGAAATAGTTATTCTATTCAGCACAATTCTTTTCTCAGCCATTTAAAGAAATCATAATCTAACACGTACCTAGCTAGATTACTTACTAAAAGTTCTAAGGCTTCATTCCTGGTCTATCCCCGGCAAAGACAAAATATAGACAGACACACATACCCTTTGTTTCTCTCCCTCCTCCCAGCTTTTGAAAGTATCTTGTCTCCTCATTGGTCATTTTGGTCAGGTGCCAGCGAGGTTACCTTTAGCTTCTTAACCCTTTACAGGTGAGAGGAGATTTCCTCTGGCCAGGAGGGATTTTAAAGGGGTTTACCCTTCCCTTTATATTTATGACAACACTCTAATCAGGTAGCTCAATGTTTAGGAGCTACCGCTTGTGCCCATAATTTGCTGGGGTGCAAAGTGAGAGGCTCAGTCAAAGCCCCTTTATGTACATTTCTGGCCAGATGCCTGCAGTGGAATTGGAGTGTACGTTATAGGGTCACTTACCACACTGTCTACACTACAAAATTAGGTCAAATTTATAGAAGTCGGTTTTGTAGAAAGCATTTTTATACAGTCGATTGTGTGTATCCCCACACAAATGGTCTTAGTGCATTTATCCGGCATTTAGTCGGCGGAGTGCATCCACAGTACCGAGGCAACCGTCGACTTCCAGAGCGTTGCACTGTGGGTAGCTATCGCATGGTTCCTGCAGTCTCCGCCGCCCATTTGAATTCTGGGTAGAAATCCCAATGCCTGATGGGGCAAAAACATTGTCGCGGGTGGTTCTGGGTACATATCGTCAGGCCCCCCTTCCCTCCCTCCGTGAAAGCAACGTCAGACAATCATTTCATGCCTTTTTTCCTGGGTTACCTGGGCAGATGCCATACCACGGCAAGCATGGAGCCTGCTCAGCTCACCATCACCGTATGTCTCCTGGGTGTTGGCAGACACGGTACTGCATTGCTACACAGCAGCCGCTCATTGCCTTTTGCAGCAGACAGTATAGTATGAATGGTAGCCATCGTCGACATATTCCAGGGTGCTCTTTTAACCGACCTCGGTGAGGTCAGGGGTGCCTGGGCAAACATGGGAGTGACTCAGCCAGGTCATTACCCTTTTAAGTTTCGTTTCATGGCGATTCAGTCCTGCCAGCAGTCCTACTGCACTGTCTTCTGCCGAGTAGCTAGGAGATGATGATGGCCAGCAGTCGTACTGCACCGTCTGCTGCCAGCAAGATGTATAAAGATAGATGAAGTGGATCAAAACAAGAAATAGACCAGATTTGTTTTGTATTCATTTTCTCCTCCCTCCCTCCGTGAAATCAATGGCCTGCTAAACCCAGGGTTTTGAGTTCTATCCCTGAGGGGGCCATTCTGTTTCTCCTTGATGCAAAGCCACCCCCTTTGTTGATTTTAATTCCCTTTAAGCCAACCCTGTAAGCCATGTTGTCAGTTGTCCCTCCCTCCGTCAGAGCAATGGCAGATAATCGTTTCGCGCCTTTTGTCAGTGCAGACGCCTTAGCACTAGGAACATGGAGCCCGCTCAGATCACCGCAGCAATTATGAGCACTATAAACACTGCACACGTTATCCAGCAGGATATGCAGGACTATAACCTGCAAGAAAAGCGAAACCAGGCAAGGAGGAGGAGGCGACTGCAGCGTGGTGACGAGAGTGATGAGGACATGGACATAGACTTCTCACACAGTGCGGGCCCCTGCAATGTGCACATCATGGTGTCAATTGGGCAGGTTCATGGCGTGGAACGCCGATTCTGGGCCCGGGAAACAAGCACAGAGTGGTGGGACCGCATACTGTTGCAGGTCTGAGACGATTCCCAGTGGCTGCAAAACTTTCGCATGCATAAGGGCACTTTCATGGAACTTTGTGACTTGCTTTCCCCTTTCCTGAAGCACAAGAATACCAAGATGAGAGCAGCCCTCACAGTTGAGAAGCAAGTGGTGATAGCCCTGTGGAAGCTTGCAATGCCAGACAGCTACCGGTCAGTCAGGAATCAATTTGGAGTGGTAAATCTACTGTGGGGACTGCTGTGATGCAAGTAGCCAATGCTATCACTGAGCTGCTGATATCAAGGGTAGTGACTCTGGGAAATGTGCAGGTCATAGTGGATGGCTTTGCTGCAATGGGATTCCCTAACTGTGGTGGGGCGATAGACGGAACCCATATCCCTATATTGGCACTGGCGCACCAAGCCTGTGAGTACATAAACCGCAAGGGGTACTTTTCAGTGGTGCTGCAAGCACTGGTGGAGCACCAGGGATGTTTCACCAACATCACTGTGGGATGGCCGGGAAAGGTACATGACGCTCACATCTTGAGGGACTCTGGTCTGTTTCAAAAGCTGCAGCAAGGGACTTACTTTCCAGACCACAAAATTACTGTTGGGGATGTTGAAATGCCTATAGTTATCCTTGGGGACCCAGCCTACCCCTTAATGCCATGATTCATGAAGCCATACACAGGCAGCCTGGACAGTAGTCAGGGGCTGTTCAACTATAGGCTGAGCAAGTGCAGAATGGTGGTAGAATGTGCATTTGGGCATTTAATAGCGCGCTGGTGCAGTTTACTGAGTCGTTTAGATGTCAGCGAAACCAATATTCCCATTGTTATTACTGCTTGCTGTGCGCTCCACAATATCTGTGAGAGTAAGGGGGAGATGTTTATGGCTGGGTGAGAGGTTGAGGCAAATTGCCTGGCCTCTAATTACACACAGCCAGACACCAGGGTGGTTAGAAGAGTACAGGAGGGCGCGGTGTGCATCAGAGAAGCTTTGAAAACCAGTTTCAGGAATGGCCAGGCTAGTGTGAAAGTTCTATTTGTTTCTCCTTGATGGAACCCTTCGCCCCCCCCCCCCCCCCCCCAGTTTCACTCTACTTTCCTGTAAGCTAAGCACCCTCCCCTCCCCCCTTCGATCACTGCTTGCAGAGGCAATAAAGTCATTGGTGCTTCACATTCATGCATTCTTTATTCATCACACAAATAGGGGGATAACTGCCAAGGTAGCCCGGGAGGGGTGGTGGAGGAGGGAAGCACTGGGTGGGGGTGGTGGAGGAGGGAAGGACAAGGCCACACAGCACTTTAAAACTTATTGAATGCCAGCCTTCTGTTGCTTGGGCAATTCTCTGGGGTGGAGTGGCTGGAGGCCACCCCACCACATTCTTGGGCGTCTGGGTGAGGAGGCTATGGAACTTGGGGAGGAGGGCGGTTGGTTACACAGGGGCTGTAGTGGCGGTCTGTTTTCCTGCTGCCTTTCCTGCAGCTCAACCATATGCTGGAGCATGAGAGTTTGATCCTCCAGCAGCCTCAGCATTGACTCCTGCCTTCTTTCAGCAAGCTGACGCCACCTACCATCTTCAGCCCACCACCTCTCCTCGCGGTCATATTGTGTTTTCCTGCACTCTGAGATTGTCTGCCACCACGTATTATGCTGTGCTCTGTCAGTGTGGGAGGACAGCATGAGGTCAGAGAACATTTCATCACGAGTGCGTTTTTTTTCGCCTTCTAATCTTCACTAGCCTCTGGGAAGGAGAAACATATCCAGCTGGTGGAGGGGAAAAAAAAGGGAGAGTGGTAGTTAAAAAGACACATTTTATAGAACAATAGAACACTCTTTCACGGTAAACCTTGCTGTTAACATTACATAGCACATGTGCTTTCATTACAAGGTCACATTTTGCCTCTTATTGAGGGTATGTAAGTTTGGTGTGAGAGATCACTCACACAGGGCCAGGCAGCAGAATTTGGCTTGCAGGCAGCCATGGTAAGTCACAGTCTTTTGGCTTCTTTAACCTTCATAACATGTGGGAACGGCTTCAAACAGCAGCGCCCTCATTTCCCATACGAAGTAGCCATTGGGTTGCCCATTAAAAATGGGTTGATAATTTAAAAGGAGGGGCTGCGGTTTCCGGTTTCACGTGCAGCAGAAACCCAACTAACTCCTCCCTCCCTACATACCCAATTCTCTGGGATGATGGCTTCACTTCTCCCCCCACCGTGTGGCTAACAGCGGGGAAGATTTCTGTGCAGCCACTGGCAAACAGCCCAGCAGGAACGGGCACCTCTGAATGTCCGCTTACTAAAACCACCCTATTTCAACCAGGTGACCATGAATGATATCACTCTCCTGAGGGTGAAGCAGAGAGATAAAGAACAGATGTTGTTTGAATGCCAGCAAACGCTGGGACCATACGCTGCAATGCTTTGTTCCGCAATGATTCCCGACTACGTGCTACTGGCCTGGTGTGGTAAAGTGTCCTACCATGGAGGACGGAATAAGGCTGCCCTCCCCAGAAACCTTTTGCAAAAGCTTTGGGAGTACATCCAGGAGAGCTTTATGGAGATGTCCCTGGAGGATTTCCGCTCCATCCCCGGACACGTTAACAGACTTTTCCAGTAGCTGTACGGGCCGCGAATGCCAGGGCAAATTAATCATTAAACACACTTGCTTTTAAACGATGTATAATATTTACAAAGGTACACTCACCAGAGGTCCCTTCTCTACCTTCAGGGTCCGGGAGCCCGTCTTGGTGGGTTCGGGGGGTACTGGCTCCAGATCCAGGGTGAGAAACAGATCCTGGCTGTTGGGGAAACTGGTTTCTCCGTTTCCTTGCTGTGAGCTATCTACAACCTCCTCCTCATCATCTTCCTTGCCCCCAAAACCCGCTTCCGTGTTGCCTGCCACTCCTTGGACGGAGTCAAAGCACAGGGTTGGGGTAGTGTGGCTGCACCCCCTAGAATGGCATGTAGCTCATGATAGAAACGGCATGTTTGGGGCTCTGATCCGGAGCAGCCGTTTGCTTCTCTGGTTTTTTGGTAGGCTTGCCTGAGCTCCTTAATTTTCATGTGGCACTGCTGCGGGTCCTTGTTATAGCCTATGTCCTTCATGCCATTGGAGATTTTTTCAAATATTTTTGGCATTTCGTCTTTTTGAACGGAGTTCTGCAAGCACGGATTCGTCTCCCCATACAGCGATCAGATCCCGTACCTCCCGTTCAGTCCATGCTGGAGCTCTTTGGCAATTCTGGGACTGCATGGTTTCCTGTTATGATGAGCTCTGCCTGGTGACCTGTGCAGGTGAGTTCGCCTTGCTGGCCAAACAGGAAATGAAATTCAAAAGTTCGTGGGCCTTTTCCTGTATACCTGGCCAGTGCATCTGAGTTGAGAGCGCTGTCCAGAGCGGTCACAACTGAGCACTCTGGGGTAGCTCCCGGAGGCCAATACCGTCAAATTGCCTCCACAGTACCCCAAATTCGACCCGGCAAGGCCGATTTCAGAACTAATCCCCATGTCAGGGATGGAGTAAAGAAATAGATTTTAAGAGCCCTTTAAGTCGAAAAAAGGGCTTCGTCATGTGGACAGGTGCAGGGTTAAATCGATTTAACGCTGCTAAATTCGACCTAAATTCGTAGTGTAGACCAGTAGTTGTGTTAGAAGCCTTGTCATCCACCTTGAGATAGGGTGGAATAGTTTGGCAGAGATGGTTTGTTTTGCTGACAAACTCATTTCACAACTTTTTGACATGTTAAACATAGTTAATCTGTCTGACCATTTATATAAACTCTTGGGGCCTTGGCATGCACAACTCTCTGAATCGGCGTTTCTAAAGGGAGAATTGAGCCTGATAAGTGTATCTGTGTTTGCTTTGTCTGTCGGCCTGCCTTCCCCACACCTAAATTGTCTTTGGTAGGAATATTGTTTGTTCAAGGACTGCAGGTTTGGGCTACAAATATTAAAAAAATAAATTTAATAAAATGTGAATGATGGAAAAAGAATGGCTATTCCATAATTTTCTCCTGAAAATTTACCATGGCCCAACAACCAGCTGAAATACAGCCCAAGCTGCTGAGGGCCAGATTCTGCCTTCTTTATTCATACTGATCAACTTCTTGCTCCGCAAATAGTCTCTTAGCGACCAGTGGAACTAAGATGAAACTCAACATGAGCGAGGTGACCTAATCTAGCCCTAAATGAATAACAAACACTCACAATAATAGTGAAGCTCTTGATTCTAAAAGCCTCTTAATAACCTTTAAAGTACCATATAAGGGTTCCTCTGAGTTAATGACATGGGGCTTCATTCTGTGAGGCACTGAGAAAACACTTGCCCATATCCAGCAAAGCATTTAACCACATGCTTAACTTGAAGCATGTTTGTTTTTTGCCAGATAATGGCCAGAGTATGCAGGATTTACCCTATAGTGCTGGAGCACACATCGTTTTCAGGGGAAACCTCTGCTTCGAATGGGGCTGTGGATTGCTCTCCCCCCTGCTTTTGTAGAAGAGGGCTGTTGCTTCCACATCACTGCCTCTTCTCTCTGGGGCCCTTCGGGAGACCCCTAAGCTGGGACTCTGTGATATCTGGGCTCTGCACGGTTTTGGGGCAGGGACTAGACAGAACCAGCTGTGTGCCATCGTGCCATATTCTGCAGGCCAACTGCATTTTTATGTGGAAAGCTGACCAGGAGTACATGGTGAGTTGCGGAGGATAAAGGAAATGAGGCTTCAGCTTTGCTGCTTTATGATATGTAAAGAAGGCCTGGAAAAAAAAAACCTCTTTATTTTCCAGTAGTAGTTCAGGTCCTGTTTAGACTAGAAGACTCTTCGATATCTGATGAACTAGTGTAAATTATGACATCACCAAGAGGTGAAAAATGAGCTATTGAGAGAAGGGACTTTTCCTCAGATTGTTTAAAGCTTTAAACTTTCATCTATGCTTTAACATCTATTTAACTTCAGTGACTAGCACTGAGCAAAGAGAGCGTCTGTTAGATTCAACACCATTACCTCTTCAGTTTGTGTAGGTTGACAAGTAAATAACTTTATACCTCCAGCTGTTCTCTGACAAAACCAGGACAGGCCAGACTTTACATTCCTGATATTCCTCTCTTGCCTTGCACCTTTTTAAGTAAAATAACTTTTGGGCCCTCTCGATATGTTGAAGAGAAGCAAAACAAGGTACAATCTCCATTTCCTGGAAATCCACCTTTAATGCAGCAAATCTGTCACTGGCAGGTGCCACTGCTCGAGCTTGAGCAGCACACAGGGACTCTGGTAATGGGGCCTAGTTCTGAGTGAGTGTGTGTGTGTGTGTGTGGGGAGAGGAGGCGGGGGATGGGACTCTGGGTGTTCAGAACGAATGTACTGAGTGTTCTGTATCTGTATTAAGTTATTTTGGCATATTACGGACTCCTAAACTTTAGCTGTTAATCATCTTAATTCGCGATGTCGCCATATGATTGGAAAATTCAGTCTTTTAAGGAACTTAAACAAACCAAAACCAGCCCTCACTCTAAAAGGATTTAGGGGAGAGCAATTGATTGCCATTTTTGAAATGATGTAGGGCATAAGATCTGTGATAGCAGGTAGCAAAGTCTCTAGGTTAAGAGAATGTCCTCCTGTCAAAGATCTACTTTTACTTCACCACCAACAGTATTGTGACCCTCAAGCATTCAAAAATCCAGTGTCAAGCGCCAGAAAAATCATGATATTTTTATTTAAATTGGGTGCTTAATTGCCTTAGTTTTGAGCTTTTAGGGTTTGTTGTCAAGCTCTTCTCCACAAAGACAAGAAATATGCTTTTAAAAGTACTGTAAACAGGTAAAGTTGAGATGCCAGGAGAAAAAAAAATCAAATATTAAGGGACTCGTGATAAACTTGTGAGAGTTGGAGTGATCGGACACTTGGTAGCACAGTGGTTACTGCTATTGCTGCAGCTTGAAGAAAGCTGTGAGCTCAGCTATGAGCAATTAAACACTTTCTGTGGGGGGATTATTAGCTGCCTGGCTGGTAATCACTGAGCTAGTGATGTAACTGGGAGGATATAAGAGGATACACAGAAAGCAAGGGAAGGAAGGTACAGATAGTGAGCACGGGCTGAGGAGCGAAGGCTGCAGGGAAGCCTCCTCTTGGCTGTACACTGGTGATACTTTGTAAGGATAGAATAAATATACACTTGTGAAAAGAGTAGCAACCTGGTGTGTGTTTGACTGTGGGACAACACGAACTGGCCAGACAAAGTAGTACACTGGGTACTGCCGGAGGCGCCCTGTGGCAGTTGGCAACATCTAGACAAGGGGCGCTTTACACTTAAGAGTTGAACCTTTCAGTGTATGTGATATTTCAATAGGTGATATCCATGGCATCAACACAATGAGCCAAATATTGTCCATATGATCTCTTAAGTCTGTGGGTTTTTAGGCATTTAGCCCTGAAACTTCCTATTAGGCTGCAGTCATCTTTATCCAGTTGCCTCTTACACACTATCCAGCAAGTTGTAATATGAATACAGTGCAAGTTGATAAGCCAGTATCTGGGGTGTGTGTGTGGGGGGGGGGGAAGGTTTCATTAACCAGCTGAACTATGGAGAGGGACTAGATGAGCAGCTTGTATTTATACTGCTGATGGAGTTGTATGTTGCAAAATATAGTGATGGTATCCCTTCTCTCCCCCATCCCTCCGCCCTCTTATGACAAAATGCTTAGATTTGAGAAACCACCCTGTATCACTAATAGATTGGGCAACTCAGACAAAGAGGAGAAAAATCTATTGAAATAAGATATGAAAATAATCTTCATACTTTACTGCCCAGTCTAGAAAAGAGCTGAAACTTTGAAAAATGAGCAGGAAAGATAATTGTCTCATGAGAATTACATCTGCCTTCTGAAGGAAAACCTTACCTATAAACATGAAAGAAAAAGCTTCTCACTATACACCTCAGTATTTTAAAGTGGGGAAGAAAGGCTGTTCACATTTTTGCATTTGACCGTATTTATTCACAGGAGGTTAACAGCCAATTTGTCAGCGTGGCCATCATCAGGAGTTTATTCTATACTAAGATGACATTTTTATTTTTATTGGATTAGTGTGCTTGAATTCCTGTGACGATTTCAGATTCTTAGTCATAAAATAACATGTGAAGAAATATTTGTGCCCGTAAGGAGATAACGAATCAGCTACAGTAATTATACAATCATCTTGAAAAGAAAGTAATAACTATAACTAGTACATATTTGTGAGATCTTTCATGATCACGTCTTTCCACTAAATTAACTTTATTGGCATATTGAATTTGAACTGCATCATGGCAGCTTGAACACATCATGTTTGTTTTATGCTTCTCACCCACAGCTGTACACACAGATTGTGATTTTTATTGTAGCAGCCAGAATAAATACTCTGCTATGATGTAAGAAGAATCAGAAGTCCATTAGTTGCACTAGTATCCATCTAAAGGGGCTAAAGAAGCTGACTATATATAGAACCTGATAAACCCTCCCCATATTTCTCACAATATTTGGGTGTTTGTGTAAAGGGGGGGGAACTAAACCTCTTTCCAAAGACCCCTCCACAGACTTATCATTATTTCAATTTAGTGCATCTGGTGGCTGTAATCTTTTTAAAAACAGGGACCAAAAAAGCCCAGTGACCAGCATGCTACTATTTAGATACTTGAGCTTGTCAATTGCTTGCTTGTGCTTGGAAACAACATTGAATAGTGATCCTGACTAAAAGATGTTGAGGGGTATACAGTGAATCTTATTGCTGACTGAAATGGCATCCTGTTCACCACCCCCAGCTACTTCTAAGAGCCTGACCAATGTGTCTTTCTATGCTCTGCTCTTCTGAAGCCATGCCCATATTCTGAAATCTGTTTAAGGGAAAGAATTTAAATAGTAATGGGCATTTCATTAGCCCCCAAAATGATGGAATATATTGGGCTGATGCAAATTTAAGTAGTAATTGGGCATTTCTTCTTTTCTTCAGTGATCCCAGGATGCGTTGCCAATTTGTGGTGGTTGTGTTTGTGTGTTCTTCCTTGGACATACATGGATAACACATCTGGTGTGTCTGTACACTTCATTTTTTTTCCTGCAAAATTATTGATTCTTCTAGTGTATGGCTTCTGACAGCACAAATTAAATGTTGGGAAAGTGATAAGTCATTTATTTATTAAGTTTTGCAAAACAGATAAGCAGAAAACAGACGGTTGGAGTGACCAATGGACAAAGTGTAGGATTATCATCTGTATCCTGGAAGTGCCTAATTGCCCAAGATCAGGATTGGGGCTTCACTATGCTCCATACAAACATGTAATAAGAGACTGATCTTTATCATAACATAAGAACGGCCATACTGGGTCAGACCAAAGGTCCATCTAGCCCAGTATCCTGTCCTCCGACAGTAGCCAATGCCAGAGGGAATGAACAGAACAGGAAACCATCAAGTGAACCATCCCCTGTCGCTCATTCCCAGCTTCTGGCAAACAGAGGCTAGGGACACCATTCCTGCCCATCCTGGCTAATAGCCATTGATGGACCTATCCTCCATAAATTTATCTAGTTTTTTGAACCCTGTTATAGTCTTGGCCTTCACAACAGCCTCTTGCAAGGAGTTCCACAGGTTGACTGTGCGTTGTGTGAAAAAATATTTCCTTTTGTTTGTTTTAAACTTGTTGCCTATTAATTTCATTTGATGGCCCCTAGTTTTTGTGTTATGAGAAGGAGTAAATAACATCAAAACAGATACGACACAAGATGGAGATGAGAAGGATATAACCTAAGCAGAGTGGTGAGGATGGCAAATGCCATGTTCTTTTTACGTTGTTTTCCTCATTTAACTTTATGTACAGTGGGAGCTGGTGGGAGCAGAGAGAAGGGATGAGTCAGTAGGAACGTGTGAGTGAGGAAAGGAAGGGCAATATGATTCAGGGAGGGTGGGAGGGATGGACAGGGTGAAGGGCAGATAGCGAAGTTGGAGTAAGGAGAACCTGAGGGAGGAGTGGAAGGGAACTGGAGAAAACAACCAGTTGGCAAGAAGAATGCCCAAAATCAAAATATAAGGGATGGAAGAAGTCTGTCAGTGTTTTGAAGGAGCTGCTGCTGCTAATGCTACTGCTTCCAGGTACTGCTAGGGCATGGGAGTCTTTGCTTCAAGGAGCTAATTCCACCCCACCAGTTTCCCCAAGCCCATGTGGTTGAGGTTGTGGCGGGGGGTGGGGGGGCGTGGAATAAGCCCTGGTGTCCTGTGCAGGGGATCCCTTTGCTGGTCTCAGACCAGTGAGTGGGGGAATAGCCCCTATGACTTACACTTCAGGTTCACCTTGACATGAAGGAGTTAAAATACTTGCCCTTGACAGCAGATGGCACATGCCTTTGTTTAGTCCTACATGTAATAATATCTTGGTCTTTGTTAACTGCCTCAGGACAAAATCAGCATCCCACCAGTCACCATCTGGCAAGGCACAGCTGATATCAGGGACTGTCATGTGTAAGCGCACTAGCATTTGTTGCTGTCCAAAGAAAGAAATCTCCTGTAAACACTCCAGTCTGTATTGCTGAAGAGTCAGTGTACACAGTCTTGAGGAAGCTACTAAATTTCTGTGCTGCAGTTCCCCATTGGTAATAGGAAGATATTTCCTTTCTCCCATCCTTGTCTTTTCAGTTTAGACTGTAAGCTCTTTGGGGCAGGGATTGTCTCTGTACATTGCCTAGCACAATGGGGCCATGATTTTGGTTGGTGCCTCTAATAAAAATAAGTGCAGTTATGTCTAGATGCCCTGACTGAGATCGGGATCCCATTGTGCCTGGCACTGTACATACATGTTGTAAGAGGCAGTCCCTGCTCTTAAGTCTTTCCAGTCTAAATAGACAAGCAAGAAAAGGGGGGTGAGGGAAAATGGGCACAAGGTTGTAAAATGAGTTGTCTAATGTCACACGGTCAGAATCCAGGTCTCCTGCTCTCAGTCTAGTGCCCTATATATTAGACCACATTGCCTCTCAGTGTATATGGTTTGTCAAATAAATCATTTGCTCTAAAATGCTATTTTTGTTCAAGGAGTCTTCTCAGGTTTGTGGCTCATGTGGGCAGTTCACCAAATACACAGTGCTGTTTTCGATAGTGATAGTCAGGTGTGATGCTCTGGAGTAAAATTTGCTGAGTGTAAGCATCTTTGAAAGGAGGAAGTCTCTGATTCCATCTTGTACTGTTTTATGCTGTAGCGAAGTTTATTTTGGTGTGTGTTATAACAGATGCTTTATTTGGACTTCATCTGGTCTGTATATGTGATCTGTATAGCTGATCACTTCATTCATGCAGTCAGTTTTTTTGGTTTTACAACTGAAGAAAACTGAAGGATTGTAAAACCTGTGCTAGGGGAAGTGCTTGCCTGCCCAGATATTAAGATCAACGCTCCTCAAGTCCATGGGGGAGTTTTGTTACCTAGGGGTACACTGGCACAGGATGTCACAATTGAGGTTACCCATCACATAGCCAAGGTCAGCTCTGCATTAGGAATACTGTCACGCTGCCTACAGAATGGTAGGGGTATCAAAATAAGTACTAAGCTAAACTTCTGTTGGGCAGTCATGCTTACAACACTTTTATATGGTTGAGACATGAACAACATATCACCATCACATTAGGAAACTTAATCAGTTCCATATGAACTGTCTTCAGTCTGTATGAAGGGTCAAGTGGTGGGACGGGAGTCCCGATATTGAGATCCTTAATTGTTGTTGGATGTCTGGCATTCAAAGCAAGCTCATAAAAGCTCATCTGTATTGGTTTGGTCTTGTTCACGTGACTGACTTGAGAATACCCAAGGCTATATTTTATGGTCTGTGAAAGCAAGATATCTGTTCCTATGGTGGCCAATATAAGCTATATAAGGATGTACACTGAAGTCAAATTTGAAAGTGTGAGGTGACCCCAGCAACTGGGAAGCAATAGGTCATGACCGTTCAAGGGGGCAGCAGATTTGTCATCTTGCTGCTAACTGCTTTGAAGCAAGGTGCGTTAACACCTTATGTGAAAAATGTGAACTGTGCAAAGCAATGATATAACAGCCTGCAATAGTCACGGACAATCTTGTCTGTCCCGCAAATAACCACATTTGCAGTTCTCTCATTGGTCTGATCTTGCATGTATGCTTTCACTTAGTGTTTCCTGAATCCTTGTTTGTCAATGTTGATACGACACTCTATCATAGTTGTTCAGTTTATGAAGTAGCCATTTAACAAAACAGGAGTTTAATATAGTGATTCGAATAGCTAAATGTGCTCTACCTGACACTGGATTCTGTATGTTGATACTTTCAGGATAATTAGTGCATAAAGCCTCCAGTTTCAGAATAACTAAACATTGAGTTTTAAAAAAAAAATCTATACAGTTGTATGCTGTTTGAACTATCAATTGTTCTTTTCTGTAGAAGACTTAAAGGGCTGGAATACACCATCTGGGGCTCTTCATATGTATGTTTCTTCAGTAGGCTCTCCAAATCATATACTTCTGGGATTTTGTTACTAAGGAAGAGCAAAAGATCTGAAAACAAAATTTGCATGGAATTTTTCACAGTTCAATGGTGTATTTCCTATCAAACTTCAGATTGAAGAAACTACAGTTATGAAATGCCATGAGTATGGAAAGATGCCACCAAATAATGCTTCTAAAGTGTCAGTGAATTTATAGTTCTCTTTTTAGAAAGACTTCATCCTTATTAAACCCAAAAACTGCATTAGTGTAACCTTGTGGTAGCACAGATAAAAATCAGAAGAAATTAAGGCCTCCATCCCTCTAAATTTTGTGGACATGTTTAA
Source organism: Natator depressus (assembly GCF_965152275.1). Classification (NCBI taxonomy): domain Eukaryota; kingdom Metazoa; phylum Chordata; order Testudines; family Cheloniidae; genus Natator; species Natator depressus. The sequence goes on along the minus strand of NC_134244.1, from coordinate 45,436,567 downwards.
TACACTGAGTACTGCTTAATCTTGTTGAGCTCGGTGGGACTACTTTCAGCACATAAAGATAAGCACATGCTTAAGTGTTTGCAGGGTCAAGATCTAAGATTTTCCAGCAAAACATTAATATGGTCACATACATCTTTACATATTGAAGTGTATATTCTACTATGAACAATGATGTATTAAGCTGTGGTTCACATTTAACAAGAAAAAATGGAGAAGAAAATAGATAAGTGCAAGGCAGCTATGTTGAAATGACACTGTCAACTTGAAAACTAGTCAGTTTCAGCAAGTAATTTGAGTAGATTCAGATGCTGCAGCTGGTCTGGAGTCCACCCGCCTGCCAATTCTTATGGCTTTGCAATCATATCTGTGTGATTTTTTTTCTTTAAGTTGAATTGTGAGTCAAAAATTAAGACTCAATGAGCAGTATCACCAGACATGGGAGGAATCTCTTTGCCTTTGTATTCACTCCAGTACTATGGGGAAGCACTGTCTGAAAATCTTTTTTTTAAGGAGTCATGAATGTTGTGTCAATTTATTCTGAGTTTTCTCAAATGCTGGATTAGGTACATTTACACTCCTACATATTGACTGCTTTTCACTCAGCACTATGTTTTTTTCTGTCTACCAATGTACTTTTTGCTGCTTTCAGTGGAATAAAGCCACTACAGCTTTGTAAATATATTTGACGAGTCTTTTATATGGACTGCCTTCAGATATTATTTCATATGAAATTGAATTCAAACATTCGGGGGAGGTTCTGTAGTGATATAGTTGCAGATATTGGAAAATGTGGCAGTGCCTCCCCTGGATCTGTTGCGGTGACACACACACTTGGTAATAAATAGTGGTAACATAGTAACCATGCCAATGCCTTTAACCTTTTGATCAGATCAATAACACAGCCCAACTTTCAGAGCTCTGTGCATGAGGAAAGATAATTACAGACCTCTTGATTATCAGATTTCAAACTCCATCAAGCTAGTAGTAAGGTTTTTTGTATGTCAGTGCTTTGCGAAACAGTGTCCGCAGGTAGATAATTAGCAATTTAATTTTAATAAGCTGGGAAACTTTCTAGGCCAAATTTTGCCATTACCCAGGTATAAATGTAGTGCATCTCCATGGGCTTCAGTGGATTTGGATTGGTACCAATACAGTTGATGAATGTATCCTCTTTTTTTTATCCAGTGGGTTTCAAGTCGAAAGGTAGACCAATAAATAGCTGCTCAAGTGACACTAGCCCAATAATAATCTTTCAGAGTTTTCTAGGGTTCACATGTCCCACTGAACTGTAAGTGTTTTTTTTATTTTGTCAGAAAAAAATTTCCAGTCATATCCTCTAGTTTGGTTTTCAGACATTATACCCAAAAGTGACAACCTGTGGCTAAACTGAGAGGAGAATGGAGTAACCCCATCTTCAGAATTTGTCATGTGATTATTGTATATTTAGCACCCATTCTTTGTCTGGAAATGCAAACAACCTATTTATTCGAATTCTTTTGGGGCCTCTGGGGTAGCCTCTTCCTTGAGCCTCTGGCATCTGTTCCAAGAGCCCTTTAGTGCTTGTACCAAGATGCTGCTGTTGACTCCTTCAAAAACTCCAGTAATTTGGAGATTTGAGCAAAAGCGTCTCTTCTCCACATCTTCAGTAATGTCTCGAAGACTGATATTTTTCAGCTCTGCAATCTCATGCTGCTGAGATTTCCCTAGTGTGGCTATCTCTAAACAAAGGATAGCCTAATCCTTTGTTTAGCCAGCACAGATCTTATTATGTGGTTCTCAAAGTTCTTGTTTGGTTCCCTGAGCCCCTCTGTGGCGCCCCCTCTGTGAAGGAGAAATTGTGCTTGTTTAACTGCTTTCATTGCAGCTGAGATTCTTCTTTTCACCCTGTTGTCTGATGCTTTAGTTGCATAAAAATGAAGGCTGCCTTGGTTGTTTGCCTTCCCATCATATTTTTCTTCTGCTCAGGTGAATTCTACATATTAAGAAAACTTGGGGTAACTCTTGTTTCTGTAAATTGACTTTGTGTCCTCCCAAAATGTTTGAGCGAAGGGAGAGCAACAGCTAGGTGCAAATACTTTTCTGGAAGCCTTTGTCATCTATTTTTCCCTTTTTCACTTCTCTCTGCTACAGCCCTGAAGCAGGGATATTGACATGGTGGGGGGAGGCGGGAGCTGCATGACAAGAGGCGCAGTTGTACTTGCCCTCAGAAGTTATGTACTTACAGAAAAATACAGTCTTTTGGAAGCCTTTTTTCCTTTATTTTTATGATAAGAAAAAGATGTATATTAATATGATTAGTTTCAGAGTAACAGCCGTGTTAGTCTGTATTGGCAAAAAGAAAATGAGTACTTGTGGCACCTTAGAGACTAACCAATTTATTTGAGCATGAGCTTTCGTGAGCTACAGCTCACTTCATCGGATGCATACTGTGGAAATTGCAGAAGACATTATATACACAGACACCATGAAACAATACCTCCTCCCACCCCACTCTCCTGCTGGTAATAGCTTATCTAAAGTGATTATCAAGTTGGGCCATTTCCAGCACAAATCCAGGTTTTCTCACCCTCCGCCCCCCCCCCCCCCCCACACACACACAAACTCACTCTCTTGCTGGTAATAGCCCATCCAAACTGACCACTCTCCCCACAATGTGCATGACAATCAAGGTGGGCCACTTCCAGCATAAATCCAAGTTTAACCAGAACGTCTGGGGGGGGGTAGGAAAAAACAAGGGGAAATAGGCTACCTTGCATAATGACTTAGCCACTCCCAGTCTCTATTTAAGCCTAAATTAATAGTATCCAATTTGCAAATGAATTCCAATTCAGCAGTTTCTCGCTGGACTCTGGATTTGAAGTTTTTTTGTTGTAAGATAGCGACCTTCATGTCTCTGATTGCGTGACCAGAGAGATTGAAGTGTTCTCCGACTGGTTTATGAATGTTATAATTCTTGACATCTGATTTGTGTCCATTTATTCTTTTACGTAGAGACTGTCCAGTTTGACCAATGTACATGGCAGAGGGGCATTGCTGGCACATGATGGCATATATCACATTGGTGGATGTGCAGGTGAATGAGCCTCTGATAGTGTGGCTGATGTTGTTAGGCCTTGTGATGGTGTCCCCTGAATAGATATGTGGGCACAGTTGGCAACGGGCTTTGTTGCAAGGATAGGTTCCTGGGTTAGTGGTTCTGTTGTGTGGTATGTGGTTGCTGGTGAGTATTCGCTTCAGGTTGGGGGGCTGTCTGTAGGCAAGGACTGGCCTGTCTCCCAAGATTTGTGAGAGTGTTGGGTCATCCTTCAGGATAGGTTGTAGATCCTTAATAATGCGTTGGAGGGGTTTTAGTTGGGGGCTGAAGGTGACGGCTAGTGGCATTCTGTTATTTTCTTTGTTAGGCCTGTCCTGTAGTAGGTGACTTCTGGGAACTCTTCTGGCTCTATCAATCTGTTTCTTCACTTCTGCAGGTGGGTATTGTAGTTGTAAGAAAGCTTGATAGAGATCTTGTAGGTGTTTGTCTCTGTCTGAGGGGTTGGAGCAAATGCGGTTGTATCGCAGAGCTTGGCTGTAGACGATGGATCGTGTGGTGTGGTCAGGGTGAAAGCTGGAGGCATGTAGGTAGGAATAGCGGTCAGTAGGTTTCCGGTATAGGGTGGTGTTTGTGACCATTGTTTGTTAGCACTGTAGTGTCCAGGAAGTGGATCTCTTGTGTGGATTGGACCAGGCTGAGGTTGATGGTGGGATGGAAATTGTTGAAATCATGGTGGAATTCCTCAAGGGCTTCTTTTCCATGGGTCCAGATGATGAAGATGTCCTCAATATAGTGCAAGTAGAGTAGGGGCGTTAGGGGACGAGAGCTGAGGAAGCGTTGTTCTAAGTCAGCCATAAAAATGTTGGCATACTGTGGGGCCATGCGGGTACCCATAGCAGTGCCGCTGATCTGAAGGTATACATTGTCCCCAAATGTAAAATAGTTATGGGTAAGGACAAAGTCACAAAGTTCAGCCACCAAGTTAGCCGTGACATTATCAGGGATAGTGTTCTTGACGGCTTGTAGTCCATCTTTGTGTGGAATGTTGGTGTAGAGGGCTTCTACATCCATAGTGGCCAGGATGGTGTTATCAGGAAGATCACCGATGGATTGTAGTTTCCTCAGAAAGTCAGTGGTGTCTCGAAGGTAGCTGGGAGTGCTGGTAGTGTAGGGCCTGAGGAGGGAGTCTACATAGCCAGACAACTTTCTAAACTACTACATGCTACAAGGGGCCACAGCAATGGTTCCCTCAACCCACCCAGCAATATTGTTAACCTATCCAACTATACTCTTAGGACAGCTGCTTCTGCTGGGCTATCTCGGGGCCTCTCCTTCTGCCCCTCCACCCCCACGAACATGATACAGTTCTGTGGTGACCTAGAATCCTATTTTCGACGTCTCTGACTCGAGGAATATTTCCAAAATACCTCTGAACAACATACTAATCCACAGAGGCCTCCCGACCAACATTACAAAAAGAAGGATTCTAGGTGGACTCCTCCTGAAGGTCGAAACAGCAGACTGGACTTCTACATAGAGTGCTTCCGCCTACGTGCACGGGCTGAAATTGTGGAAAAGCAGCATCACTTGCCCCACAATCTCAGCCGTGCGGAACACAATGCCATCCACAGCCTCAGAAACAACTCTGACATCATAATCAAAAAGGCTGACAAAGGAGGTGCTGTTGTCATCATGAATAGGTTGGAATATGAACAAGAGGCTGTTCGGCAGCTCTCCAACACCACTTTCTACAAGCCATTACCCTATGATCCCACTGAGAGTTACCAAAAGCAACTACAGCATTTGCTCATTAATATGATTAGTATAACAAATATTCAAGCAGTCAAAAAATTCAAAAATATAAAAGTATAGCTCCTAACATGAAAGTGCTGTGTAATGTAAAGACTGTTCATGAAACTAAAGTTGAAGTTTTTTTGTATATTGTCATCTGAATTCTTCCACAAATCCATCCAGGTTCAGTTTTGAAGTCAAATTGCTTTCATTTGTCAGGAGAGTTAGGTTTCTTTCTTTCCTGAGTCATGCTGCTCCTCCAGTGTGATAAAATTCTCTCCAAACAAGAAAAAGGACAAGCTGCAGCCTATCTTCCAAACAATAAAACGGATATTTCAAAAATATATGGGAAAGCCTCCTTTAATTCCTTGATGGCACCTAGAACTTCTTCAAATTCTTTACAATTTCTCTTTTCTGTGGTTTAAATACAGCCATTTCAACTTTCACCTTCTCCATTCTAGTCTAAGCAAGTCAATCAAAGCACACATGGATTCCAATTTCAAGAAGTCCGGAGAGCTGATGGAATAGGTTTCTGACAAGCTTTTGTTTAACTTAGAGTTTTCTTCAGAAAACCTCCTTTGCAATTCCCCACTGGTTTTATCAATCAATTCATGATAATTCTGGGGTCACAGATACTCCTTTACACTTTTGAATCCTGGCAAGTACTCGGTGACTATGGAATCTTGATGTTTTTGGAGCAATAACTTGACTGTTTTGGAGTGGTAGCTGTGTTAGTCTGTATCAGCAAAAACAACAGGGAGTCCTTGTGGCATCTTAGAGACTAACGAATTTATTTGGGCATAAGCTTTTGTGGGCTAAAATCCACATCAGATGCATGGAGTGAAAAATAGAGTAAGCAGTATATATATTACAGTACATGAAAAAATGGGAGTTGCCTTACTAAGTAGGGGTCAGTGCTAACGAGGCCAATTCAGTCAAGGTGGAAGTGGCCTGTTCTCAACAGTTGACAAGAAGGGGTGAATATCGACAGAGGAAAAATTATTTTGTAGTGCTTACTGTTGAGATTAGGCCACTATTTGGGACTTCGTTAAAAATCAATTTGGAACACATGAAAGTAATATTTATATTTTGATTCAATGTATTTTAATATTCAATTTTATAGAGGGTGTTTTTTCTTTTTTCAGTGTTTGTTCCTAAAAGGTTTCAGAGTAACAGCCGTGTTAGTCTGTATTCGTAAAAAGAAAAAAGAAAAGGAGTACTTGTGGCACCTTAGAGACTAACCAGTTTATTTGAGCATGAGCTTTCGTGAGCTACAGCTCACTTCATCCTAAAAGGGTTGACTTTGACCTAGTCTAAAAGCCACCCTCTTGTTTGTTCCAGTTTTAGCAATCTGTTCAGAATTTGTATGAAATCTTACTTGGAACAACTTAATTCTGGCTTGGGTGTGAGTACAGTCACTTGTATTAGAGAGAGGGAAGGATGGAGGACCATTAATAATGGTTAATGATAAATAGCATGTAGAATGAAAGAGGTGTGTAAGAAGCAGCCACCAGCTTGTCAAATGATGCATCATGCAGGAGCATATAACTATGCTGCTCCAAAAGGTGCAGATAACTTTCCAGTAGAGTCCAGGGTGCCCCACCAGAGCCCAGACTTTATTAACCTTCTGGGGACTCTGTAAGCCCATCTTTTCTTGCAAGTATTTAAGGAGGTTTGAGGGTAGGTAGAGGGACTGGAGATAGGATAGCTACAAAAGTGGAGCTGACGCAAAATACCATGCATGCGCACATGTGACTACAAACTAAAACAAAGCCAGCTGAATTCTGGTCTCATTTACACCATTTAAATCCAGAATAATTCCACTTCCTCTAATGGAATTACTCTACAATTTATTCCAGGCCAGCTAAGACGACAATCTGTTCCAATACGTCTAATTTTAGGTTAATGAGCATTCAAGTTGTCCCTTTTAAAGGAAAACAAAGCAAAACACTTGCTGCACAAATGATTTCAATTTTCTGAATTACCTTTTTCTGAACAGCTAATGTTTGTGTTGAGAAACAACCATCTGTTTTTGCAGTATAAAGAGAATCTTGTTCAAATGTTAAGTAACTTCAAATGTGTTAGTGAAGATGCTGTCAGCAGGTTGTCACCCTGTACCATTCAAAATAGTTTTCTGTGTACAAGAATAGCAAGCTGACTTTCTGCCCATGTGGATTATCCCTTCTATTTTTAGATATGTAAAATCAAAATATGAAGGTGCCAAAACCAATATTTGCTGGTGAGTTGTATTTTGACCTGACATGGCCATTATGTCATGAAAGTATATATCATCAACCATTTATTCCTTGTCAGTCACACATACAACTCCTAACCATTCAATTTCTGATGTAATTTTAAACTATAGTATTTTAGGAGCTGTGCTACATGCTCAGGGAACAGTGGGGGAGAAATAAGCCAGTCTTGACTGGATGTATCTGTGGGCAGTAGACTACTGGAGAGCTGGAAGCCTGACAAAAGACACTGCCTCTTTGAGGATTTTAGGAACAAAATTGAGATTTTAATGTAGGAATTCTGTATGCCTTCAATTTGGACTAAAGAAAAGAGCAACAGATCTTTAGAAAGGCAAATGGTTCCTAAGACATATGGGAGATCTTTCAGGGTTGGCTTCAAAATTCTCTTGTGCTTCTTTTAACACTGTCGGATACCAAGCACAAGGCACTAATGCATATGCTTTCACCACAGTAACCCAGTGCAACTTGTTGCCCAGATGGTGCAAACCATATGTTTTCATATATTTTTAGGTATATTTACGAAATACTGTATAGGAGAATGGAAAAGGTCATAAGAGTTTTCCAAAGCCTGCTATAGCAAAGGTTGCTAGAATAATACTCTAGAGTTCTGTCTTTAGTGTGAAATTCCCAAGCCCCTATGAACTATTTACCCTATAGAATGAAATTCACTGCAGCACAAGACCTCCCTTATGCTTTTTTTAATGCATAGACTTCTGTGGGCCATCTGCACAGAAAGAGGTTTCACCCATAATAAATGCATGATACAAACTTCAATCCTAAATTTGCATCCGATGAAGTGAGCTGTAGCTCACGAAAGCTTATGCTCAAATAAATTGGTTAGTCTCTAAGGTGCCACAAGTACTCCTTTTCTTTTTGTGAATACAGACTAACACGGCTGCTACTCTGAAACCAATCCTAAATCTGTTGCTGTTGGCTGAACAAACCGTTTTGAAAACACAAGTATGCAGAAAATCGATTTAATTTGATACTTTTCATCCCTGTGTGTCCCAGAATTCATTTGAGTATAACCTAAGGCTCTGAGAGAGAATTCTGCTTGCTTAGAAGTTGTTACAATATATCTTGTTCTGTGTTGCTTTGCTGGCATGACTCCAGAAGGATGCTATTCTAATTACATTTCTAGAGTAGTATTCTTTTGAAGTATCAGCTAATTAGGAATGGGCATTACAAAAGTTTGGCCAATACACAGGAAAAGAATGCTTTATATAACCATCACTAATTCATTAGGGGAACCAAAAGCTTATTTCCTTTCAATGAAGATTTGCATATTCTCACCTACAACAGTGCGCTGTACATAGTCCTTTATTTGTAGCTCCTCTGAAAGCATAACTCTGTTTAAAAAGTAAATTAGCTAAATTGAAAGGCCAATTGCCTTGAGTATCAAGTACAAAGGAAGTCCATGCTTAGATTTTTTTGCCAACTGTGAGAGGCTGAGACTGTTTGAATTTCTGAAACCACATATCTCATGACATCTAAGAATTTTAAAGTAGTGGCATAAATTTCTAATTTATTTTTGCTCCCATATTACCTGCAGAATTGAGTCAGACAGATCACGACTTTGGTTTTTCTCAGTCTGGTAATTGTGTACATTAAGGAATCTATTCCAAAAAAATTTCTGTGGCTGTTTTATTCTACTGGCCGTGTGTGATCAAGAGAAATAAAGGATTTTAGCCTGTTTGAAGCAAAACTTAGTTATGCAAGAGACAAGGGAGGCAAACTCAGATGGCAGTATTGGAGCTTCCAGATGGAAGAAGTATGCTCCGCATAATACATTTTAAAAATTTAGTAAGCTGAAACTAACAAAATGAGCAAGAAAATGTCGGATTTTGGTTTTTCATCCCAAAACCCAGTAATTTCAACAATTGAAGAAAAATTCAAAAATTTACCCAGAAAATATTTATCATTTTGTGATCACCTTTAGTCAAATCCTAGCTCATTGGGTAAATAGCTGCAGTATAGGTGCTCAGAATCACACATGCTGCAAAAGCAGCAGCATTAGTATGTACCCTTCTATTATGATTAACAATGGCCACATAGTTAGTGGTTGCATAGTTCCTCTGTGCAGATTATACTTGCCTATAGGCATTATACTTGGTTTGGTTGCTGTTACTGAGGCTTGGGCGTTACACTGTGCCGCTGCCAACTCCTACAGAATCAAAAGCTGACAATGTGTTACTTTTTGAGAGAGGAATTTTAATTAATCGTAGAACTAGATAATAAAGACCAAAATATTCAGAGACCTTTTCACTCTCAGCTTCTGATCCACAGTCTGTTGCTGCTTCCACCAGGGTGCCCTGCTCCCCACTTGGGGCAGGGAATGGGAGAGATCTGGTTGCAGCCAAAAGGAGAATTCAGCAAATGGGGTGGAGAAGCAGATCTGAGTGAGGAACTGAAGCAGTTGTGGGTTTTTCAGCAGACCAGGTGAACAATGCCCGCACCATTACATTAAGCTTCAAAGGCTGATTGCCAGCCAGCTCCTTTCTGGCTTCGTGTCTGGCTGGGGAAGCTGTAGAAAATGTTATTTCTGACTTTAAGTAGACTAACTTAAGATCCTCAAGTTCAGCCAATAGTATATCATTGGCCTGTGCTGTAGGTCTGAAAGAGACTCCTTTTGTCCAACCAGTAGCTGAAACATGACATGTAGATCTGGAGCTTCCATGGATCCTAGGTTAGGTCTTAGTTCTTCTCTTTGAACTCTGTGGAAGATTTTAACTTCTATAATTGGTTCTACCCATGCATGCGTAAGTGGCTATTTTTCACATGTAAAGGGAGCAAAGAAATTTGGCTGAAGACAAATCTCGCTTAGTTACTTTCCAGAGCTGTCACTTGGGTGTAGCTGAGTGTATGGTAGGATCCTTATTCATTACTAGGTGGTTCATTTAAATGTTCACTTTATATACAAAAATATAACCCTTCTAAATATAGTCTGTAACTGGTTTTGAAACCATTCTCAGCACAAGAAAATACAGTCTTAAAGATATTTTGGAAAATGTAATATAATAGTCTAATTTTTCAAATAAATATAAATAAAGGTAACTTCCAGAGTTGTTAATCTGAAGGTAAGTATATGGAAACCATAGTGAAGTATATGGAAACAATAGTGTGTTAAATGTCCTCAGATTTAAGACTCTTAAGCAATAGATTTAGTGAAGAAAATAACTAAATAGTGAAGGAAAAAACTAAATAGGCTTCAAAGGATACAACATACTTTAAAAGAACAGACTTCGATGAGATCATTGCAAGTAAAGTGACAATTCAAACATAATCATCTTCTGGATCAAAGCAGTTCTGTTCCTTCAGTCTGTTCCTTGATTGTGCTCAGCCAACTTTAGGCTTCCAAAATTATTTCCCTTATATTGGGTTTTGTTGTATGCACATACTAGAGATGCAGCCACCTTTTTTTCCTTCCAAACAACATTTCAATGGAAGAATGGTGCTTCTCGCTCTTTTTGTATAATTAAACTCATATCAATAAAAACTCAGTTATTGCTTTGCCCCATGCATCTGATTTTGGCAACTTAGTCAGGACACCTAATTAAATTTCTCCCCATGTTAGTCTCCACTTGTTTTCCCTGCTTGTAAAACTGTGCCTGATCCACTTTACAATAACTGATTTGTCATTTGCTTGTATCTTTTGGGACACATTTCTCAGAGAATGATACAGAATCACCTCCTATCACCCTGTAGGAATGCAACCTGGTCCCCAACAAAAAAACTCGGTTACAGATTCTGAGCGTATTTTCTAAATACTTCACATAGCCTCATAGACTGTTGCCTTTTATAATAATATCCTGAGAACTGTTGGGTCTTTTTGACTCCATAGAATATAATGCTTTCTGTAAATTACTATTCTCTGTTGACTGCTTCTGTGTCATTATGGTCTTGTGTAAACTACCTATAAGCCCAAGATATAGTTCTACTGTAGTTGAAATCAAAAAATATGTCTCCTTCAAACTCATGTTTAACTCCAGGTGAGGTTGATTACTCCTCAGAGCTCTTCAAAATCTTTCCAGAAGATACTGGAAAGTATAGAACTTCTTGTTTGGAAAATGTTTTTACCTGCAAGGTATGCTTATAGAACTTCATTCCTTTGAATAAAAATGGAGAGATCAGTAAGAGTTAATAAATTAAATTGGATTTTTAAAAAATAAGTGCAAAGTTCATGTCATAAAGGTGGAAAGGGGTGGATGCCCAACTGATTGAGAGGAATCAGAATAGCTTTCTATAGGAAAAATTACTCTTTGAAAACACATCTGTTAATCTTGTGCTAATTTGTCAACTCAATACAGACTCTAAAAGTATGACCAGCATTTATTTTTGGTGCATGTAACTTATCCAATATAATGTCCTGACTCAATCTTTAAAAATATATTTTTTCCTTCCAAACTCATAGTTTGAAGAAGGGCCAGATCATTCACTGCAAAATTGGAGTTTCCACATAATAATTTTGGACACAAGGTTAGAAGGTAGTAGCGAAGGCATCCATAGTTGTGTAACTGATGTGTTCTTTATGGAAACTATTTACAGACCGATGTGGATTAAGCTTTTTGTGGAGCCCTGGGCCAGAGCAAGTGGGGGCCCCGCCCCACCCCTTCTGCTTGCAGGTTACCCCTCCCCCCCGTTCTTGCCGGGAAATGGGCACGGGGTGAACATTTTCCTCCTCCCCTTCCCCCCCCCCCCGCAACACGCACACACGCACACAGGCCCTATTGACCCAGTGTCTGATCCGCCACTGTTTACAGAAGTTATTACCTTGTTACAGTTTGGCAGCTCTGTGGTAGTGTCACTCACACATAGGCTGTGATCCTGTCTGATAGCTGCATTTCACAGAAGATTAGGGTTGGAAGAGACCTCAGGAGACTCATGTAGTACAATCCCCTGCTCAAAGCAGGACCAATACCAACTAAATCATCCCAGCCAGGGCTTTGTCAAGCCGGGCCTTAAAAACCTCTAAGGATGGAGATTCCACCACCTCCCTAGGTAACCCATTCCAGTGCTTCACCACCCTCCTAGTGAAATAGTGTTTCCAATAAATAGTGTTTGTTGAAGATGATGTTGGAATTCATAAAAGTTTGGGCCAGGATTTTCAATGATGGGAGCCTAAAGTTAAGCTGCTGTTTCTATATTTAGGCATCTATGTAAGTGGCCTGAATTTCAAAAGTACTAAGCATCCCACAGGTCCTACTTAAGTCAACAGCTAAACTTTTTGACCTTTTTAGAGGAGGAGCAGATAGTGAGTGTGTGTGTACACAACTCTATAATATAGACCCATAGCATGTCTGCTAAGTCACAGCTTGTGGTAGGGCAGGTGACGAGGGGACCCTGTGGCTCAGACATTGTGCCCAAAACAGAATGTCTTCATGGGGGTTGGTGAAGTGTATGCTGCAACAGCCACTGTTATCCCCTTTAGTAGATATACCCTGCATTCATCCTTGCTTGCTGTGATCAGATGATACAAGAGAATGGAGCTGTGAACTTGCCCTTCATCCCATGCCTGATTTATAGTATCTAGCACTGCTCAACTATCTGTCCTAGAGCACAAGAAGCAAAAGGGCGGGATTGTCACTGCTTTCTGCACAGGAGTGGGAGGTTTCTCAAGGTCAGAACAGTCTGGGCCATAATGACTTGAATATATGGCAATCTTTGCAGGGTTAGCACGATTAGCTGGTGTGTTATCCCTGCAAGAGCCAGTGCATGTTGAGGGTATGTTATAAAGGAGCAGTATGTGGATTGATAACTTGGGCAACATTGATGGCTGTTAAATAATATCTCTGTAAAAGCTGACAACAGGTTTGGCACTAAAGCCAAAATTTTCAAACCAAGGTGACTGTTGGGCCTTGTCTACAGTGGCAAGTTTCTGCGCAGTAAAGCAGCTTTCTGTGGTGTAACTCCCCAGGTGCACACACTGCCAAGCCACTGAGTTGCAGAAACTGCACAGTTGCAGCACTGTAAAAAAAAAACCACCCCGACGAGAAGCTTTCTGTGCCGGGGGTACAGCACCACGGTGCCAGTGTAGACACACTGGTCGATTACAGCGCTGCAATTGGCCTCCGGGAGGTGTCCCACAATGCCTGTTCTCGCCTCTCTGGTCATTGGTTTGAACTCTACTGCCCTGCCCTCAGGTGACCAACCATCATCCTCACCCCTTAAATTCCTTGGGGAAGGCTGCACAGAATTAGAAAGTGGCCGCGAAGAACTAAAGAGGACTTTCTGCGTGATGTCATGGTGCACTCCGCGGCCAAAAAACAAGAACTGAAGGAGTGGCGGGAGAGCGAGAAGAGGGACCGAAAGGAGAATGCGGCACACCAGAATGAAACCATGGAGTGGCTCTTAAAGGTTATGGAGCGCCAAGCGGACACGCTCCAGGCGCTACTAGCACTGCAAACTGAGCAGCTCCGCTCCTGCTCTCCCCTGCAGCTGCTGTCACAAAACTCTTTCCCATGCACCCCCCAGACACCGCCAACACACTCTTATCAACTTTCTGGCTCCAGTCTGTACCCACGGCATTCCACTCCTTCCCCGTCACAGTCCAGCCCTGCAGACTCCCAGTACCCACTGCACTCAACACCCGTCCCTCTGCAGTTTAGCCCTGCTGAAGTACAGTACCTGCTGCACTGTACTCCAGAGGAGAAGGTTGGATATAATACCCAGACATACGCAAATCTTTAACCGTCCCTGGATCCCACCTCTTCCTGGGACCCTCTCTTCCATCCCCCTCAGTGCTGATGTGGTTATTTGTTTGTCTCTCTCCTCCAGTGGTTGTTTTTTAATAAAATAATTGTGTTGGTTTGAAAGCAGTCTTCATTCCATTAACTGAAAGCAAACAGAGCCCTGCAAAGCAACAGACAGTTTTCTTACAACTTCATAGTGCATCGCCTGCACCAATCACAATCACCTCCTAGCATTACAAGCACTGCACTCCCGAGCATAGCAATAAATATTAGTGGCTTTCAGCATCAGATTGCTCCCTCAAGCAGTGGCATAGCCAGGTGGAAAAAACAGGGAGCAGAGATTGAAGGAAGAAAAAAAAAAAAAAAAAAAGCCACCCCCTGGTACTCACCCAGCGGCGCTTCGGGTCTTCAGCAGCACTTCGGCGTCGGGTCCTTCACTTGCTCCGGTCTTCAGAGTGGGAGGGGCCTGCCCAGGCCGGGCTCCCTCAGAACCACCTTGCTTGGGGCCCAGATGAGCCCTCCCCCCCATGCGGGCCAAGAATGACCCGGCCCCTGCATTGGTCCCAGGCGGCTCAGCCCCGGGAGGTTGCAGGCAGAGCGAGACCACCCGGAGCCGCGCTGGGAAGCGGGGCAGGCAGACCCCTGTGGGACGTGACCCCTGAGAGCTCCCCAGCCTAGCTGGCGGAGGAGCGAGGGGATGGGACGGGGCATATCTGGGCTGGCCAGACAGTCGAGAGGAGCGCCGGAGAGAGGCTGGAGAGGAGAAGAATCAGCCTGCAGTGGCCCCTCAGCTGGTAGCGCAAGTGAAGTGCAGCGCCCGGCTGGCTGATGGACCCCTGTTGAGCATGAGCCCGGTGCCAGGGCACATCTGGCGCCATTGTAAACCTGGTACTGGTCAGCACCTCCGTGAATGCCACAAGCAATCTCATGCCATAGCTACTATGCATGGCGAGATCAATGTCTCACTCCTCTTGCCTTTGTAGTTTAAGGAATAACTCCACTGCCACTCTTGACGTGATAGAGTGAGCAGCATATTGGTCAACAGTGCGGGATCCATTCCTGCAGACCAAAGAGGCAGAGCGCGCAGTACACAACTGTTGAAAGATTGCGCCAAATGTGGACAGAAGCACAGGGATTGCTGGGATGCGAAGCAATGTATCACGGGGCATTGGGACAGAACCCAGGATGCCCTGTGACAACCCCCCCCCCCCGCCTTCCCACAACTCTTAGCGGCAGAAGAGGAAGAGATGCTCTGTGGGATAGCTGCCCAGAGTTCATGACTCTGAATACTGCTGCAAGTGAGAACACACTATTGTGCAGGCTGCTGACAGTGTGAACACACAACAGTGGTTTCCTTTCAGCGCTCTGAGTGGTGCTGTAATTGCCGGTGCTGTGACTCTGCCAGTGTAGAAAGGCTCCTAAAGCCATTTTTAGGCACCTTTGGGAGATGTTTAGCACCTGTAGTTCTTAATGGCTCTGCTGGGTTTGTTGGGTGCTCAGCACTTTTATTTAGAAACCCAACTTAAGCACACAAATTTGAAGAAATTGTCTTAACAATTTCTAGACTTCAGCCTGGTAGCATGTGGAAAATTGTTCTAGTATGTAATTATTTGATCTGTACTAATGCCAAACAAGACAATACTTTTTATTAGGGCTGGCTGGGAAATAACAATTGTCTTGCAAATAAATAAATGAGGTTTCAAATGTTTTTGCTCTGATGGAGAGAGCAAGACAGACTGTCTCCCTCTGTAGCTCTCTGGTTAGAACTGGCCTGGGACATGGGAGCCTAAGGTTTAAGTCCTTGCTATGCCTAATTAGTGTGTGTTGAAAATGTAATCAAGACTAAGCTAGTTCCCTGATGTATGCAGTGTAGTTGTTGTCATGCTGATCCCAGGATATTAGAGAGACAAAGTGGGAGAGGTAATATCTTTTACTGGACCAACTTCTTTTCCTGAGAGAGACAAGCTTTCCAGCCACACACAGCTGCTCTTTAGGTCTGGGAAAGTAGTTAACACATATTCTAAGGGACCATTCAAGGTTAACACCTCTGGGAAGCATTTTGGTTTCAAGTAAGCAATGTCTTCCAGCAGAAAACTGTTTTGAAAATTATCTGACCAGCTCTACTTTATACTTTATCTGTGCTCTCTAGTGTATCATGAGTTTAATACAGTTGTGCACTTTGCATACTTCCAAACAAATGGAATATACAAATGAATATCCTATTTCAATAAAAGTGATAATTCAGGAAACCAAAAGTTCAACATTCTCGTACGTTAGCAATCTTTTTACACAGGAGAGAGAGTAAAAGAAAGTTATTATATGAAAAAATTGAAAAGTTACAAATACTGAAGCTGCAAACAAATTTTCAGATGAAAACATCATGTAAACTCAGCTGAGTCAGAGATCTTGGTTGCTTGCATTGAAATATGATACATACGCTTAAATGATTTATGACATGTGACAGTATCTAGCCTAGGTTGCAAGATCACAAGCAATAGGTGTTTTAGTCTGAAAAGTAGTTAGATGCCCAGAAACTAAAATGATTTTTTTTGAGCATGCATTATTCCATTTGCATACATTTTCCTGACAGCTATGATACAGTTAATTTTCTTAACTGTTTGGTTTTTTTGGGGAGGGGAATGTGATTATATATAATCTTTAACATAATATTCTGCATGAGAAATAGATGTATTTAAGAACAGTTTTTATCAATAAAATCACGCCTTGGAGAAATTCATCAAGTGCTAAAATGGATGTCAGGATACCATTTTCTAGTGGTTAAAGCGAGTTTGGGGGAGAGTTGAAATATTTCCATCCTAGCAAATGACTTGCTGTTTAACTTAGAGAAAGGTTTCAGAGTAACAGCCGTGTTAGTCTGTATTCGCAAAAAGAAAAGGAGTACTTGTGGCACCTTAGAGACTAACCAATTTATTTGAGCATAAGCTTTCATCCGGTGAAGTGAGCTGTAGCTCACGAAAGCTTATGCTCAAATAAATTGGTTAGTCTCTAAGGTGCCACAAGTACTCCTTAACTTAGAGAAAGTAAACCTCTTTTTGCCTCACTTTTTCCTTCCTCTTAAAATGGTGGCTTGAAATATTTACCAGGCATAGTAACTGAGGAACCAAACCTAATCCCAGCTAAGTATGGAAGACTGGGTGGGGAGAGGAGAAGCACTCATTCACGAGGTTCAGGGTAGCACAGTTGTACTTGGAAGGAATAGTATGATGTTCTTGGGACAGGCTGGATTCTCCATCTTATATCAGTCTCTGTAATGATCAGTATAATACTCTAGCTCTGAACTGGAGAAGAAACTTTCTCTTTTCTTAGCATCCAGATCCTTTTGGTTGATGTAAGTTCATCCTCTAGTCATTTTTTTTGTCTTCTCATGAATGAATCCAATGCCTAACTCTGCTGCTCTCATAGGGTATTTCTAGACTGCAATGTAAGCCCCATGTTAATAGAACTCAAGTTAGCAGACCCTGGGTTTAACCTAGAGGTTGAGTGTTAGTCTCTAAGGTGCCACAAGTACTCCTTTTCTTTTTACACTCATTTGTAATCCCAGGTTAAGAATTGTTGAACCCTCGGTCCCAGTCTCTGGCTCCAGCATCTACACTGCATTATGTAGACCTGAGTCCAAGCACCCATATACCAGATTTTCTAAGACCCACCCAAAACGTGGCAGCTATAGCCCTTTGTTCATGGTGTAGTGTGAGAGAACTTGATTGTCTACTAAACTTGACTGTCCAGAGGACACAGAAAGTTGGCCCGTGGGACTATGGGCTACTTTTGGAGGACTCCCAGAGCACAAATCTAGCTGGGCTGCACCTACACTACAAAGCAAAAGGGCTTGAACTCTGGGTCCTGGCTTGACTCAGGCTGAGAGACCCTCCACCCCTTTGGAGTCCTGGGACCAAGTGCTAGGTTAGTGTGATTTGTGTGTAGATGGAAGCATAGGCACTGACTTCCCCTCTGCACTGTGGGTGCTTGACCTGGCCCCACCCCAATTCCACCCCTTTCCCCCCAAGTCCCCGTCTCTTTACCGCCTCCTCCCCTGAGCATGCTGCATCTCCCTCCCTCCCGGAATGTCCTGAGCACTGCCAAACAGCTGTTAGGTGGTAGGCAGGAAGCACTGGGAGAGGGAGGAGCGGGGACGCAGTGTGCTCAGGGGAGAGGGTGGGGCAGGGGGAGCTTGGCTGCCACTAATTTTTCCCCGTGGATGCTGCAGCCCCATGGGCTATGGGGCTGAAAAATTGCTGTATAGAGGTTCGGGATCATGCTGGAGCCCGAGCTTTGCGACATTCCACCTTTTCAGCCCCAGAGCTGGAGGGAGCTCCACAAGCCTGAGTCAGCTGACTTGGGCCAGCCTGGGTTTTTTTAATCCCTGTGCACGCAAATGGTAGACATATCCATATGTTTCCCAAACAACAGTATGAAACTGACATGGCTCTTGGTAGTTTAACTGCTGACCACAAAGTGGTGAATAACAGCAATGGAACTAACCAACACTGTTGATTTTACTTTGGAAAAGCTGTGAGTAGCAGAGGCACAGAACTTGGATGTTTACAGGCTCAGGAAGGAAATAAGTGGGTCTGTTTTATGCTTGGGCTGCATTTGGGAGGTTATCTTCACAACCACAAGGACTAGAAACTCTCCCACCACCCCATTTTTTGTGTGTTTTGCTGAAATTACACTTTCATAAAACTGTCTGGTGTAGGTTTCCTCATTTGCCAGGGCAACGTTCCTACTCACTAGGGGCAAGTGCATTTTTAAGCCCTATGGAAATAATGAGAATTGTAAGCTTTTGGGGACAGGATTGGTCCTTGTACATTTGTATAGTGCCTCCCCCCACCTAGTTAGCCTCTAGCTGTTACTGCAATATAATTGTTTAATAATAAAATATCTACCTCACAGGTCTGTTGTAAGACATAATTGATGTTGTTGCAAAGCTTTGAGATCATTAGGTGCTATAAATGCAAAGTATTCATTATCCTTATCTATTTAAATATTCTGTTGTCCCCAAAATTTCATTATCATTTTTTGTTCTACGTTCTCTTGGTCTAATACTTCTTTAGGAATTTGTGCACTATTCTATGTATCAGTGAGCAAAAAGCTTCAGAACCTGTTTGTAGTGAAGAGGGGGAAAAAACTTATGTAATCTTAACCTCTGTGGGGAGGAAAAACTCAACTTTTTTTGAGAGAGAGAATTGGTTGAACAAGATGAGTACTATTGTTTATTGAGAGTTGCATATTACCAGCTGCTTATTGCTGAGCTCATCGAAGTGACACAAATACACAAAATGCACCATCCTGCACAGTGGTTTTTTTTTTTATGAGCCTGGTCCTCAATGCTCCATACATACTTAATAAGTTTAAAAAGTAAGATCCTTATTTAGGAGTAAGTGTTGTGGTTTGGTTTCTGGCATCAACAGTGTGTTCGTTTTATAGGTATGAAGCACCCAATAAGTCCTGACCAAATCTTTGACGATGGAATTATGAATCCATCAACTTTTCTACGGGGCTTTGAAGAGAAAGGACTGAGGAATGATAGACCAGACTATCAATTAAGTAAAGAAAAAAAGAAGATACTATTTTCCTTCTGTGAAGTGTGCAATATACAGCTGAACTCTGCAACACAGGCTCAGGTTCATTACAATGGGAAATCTCACCTGAGAAGAGTGAAGCAGTTGAATAATGGGAAACTACCTACAAACGCAACTACAGGCACTCTGTTCGCGAGCACAAGCACAGGTACTTGATTAATCTACATATGAGAGATGCTGATTTCTGGTCAGAAAAAACCCAAAACTTGCAGAGATAGCGAAGCTTTTTTAATACTCCATGTACAGTATTAATGATTGGTAATACAGAACACTACTGCTAATTATTATTATTATTACTCTTTATACTGTCTTAGCAACTGTTACATTTATTTCCTTTAAAAAAAAAAAGTGGACCTATGTCTTCATTTTTGTGAAAGGAATTTACTCAGTCTTTCATTTCACAAAGCACTAATAGAAATGTATTGATATAATTCTAGTTGCAGCATTGAACATGTTGATTCCTTCACATTGGTCCAGCTTTTATTAAGGCAACGTTGTGTTGCTTAAGGACTACAGGATTGGACTGTATGTATTTAAGGTATGGAATATTCAAAAATGTCTGTATCTAAAGATGTAGCATGCTATTCTCTGATATGTAGGGTTTTAAACGGACGTTCATAGTCAACCGCTCCTGTGTCCTTTAAATTTTAAATTTTTTTTTTTGTTCTAAGAATTCTACGTTCTGGAAAGAAGTTGCAAGTGTGATTGTGAAAATATCTGGTGTAATTTTTACCAGATTATAGTTTGGGTGCATCAGGTTTTTTTTTTTGTTTAAAGCATACCTCCTCTTCGCTCTTTTATTAAAAGGAAAAAATCAGGCTGCCTTTCTACCTCCTAAGAAGCAAAAAGGCTTCAAGTCCAATATTTTAAAAAATCCTTTGCAGGTCACCTTTGAAGGAGGGGTAACCATAATTCATTCTTGTGCCGAGAGAGATGCAAAAAGATACCGTTGTTCAGAAGAATTGCTGTCTAGAGAAGCCACAGATAGCTGCTTTTAATATTTAGTATATAAAAGTATTGATCAAGTGACAGATTCCAAATCTTCATAGGAAGGATTTATTCATTTTATTATAGAAACACCAGAGTTACATTGAAGGTTAAATTGAAAACTTCGGAGTACTGGATTGAAGAGATAAGCCATTGCTATTTTAAATGGTCTTTGTTTCTCTTCCTTTTGAGTTCTTTTTTCTGGATGCTTGACTTTTTCTGTTTCCTTGGTTTGGTGTTCTTACATTTTGGTTTATTTTGAATCTGAGGATGGAATGTGTGTCACTTGGATATATTGCTGGCAACCAGGCCTGTGTTTGAAAATGATGAAATTCAAATTGATGTGTAAATACCCTGCTGGTTTCATTGTGAAATTTTCCAAAAGTATTCTGAATGAGTGAGACACCATCATTTAATAAAATAAAATTATCTCTCTGTGTTGCTGGAAAATGCAACCCCTATAGTATTTGTTTGCGCTGTATGTTTTGATTTCTTTGAGCTGTGTACATATGCTGCTTTGTCAGCAATTTAAGTAACCTAAAACTGTAATTCTTGGTCCCCTGTCTCCTACACTCTTTTGTCCTTAGGCCTTCTCCATCTTAGCTGCTTGCAGCTCCTTTGGGTGTGTGCCTTGGATGCATACTTTTACCCACATCTGCCTGTAAAAATCAGGATCAATTGCTTCATTAAACTGCACATTACTTGAAATTAATATTTCTTTTGTTAATCAACTTGTATCCTCCAGAAATAATCTGTATAGTGCCTGCTGCTATAAGAGTTAGGCATTTTATTTGTATAGTTGAATTACATTAACTTCATTATTAGTAAAAGGAAAAAAAATCCCTAAACATAATGCCTTTCATAGAATGTTACAAAATATACCTTTGGCCTAAGAGCCGGTACATTTACTAGAATGCAATTCAGTGTTTCCGAAAAACAATAGTGAAACAATAGTGTAGCAATGCGAAGTTCCCACAAGATGGTGCTGCAAGCTTGCAACAGGCACTTGATCTACAATTCTGCTAATTTTTTTGCTAAGTTCTGTTGCTATATGTAGTGGATTTTTAAACAAAACAAAACTTTTTTTTATGAATCCCTTTGCAGGACAGCAGTGATATGTGTTATATGTACTATTGCTGGTTTTATGAATGGCCTCCTCCTACTGCACTTCATTCCCTCTTGGACAGGTAGTTTACCCAGCAGTGCTGTTGCTCCCCAAAATGCTTATCAGCCTCTTGGGATATTGGGCTTGGGGGAGTCTGCTTGTGGTTTCTGCCTTGCTTGTATTAAAACTGGAAAAAATGCCTGGAAAAAGGCAAAATACCTTTTAAAATTAATTAAGAACATAAGAACAGCCATACTGGGTCAGCTCAGTGGTCCATCCAGATCAGTATCCTGTCTTCTGACAGTGACCAGTGCCCGATGCTTCAGAGGGAATGAACAGAACAGGTCAGTCCCCTGTCATGCAGTCCCAGCTTCTGGCAGTTGAAGGTTTAGGGACACCCGAAGCACAGGGTTGCATCTCTGACCATCTTGGCGAATAGCCAATGGTTGACCTATCTTCCATGAACTTATCTAGTTCTTTGTTTAACCCAGTTATATTTTTGGCCTTCACAACATCCCCTGGCAACAAGTTTCACAGGCTGACTGAGTGTAGTTTTTGAGGTAGCCTGAGACCTCATCCACTTTGTAGCCTCTGAGAACTTATCCACTTGGCCTGTACAATTGCTCATGTCAAGCCAGGCCTACAGTTGTGTGAAGAAGTACTTCCTTTTGTTTGTTTTAAACCTGCTGCCTAGTAAATGAATTGGGTGATCCCTGGTTTTTGTGTTATGAGAAGTGATAAATAACACTTTCCTATTCACTTTAGCCATACCATTCATGATTTTATAGACCTCCATCATATCCCCCTTTAGTTGTCTTTTCTAAACTGAACAATCCCGGTCTTTTTAATCTCTCCTCATATGGGAGTTGTTCCATACTCCTAATATTTTTTTGTTGCCCGTCTCTGTACCTATGTATGTCACAGATTCTGGAAGTGCCCTTTGTGCTCTATGCCCAACCTGTTTCTGAGAAATGGAATAATTTTCTTTGGGTTCTGGGCTGCTTTAGGTAGCAAATGTGAATTAACTTGCAGATTAGATTTAGTGATGCCCTTTTGCAGTCCTTGCGTTACTGAAGGCCTGTGGAGTGGCCTCTCTGTGAGTTTGCTGGGGAACAGAGATTGGGTGTCTGTTTGCCACAGTATACTCTGTCAGCAGCGTGAGTATGTAAGCTGTTATGCTGGCATGCACATCTGTTTGCTCACAGGTTTCTCTCCTTGCAGAGCACTGTCACACTGTAGGGCTAGATCCTGTAGCTGTTTGCTCAGGTGCATTCTGCACCTATGCAGCAATCCCTTTCACGTTAGTGGGGCCCCATGAAGGCCCAGGGAAGCATATAGGCAGATCAAGTAGCAGGATCTAACCCTTTAACATTATCTAGATTTGTGACAGTTGCAGGATTTAACACATAGTAATAAAATGTAAGAACTCTATAAAATGAAAAGTATTATCTTAATGAATCCTTCCCATAGTTAAGATGACACTCTCTGAGGCGATCAGTGAAAAATTAAAACTGCTGTAAGGAAACCTTGGAAGATTGCTCTAAAAATGTACTAGCCCAGCCACAATATCTACTCATCCACCTTTGCCACGATGATGCTGGAGGACAATCTGGGAGGGGGTAGGTATTTAGTCTTGGTTTAAAGAAATTATTTGTGTCTGGTGAATAGGTGAGCAGAATTTTGCTAGGTCAATACAGAAAGCCTGAATAAGGGATAGACTATGCTCTGTTACTCACCCAGATTTATGTTGTTGTAACACTATTGACTGCAGTGGAGTTACTCTCCATGTTTTAATTGTGAGCAGAATCTGACCCTAAAATGGAATCTGGATATACAGCCTCAAATCCTCAGCTGCGCCGGAGCTTTGTCTCTGTCCCACTTAGGACTATTTGCGCTGCCTTGTTGGAGATCAGAATCTGAATCTCAGTAATCTTATTGAACTAGGCCTTAAACTCCTTTCTAGTTTTCTCTTTGAAGAAAAATGTCTGTCAGTTTATTTTAGTGAGCATTGAAAAGCATGCTAGGCACCAGCATCGAAAAGCATGCTAGGCATCGAAAAGGTAGTCCCAGCCCCAAAGAGCTTAAATGCTAATAAAGTCTACTTTTGAGGGCAAAGGTACTCATGTGCATAAGAGTTTGCAGGACTGGAATATCCCTAAATAGAGAGATGGGAGGGAGAAGGACAGGAGAATGGAGAGCAAGGATTACGAGAACAGGAACATGAGTTAGCACAGTTTCACTGCACACATCTTGTGTTTTGGGGGGGTTTTTGCTATTAGGTGCTGTGGTACCCCAGTATAGCACATTTTCTCAATGTCAATTTTGCCTGTTTCCATTTAGTTAGTTTTAACCCTTGCAATTTTATTTTCAAAGCTTGCTCTGAGAGAGAGGGAGGAATGTACGTGGGGTTAGGATACAGAGCCTAGTCAATGCTACTTCTAACTCTCCTTCCTTTGCTTTGTAAAGCCCAAACCCCATGTACAATAGCTCAAAAAAAGGAGCTCCATAGGGTTTGAGTAGGGGGCATGATGCTACATGGCTGGCACTCTGTCCCCATTTCTGTCTGTGCAAGAGAGAGCTACTGGATTAGGATAGCAGAAGGGGGCAGTCCGGCCTTTACGTAAATGATTAGTTCATATCTTTCACTAAAAGCCAAAATTAATAATTCTCTTAGTGTAATTTAGATTAGTATTAAATGAGGTCTAGAGGCTGTGTTCATTTCTTACTCATAACTATTGTATAGTCTTCTGTCCAACCAGATTTTGTTGAGTAGAGGGCAGCACTTCATTTCTGTTCCTTAAGTATCCTCAAAATTTATTTTTTTCTGGGAAAATGAAATATTGCCTAAATCAACATATTTGCTAGCCATTCATTCATTCATTCATTCATTTGTATATGATATATATTAAATATATACATTGCTGTTTTCTGTCATATCAAAGCAATCAACCATTTTGAAACTAAGGGACTTGACTGTATTGTTTTGGTGTACTTTAATTTATCAGCAAAACGTGTTTTGTGGTGACAGATGATTGAGGTATTATTATTTACATAACAGGTGTTAGCTGAGGGACTAATAGTTGTGAATAATGTTCATAATTCCTGATTCAAAGATGGAAAAGGAGTAGTGTAAATCTACTGGTGACTATATTAGAAAATATGTGGTAGTTGAAAAACATTGCCTTTTTCCTGCTCCCTGCTGCAGCCTGTAGATCCAGTGCCCAGAAAGTATACAAATACCTGGTGGAGGTCCACTGTCAGGGATCTATGAATCCTTCTGTATATAGTGCACATTGCCCCAGTTCCAGATATGGGCTGGTGCAAAAATTGCACCTACAGGTTACCTCTTGGGATTTTTTACTTCTCCGTTATTGGTTAGTTAAGGTTCATTTTTAGCAATTGGTGAAGTATTGAAGCAGAACATAAAATCCCCCAGAAGGAGTGGGGGAAAACATCCCTTTGACTAGGAGTTTTAGTGCTAACTATCCACCAGCTTACTCTAATTTTGTGCTTTATAGGACTGGACATGCAGCTGTTTTGGGCGCACAGATTGGTAGATGCCTGGCATATTTGTACATGCAAAATTAGGGACTAGCTGAAAATTGCACAAAACATTCTTGGGGCTCTTTTTACATTATTCACCGGCTATGTGTACATGTTGCAAATGTGGGTGTTCATGAATTGTTCAGTAAATTCTCCTAAGTCGGAGTTATGTCTTGGTGAAGAATTTTATAATTGGGCCCTCCTTTGGATAAAGAGATGTTCACTTCCTGTCCTAAATTGTGTGACATTGCAGTTTTCTGTTTAAACCTGGCCACATTTCTGCATGGACATGGTTGCAATAGTGGTGCGTAATATGATCTCTAGTCAGGCTGAAACCTGGGTCCTCTGTTTATATATGATTGCTATGTCTGTAGAGCAGCGGACTCGAGGACCCCTATTTTGACTTAAAATTTTTCATGGACCTCCCCCCCCCAAGACTGCTGCTCAGCCCCAAGCCCCACCCCCACTTCACCCCTTCCCCAAGGACCCACCTCTTCCCACCCCTGCTCCACTCCTGCCCCTCCTCTTCCCTGCCTCTTTCTTCCCCCTCCCTCCCAGTGCCTCCTGCACACCACTGAACAACTGTTCCCTGGTGTGCAGGAGGTGCTGGGAGGGTGGGGGAGGAGTTCATTAGCAGGGCCCAGGGACCCCAGTTTGAGAAACGCTGCGGTAGAGTGTTATAGCCCTGTGGGATGAAAGGTGCTATATAAATGCAAGATGATGATAATGGTTATAGATAGTCATTTAGCTGTTTAAAAAACACCCACTCCCTGACACCTCTGACTTAACTAAAAAAGTAAAGCGATACTAGTTAACATACACTACGTATCTTGGTCTGAGATACTTTCCCTTGCACCAACTGCTAATACCGTAGTATGTTTAGATAATCGTGTAATTGTTTAACAAACTCATACGCCTTTTTGCTTTGCAAACTTAATATCTCCCTGATCTTCAATTTACTCTTGTTGCCACACTGTTGCGTATCTATATTTTGTATCTTGTATATATGCCCCTCTTCTTTGTGGGGAAAGATAACCTGTATGAAGCAGATGAAAAGACAGCAAGATTTACATATTGGGAAGTCGGGAGGCGAATGGGAAAATGTCCTTTAGGTAAGTAATCAAAGTGAAAAAGAAAAGTGTTTTGTCATATACTGGCATGCACTTAGCTGTTGAATTGTCTCTGAAAATATTTACTATGTTCTACTGTACAGAAGATCTTAGTCTAGGACAATCTCCATTTCCCCCATCTCCCCCCGTGCAAATATTTACATTACTCTTTATATTAGAGACAGACATATCTGTGGATATTCTTGCTCTTATGCTATTTTTATATCCTTTACATAATTGTATAACTGAGTGCTTCTATTCATATGCAAAAGAGTCCAGGAATGACTTTTATTTTTTAATTTACTTTTTATTATTTATTTATTTATTTCAGGCTTTTCCAGTAATAAATCTCATCTGAATACAGGCTGCTGATTCTCCTCTGTCTCCTATTCACTGTGGAAAAGGCAGAGCTATTTTTAACGTTTACACAATTTAGATAGATGATTCTTCATTCTGTGTGGTTTCAAGCTAAATCTGTAGAGCCTTTCATAATCATATCCTTTTTATGGTTTGCTTGAATTTGATCACAGTTGCTGATTTCATGCATTGATAATGAAGGCTTAGGTTGCCTGTTTCTAAGCATAAATCCCTCTCAGACTTCTACTTTGATAGTGCTCTGTGTTTCAGTACGCATGAAGATACAGAACTGAAATTGCTTTGCTTTCTTTACAAATGACTCAGTGTGCTTGTCCTCCTTCCCTAAAATGTTGCCAGCGTGTAAAGGATTTTCAATGAGCAATGCAATAAGCCAGCATCTGGGAAGGTTTGAAGCTGCATTGGTATAACAGTGTACTGTCACACAGATGATCAGGGCTGGAGCCAAGACTCTGTAGCACCGTAGATCATATTGGTCACATACTGGAAGTTTTGTTTATCTAACTTGGTTGCTATTTAAGCTGGTTAAATAGTATTGTCATAATGTGGAGTGGACTTCCTAGTAGAGGTGAGCATGATTTTATTATTAAACTTTTCTGGATAGCTTTGAGATTTCACTACTAGATGCTTACATGTTTGGCACTATTTCTGTGGGTATGTCATTTGTGTTCTAGTTATTACAGTGGAAATCATAACAAAAAGGCAAGGTATGTCTGATGGGGTTTTTTTAATGTAAAAGTAACTCAGTAAATATATGTGGTAAGCCGCCTCCTTTCTTTGCTTGCTGTTTGCAGAGGATATCTTACCAGTAGGTGACTTCCTATGCATTTTAAATATTTCAGAACGCGTCAGTGATACTATATGATTTGCTGATCATTATAGAAGTAAGCTAATTAATAGTATGATTTGCACACCACTGGTCACAAAGAAAGCTGTTGTTAAATGCATTAAATCCAATTTTGAGTCATGATATGAAGAATATGAGACCAGTGGTATTCATGAGATGAAACTAAGAAAGTAAATGAAATAAACTGCATGCTGGAGTTGACTTCTTATATAAACCTGACATTATTAATGTTAAAAGTTATGACCTGTCATGTACAGAACAACCTCCAATAAGTCATTGGCTCTGACAACTTGTTTCATGAGGGAGGTATAAAATTACTCTCACTGGTGTCTAACCGTGCTTTAGTTAAATTTGACATTAAATCCAGCAAGTCTTATTTAAAAATAGGGTGCTGAAGCTACTATATGAAGTTTATATGAGTAAATCTTAAGGTATAAAAAGACCCTACAGAGCAATAAATAGCGTGTAGCTGTATAAAAAGCTCGGACCAGAAATTTTACCTACAACAAAACCACTAAATTTACTTAATCTGAAAGTTACTTATTAAGCATTACAGTCCTGCTAATGTGCTCAGTCTATGTTGAAACCGGCTTTAATTATGTAGAGATGGTGGTATTAACTTGTTTAATACAGAAAAAGAGAGTTTAAAATTATTATGATTGTATTCAAAATGGTATTTTGCTTGCTAAAATAATGTCTGTTTATGTAGACTAGAGGTTTTCTTTATGAGGAACTCACACAGCTCATGTGTCTTCCTGCTAAATTTATTTATAAGGCAGCTGTTTTATAGCTTTCAGCTGTAAAGTTATAGATAAGTGTGTATTTGTTTGACAGAAGATTCGAGAATTTCCATTTACTGCCAGTACATGTAAAGCTTGGCTAAGCAGACTGCATCAGGAGCTCACTATTTGTATTAGCCAATCTGTCTTTGCAAGTCCCAGGGCCACTATCTTGCTAGAAGCAACTGTGTGCTTTTGAAAGCATGAAATTAGTTTTATACTGAGCACATGGTTTCTCATTTAGCACTTCTTTTTATGGTAATGGTCAATTTATAGTTTGCTGCCAGGATTTCAGTGTTCTCTCAAAGCTGATAGCTTCTGCTAAGGTGTCCTTTGGAGATAAAAAAGACAACCCAATTAGACCCTAAATAGGGGAGAATTCTCCCCATTGACCCAATTTATTCTCCTTCTTATTTCAAAGTTATTTTATTATGACAATCTTTCAGATAATACACATCAAAATACATTTTCCTGCCATAGCCTGTTCATGAAATACAAAAATTAATACATTGTCTTGTTTGTGCATAGTTTTGTAATCAATTTGTAATAGGTTGCCTTCATGAGGTTGGCAATATTATTCCTTTTGTCTATTTTTTAATGTATCAGGAGCACAATGTGTGTGAATGTAAAATAGATGGTGCAAGGTGTATATGTTTTTGTTCTATGTTGCTATGTAGTTCTTTAGACTCCAGATTGGAGTTTTTAAATCTGATATGATTGCTGTTAGTTAAATTATAGGAATAAAGGAAAATGGCTGTAAACAGTTATTCTGCCCCAGACTCATCCCGAAATGCATTTTACCCTTAACCTGGTGAAACTGCTTTTTATAAATGTTTAGCTCTGTTTAGCTCTTTTCCTTTGAAAGTGAAATTTTCACTATGCTAAATTATGCACTGTTTCCATAATTGCAGATGATGTTAGCTAGAGGTTAAGAAGCTAAAGAGGTTAACAAATGTTGAATTTACTTAGTACTAGGCTGCTTTCCTTAGGTTAGTTTGGCCACTTAATGCTGTTAATTCTTTTTGAAAGCAAGGCGCTCAGTTCTGTGCCTATTTAATATAGGTCTCCCTCCGTGCTTTGGAATAAATCTTGCAATAAGATCAGCTTTTATAATACAGTATATACTTATGTGCTGTAGTTTCTCTCCAAGTGGCAAATCCTGCCCCTGCCTCTTGCCTCTTGGAAGACCCAATAGGCAGTGGAACTGCTGCATTTCCTCTGTGTGGGTGGCGAAGGTAAAACATGAGTAGCTCTTTCTATACCTGCGTGAGCTTAGGAAGTGGTGGAGGTACAAGCTGGTTGATGTAAAAGTAAGTTGGTACACCAATTGTACGCTCCCCTGCCTCATGGAAAATGGAAGGGTGCAGAAGTTGTGAAGACTACTAGACAGTGGGAGGAGCCACAAAACACCATTGCAGTCTAGGGAAAGGATTCTGTCCGTACCTGGCAGCCACAGAGCTCCCTGCACCAAACCTGTGTCTGGGTTGGCCCTAAGAATTGAGGCTTAGATACAAACTGACACAGTTGGGTTTTAGGTAGGTTTAAAAATATGGTTGCTGTCATTTTCAGACCTTTAAATTCATTGCTCCATCATTTTTCTGTAAATGCTCAAAGCATACCAAGCAAAAAATGTTGGTGCTTACATTTAGAAAAAGGTGTGCTGCATATACCAGTCGCACAAGATATTAAAAAAAAATACTGTTTTGTAAGTACAGTGCATTTTTCTTGCTTTGTTCCTTTTGGACTTACCAAGTATTTTTATTGCTATAAAATACATGCTTGCCAAATTACAGGCAGGCTAGTTCTTTGTTCCACAACTTTACGTTGTGAGTAAGCTGTTTTCAACTTCAAAGATCTTACATCCTCTTAAATGTTTAGATCACTGCATAGCTCTCCTTCTGCCAGTTCACACTGATGGGTAGTGAGAGAATCATCTTCCAGAACACTGGTAGTGTTGGGCAAGAAGCAGTTTGTTTCCTTGTTGGGAAATTTACTGCATTGAGACAGTATTGAAGGGTGCTATTTTTGTATGGTGGCTTGCATGACATTTTCCTATGAAAATATTCATAATTTTTAATCATTTTCCTTTAGGAAAAAAGTATATTGATATATAGGACCTCTGAGGATTGAGAGAAATCTTTTGGATAAGCAACACCCCATTCTGGGTTTCTTGATAAGAATCCCTGTAGGATACAAGGACACTGTAAGTGAGAAAGGAGAAGTGATTTTGGGGAAGTGGCCTGGGGTTTATAAAGAATCCCATTCTGCACCCTCTCTGCGGGCTGGAGAAACACCTGGAAGGAGTGAGGCTGTTAGAAGTCTCTCCTGGAAGGTTAGGCCAAGTCTTGGGCTAGCCCCTGAAAAAGGTTCTTTGTGCTCAAGAAGTGCAGTTTTCAAGAGCAGTTGAGGTCCTGGAATATGAGGCAGTTGAAGTATCCTAGGTCCAGATCACTTAGCACCTTGAAAATAAGGAGTGAACGTTAAACTTGACACTGTATTCAATGGGAGACAGCTGAGGGAGTGCAGTGTGAGGCTGATGTCCTCAGCAATTGGATTGTGTACCAGTTTCAATTTTCTCAGAGCTGATTGTTTCAAGTCCAGTTAGATTGCATTCCTATAATTAAGAGAAGTCACAAAGGCATGTGTTTATCAAAGTCATGTCATCATTAGCAAGGATGGGATTCAGTCTTCCTGTCAGTGATGATGGAAGAATGTTTGTTGTGGATTCTGCTATGTGAGAACTTTGCATCAGGAGGGTCCAGAAGAATTCATAGAATCACAGAAGAGTAGGGTGGGAAGAGACCTCAGGAGCTCATCTAGTCCAACCCCCTGTTCAAAGCAGAACCAACCCAACTAAATCATCCCAGACAGGGCTTTGTCAAGCTGGGCCTTAAAAACCTCTAAGGATGGAGATTCCACCACCTCCCTCGGTAACCCATTCCAGTGCTTCACCACCCTTCTAGTGAAATAGTTTTTAATAATATCCAACCTAGACCTCCCCCACTGCAACTTGAGACCACTGCTTTTTGTTCTGTTATCTGCCACCACTGAGAACAGCCTTGCTCCACCCTCTTTGGAACCCCCCTTCAGGTAGTTGAAGGCTGCTATCAAATCCCACCTCACTCTTCTCTTCTGAAGACTAAACAAGCCCAGTTCCCTCAGCTTCTCCTCGTAAGTCATGTGCTCTAGCCCCCTAATCATTTTTGTTGCCCTCCTCTGGACTCTTTCCAATTTGTCCACATCCTTTCTGTAGTGGGAGGCCCGAAACTGGACACAATACTCAAGATGTGGCCTCACCAGTGCCGACCGGAGGGGAATAATCACTTCCCTCAATCTGCTGGCAGTGCTCCTACTAATGCAGCCCAATATGCCATTAGCCTTCTTGGCAACAAGGGCACCCTGTTGACTCATATCCAGCTTCTCATCCACTGTAATCCCCAGGTCCTTTTCTGCAGAACTGCCGCTTAGCCAGTCGGTCCCCAGTCTGTAGCGGTGCATGGGATTCTTCCGTCCTAAGTGCAGGACTCTGCACTTGTCCTTGTTGAACCTCATCAGATTTCTTTTGGCCCAATCCTCCTATTTGTCCAGGTCATTCTGGACCCTATCCTTACCCTCCAGCATATCTTCCCTCTTCAGTACTCAATATCTTCAGTACTTCAATACAAGTACTCAGTATCTTCAGTACTTCAATATCTTCAGTACTCTTCCCTCCCCCCTCCTTCCCGCTTAGTGTCATCTGCAAACTTGCTGAGGGTGCAATCCACACCATCCTCCAGATAATTAATGAAGATGTTGAACAAAGCTGGCCCCAGAACCAACCCCTGGGACACTCTGCTTGACATCGAGCCATTGATCACTACCCATTGAGCCTGATGATCTAGCCAGCTTTCTATCCACCTTATAGTCCATTTATCCAATTCCTAAACTGCTAACTGGCTTAACTTTTTGTGGGGATGCATACCCAATTAAATGAAAGCAAACTGTAGCTCTAAGCTCTGTAAGGTGCCTCCCTCTGCCTACAGGCATAACATCTGTCTTGCTAGGATTTATCTTCAACCAGCTCTTGCTTATCTATGTGCTGATTTTAGCCAGATGTTGGAAAAGCTGGGTGTCAGACAGTACTGTTCTTTGCATTTGTAAGTCCAAGTTCTTCGAGTGCTTGCTCATATCCATTCCATGCTAGGTGTGTGCGTGCCGTGTGCACAGTTGCTGGAAATTTTTCCCCCATTGGTGTCCACTGGGCCGGCTCTAGTGCCCTTTGAAGTTGTGTGCACATGCACCAGTATAAAGAGCGCCACTGGCCCTGCACCTTCTCACTTCCCTCTTACTGCCTGTCATGGTTGCTGGAATGATCCTGCTTGCTGTGGCAAGGTTTCTTTCCCAGTGGTTGGACTTTCTCTGTTCATATTCTGTAGAGTTATCACAGTTAGTGCATGTAGCTCTTAGAGTTAGCGTATATAGCAGTGTTGTTAATTGTCCTTATCGTTGGGACTTTTTTGCTTTAGGGGCTTCAAGCCGTGCTCTTCTTGTGGCAAGCTGATGCCAGTTAGTGACCTGCACACTAGCTGTCTAAAGTGTCTGGGGGAGTCTCACATCAAAGAGAAGTGCCAGATCTGCAGGGACTTCAAACCTGGTACCAGAAAGAACAGGGACATTCAGCTGAAGGCGATTCTCATGAAGGCAGCCCTGAGACCTGTCTCAGAACCAAGCCACTCTGAATCGGTGCAGAGTACTTTGGTATCTGTGCAGAGCACTCCTACAGAACCTTGTTCTTCCTGGCACCATTCTCCATCCCTGGTGCCAAGGAAGAAACCTAAGAAACAGCGCACTAAGAGAGGGCGTTCTCCGG
Organism: Natator depressus; assembly: GCF_965152275.1. Classification (NCBI taxonomy): domain Eukaryota; kingdom Metazoa; phylum Chordata; order Testudines; family Cheloniidae; genus Natator; species Natator depressus. The sequence continues at coordinate 45,403,607 of NC_134244.1, read as the reverse complement.
TGCCGGAGAGAGACAAGCAGGGACAAGCCACTCATCCTCCCCCCCCCGAGCCACTGGTGGCACCACAGACTCTGCCTAGAGTACTGAGTCCAGTACAGGACCACCACCAAATCCCAGGAGCAGCCCCGGGGCCAGGTGTTTGCTGACCCTTCGACACGGGAGGTCTTTCTGGTGGTGAAGGACCTGCTGTCCCTCCTGATGCCACTGACCCATCAAGGACCCTCACCAGCCAAGGTGACTGGGGACAGAAGGGAACAAGGTCCGACAAGCTCCTTCCCAGTACAGACTACTGCGGCACCGTCCAGAGGCAAGCCCTCCATACTACTGATGCCTTGGTCACTATTCTGACATCGGTCTCCCGGCACTATCTGGTGGTGGAAATAGGTACTGCACTGCCATGGTCTCCAAGGGAAGAATCCTCTTTGGAGTCGGAAGGGGAATCCTTCACTCCGTCCAAGAGCTGCACGCCTCCAGACTTCGGTACTGACCCTCCTGCTGGTGCCTGGCCACTGGTTGATGCAGTGGCAATATTGAAAACCTTGGTTCCCCTGGTACTGGGGCTCCCTTCCAATTGCTCATACTTCGTGTCAGAAAGGTGGGCTACCACCTCATTCTATCCAGCACCAGACTTCGACTCCGGCACCAAGCCCAGTGCGAACATCTAGGAAGTGGTCACAATGGACATGATGGAAGCAGAGGAAGAGGAGGGAGCCCCTCTTCCAGCACAGGCCTTCTCCTCCTCATCCCCAGATGAGGCAGTTGCAGGCCCTAGTACTCTGCTCCCTTAAGATGACTTCAGGGCCCACCAGGACCTCCTGAAAAGGGTCTCAGTAAACTTGGGCCTGGAGGTGGAGGAGCTTATGGAACTGGCACACAACCTGGTTGACATCCTGGCTGCAGCTACTCCCTCCAAAGTGGTCTTGCCCATAAACAAAGCAGTATTGGGCCCCATTAAGGCACTCTGACAGACCACTTCTTCTCTGTTCCCCACCTCAAAGAGGCTAGAGAAGAAATACTGTGTCCCAGCAAGCAGGTTCAAATACCTTTTACTCGCAGCCCTTTCCCCCTGAGATCCCTGGTATTGTCGGAGGCAAATGAACAGGACAGACAGGGTTAGTCGAGTGCTATCCCTCTAAAATAAAGAAGCAAAGCTGGACTGGACCTGTTTGGATGCAAGGTTTATTTGGCTGTATCCAATTACGTATCTCCAACCAGCAGGCTTTGCAGGGGAGGTATGATTTTAATCTGTGGGACTCGTCCAAATTTAAAGACTCCCTTCCTCAGGAATCGAGATAAGAATTCACGGCCATCCTAAAGGAGGGCAAGATTGTGGCCAGGAACTCACTTCAGGCAGCTTTAGTTGCGGCCAACTCGGCAGCCAGGACTATGGCATCGGCAGTCACCATAAGGCACTGTTCATGGCTCAGATCTTCTGACCTCCTTCACCAGGTTAAGCAGCCTGTCCAGGAAATTCCCTTTGAAGGCATCCTAGATCTGCCTCGCCTCAACATATATCTCAAGAAACTGAGGTTCCACATAGTTTCCCTGGCTTCCATCATTCCCTCCCTGGATCCAGGAGACTAGTATGCCGTCCTCATTGTAAAGGACACTTATTTCCCAATCTCTATTTTTCGGAGTTGCAGAAAATTTCTCAAGTTTGTAGTTGGTCAGTGCCACTACCAATTCACCACTCTTCCATTTGGCCAATTGGCAGCCCCACGGGTGTTCACGAATTGTATGGTGGTAGTAGTCTTCCTCCAGCATCGAGATGTGCAAGTCTACCTGTACCTTGACGACTGGCTGACCAAAGGTCAGTCGCAGACTCAGATGCAGCATAGCATCAGTATAATACAAGCTGCCTTCCATGTGCTGGGTCTGTTGATAAATGAGCAGAAGTGAACCCTGGTCCCAGTTCAGAGAATAGAGTTCATCGGGGCAGTGCTCGATTTGACCCATGCTAAAGCCTCCCTACCTGAAGTCCAATTCTGAGCTATGTCAGACATGATTTCCAAGGTCATGGTCAACCCAATAACAACTGCTTGGGTCTGCCTCAAACTATTAGGTCACATGGCGGCATGTACCTGCATGGTGCGATTTGCGAGGCTATGCTTCAGACCCCCTACAGATGTGACTGATGTCAGTCTAATCCCCAAGCAGACACCACCTGGACTCAATACTCTCAATCCCTCCTCCAGTTCTAGCTTCGCTGACCTGATAGGGAAGATGCAGAATCTATAATGGAGGGGGTACCATCGATAACCCTAGTCTCGGACGTGTCAAACCTGGGATGGGAAGCCCACCTCATCAGTCTAAGGCCCTCTGGTCCCAGGAAGAACTCTCCCTGCATTTAAATGGCAGGGAACTCAAGGCGGTATACTTGGCTTGCCAAGTGTTCCTCTGCAGATTTTGGGCAAAGTGGTGCAGGTCCTGACAGACAACACTGCATCAGTGTTTTAAATCAAGTAGGGAGGGGCTTGATCTTCAGCTCTGTGCCAGGAGGCCCTCCGGCTGTGGGTCTTCTCTGTGAATCATGCCATTCATCTCAAGGCATCACATCTCTCGGGAGCCCGATATGCACTGGCAGATTGCCTCAGCAGATCCTTTTCTTCTCACCATGAGTGGTCCCTTCACCCAGAGGTTGTCAGTGTCATCTTTCAGAGGTGAGGACCTCCTCAGGTGGACCTGTTTGCCTTCAGACAGAACAGGAAATGCCATCAATTCTGTTCACTGCTCTGGCACAGCACAGGCTCCCTCTCCGATGCCCTACTGCTCTCGTGGGTAGACCACCTAATGTATGCCTTCCCACCTATCCCCTTGGTTCACAAAGTCCTCCTAAAAATCAAATGGGACAAGGCAAAAGTTATCCTGATAGCACTGGCGTGGCCATGCCAGCATTGGTTCAGTATGCTTCTGGACCTCTCAATGGCAGCTCCACTCGCGCTCCCAATCTGCCTGGACTTGATTTCACAAGGCCATGGCTGGTTGCTTCACCTGAATCTTGCCTTCCTGCACCTGACTGCGTGGTTGCTGCATGGCTGAATCCTGAAGAGCAGGCCTGCTTGGATTAGGTTTGACAGGTCTGGCTAGGTAGTAGAAAGCCTTCCACCAGGGCTACCTACCCAGCCAAGTGGAAATGTTTCACTTGTTCAGCCTCCTAACGGAATCTCTCTCCATCCCGATCTTTGCTGCAGTCTGTCTTGCATTATCTGCTCTACTGAAAGCATCAAGATCTGTCTCTCTCACCTATTAAGGTTCACTTGGCAGTCATTTCAGCCTTCCATCCTCCAGTGAATGGCAGATCAGTCTTCACAAGATGACAATCAGGTTTCTCAAGGAGCTGGAAAGATTCTACCTTCAGGTTCAGAAACCAATCCCCCCATGGGACCTGAATCTGGTCCTGTTGAGGCTCACAGGGCCTCCCTTTGAACTATTGGCATCATGCTCCCTACAGCTTCTCTCCTGGAAGGTCTCCTTCCTAGTGGCGATCACCTCAGCCAGAATGGTCTCCGAGATCAAAGCCCTGATGTCAAACCCCCTTATACAGTGTTGTTTGTCAAGGACAAGGTCCAGTTGCACCCCCATCCGGTCTTCCTAGCGAAGGTGGTGTAGCAGTTCCACAACAACCAGGATATTTTTCTGCCAGTCTTCTTTCCAAAAGCTCATGAGACCACTGAGGAACATTGGCTTCAGATATTGGATGTTAGGTGGGCCCTTGTCTTTTATATTGAGAGAACTAAGCCCTTCTGCAAGACCACACAACTCTTCGTAGCAGTAGCAGAAAGGATGAGAGGGCTACCTGTGTCATCCCAATGAATCTCGTCCTGGATAATAGCCTGTACACAAGCTTGCTATGAGCAGGTGAAGGTTCTGCCTCCGACCATCATGAACTCTCATTCCACAAGAGCCCAGGTTTCATCAACAGCATTCCTCACACAGGTACCAACCCAGGATATCTGCAGAGCTGCAACCTGGTCGTCAGTTCATATCTTTGCTTCCCACTGCACAATCACGCAACAGGCCCGTGATGTCAGTTTTTGGAGAGCAGTGTTGCAGTCAGGATGTTCATGAACTCCAAGCCTTCCTCAGGGGGTACTGCTTGTGAGTCACCTAGCAAGCACTCGGAGGGGAAAAAACAGTTACTGACCTTTTGTAATTGTTCTTTGAGATGTGTTGCTCATGTCCATTCCATGACCCGCCCTCCTACCTTTGTCAGAATTACTGGCAAGAAGGAACTGAGGGCATGGAGCTGGTGGTGCCCTTTATTTACACTGGCTCATGTGTGTGACTCCAGAAGGTGCTAGAGCCGGCCCAAAGGATACCACTGAGGGAACAATATCCAGCAATTGTGCATCTGGCACGCACACACCTAGCATGGAATGAACATGAGCAACACATCTCTTAGAACAACAGTTATGAAAGGTTAGTAACGGGTAGTTTTTTTTTACATGTACAAAAATGAGGGGGTTGAAAAATGTTTATATTTTTACAAGTTGAATAGAGGCACCTTTTACAATGTCTGTTAGGTAAACCTTTAAGTGAAATCCCTATCTGAACTTTATTTATGACCTAGATGGTAAGCTCTTCAGCGCAGAGATGGTCTTATTTGTCACTTGTTTGGACAATCCTACCACGGTGGGACTCTGATCCTTGACTGGAGCCTGTATTTGCTATTGTAATACAAAAATTATTTATTTCTCTGTTTCCTTTCAGGAATACTATAGGTTGTGCAATTGTGAAACGCTAATAAATAAAATGCCTGATTCTGGACTCAATTACACTGAAAATCCAGAGTAAGTTCTTTGAGTTACATTGGTGGAACTGAGATGGGGCCCTGTGTTTTCAGTGTTGTGCCGGAAAGTTTTTATTGAGAGAATTCCACCACCCCAATGTTTTTACTTTTGGAACTGTCTGTAAATTGTGCTGTAATACAGGCCCAGTGGTGCCTGCCGCTCCATATTTTTTTTAGTAGTGTCTAATAATAATTTCCTAAAATAAGTAATGTATCCTTTAGAACTAAGGCCATGGCTTCCAGCTACCTCCAGCTCCCCCTGCCCCCCAAAAAACCACCTCTTTTTTTGTTTTTGTTTTTTTGTTGTTGTTTGTTTGGAGTCCTTGATGCTAGGAAACAGGTTTACCAGGATATTTTTAAATTACTTTCAAGACACACTAGCTCAAAACTTGGTTATGGATTTTTACCAATGTGCATGAATAGAGTGGGTGCGCATTCTCAATTCAGAGTTAACCTGATACGATTGCAGTGACAAGATGGTAAAATATGTTTTGATTCATTGTGTAAAGGTATAAATCCATAATTTAGGAATGACCATTTAAATGTAAGCAAAAGTAAAGACTTTATCAGTGGAGCACAATTAAATAAAGTAGTAGAGCATGGAGAAAATAGAGGTGAGGTATGCTTCCAGGCATTAATATGACACGTGGGTAAAGTGAAAGAAATCACTTCAAGGAAAAGCAGGCTTGGTGGAAAGAGTTAAAATTTATTGTTAGAAATAAGTCAGTGTACAGTGGTCAGCTTCTTTGCTAGTGGTGGTGTCATAGCCTGATAATGAGGCTCTATTAATGAGCAAGGGTGTTTTGAGGTAATTACTTTGGTTAAAATTTTCGGTCACCTAGGAGCCTGAGTCCCATTGACTTTAATGAGATTTGTCTCCTAAATGCCTAAGTTGCTTTTGAACCACTAAGGCCCTTTTGAAAACTTCACCCTATGAGGGTAAAATTTTACCTTTGGAACGAAGGTTAGCTGAAGGCACAGCTATTAGAGAAGCATCTGTAAGTTGCTTTTATTAGAGAGAGAGGGAGAACTAAAAACTAACATTTCTGTCTGAAAATTAACTACTATGGTTATGGTAACTTTAAGCATTACTGACTGGACAAGTTAGTAGGAAATATTGTCTCCATTTTTTTCAGTTGATTTACTTAGTTCATGCGACAACACTTGGTCTACTCATTTTCACTTTTGTTACTCTATAATGTAGTTGGTTTCTTCCCTACAGAAAAGCCCCTTATAAACATCAGTTAGGGATCAGGAAAACATTTATCTTTAAGGAATTAAAAAAATAAATAGGACATATTATTAAGAGGCTGTCATTAAAGGGTATTTTGTTTTATTAGCTTTTTAAAAACAATCCAGTTGACATTGCCCTTAATTGTATAAAAAGTCCATATTTTGGCATGGTTACTGTGTAGCTAGAAGTGGATACTATTATAATTTCTAGAGCTAGTAAGTAGTAAAACTAAAAACCCTTAGTCACTAACATCTTCATGAATAGAAGTACCTAGTTTGGTTTGTTATGCTTTGAGAATAAATATTATTGCTTCATGAATTTTTGGATGACTACCATCTATTTGTAAAAATGTTCATAAATTGAAGAAGTCCCATCAATTTTTAGCAGAACTGATCATCCCAGTGTTTTATAGTAGAAGTGTGTTTATGTATTAAAAACATTAAAATAATGAATAGTATGTTTTAATTCAATCAGGGAACAGAAACAACACTGTGCTACTTATGGGATAGGCCACACACCACAAGTTAATGATAGATATATGAAGTGAGCAAAATACAATCTGAAAAGAATTAGTATGAAAATAAATAATCCAAACTATCCAGCGAATATTTAAGATTAACTCAAAGACAACTGGGATCATTATGCAAATCGCTTGCTAAGCACAAAAAAAAGCATCAGATTCTTAAATGTTGCTTGTAACAAATAGTTTGACCTGCTCTTACCAAAAACTGCCACATCAGTGACTGTAAATATCCTGTATTCTAATGGGCTGAAGCAATTCTGAATCAGTTTAATGGCAAACAGTAGTACAAGCTAATGTTTGGGGGCGGGAAGGTGAATTTTTGTGACTTTGTTTAATGTAGTGATATTTTTTTACTTACCATATAGTTTCAGTAGATATCAATAGATATAATTTTTTACTTACCATATAGTATCTAATGCTACATTTCTAGTCATGAGTATTTTGAGTAAAAGTCACAGACAGGTCATGGACAGTAAACAAAAATTTAATGGCCCATGACCTGTCCATGACTTTTACTAAAAATACCTGTGACTAAAATTTGGGGGGAGGGGCTGCCCGGAGGCCCCATGGTGGTGGCAGCGTGCAGCATGGGACCCCTGTTGGTGCAGGGAAGAGGATGGGTTGGCACGTGGCCCGGGACCCCCTGTGGTGCTGAGGGGGGAGGGCAACCTCCGCGCCTCTCTCCCTGCCCCAGCAGCAGAGTTTGGGTATAGGAGGGGGCAGATGATTGGGGCATGGGACGGGGTGTGGCATGCTCTGGGCAGCACTTATATGTGGGGTTCCCTAGAAGCAGCAATGTCCCCCTCGCTCAGCTGCTAGTTGGAGGCATGGCCAGGCACCTCTGTGCGCTGCCTCTGCCCAGGGCACCGCCCCCACAGCTCCCATTGGCCAGACCGTGTCAGCCAGGTGAACCAGCTGCTGCAGAAGTCATGGAATCCGTGACTTCCGTGACCTCTGTGACAAACTCGTAGCCTTAAGTATCAGCAATGTTTTATTTTTAACTTGCTTTCAAAAGCATGTCAAGTTATGTAACATTGTGCACTTTCAATTCATAGAATATGTTTTACTAATGCTTTTATCAGGTATTTTGCATTTGAAATCTAATATCCTATATTTGAAATCAGGAGACATTTATTCCTAGAATAAGCATTATAACCATTAGCAGCAGCCGTAGAATTTTCTTTCCATAAGCGTGCATTTAATCTGAAAACATCGATTTCGTTTGAGTTACAAGGTCAGTAAAACCTGTGTATAAACACCACACCTTTTCTAAGTGACCGCCTATCATAGACAACAGCAGCAAAGGTATCTCCAAAAATGTTAAATTAATCACCTTGGAACAGGGTAAGACAAGATTGTAAATCACCCTTGCATGGTCATCCAGTGTTAAGCCTTTGGTGGGAGATTTCCCTAAAATACTCTGTGCAGTTGTAGTCAAAGTTAACGAGTGACTTCGCAGAACTAGTCTCAGATAAAACACACCTTCTTTGGGAAAATGATTGAACCACTTTGGACTTCAGTACTCATGCAATAAAGTTAAGCCCATGTGTAACTGTGAGCAGGATCCTGGACACAGTTCATGCACAGGAGACTCTGAACTTTGCTGGAACTAGGGTTGCTGGGGGTGCTACGGCAGCCCCTGGCTTGAAGTGGTTTCCATTAAATACAGGGTTTACGGTTTGGTTCAATGGCTCGCAGCACCCCCACTATAAAAATTCTTCCAGGACCCCGCCTACTTCTGTCGGTTACTTTGTTTTTATAGTGAAATACTAGATGGTGACTTAGTATAATAAAACTCAGATTTTTATTTCTCATGTGTCTGAGTTATCTGGCACACAGATCAACGTTTTAGCTGCATGTGACCTTTTATACTTTAAATGTCTGTTTTATACTGAGTATTTGTATTATAAATATTTTATTATAATTCAAAATCTTTAAGTGCTTTATAAGCAGTACAGTTTTTGGTGTCAAATATGACTTAGCTTTATTATGATTCCTTACTCTTTTAAGAAAAACTTTCAGCCACCTTTATTGAAAGGCCATGTTCCTTAAAAGAGAAGCTTTTCTCAGTCCCTTGAGTAGCTTAATTCAAGTTTCTCTGTCTAGTGATCTTGTATATACAAGAAATACATTTTCAAGATTGTAAATTGATTGAAGGCCAGCTTCACCATAAAAGTCATGGACTTAACTTGAAGTTGAGTTTATGGATTTTACCACACTTAATATGTCCGACATAATGGCGACAGCTCTATCTTTCTGCCCTCATACTGCTTTATTGGATAATGATTCAGTCTGTTGCACTTTATTCCCCTGAGTGTCTTCTCCAGCAAAAAAAGGGCCATGTTTATAGAAAGATGCTCTTGTTTGTGGTTAAAACCTGAGCACGTGCTGGAATGACCCATTTATTTTCTGCTTTAGACAGAACACATCTCATTTTCCATCTTTTGGGGTCCATTCCTGCTGCCTGTATTCAGAAATGCTCCCGTTAAAGTTAGCCAGACTTAAAGTCCATGCACAATTTGAGGAAATCAGACTATATTTTCATTTGCCTTATACTCTGTTGCCATTATAATCTCATATAAGAACTCTGGAAGATGGTGACTTTCAGATGGAAAATTAAGATGACAGTGAAAGTACTATGTCAAAATTACTTGAAGGCCTGACTTACATCAGTATAAGCAAGAACATTCAGGATTAGCGGGACTCTCGATTTAAGCACCACATTTAGGAATAAAATATAGTAGGATGGTTTTTTAAAAAAAATCCCATATAACATTTATCACTTGCTATTAAATTTTACAAGATTTTTTTTCATAAGGGTGAGGGAAGGTGTCAGTATCAGAGCCAGGACTGGAACTCAGGAGTTCCTGCCTGCCAGTTCTGTGTACAGGCCGATCGGGTACACCCGGTGCCAATGGTTGAACTTACATTTGGGTCTGCAATTCCAATTCACAGTGAGATGAGAATGAAACTGCAGCTTTAACTCTGCCTTGGTTCTGTAGAATTAGTGCAGAGCCTGAATGTTAATTGAACATATTCTTTTCACTTATTAAGATCAAAATCTCATTTCACTTTGTATTCCAACATACAGATTGAATAAGGGTTACCTGAATTCATTATGGCTTGCTGGTTGCTGATTAACTGTGAATTTGTCCAGGAGTTTAATCTAATCCATCTCTGTATGGGTTGTTGTGATGTGGTAGTGCTCTTCATTCCCAGAACCAGCAGGGACCGAATCCAGTGAAGGCAACAAATTCAGCCCCTGTGGGGACATGCATGCCTCACTTACTCAACAGCAGTCCCTCTAGCTGTTAATGAACAGCACTGACTGTTTCCAAAAGATTTCAGAAGAATGAAAGTTTGAAGAACATGGTGCCCAAAAACACATGTGAAGGGGACTATACCTAAAATGTAGGTGACAAAACACTGTTTTTTTGAATGCTCAAATGCTCTGCATTTTTTTTGAATGCTCAAAAAGTTGTAGTCCAGAATCCGTACATGATTTTACTACAGGGTATTCGAAACAAGTGATGCTTCAATTAGTAATTGAACAGCAATAAATGGTGATGGTCCACAGGGAAGTGATTCCTTACTGTACATTGCATATTAAGTACTCTGGAATTCTTCTTCAAGAGATGTCCCTGTGGATGCTCCACTCCAGGTCATGGTGCGTCCCTGTGCCTTCGCTTGGAGAGTTTTGCAGCAATGCCCGTACAGATTGCACACGCACGGTGCCTGCCTCGCGTGTGGTTGGCACTTGAAGTGTTGCGCGCGCGACCTGGAGCCCTGTGTTCCTTCTGAGCTGTCCCCGGCCTGAGACAGAGCTCAGCAATCCTGCTGAAAAACTTTCATTTTTTCAGGTCAGTCTTAGACAGTTTAGTTTTCTTAGCTGGTTTCGGTTTTCGCCCCTGTGTAAATAAATAAATATTATTCTGGTTTGCTGGGTTTTAAAAGATACTCGACCTGCGGAGAGGCAATGTCAGTCTCTGATGGGCACATTCAATGTGTCTGGAGTCTGGCAGAATTTCATGTTCCCCAGAAATGTGCCCATTGCTCTAAATTGAAGGGTAGGGCATGAAGAGATAGGCACCCGAGGCTGAAACTTATCTTAATGGAGAAGCCGTTGAGACCAGCCTCTGACCTGGGACAAGAAGGATCTTCACGACAAAGGTCTCCAGTCCCTTCACCACCAAGGTCCCCAAAATCTTAAAAAAAAAAAAAAAAAAAAAAAAAGCCAGCTTCGCCACCTCAAAGAGAGCAGACCAGAAGAAAAGGTCACCTACTAGATCGCTCTCTGTGGTCCCAACCGCACTGAGGCTGAGCACCTCCAGCACTGTCCATGTGGCGTCCACCACCGGCACCCACCACTCCGATGCTGACGCTAATGTGTCTAAGCTGCCCACTTCCACCAGGGCACTGTCAGCACCTCCAATGGAGTTGGCACCGACAACCGCTCCAAACCCCATGCCACAGCCTGGCGCTGCTAGCGCAATGGTGCCAACATATTCCACATCATCTCTGATCCACACCACGCCCACTGCACAACCACCACCATTGCTGCCGGTACCGAGACTCTTGGCACCACAACACTTTACTCATCACAAAGACCTCTACTGGTCTCTTCTACCTCAGTCTCCCCTTCTGGGCACTGATCTCTTGCCCACTACAGCAGTGCCGCACCAGCAGCTATCTCCAATAGCCTCACGCTTCTCGAGTGACAATGATGACACGGTGGAAGGATTATTTTCTCCTCATCACTCTTCCCCAATCAGGTCACGCATACCTGAAAGATCATCATGGTCAACATAAATCTATGACCACATGCCACCATGGTATGGATACCCATGGATGGGACCACCCACTCCTTTTTCTGGCCTTGGCCTTACTGGAGCCCCTGGCGGTCTCACAGAAGACACCAGAGCAGATGTCATAGTCCACATAGGGACAGCATCAGATCACTACCTCCAGCCTCTGATACAGCAGTAACTGTGGCACGGGAGGTATCAATGGCAGACCAGGAAGAGGACACTGCTCTTGACACCTCACCACACATCAATAATTCATCCTCCTCACACAATGAGGCTGTTGTGCCCCCACCACCTACCACTGTGGATGACTTCACTCATTTCCAAGACTTGTTCAAAAGGGTGGCTACAGAACTCAAAATTGCCCTGGAAGAGGTGCCAGAAACTCAGCACGAGTTAACTGACATCTTGCAAATGTCCTCTTCATCTAAGATAGTACTGCTAATCAATGGGGTGACCATGGAACCTGCAAGAGCAGCGTGGCAAACTCCAGCTACAATCCCACCAACTTGCAAAAGGGCAGATCGTAAATATTATGTCCCCTCAAAGGGTTCAGAATTTTTACACATCAAGCACCCAACTCACTGGTGGTTGAGGCAGCCAACCAAAGAGGTAAACAGCAATATTTCCAATCCACCCCAGCTGATAAGGATGGCAAAAAGTTGGATCTCTTTGGCTGCAAAGTATACTTGTCATCCACGCTCCACTTTAGAGTGTCAAATTATGCAGCATTACTCGCCAAATATGACCACAGAAATTATGGTAAATTTATGGACTTTATTAACAATATTCCTAATGAAAAGAAACAACAATTTGTTTTTGATCTCTGAGGCATAGATGATTGTACGAATTGTACTAGATGCCTTCCTTGATGCAGCTGACACTGAAACCAGATCCACCCCTACAGCTGTTGTCATGCAATGAGCCTCATGATTTAACTCCACAACTTTTCCTAGGGAGATGCAGAATATAGTTGAAGCTCTCCCCTTTGACGGCGAGAAGTTGTTCACAGCCAAAACCGAGGTGCTGCCTACTAAAAGATTCGTGGGCCATGCTCCAATCCCTTGGCATTCACGCACCTGCCATGAGAAGATGACAATTTAGGTATCAATCATACCAGAGGAGCAGATACCCCATGTACTCTCAACAACACCAGAGACCCTATGAGCAGCAACAACAACAATGTCAGAGACAAAGACCACAATGTTGACACCCTCCACCATCATTGGCACCTCAGCCACCTCCCTCTAACAAGCACATTTGAAGGCTTAGTCGAGGGTCTAGAAAACCTATCCAAGGTTTTAGCACTTGCACCACCACTCCGCTATTTACAGACCATCTATTCCTGTTCTACCGAGAATGGCTGACCATCACCACTGACAAATGGGCCCTGGAAGTCATCAGATTGGGCTATACTATCCCTTTTTTTTCTATACTGACCACCTACCCCCACTCTCTATCCATCTTCAGGGACCCCTCTCACGAATACTTGTTACGCCAAGAGGTAGAGCACCTCCTCCAACTGGGGGCGGTGGAACCGGTCCCTGTACAACACAGAGGGAAAGGGTTTTATTCCCATTACTTTCTAACACCAAAGAAGAACGGAGGATGGTGACCTATACTTGGCCTCAGGCGACTGAAGAAGGTCGTAAAAAAACAAAGGTTCAAGATGGTCCCCTTAACAATAATACCAGTGCTAGAGCAGGGGAACTGGTTTTCAGCCCTTGACCTGCAGGATGCCTATTTTCATGTGACAATACACTCTGCACACAGGCATTTCCTCCGATTTTCCTTGGGCACAACCCACTATCAGTACAAGGTACTACCTTTCAGCCTGTCAATAGCACCACAGGTCTTCTCCAAGATCCTTGCCATAGTAACGGCGCACCTGAGAAAACAAGGAATAATAATATTTCCTTACCTGGACTTCTGCAGTTATGCACTCATCTAGATGCCATTCACTCTACACAGACCACAATGGATTGTTTCCAGAGACTTGGTCTGCAATTAAACATAAGAAATAGTCTATACAATCATCTCAACAGCTGGAATTTATAGGCGCTTCCCTCGATTCCATCACTGCAAAGGTATCACTCCCACGAGACAGATTTGACACCATAAAAGCACTCATATCCATGCTACAGAACAGTTCACAAGTCACAGCCCACGAATGCCTACAACCACTAGGCCACATGGCAGCGTGCACGTTTGTGGTCAAACAAGCACACTTTCATATGCACTGTCTCCAAGGTTGGTTAGCAACTGTGTACAGATCAAACAAACACAGTTAACCATGCCTCCCAAGGTAAAGGACTCACTGACCTGGTGGACTCAACCACACAACCTGTGCCCGGGGAATCCCATTCATACAAGACCCACCATCGCATATTATCACAACTGAAGCCTCCTTTACTGGCTCGGGAGCACACATGAAACATCGCACAGCTCAGGGACTATGGTCCATGACAGAGAGAAGCCTGAATATAAATCTCTTGGAACATCATGTTGTCCGCTATGCCTGCCTCCATTTTTTGCCGTTCATAAGAAATCAAACCATAAGACTGATGACCAACAATATAACTTGCATGTTTTATATAAACAGGCAAGGGGGAGCTTGATCTTACTTCATGTGTACCAAGGCCATCAGACTCTGGAATTGGTGTATCCGACACAATATCCCTATCTCAGCATCATACCTACCTGGATGTCAGTTATCCCCATAGACTGGGTACATGTCCCCTCAGGACGAAATTCAGAGACAAAATTTCTCGATACTTTAAATGACTGCTTCTTGGAGCAGCTGGTACAGGAACCCACAAGGGGAGAGGCAACTCTTCATCTAGTCCTGAGTGGAGCGCAGGATCTGGGCCAAGAGGTAACTATAACAGGACTGCTTGGAAATAGTGACCATAATATAACAACATTTAACATTCCTGTGGTGGGAAGAACACCTCATCAGCCCAGCACTGTGGCATTTAATTTCAGAATGGGGACCTATGCAAAAATGAGGAGGTTAGTTAAACAGAAATTAAAAGGTACAGTGATTAGAGTGAAATCCCTGCAAGCTGCATGGACACTTTTCAAAGACCCCCATAATAGAGGTTCAACTTAAATGTATATCCCAAATTAAAAAACACAGTAAAAACTAAAAGAGCCACCATGGCTTAACTACCATGTAAAAGAAGCAGTCAGAGATAAAAAGGAATCTTTTTAAAAGTGGAAATCAAATCCTAGTGAGGTAAATAGAAAACAGCATAAACACTGCCAAATTAAATGTAAAAAAGTAATAAGAAAAGTGAAAAAGGAGTTTGAAGAACAGCTAGCCAAAAACTCAAAAGGTAATAACAAAATGTTTAAGTACGTCAGAAGCAGGAAGCCTGCTAAACAACCAGTGGGGCCCCTGGATGATTGAGATACAAAAGGAACACTTAAAAGATGATAGTCATTATGGAGAAGCTAAATGAATTCTGTGCTTCAGTCTTCATGGCTGAGGATGTTAGGGAGATTCCCAAACCTGAGCTGTCTTTTGTAGGTGACAAATCTGAGGAATTGTCACAGATTGAAGTGTCACTAGAGGAGGTTTTGGAATTGAGAACTTAAAAGTAACAAGTCACCGGGACCAGATGGCATTCACCCAAGAGTTCTGAAAGAACTCAAATGTGAAATTGCGGAACTATTAACTATGGTTTTTAACCTGTCCTTTAAATCACCTACTGTACCCAATGGCTGGAAGATAGCTAAAGTAACGCCAATATTTAAGAAGGGCTCTAGAGGTGATCCTGGCAATCAGAGACCAGTAAGTCTAATGTCAGTACCGGGCAAATTAGTTGAAACAATAGTAAAGAATAAAATTGTCAGACACATAAAACATAAATTGTTGTGCAAAAGTCAACATGGTTTCTGTAAAGGGAGATCATGTTTTACTAATCTGTTAGAGTTCTTTGAGGGGGGTCAATAAACGTGGACAAGGGGGATCCAGTGGACATAGTGTACTTAGATTTCCAGAAAGCCTTTGACAAGGTCCCTCACCAAAGGCTCTTATGTAAATTAAGTTGTCATGGGATAAGAGGGAAGATCCTTTCATGGATTGAGAACTGGTTAAAAGATGGGGAAGGAATAAATGGTAAATTTTCAGAATGCAGAGGAGTAATTAGTGGTGTTCCCCCAGGGTCAGTCCTAGTACGAATCCTATTCAACCTATTCATAAATGATCTGGAGAAAGGGATAAACAGTGAGGTGGCAAAGTTTGCAGACGATACTAAACTGCTCAAGATAGTTAAGACCAAAGCAGACTGTGAAGAACTTCAAAAAGATCTCACAAAACTAAGTGATTGGGCAACAAAATGGCAAATGAAATTGAATGTGGATAAATGTAAAGTAATGCACATTGGAAAAAATAACCCCAACTATACATACAATATGATGGGGCTAAGTTAGCTACAACTAATCAGGAGAAAGATCTTGGAGTCATCGTGGATAGTTCTCTGAAGACAGCCATGCAGTGTGCCGCGGCAGTCAAAAAAGCAAACGGGATGTTAGGAATCATTAAAAAAGGGATAGAGAATAAGACTGAGAATATCTTATTGCCCTTATATAAATCCATGGTACACCCACATCTTGAATACTGCGTACAGATGTCATCTCAAAAAAGATATACTGGCATTAGAAAAGCTTCAGAAAAGGGCAACTAAAATGATTAGGGGTTTGGAACGGGTCCCATATGAGGAGAGATTAAAGAGGCTAGGACTTTTCAGCTTGGAAAAGAGGAGACTAAGGGGGGATATGATAGAGGTATATAAAATCATGAGTGGTGTGGAGAAAGTGAATAAGAAAATGTTATTTACTTGTTCCCATAATATAAGAAGTAGGGGCCACCAAATGAAATTAATGGGTAGCAAGTTTAAAACAAATAAAAGGAAGTTCTTCTTCACTCAGCGCACAGTCAACCTGTGGAACTCCTTGCCTGAGGAGGTTGTGAAGGCTAGGACAATAATAGGGTTTAAAAGAGAACTGGATAAATTAATGGAGGTTAAGTCCATTAATGGCTATTAGCCAGGATGGGTAAGGAATGGTGTCCCTAGCCTCTGTTTGTCAGAGGGTGGAGAAGGATGGCAGAGGAGAGATCACTTGATCCTTACCTGTTAGGTTCACTCCCTCTGGGGCACCTGGCATTGGCCATTGTAGGCAGACAGGATACTGGGCTGGATGGACTTTTGGTCTGACCCCATGTGGCCATTCTTATGTTCTTATGAAGGCAGAGCACCATGGTAGACAAATTCAGGAGATGCTTTCTGCAAGACCATGAATAGGAACTCAACGATACAGTGCTTCAAGCTGTATTCCGAAAATGGCATTACCCATGTATAGAACTGTTTGCAATGGCCCGCAACACCAATGCCAGAAATTCAGCTCCAGAACAGGCCTGGGAAAGCAATCCATGGGGGATGCATTACTGATCAGCTGGAACACAGACCTTTGTTATGCGTTCCCACCAATACCATTGCTACACAGAGTAACACAGAAAATTCAGGAGTACTTGTGGCACCTTGCAGACTAACCAATTTATTTGAGCATGAGCTTTCGTGAGCTACAGCTCACTTCATCGGATGTATCACGAAAGCTCATGCTCAAATAAATTGGTTAGTCTCTAAGGTGCCACAAGTACTCCTTTTCTTTTTGCGAATACAGACTAACACGGCTGTTACTCTGAAAACAGAAAATTCAGACAGACAAGGCCAAAGGATGCTACTTCATAGCTGGAAAGACTTTACATGCATCAGCTATTCACGTAAGTGGAAGAAATTTACTATATGGTGTGCTAAACGAATTGATGCAACGTCGGCACCTCTTCCACAAGTTCTCAATTATATCCTAGAATTAAAACAATAGGGCCTGTCCATCAGCTCCATGAAGGTACATCCAGCGGCTATTACCTCCTTTCATCAAAAAATAGATGACGCTATGATTTTTGCTTACCCGAACACCAAACGTTTCATCAGGGGTATTCAAACCCTCTACCCAGTTGTGACACCACCCATGGTGCCTTTGGATTTAAACTTAGTCCTTACAGCCCTAACTCAGAAGCTTTTTGAACCATTACCAACCTGCTCTTTACTACATCTATCCATGAAGGTGTCATTCCTCCTAGCTATCATATCAGCGAGACATGTGGGAGAAATTGGCAGACCCACCAATATACCATCTTTTTCAAAGATAAAATCACCTTATGAACCCACCCTAAATTCCTCCCCAGAGTACACACTTCCTTCCATATTAATCAACCCATTCAGCTTCAGCTTCCATCTTTCTTTCCCAAACCACATGGGAACTCCTTCGAAGCCATGATGCACACCCTTGACGTTAAAGAGTGCTAGCTCTTCACTTGGACAGAACCAAGACATTTAGCGCTTCACCAAAACTCATTGTATCAGTTGCTGAATGCTTCAAGGGTAAATCCATAACCACACAGACTCTCTAATTGGATAGCTGGATGCATTTGCTTATGCTACCAACTGAAAGGCATACAGCCACAGTCAAGACACATTCCAGTAGATCCAGATCAACATCTGTAGCTTTCCTAAACAACGTCCCCCTTGTGGACATATGCAAAGCAGCCACCAGGGCCTCTGAATACACTTTTGCCTAACACTATGCAATCACGCAAGGCCATACAGCAGATACTCAGCTTGGCCGTGTGGTACTGTCCACAGCTATTCTATCAACTCCGAAGCCCGTGCCATCCTAAGAGGACACTGCTACAGTCACCTGCAGTGGAACAGCCACAGGGACCTCTCGAAGAAGAAGAGTTACCTGTGCAGTAATTGAGGTTCTTTGAGATGCATGTCCCTCCCTCTTCCCCTCTACTTCAGAGTTTCAAGTATACTCTGCGATAGAGAAGGAACTGAGGACTTCGGGTCGTGCGCATGATACTTCAGGCGCCAATGGCATGTGAGGTAGGCATCATGAGTGCATGGCCCGTGCAGGCACTGCTGCAAAACTCTCCAAGCGAAGGTGCAGGGACGCACCATCACCTGGAGTGGAGCACCCATAGAGAGAGACCTCTCAAAAATCTCATTTACTGCACAGGTGAGTAACTGTCTGTCTGTCTGTCTTCAGATGGTCTCTCACTGTTTTATTGTTTCTTTGAATGTCCACAGTTTTACTATTGGAGCTGTTTGGAGAACAGAAGTTCTGTTTTGCAAAGGATTTCGAGACTTCAACATTAGAAACATTTTATTCAACACAATCATTTTTTTAAAATTTAGACTTTATATTTTATTATAATACATAATACAAAATGTAAAAAATTCAAACCAGTCATTTTGCATGAAAAAAATTAAAACATTTTCTGAAATTTTGAAAGAAATTCTTTCTATTTTGACAGAACTGCATATTCTGGTATAATATGGTTCCATCAGTTTTTTTTAACTAGCCTTACTTACTATGTCTAAAGTCCATTTTTTATCTTGTTTTTCCTAAGAACATCTTTTACATGTGGTTAGTTAAGTATTCTTTTATCTTTTTACTGGTAGATAACATATTACTAGTATGAGCGCATATTCTATGCAGTTAAAATGGGCCAATTTATTTACAGAAAAAAAGTTTTATTTATTTTAATGGCACTTGCTTTGTAGAGGTTACCCAGTTTGTGGTGTGTATTTTATTATGGATTGTTTTGTGCTCTTAGGAAAAGCAATCTCACATTTTAGATGTAAAATTAGTTTTTATCATTGTTTTTAAAAATGTGTGTGTGTGTGTGTATATAAATATATATAAAAATAGTGTGTGTGTGTGTGTGTGTGTAAAAATGTGTATCTCTGTAACTATAGTGCCCTCCTGGCCAAGGTGGAGTCTGCTCTGCGGGGCAGCTCCTGCTAAGAAAAGGGGTATACAGGAAAACGGCAGGGAAAGTTCCTTTCAGAACAGTGGCTCTTGTTCCAAACCCCCGGAGTAAAAACACACACACTGGAACAGTACAGTGAATATGGGAGGGGGAAATATTTACAGAGAGAGATGAAGGGAGGAAAACAAAAGGGGGAGAATATTGGGGGAGTGATAAAACAGGGTTGCATCTAACATAAGGACACATGGGCCTAGTGGAACCACAATATAGAAGGGTAGATGCCAAGCCATGCATTTAGACTCAGAGTTCAGGAATCGTGGGCAGAGTTCCAGTCTGGCTGTGAGTCTCCTGTGCTCCTGGTCATCTTCGGTGTCAGTAAACTTTCCCGAACAAACCCTCTGGTGCCCTCTTCTGCTGCTCTCTGCAAACCCACAGCATGACAACCTCCCTTCTTATTCCCAGTACTAATGCACAGGCCCCAGTCCTCATGGTTCCATACAGTTCTGGGTGACAGTGATACTGGGTCCGGCTTTGGTTTGTCCTTCTCAGGTGATTCCTTCCTGACTTGGTGCCTGTCCTGGGACGTTCCCAATCATTCGCTCTACCCCTTCCAAGCTTTGGGCTGGTTCTTGGTTGCTTTGTTTGGGAACTATAGACACACACATGCCCCTGTTGCTCTCCCCACTTTGATTCCCCTCTCCCTGGAACAAGCAGCACTTCCTCTGCCTCAGAATGAGATTTTAAAGGGGCTGTGCTCTTTTAACCGTACGGAGATTACATCTCAAAGCCCTGATGTCTGAGAGCTCCCAGGGTCCATCTATTCTAGAAATGCAGTACCCATGGTACAGCGATGGACAACAATAATGTGGTTACACTGGTGAAAGGCCACTAGTGTAAGCTGGGCTTTTTATCACTGTTTCATGAAAATCTACCTGAACCGTGCCTTGACTAGTACATATCCTATTGCTACTGTTTGTAGTATAGACAAGGATCCAATGACTCTAGAAGAGCCCTAAGGTTTCCTTCATTTCTAAAACAAATAATGCCAAAAACTTAAGTTTGGTGTATTTTCAGTATATTTTATGAAAATATGTTCTTAGATTTCTGCTTTGGTAGGGTTTTACTGGAAACTGTATTTAACATGCCTGAATCCATAATCTTTACTTGGGCAAAGCTCCCACTGACTTACTTCAAAATTTAATGAAGGACGTTGATTTAACCTCAACTGTGTATGAAGAGCCACGATTCCGAGGCACCTTAATAAAGGGCTAAAAATGACACTTCAGCTTCGCACAATGTGGGGAGTTTGGAATATCACATCTGTAATTCCCTCTGTCTGCCTTTGGCAGCTCAGACATTTTATTGTAGTATTTCTGCACTTTCACATCAAATCAATTTGGAATTTAGGAATTGTATTCTGATCTCCTTGATTGACACACATGAAATGGCAAACAATGCTAACCCCTGCTGGATCCCAGTTCTCACATTCTTGTCTTTTGAAGCTGCAGCCAAATATTCTGTAGAAAACAGAACAATATCGGCAGCTGTCAATACATATAATGGACACAGAACGTAAACTTTAAGGGCCTGTACACAGCTTGTCTCTGTTTTGTGCATGTCCACCCATATGCACCTTTGAATCTGAAAAAGATAGTCAAGAGATTGAGGAACGTTGGTTTAGACAAAGAAAAACTATTGGTGGCTGGTAGGGAAACAACACTTTCCTGTTAAATAAATAAATGGTATGAATTGCAAAGGTATCTGAAAAATCTAGGCTTTTGCATAACTTCTTTTCTCATCAGTCTGTTCAAAAGCTGTTCTATAGAGTCCTAACAATGTACTGTGTTATTTGCTGCCTCTGTTATTAAATTCAGTTCTAACAGGTCATTTTTCACACAGTTTTCTGCTCCCATAAAATCTGTCTGATTAGGTCCACCTCACCTAAAGTGGGCTTAATCTCTTTAAAAAAAAAAAAAAAAAAACTTCTGTTGATAGATATTTGTCTGATTATTCTGTTATAGCTGTGAACTGTGTTGCCCTTTCTCCTGTCTTCCCTGACTATGCTTCTAAATTAACTTTTCCATCTCAAGATGTCCTCAAGATTTAAAGATGTGTTGGCTTGGCTTCTCTTAGCTGTGTAAAGTATTCATCTTATTCCTCTTTTTGTTCTTTAAAAACAAATACAGTTTAAAAATACCTTATCAATTTGTAACTGGGGCAGCTGGACCCAAAAATAAGGGGGATGTGCTATAGATACAGGAAGCTCTCTTCTCCCCCATCGTGCCTCCATTTCTGCTCCCCCCATACAAGGTGATCAGATATATAAATGAAAAAGAGGGTCACTGTCACCGAGGGGATTGGTGCGAGATGAGGGAGAAGCTGATTGCTGGATATGGGAAGCAGGAACAAAGGCAATAGAGATGGACTGATGAATTTGAATTTCCTCCTCGCCTAACTGCCACTTTATTAGCCTAATTCCAAAATTTAAACCCTCTAAATTCCAGTTCAGCTGCTGTCTAATGCCACCTCCTCTCCTGCCTACCCCTACCCAAAGTCCTGATGCCACCAAGCAGCTCAGAGTTTAAGTGCCAGCAGGATCCCAAATTAGGCATTTGCAGTGAATAAACCTGGGTCTCCCACGTGAATGCGCTAACCACTAGGCTGTAGTCATTTTCACTCCCTCTGTGCCACAGAATATTTAAATTGCTTGTACAAAGTAGGACAACTTCAACAACAGTGACCAAGAATGACCTCATTGAATTCAAAACCGTTTCCCCCCCCCCCCCCGATTTTTTGGTTCAGCCACCAAACTGAAAAAAAATCAATTATTCACTCAGTTGTAGTAGTGACTGTCCATCTCAAAGTGGGAGTGATGGTAGTGTCCTCTACCCTTCCCATCCTTGCTAGGAGCAGTAGCTTCCCGATTTCTGCCTCAGCTGCCTTGGAGGCCTGAGAAGAGTGTTGCGTAAGCTATTCCTGTGGCTCCAAGGGACTGCAAGCAGCCCTTCAGATGTTTCCAACCCCATCTACAGCCCTAGACTGCAGCCTTTGATCAACTCACTACATCAGAGCTGCCATGCAAGCCTTCATCCCCACAACAATTGCAGGTTCCTCACAGGTCTCAACCACCAGAGCTGTAATCTATAGGAGCTGCCCTGGCATTGGACCAGGCAGCAATAAGTCCCTTTCATTGTGGCTTCCTTATCTTGTTTCAGAATAGGAGTAGAAGCTCTTCAGTGACTACATGCTAGTCTGATGGGTTTAAGGAATTCTGGAACTGAAATCTCTATACAGGTTGGTTAAGAAACTGAAATTCAAAATACGAACAATGAGATCCATTCTAGCATCTGCTTGCAAAGATAAATTCCTAATGTCCTGGGGACCTAAGGGGGTGCCTACCTACATATACCAATCAAGCCCTCACTGAAGATGCTTTGGGTTCACTTATGATCAAAATCACTTTCAGTATTAAGCACTTTTTGGCCTGGTCTCCTCACCATGAGCATTCACTCAGGATACCCGTGGTCATAGCAAAAAGAAACACAAATCTGTCCTTTCATAACTCATTACTCAGGTCTGCCACCAGAATAAAGGTGTCCCTGGACACAGCCACCAAAGACTATTAGCTCTGTTGCAGACCATTTTACACCTTTGAGCAATTATCAATGATAAACATTTTTTCTACTCTTTCAGGATGGGGTGATCTCTTTGATCCCTGGTGAGTTGTCCTGCTTATGTTTTGTTCTGAACAGGAATTGAAAGAGAATTAGAAAAAATTGACAAGAGCAAGACTTGGTAGCACTATTCTTTCATAGGTTCATAGATTCTTAAGGCCAGAAGGGGCATTACACTAATCTAGTCTGACCTTCTCTATACCACAGACTATAACTTCTCATTGAACTAAAATACATCTTTAGAAAGACATCTAATCTTGGTTTAGAGACTTTTATGTATTGAAGAATCTGCAGTCCTATTCTGGATCATAATACCATGATTCTCTGATCTTCTGTGTCAATGCAGGGTCACTTCCTTCTTCCAATATGGGACAAACTTCTGACTCAGTGAGCAGGCCTCCTCCCAGGAAAAGTCCTGTTGACAATCCATAAATTAAGCTGAATCAACAAAAGAAAATAGGACAGAAGGCTCACTATAGCAATCAAAACCTTCTTATCCTCAAAGTAGGCAGATTTGGAATAGATGAAAATTTGGTGCAAATTCTTCTCCTGTTGCAAGCAAAAGAAATCAAACATCCATCAACTGTAATGAATAGATTTTAAGGCCAAACGGCACCACTGTGATCACCCAGTCTGACCTCCCGTATAGCACGGGTAATAGAATTTCACCCAATAATTACTGCAGTGAAAGGTATTCTTTCCTACTATGTAGGTGCATGCTGTTGAGCCCAGTAACTTGTGGTTGAACTAAAGCATATCTTTGACATCCAATCTCAATTTGAAGATTTCAAGTGATGAATTTCCCACTTTCCTTTTGGAAGTTGTTCCAATGATGAATTACCCTCACAATTAAGAATGACATGTAATTTCTGATTTGAATTTTTCTAACTTCCAGCCAATGGATCTTGTGTTTTTGTCTGCTAGATTAAGTATACATTCACCCTGGTTACCTCAGAGTTATTACAAGATGACCTGATTTTTGGAGCTTAATTCCAACATCTTTGGACTAATTGCTTGGTAAATGATTATGTAGGTAGGTGAAGATTATGAAGAGACTAGTAAGGCCAGGTGTAGCTGCATGCTCTTTTTTTTGTTTTTGTTTTTATTTTGTTTTTTTGTTCGTGTTTTTGTTTAACAAGGCTTTCAGTTTTACATGACGTGCAAGGGGTGCCGCCAGACCTTTCCCCGGATTGTCAGGTCTGGTCCTGCCTGCAAGGTAGCCTTCTGTCAGGAATGGTGAGACTGCTTGAAAAAAGGAAATCTTTAGCTAACAAATATCTCTTATAGTCTTCACAATAACAGCAAACAGTTATGATTAGTCATCCAAGGAACAACCTGCAGCTTGTTGCGTGTTTGTTTCTAGGCTTATGCTTGTAGAGAAGGTTTCTGTGCTATTAAAAATTAACCTCCCTAAGAACATTTTTTGTGGTTGTTACATACTTTCTGTAGCTTAAATACATGGCTTTTGTAAACTTTCTCTATTGGTTACTCAGTGTACTTTGTAGGAGGACATTATGCACTTTGTATTGTCTTTTATTATCTCTTATGCTTCCTTTGATGCTCTAAGAATCTCACCAATTTCCAGGAGGTAAACTTTCCACAATTCTGAACAGACTAAAATAAAAAATGTCTGAGAGCATGAGTCTGCAATCACACCAGCAAGACATCTAATAAGTGCAATTCCTACAGGAAAATGCTGGAGCAGTGTAGTCTTTAAAATTTGGCTCTAATTAGTGAAAAGAAGGTAGAAGCTATTGTTACCCCTTTTGACTCAAGTTTAGCCAGTATTCAGGGTCTTGCAGGTTATTTCTATTGAAAGCGACATATGATGGAGTCCACTTTTTTTTAAGATGCAATTTCATATGTTTACGAAGAATGTACATGCAGTCCTGTTTCCGTGAACACAGTAGGAGTCAGACGGCTCTCTGACCTTTCTCTAAGGGTCAATTTACAAGTGGTTCTCTGGTTTTCTGCTAACTTCTCAGTTTGCTGCTTTGGTGTTTCTGGCTGCTTCTACACTGTCATACCCTTCCCACAAAACAATACTTGTCCCTCTGTGTTTGCAGTTGTCTCCTGTGGAACCTTTCTCTCACATAGCTCAGCTCATGAGCAGCATTCAATGTGGCTAGTGTTTTGGAGGGTGGATGCTATTGTTTTTGCTATCTCACTCCAAAAGGAGCTTAACTGATGCTTAAAATTATCCTGAATGAAGAGCGGTTAATTATGCCCACCAGCTTGAACAAGGTTTCACTCAACCCCAACATAAGACTATTTTAAATTCCTGTAAAGTGAATTGAACAATTGAATAGTAAATAGTTTTATGTTTAAGTAATGGAGTTTTAGTGTTTTTCTTTCCCCTGCTGCTTTTTGTGAGGATCAAATACTGTGCTGACTTACAGCCAAATAAGTCAGAATTGCATTGAATTTTGTTTATATTCCTTTAACAGCAGAATTAACTTGAATTCATTACAAACCAAAGTTCTAGAACTAACATTTGTGGGTGGTTTTCTTTCTCTCTTTATCACAACCGTGGTGCTGCCTTTACTTTTTCAGCCTTGAACTTCGATAGCACATGCCTGTTGTGCCACATACAGCATGTGTAAGGGGTTAGTAACCCATGCATGCAATACATCTTTCTGTCTAAAGGTATGTGCTTAGATTGTGCTAAATAGTTTGTGATATAATTTGAAAAGGTGGGAAAGAGTTTTTTTCCTAAGAAACTTGCCCTTCCTCCTTCCCAAATGATTAGTAATATGGGTTTTCATTCTTTCTGCCATCAGCCAGCCCCATGTATACATCTGATGGTTCTGGCTTTTCATTTAAATTTCTGCTAATTTCCTATAGAAGTTCCACCCACTGCAGAAAATGGCTCACCAGCAAATATTTACAAATGTTATCTCCCCCACACGCATTTACATAGTAATTTCTTGTTAGATATGTCTGCTTCTGGTTGTCAAATTTGTACCGCCTCTTGTCAGTTTCACCAAAGGGTATGAAAATGGTAATCTCCATTTGAGAGGAGCATAAGTGCTTAATGAAACCACCTTAAATTAAATTTCTTTTAGGGCATCCATTAAAAGCACTGAAAAATGTCTGCCTTTTGAGTGTCCAATCAGGGAATCTCTCTCAGATCTTGACTTGAAGATGAACAAATCCTATAATTATTCAGCTTAATTTGTCAAAAAGAAACATATATAGTTCACTACATAATATTTTCATTATTTTCCTCAACAAATCTACAGCCTTGTCTTGGCTTAGAGCTATTTATGGTGACATCTTCAAATGAGTAGGTATTCTAAAAATAAGTGGATTTTGCTCAGATTTTGATGTTCTTTATCACAAGACAACTATTATTTATTGGTATTGCAATAGCGCCCAATGGCTCAGGATCAGTGTCCCATTATGCCAGGCCTTTACGAACACTTAGGAAGACCTAGTACTTACCTCAGAGAAATTACTTGCAGTCTAATGTGAAACTAAATGGACAAATGAATGGAACAAACAGGAAGAAAAGAAGGAATATGAAGGTAACAAGATGAAGATGTTACATAGCTGTGTGGACAAGTTGGTAACATATTTTGTCCCAGTAAGAGTACGTGAAGGAAACCAGAACATTGTTAAATACAGTTGTGACAGATATAGCAATTCCCTGCAATATCCTGGACAAACTCATTGAAATAAACCTAAGTATCTTAGTTCATTTTATTAAAATGCAAAGTTTATATTATTGTGGGATTGTATGTAATTTCTCTGAGATGGGGTGCGGGGGATATGGCCAGTGTAAACCTTGGGAAGTGTTACGAGCATCAAAGCACTATTTTAAACAATGTGCTGGACAAAGAAAGTTAAGTGGGGTTCCTAGGAAATACCTGGTGGCAGGTGAATGCAAATCACCACCTCTGGTTATGCCAGGAGGGGTCATTTTCTGGCTGATTACCTGTTCTTGGTCTCTGCAAATCAAAGACCCAAACTCTCTGTAAAGGAGTGACTCTCAGATCTATGGGGGTGTTTGTTCTGAGCTAACAGCTGTTATGAACTTGTGACCATCAAAAAACCCATTGGTGGGGTTTGGAGGACTGATCACCTGCCAGAGACTGTTGGAACTGGGATGATCACTGGCGATCTGTTAGCATGCTTGTAGGTTCTTTTACTGTTTTAATGTTTTATCTGTAGTGCTTTCAATTTAAGAATCAAGGTGCTTGCTTAGAAAGGGGCTGTGTGGTAACTTATACCTCAGGCAGTTACGCTGCTTATAGCTTCTGAGGAGAAGGTAAAAATAGCCTGCTTAGGCAGTCTGACTTGCTTGGGAGCTCACAGTGTAGGCAAAGAACTGTACAGCCTGGAAAAACCAAGCCAGAAGGGAGAGAGATGAGTCTCTCTGCACAAGAGGTAATGGCCAGGGAGCTGGAAGCCTGAGAGTGGGTGCCCCTGGTGGACCAAAGAGGGGAATACAGATGCAGTTGCTCTGAACTGTGACAACAGGATATTGCAGGGAATTGTTATATTTGTCACAACTGTATTTAACAATGTTCTGGTTTCCTTCACGTACTCTTACTGGGACAAAATATGTTATCAACTTGTCCACACAGCTATGTAACATCTTCATCTTGTTACCTTCATATTCCTTCTTTTCTTCCTGTTTGTTCCATTCATTTGTTCATTTAGTTTCACATTAGACTGCAAGTAATTTCTCTGAGGTAAGTACTAGGTCTTCCTAAGTGTTCGTAAAGTTATACAATCACAGTATTAAACTAACTCCCCAAACATTACTCCAAAATAGGTAGGAAGAGGACTGAAATGGGAGATATTACAGGTGAATAAATACATTTACTCTTAAGTGAAATGTAAACAAGGCAAATAACAAAGTCAAATCTGAAGATGCTAAAGTCAGTACAAATAATGTAGGGCTATATTGTGACAGGCAAAATTCACTTCCTGAGCTTCTGCTATGTAGGGGGGTGGTGAAAGGGGTAGGGGGGAATGGTAGAAATAAATCTGCCTTCTCCCATTCCACTTTGGGAGATGGTCTCTCTTGAGGCGTGTAGGAGGCAAAGCTCCCTTGCACTCCCTTGAGTGCAGAGTCTGCTATTGTGATTGCCCCCTGCCTTGAGCATGCAAAGATGGAAGCTCCTCCCACTCCACCTCTCCTGCCAAAGGCCTATTCACAACCTGGGTCATATAGTTTGCAGAAATAGGGAACTTTTAAAGTCAAGGAATATAACTGTTAGAATCAGATTTTGGTTGAATAAATTATGCTCTAATGCTTTGAAACTGCTTTTGTATAACTGAGCATTTGTCCAAATGGATCTAAAGTTGAATTATTAATAATTAATATACATCTTCTGTAAAATTATCGACATTGTGATGAGTCCGACTATATGGTAATAGATCTTGTTAATTCAAGGTTTTGGTGTCAAGCAATGTGTTTGTCTACTTTCCAGTTTCTAGCAGAAAACTAAAGCAATTTTTTAAATTGACTTGTTTTGTAGAAATATTTTAATAAGCTTGTGAACATAACTGAAGTAATACACACAGCACATCATAATGTGTAAAGATCTTGGTTTCAGTTATCTTGAGGGAAGTTGCTTTATATATACTTTTCAACCATTTACTACTTTGTTAATGTATTGAACACAACCATTTTTTACTTAATATTTTACCTTGCGCAGTTAACTGAAGCGGGATTACAAACACTGTTTGTGTCCCCCATTCTTCTTGAGAAAAATGGGCCAGATTCTCATCTGGTGTGAACTGGATCCCTTGGTTTACACCCACCGAGGACCTGGACCATTAACAATTATAATGAAGATCACCATATGAAATCGCAGAGGTGATTTTGGAAAGATATTATATACTAATTAGAAACCATGAGTGTGATTCCCACCCCAGCTCTTGCCATTGGCTTTTTTTTTTTTTTTTTTTTTTTTTTTTTTGGAAACTGGTTCTGCCAAACTCATACTCAACTCTGTTCCTGCCAAACGTGTTTTGGTTTTGACTAAAAACAGTAGAAATGAAAAATTCCTGAGCAGCTCTACCTAGTGCTGTAGAGTTTCTGGGCAATACTGCAGATTATCGGGCAGCCCCAACAGACTGCTGTAACATAGACAGGCCCCAGGATTTTCTAGCTTGTTCTAGGGGCGCCTCCAGTCCCAGGAGCAACCTAGCAGTAGGAATGTGCAAAAGTGGCTGAAAGCCATCTTAGTTTAACCCCTCCCCAACCCCCCCTCACTCCCCTCAGGCTGTGAAATCTGTGTTGCACCTCTTAGAGGTGTACCACAAAATCTTGTCTCATACATTCAAGATACTCAGTTATGTTCCAGTGGTAATAAAGATTTAACATAAGACTTGACACTTGCTTAATTATTGGTTGATATCCAAAGGAATCCTGTAACTAAGTACTGGTGTGTGCTTTTTGTCCTACCATATATCCAATCTGTAGAAGAGTAATGACAAAGTATAGATCATAGGCAGGTACATAATAGTTTTAATTTACCCCCGTGCCAGAAGGCCACCACAAAGCCCATACACTCCTTAAGCCCTATTTTGAGTGTGAATTTCACCTTATAGAGATCTTACTTTTAGAAGACTGACTTGTGTTTCCAGTTCATGTATGTGAAAAATCCATTGCTAGCATAATTAAAACTATTAGTGGGGCTAAAGTTGCTCTCCTTGTTCCTTGCCAACTTCAAAGTGAGGCATGCTTCATTTTCTATAAGCTTGCATTTTGTTTGAGAAATTTTTTTTAACAAGTGTGGGCTTCTGTTTTGAAGAAATAATTGAATTTGAGATGTTCCTAAAATACTGTAAATGGATCAAAAGACAACCACACTGTTAGGTGGTTTCTTGATGTGGGTGCCATGAAAATGAGCATATGGGTTTTGTGACTTCACTTAATATATCTGCCATTGTTTAAAAAAAATTTGAATGATTGGGTAGGAGATAGGACACTGACTTATTAAAGAATAATCTAGTTGCATTTTATTCTCCAGTGAGTCAGTTCCCATGGAAAAATGCCTTAAGACATAAATCTTGTTATGGGTTGAGTTAAAACCTTACTGAGATTGAGATGGAATACCCTCTTCAGTTAACATAATTATAAAGGTAAATTAATCACAAGCCCTGCCCCGCCCCCACCCCAGACAAGAGGAGTTTTGCACTTTGTAGGCAGAGGTTGTTTTGCTTTTGGTTAGGATGTGTATGTGAAGGAACACAGAACTGGAGAGAGACTGAAGAAATCCAGGCATAAGCCTTGTAGTATGGCCCTGAAAGAAGCTAGAGAGAGAGAGAGTTTTTGAGTCTGGTGCTAGTTAGAGGCTTGGTGATATAAGAAAAGAAGCGATTACCTGCTTTTGGTTTCTCCAGCATTTGAAATAGCAGGACTTTGTATATTCTTAACAAATAAAAAAGATTGTATCAAAGAAAATATCAGACTCCTTTGCCAATTTCTGCTCCCAGTGGGAACATCCACAGGGCCCCAAACTTTGACTGCTCAAGTAAAAAAGGGGTAACGCTATTTTTCTTACACAGACTGCAGCAGCAGGCCATTTTTATTTGTCTATTTTATTTGAAACTTTGTTTTACCATTTGCTCTTGAAAGGGAAGAAACAAATAAAATACCCTCTCTTCCCCCTGTCTCCCACCCAGGAAAAGAGGAAGCATGGTCTGTTGGGTAAAAAACACAGAACTAGAAATCAAAAGACACGGGGTCTATCCCCAAAGACTTGCCGTGACATCATGGGCATGCTGCGTAGGCCCAGATTTTGGGCACCCTAACTTCTAGGTGCTGTTTTATATACAGCTGGGTTCTGATTTTTGACAGGTGGTGAGTTTCAGTATCTCAGCCTTTAAGTTCAAATGGATGTGTGGATCTCAGCCCTAAGTGGGCAGATGTTAAGGCTATAGTTCCAGAAAACTAGAGCTTTCATGCTCTGGGTTCAGGCCTAGGTATGGTGTAAAAACTGCTCAGGTTGCATTGGTCAGTTATCTTCATTAATTGCCAGGAGCAAATCCATCATCTGTGTTCATTCTTTTAGATATGTCAGCTATCTTTTGATACCTCTTGATTATGAGTTTGTCATTATACTTCTTGTCTGTATTTACCATTGGCTTCTGATTAGTTCGTAGAATGTAAGGAGTTGGTTTTAGTTTGATGCCATAAAATATTCTGGTCTTGGGTACCTGGCTACCTAGAGGAAGCTGGTAGCAGGATGCTTTTGTACAGGGGCTCTTCCAATTTAGGGGTTACTTTCTCATTGCACTGGCAGAGACTAACTTTTGTTAACCTTTGAAGCATGCTGCATGAATTATCCATTTCATGGTCTTTAGGTAAATTATTGGGTTGAGGGATACTGTGCAGGTTAATGAGGGGGCTGTGGTTTTGTTGGGTGATTTATGTTTTGGAGTTGGTTTGTCTGAACAAGTTACAAGATTTTTTAAAATCTACTTTCATATCTCTATCTATTTGAGATTTGTGTATAAGGGCTTCCAGATTGGGGCTCTTCGAAGCAATGTGAATAAATAAGGTACATTGCAAGGCTAAATGAATTAATGTTTTTAAAGCACTCTGAAAGGCTCTATAAAAACACTTTTTTTTTTTTGGTTCCACTCATTGAATTGTGGGGGGATTGGGCCACTTCTTTGGTAAGTACCAGCTGAGTTCTGTTTATTTTCTCCACTTCATCTCACACCTGGCTTTCTTATACAACCAAGTGAATGGAGAGTATAAATGCCTTTGCTCTTGCTTTGTTAGTCAGCTGAATTTGGTTTTGTGAAGCAATTCAGTGAATATGTTTTGGAACTACTATAAGTAATGAAAGCTTTACTTTGACAGTGAGTTAGGGCAATGCTTCAGGAGATATACCCCTACCAGAAACAAAACTCATGTTTCCATTGGCTTGAAAAGCAGGAATATCAGCTAGAGTCATTAGCGTCTTTGTCTTTATGGGTAACTTATCTTATCTGCATCCTGTACCAGAATGTGCCAGTGAAGCCAGTAAATAACATAATAGGATATTTCACAGAGAACCACCAAAAGAACACACTTCTCTCAAATGCTGGTAAGAAGACCAGGATAATGTAACAAGAAACCAAAATGTACTAATAATTACTCCTATTGGAATTTTGTGCCAAAAATAAAAATTCTGCGCACAATATTTTACAATTTTGCAAATTTTATCAAATAAATGTGGAGGCTCCAGCATGGCAGTGGGGAGCACAGGCCACTGGCTGCATGGAGGCACGAGATCCCATCCTTCCACGTACCCCCCACCCCCCCTGGGACAGGGACTCAGTGGTGAGGCTGCATCTGACCCTGACCCAGGGCAAGGGCTGGGCTTGCCCCAGAAACACCCCAGGGCCCTACCCTTCCACACCAGGTGTGGGCAGACAGGCTCAGCACAGCAGGATCCAAGTGTGGAGGGGCTTAGTATGGGTGAGACGGTTCTGTGTGGGGGAGTCTGGGTGTGGGTGGCTCAGTGGGAGTTTGGGTGCATGGGGGATCAGAATGCACAGGGGTTTGGTGGGGTTCCATGTGCAGGGGTAATGGGACTCAGCAGGGGGGGTCCAGTTGAAGGTGGTTGGGGGTATGGGTGGATGGAATCTGGTGGGGGAGGGGAGGTCTGGGTGTGGAGAACTCAGCAGGGAGGGGTTGGGGGAGTGGGGCTTGGTCATTTTCTGTGGGGAAGCAAAGAAATCTGCATGGGACATGAATTCTGCGTGTGTAGTGGTGCAGAATTCCCCTAGGAGTAAATAATGTAATAGTGAATATAATTATGTAACAAGCAACAAAAATGATTGAATATCTAGAAAACATAACCTGTGAGGGAAGATGGGGAAAAAATGGGTTTGGTTAGTCTGGAGAAGAGAAGACGAATGGCCGGGGGGGGGGGGGGGGGACGACCATAAGTTTTCAAGTACATAAAAAGTTGTTGCAAGGAGGAGGGCAAAAAAATCTTGCTAATCTCTGAAGACAGGACAAGAAGCAATGGGTTTAAATTGCAGCAAGGGAGGTTTACACTGGACATTAGGAAAAACTTCTTAACTGTCAGGGTGGTTAAGCACTTGAATAAATTGCCTAGGGAGGTTGTGCAATCACCCTCATTGGAGATTTTTAAGAGCAGTTAGACAAACGACTGTCAGGAGTGGGTCTAGTTATTATGTAGTCCTGCCTTGAGTGCAGAGGACTGGACTAGATGACCTTTTGAGGTCCCTTCCAGACCTACACTTCTGATTCTAAGGTATGATAGAGAATTACTGCACTATTTTTATGGTAAGAAGTAAAGACAGTGTCACAGAAAACGTAGTGTTCAGGAGTATTTCAGTAATGAAGATAGCAGAGAAGGGAAATCAAGTTCTAGGCAATGTCTGAAAGTGAAAAAACAAAATACATGAACAAAATTCAAGGAAATACCTGAATGTATGAACACATCCCAAGGAAATGTTGGAAATGAGCAGAGTACAGTGTGACAGAATTTAAACATAAAAATAAGAAATGAAATGCTGTATGTAGTTTTAAAGGCATGTGAAATTGATTGAAGGCATATTTCTTCATAACTGGGCTTTCAAGGCTGAGGCATGATCTACTCTATTATTAAAACCATTGTTCAAATGATTCAGTTTTCAGAATGAATGATTTATTTCTCTAATCTTTTTCTATGTGTTATATTAGCAGTGAACTGATTTATACTGTTACTTTATACATATACATGCATCTATATAATACACATATGCAAAAATAGGCAAAAAATGTAAGATTTTTCCAATTTGTGCATTATTGGGGGTGTGTGTGTGGGGGGGAAGTGAGGTATAGCAAAGTACCCTCTACCTCCTAGTGGTGGTACAAGCTTTAAACAAGTAAACCACTATGAGACTAATGCAGGTGTTCCTAATGATTGATGATACACTGTGGTGGTCTTGTGAAGTGTGCAAATATCCTGTATTAGAATCAGCAGAAACTGCAACATAGACCTGAAAATTTTGGGGGAATGTCCAAAATGTGGTACAAATTTTGTCAAACTTATAATTCAGAAATCTTCAATCAGCTCTAATCTTGATGACAATTATTTTCCAATGTAAAGTTTTAGAAAATATTCCTTTATATATTCATCTCCATGTTGTGCTTTATCTATGTAAGCAAAACAGATTTATTCATCTTCCACCAATCTAGAAGCACTGTTAGCTAGGTAACCACAATCCCTTCAAATGCATCTAGCTAACAGTTTTCCTTTTCATTATAAAAGGCACGCTTGCTGCCTAATTCTAATCTGTTCTATTCAGAGTCATATATAATCTTCGTCACTGTAGTTTCTGAACATCTTCCAGAAGTGCATTAAGAGACGTGACTAGCATCTGTTCGATGTGGTTCTTTTTCTGTTCCTGTCCCCTGGAGGAAACTATGTAGGGATTTAAAAAATAAACATGTACATTGTGCTATGTGTGTTTTTTATTAGAAAAGGCAATGTTGAAGAAG
Source organism: Natator depressus (assembly GCF_965152275.1). NCBI lineage: Eukaryota > Metazoa > Chordata > Testudines > Cheloniidae > Natator > Natator depressus. Next base: position 45,369,272 of record NC_134244.1, on the reverse strand, counting down.
TGTGCCGTTCCCGTGGAGCACAAGGTGGTGAGGTTTCTATCTAGATACTTTGTGACCCTCATCACTGTAGTATGAGCACCTCACAATCATTAGTGGATTTTACTCTCTCAACACCCCTGTGAAGTAGAGAAGTATTATTCTGGTCCTGGTCCAGTACCTCATCCACAAGACCATCGTTCCTACTCTTGGGTTTAAGGTGGTTCTTCGATTTTGCACGAGTTCATTCCAGTCTTGGACCAGCCCATGAGAGAGTTTGTCTTGTGATGGGCAGCTGTACTGTTCCTTGTTGGCAGAGATCCTCATCCCAGAGCTGTAGGTGATAGTTGAATTATCCTGGGTCCAAACCATTGTGTAATTTGAAGTTGAAGATTAAGACCTTGAATTTAACATATATTGGATATTGGTGTAGTATCCCAACTTATATTTAGCTCAGACACTCTGCTTCTTTACCCAGACATGAAGAGCTCTGTGGGAACTCAAAAGCTTGTACTTTTCACCAACAGAAGTTGGTTCAATAAAAGATATTACCTCACCTACTTTCTCTCTCAAAAATGTATGCCTTGTTTCAGTCTGAATTTGTCTAACTGCAACTTCCAGCTATTGGATTGTATTATACCTTTGTTTGCTAGATTGAAGAGCCCAATATTAAATATTTGTTCCCCATGTAGACACTTATACACTGTAATCAAGTCACTCCTTACCTTTGCTTTGTTAAGATGAGTAGATTGAACTCTTTAAGCCTATCTCTGTAAGGCATGTTTTCTAATCCTTTAATCATTCTCATGGCTCTTCTCTGAATCCTCTCCAATTTATCAGCATCCTTCTTGAATGTCGGGCACCAGAATTGGATGCAGTATTCCAGCAGCAGTCACACCAGTGCCAAATATAGAGTTAAAATAACTACTCTGCTCCTACTTGAGATTCCTGTTTATGGATTGCATTAGTTCTTTTGTCTACAGAATCATTGGGAGATCACATTCAGCTGATTATCTACCATGTCCCCCAATTTTTTTTCCAGTCACTGCTTCTTAGAATAGAGTCCCCATCCTGTACGTATGGCCGACATTCTTTGTTCCTAGAAGTATATATTTACATTTAGCTGTATTAAAACATATATTATTTTGCTTGCACCCAGTTTACCAAGCTATCCAGATCTATCTGAACCGGTTTTTGTGTCATCAGCAAACTTTAGCAATAATGATTTTGTTTTCTTCCAGGTCACTGATTAAAAATGTTACATAGTGTAGGGTCAAGAACAGATATCTGTGGGACTCTCTAAAAACAGACCAACTCAATGACAATTCTCTGTTTACAATTACATTTTGAGGTCTATTAGTTAGCCAGTTTTAATCCATTTAATGTGTGCCATGTTAATTTTATGTCATTTAAGTTTTTTAAATCAAAATGTCATGCAGTACCAAGTCAAAAGCCTTACAAAAGTCTACGTATGTTACATCAAGACTATTACTTGCAATCTCATTAAACAAAATATCAAGTTAGTTTGACAAGATCTGTTTTCCATAAACCCATGCTCATTTGCATTAATTACATTGTCCTCCTTTAGCTTTTTATTAATGAAGTCGAGTATCAGCTGCTCCATTATCTTGCCTGGGATCAATGTCAGACTGACAGATCTATAATTAGTTATATTTTGGGGTGCAACTCACATCAGTTGTCAATACTTGATCTGTAATCCCTGAGTGCCTTAATGCTTTGCTGCCATACTTCCCTGTCTAGACACTCCCAGCTAGCTTACAAGCCTATATTGTCTGTGTGTTCAGCGGCCCTGGTTGAGTAACTCTGACTCCAACAGCCTCCTTGTTACACCACAGCTACACTCTGGTCTCTACCAGCCTTGTTTACTACTAGCCAAGTAACCCCAACATGCCCCCAGTCCTGAATTTCCTCAAAACTGCCCTGAAATGTCTAGCCCTCTCTAGTGAGCTCCTCTTTTAAAATTCTTGCATGCAAATTATCTGGACCTTCTGATTTTAATAATGTCTAGCTTTAGTAGCTACTGTTTAACATTCTTCTGAGATGCTAGTGGAATGGAAAGAGTGTCGTCATATGCTATAACTACATCTGTTTTCCCAATTACAGAAAGAAATTTAACACTTCTTTATTTTCTGCATTATTATGGATAATTCTATCATTTCTATTTAGTAATGGACCAATACCATTGTTAGTATATTAAGAACTAAAAATAATCCTTAAAAAAAAAAGCCACCTTATTGTCCTTAACTCTGCTGGCCATAAATTTCTACTTGTGTCCCTTTGCTTCCCTTATCAATTTTCTATAATTCTTACCTTCTGCTTTATATGAATTACTGTTGGTTTCTCCTTGATTCCATTTGTTCTATTTTAATTTTTATAGCTGCATTCACTTCCCCTTAAACCAGATCATTTTTAAAAAAAACTAATGCAGCCTTCTTCCTCAATTGTGGGGTTGTAGGTTTTTTGGGGCATCTAGTAAAGTGTTATTAAAAAATTCCAAATGATCATTAAATTTTTTTTATTAAATTATTCATCCCAGCTGATTTGGTTCACAATTGTTTTCAGCTTTGTCAAACTGGCCCTGGTTTCGACCTTATTCTGTTTAAGGAGCTGGTCATCCTGTTCTTTAGTATGATTTGGTGGTCTGTAGCAGACACCAACTAGTGCCCCATCTTGTGTGTTATCTTTTAGGACATTGATCCATAAGCATTCAAGATGACCATCTTCTGAGTATTCATTGAATCAGAAACAAGTACTGTAATGTCGTTTTTGACAGACTACTGCTCCTTCTCCCCTTTTGCCCATTCGATCCTTCCTAAATAGGTTATAACCATTGATTTGAACATTCCAGGGATATGAATCATACCACCAGGTTTCAGTAATTTTGATGTAGTTGGTATTATGCTCAATGAGCAATGAGCATATTCCTTTTCCTCTTATTTGTTATCTAGGCTCCTAGCATTGGTGTGTAGGCAATTAAATTTCTTCATGTCCTTTGATTCCTTTTGTTCTCAACATTTTGATTTTGTGCTAAATGAGTGCTCATATCGTCCCACTCTCTTTATCCTCCTCTTTTGTTGTTTGTTTAAAGTGCCCCTGATATTCAGCAGTAGTTAGCACCAATATATCCAGGCTAGGTTTCTTCCATGTTGATTGGATTATTGCATGTTTGAAGGAAGAAGAGAGAGATTTCTTCCCTGAATGAGGTAGTTCAGTCAGTAAAGCTAGTTGCTTGTGACTTTCAACAGCCAGAAAAGGCATGGGTCGGACATATAGGTCTTTGAGTCTCATTCTGTATGCCCAGTACTTCTTGTGGAGTGAGTAGTCTGAACTCCGTATGAAAGTAGGCTGTTTGTTGGTTGGCATAAGGAAACTGCATCTTTACAGCCTTGGCAGTCACATAGATCAGTACATGGAGGCAAATGAACAACAGACATGTAGGATTTAAGCGACAGGCTTCAATTTTATTTAACACTGGGATGGGTGTTAGGTACCCTGGCTCCTGCTCTCTCCCACTGGGCATTAAATTGGGTCCAGTGTGGAGTTCAGGACTCCTACTGTGCAGCCAGTAGCTTGGAGTCAACTTGCCTGGGCCCACCCCTAGGACTACCTCACTTGTGAATTCTCTTTATTTCCTCTGCAAGGTGTGTGGGTGGGGACTGGGGGGTAAATGCTCCTAAGGGAGGACCACAGTCTGCAAGACTTAAGGTCTTCCCTTTTCCTATAGGCAAAGGCAATCTGAGTCTCATTTACCATGGGAGCTAGGTCCCTTTTTATCCTTACCTGCACTGGACACGCGTCACAAGTTGAGACAAGTTAAAACAGTTCCTTTTCCTAATTTAGTCCTTTAAAAATGTAACTGTGCCTCTGTGATACTGGGAGGAAGGTGAAAAAAATCCGCCAGATGTTGTGTCAGTTGGTCCCACTGGAAAAATTCCTTCCTGATCCTGAAGCAGGCAATTTGTCAGACCTGCAGTATAATCAATAACAGAGTTTCAATGCCATACTAAGGGCGGGGGGTAGGGAGTAGGTAACTGGCCAGAACAAGAGGCTTTTGAAAAGTCTGGGCCAGTTTAAATAGGTTGTGAACCTACTGAAGGAGAAAACCACAGGAGCCAATCAATTAGCCATTCCCTTGCCTTCAGCCAGCTCCCTTCACATGCAATAAGACCTGTCTCTTTCTGCTGTCCATTCATTTAGATAACTTCTTTTCTCCATAATGCACAATATAACCTAAACCCATATATTTCACAATACCCCTGACCTAATTTTGTGTGCAGATGCCATTTTGGATTAGCAATTTAAAACCACACAGAATTTACTGTGACACTCTGTCCCTGGCGTGAACACTCAGCACCCCCATGTTCATCCTTGTAAAATGATTGTGTGGTATCCAATGCAAAGTTCGACATGTCGCGTGTCTTCGGAAGGCTCACGCTGCACTGAGCATTGTTGTTATAGTGATGTCATAGTAATAGCAGGGGGGCAGTTCACACCTCATCAGGGCATGTTTGGGACAAACCCAGCCCAGCCTCACAGGAACAAAGCACAATGGCCTAGGCAACAACAAAGGATCTGTTGGTTTCTCGAGTGAGTCACCCCCCTTCCTTTGGTCAGTTTGGGACTTGATGAGGTAATGCTCACCTGACTCTGAAGGGGGCAGGGGCAAAGCCAAGAGGGAAGAAAAAACATGATAAAAAGGAGACAAATTTGCCATGCTCTTCCTCTCTCTTCCACCTACATCTACAAACATCACCACAACCACCAAGCGACTGAAGCTTTGATCAAAGGGGAAAGCCTGGCTGAAGGGCAACCAGGCATCCTGTGGTGAGAACCATCTAAGTTTGTAATGTTTCAGAGTAGCAGCCGTGTTAGTCTGTATTCGCAAAAAGAAAAGGAGTACTTGTGGCACCTTAGAGACTAACCAATTTATTTGAGCATAAGCTTTCGTGAGCTACAGCATCCAATGCAGTGAGCTGTAGCTCACGAAAGCTTATGCTCAAATAAATTGGTTAGTCTCTAAGGTGCCACAAGTACTCCTTTTCTTTTTAAGTTTGAAAGGACATCGAAAGTGTTAAGATCAGCTTAGAATGCGTTTTGCTTTTATGTCATTTAAGCAAATCTGACGGACTTCTAATCACTTAATCTTTCTTTAAAGTTAATATATCTGTTTGATTATCCTACCTGAAGCAGTGTGTTTGGTTTGAAGTGTGTCAGAGACTCTCCTTGGGAGAACAAGCCTGGTACATATCAATTTCTTTGTTAAATTGACAAACTCATATAAGCTTGCAGCGTCCAGCGGGCATAACGCTGCAAGATGGCGGTTCTTAGAGTTGTGTCTGGGACCAGAGATATTGGTGAATGTCATTTGGTTGCACAATCCAAGGAGCAGCTTACATGCCAGAGGGTGTGCGTGAACAACCCAGAAGTGGGGGTTCTCACAGCAGAGCAAAGTAAGGCTGGCTTCCAGAATTAAGGATTGGAGTGACCTAGCAGATCACCTGTCCAGATAACACCAGAGGGGAACATCACACTTATATAAGAAAAAGATACTTTGTACATACTTTACTAAGATCTTCTTTCTGATTCTCTTGTAGTCAGCTTCTTGATCATTGTTCTTCACTGAATGTTGGGCTACCATGGTTCCCCAAATGCTTTATGCTGTAGCATTATACTTCACCCTGAATTTAGCAGTGTGGAAAATGGTAGCATCTATATCCTCATATTTCAATGGGATTTACTCTTTTAAAGCCTGAGCTTTCAAAACAGGATTCCTTTTTTGTGTGTGAAATCACATTTTTATAGCTGCAGTGCATTTCTGGGGAAAAAGCATAATTAAGTTGTGGGGGCTGAAGGGGAGAAAAAATGGATGCTCAGCTTGAAAATAGACTTTGATTTCTCATGGTGTTCTTTATGTATGTAGCAGTTACAGTTTTCTGTTGAAACTGGAAGTAACTTGATCAGTGGGTGCTATGCAATAATGTGGCATTCATAATATTTAGTGCGTTGGATCAGGGGTTCTCAAACTGGGGGTTGGGACCCCTCAGGGAGTCGCGAGGTTATTACATGGGAGATCGCAAGCTGTCAGCCTCCACTCCAATACCCATTTTTCCTCCAGCATTTATTATGGTGTTAAATATAAAAAATGTGTTTTAATGTATAAGAGGTCGCACTCAGAGGCTTGCTGTGTGAAAGGGGTTACCAGTACAAATGTCTGAGAACCACTGTGTTAGAAGATAATGGCTTTGCCACCCTGAATTTATTTGTGACCGACAGGATGGTTGGAACAGAAACTCAAACACCCTGACAATCACCACATTTGCAGACTACAATTAATGGTCAGCAGGAATCATTACAAAGATCATTCAAGGTGGCAACGAAACAATGCAAGGCTTAATTCATCACAGAAAGACACATTACTGGGGCTCATTGTCAAAATGCTGCTTCAAAGCCCCCCTGATTCGAATAGCCCCCCTTTGTGTCCCTCTAATAGCCCTGGTGTCTGGCTGCTCAAAATCAGACATGAGGCATTCCACCTCAACACTGCACATGTGCGGAAACTTTTCCCCTGAGGCTTCACAAATGTTAATCAGAGCACAGCGCACGGCTATGACCATGGGAATATTTTCCTCATTGAGGTCTAACCTGCCCAAAAGGCAGCACCAGTAACCCTCTAATCTGACAAACGCACATTCTGGTCATTCTGCACCTGCTGAGCCTGTTGCTGAAGCACTCCTTGCTGCTGTCAAGGTTTCTCATGTATGGCTTCATGTGCCACAGGAGTGAGGGTAGGCTGGGTCTCCCAGGATCACATTTCTATATCCCCAATTGGAATCTTGAGGTCTGGAAAGAAAGTCCCTGCATGCAGCCGTCTGAAAAGATCAGTGTTCCTGAAGATGCCTATGTCATGCACTTCCCTGACCACCCTGCATTGATGTCAGTGAAACAACTGCAGTGATCCACCAGCGCCTGCAATACGAAAGAGAAGTATCCCTTTCTATTGATATACTCCGTTGCAAGATGGTCTGGGGCCAAAATTGGGATATCACCCCACTGCAGTTAGGGAATTCGATTGCCGCAAAGCCATCCATTATTTCCTGCACATTACCCAGAGTCACAGTCCTTAGTAGCAGAAGGCAATTAATGGCCCTGCACACATGCATTACTGCATCCCCCATGGTGGACTTCCCAACCTCACACTGATTCATGACTGACCGGTAGCAGTCTGGAGTTGCCAGCTACCACAAAGCAATCGCCACTCACTTTTCCACCATTAGGACCTCTCTCATTTTGGTGTCCTTGCACCATAGGGCACAGGCGAGCAGTCGCGCGCATTTCAAGGAAGATGGCTTTGCATATACAAAGCTTGTGCAGCCACTACTCATCATCCCATACCTGCATCACAATCTGATCCCACCACTCAGTGCTTGTTTCCTGAGCCCAATAGCAACGGTCCACCGTGTACAGCTGCTCGGCGAATACCAACATCAATCTTGAATTTTCTTTCCATGGAACGGAGCAAGGCAAGTAGCATGGATTCCTGTTCAGATTCACAGCTCATGAAATAGTGCAGGATCAGCCAAGTTCTGTTCATAATGCTTATCTCAAGACTGGTGAGCAGTGCAAGATCTATGCTTTCAGGCAGAGATGGTGGGCGCAAAGTTTACAGGGGCAGTTGGAAAATGGTGCAAAATGCAGTCGGAAGCCCTTGGAATTATGGGAGAGAGAACTGCATCATGGGGGTGGTGATTCTGCCCATATAATGCACTGCAATCCATTCCCAGAACTCCTAACCGGAGAAGGTGGCGATTTGTCCAGTGGGATAGCCACCCATGCTATCTCTGCTCTCTCTGTCGATGCCAGAGTGCCAACTGTGGATGAGGTCTGCTGACTCGAGGAGTCTTGTGTGAACATGCACAAGCGATGTAATTACAGGGCTTTATGATTGTCAGCATGACCTAAGTCGATTTAACTATAGTGGCCATAATGACGGCTCTAACTTACTGATACTAATGTGGGGCTTGTGTTGTATTTATTCGGTGTTTTGATAATGCCTAGAGGCCCCAGATCAGCTGAGATCAGGGTCCAATGGTACTAGGCACTGTAAAAACACAGAGTAAGACAGTCTCTGCCTTAAAGAGTTTTAAAATGTGATTTGAAACCATACTCAGTGTGTGCTTACAAATAGTTTGAAGGAACAGAGGAGGGTAGGACAAGTAAATAGTAAGAAAATAACAAGCATTGGCCATAGGCCAGGTATTTGCCCAGCTATATGGCTTCCAGTTTGCTCTAATTTCTTTATAAAGTAAATTGATTGGAGAAATATCAGAAGCTACCATTGGCTATCTAGCCATTCTGAGTTGTCACTTCTTTGTAGACATAACAGTAGAGGTGGGACTTGAAGATTTTGAAGAGGATGGATAGGTAGCAGCTATGCAGACTCGTTCAAGGAGGGTGTGCCATGCATAAGATTCAGCATAAGTAAGCACAGTTACAGGAGAAGCACACTAGCTGGTGATGGAGACTGGTATTAGTAGCAGAACAGATAAGAAGGGAGAAGATGCTTTCTGAAGGGCTTTAAAGATGCCTCTGGACATCAGAGCAGCCGCTGTATCGATGTTTACCATGATCCAGTCAGAGCTCTTCACGCAACTCTCATAATCAAAATCTAGGTAATAGTTAAAAGTAAAGAGAGTTCTGGGCCATGTAATCTCTGTATGCAGCCATTGCTTCGGTTTAGAGGATGGGAGATTGGTTCAGTTTTGGCCCATCAGTAGTTACTTTTGATAGAGTGAAATCTCTACAATTGTTTACATCAGTTCGTAGACTGCTCAATGCATGCATCCATCTACTTTTTTATAATGGTGTCCGTCAATATATCTGTAGTATCATTGTAGTATCTAAGTACTAGTTTCCATTAGTTTGACCCTTTTTTTCCAGTTTATTCCCCTCTGCTTTAAATCAGTTGGACAGATTTTGATGTCACTTACACCAGTATAAATAATTAGTAATGCCTTTGAAAGCAATGGGTTTATATGGATTATAAAAAAATGACCCAAAATGTGTGTTTGGGTCAGAATCTGACCCAAAATACTTAGAGAAGCAAAGAAATGCTCATTGATAAGTAACAAGGCAAAGCAAAAATTAACTGTGCGGCCGGTGTAAATATTTGAATAAACTGGATTCAGTGTTGAAAAGAATGTGCTGGAGAGATACACTAGCAATATTAGAAAAGAACCCGAAGGACGATCTATTGATTTTATTCTTATCTTGATGACCTTGCAGTTTGAGTTAATGGTTTCTAAGCTAGACTGAAAAGTTGCAGGACAAGTCTCCAGTCAAGGAGAAAGGGTTATTTAGAGCAGAAACATAACCCAAGTATTTTTCCATTATATAAAGCATTAATACAAAATTGAATTTCCCTATGTTTAGAGGGAATTGTGATGTTTTCAGAGTTGGTAGCTATGAGCCTGACAGAGTTGAGCTGTATTAAATATTTTTTCCTTTTTAATGACATAGCTGGGAGGTCCTCTGATATAGTAATAAGCATCACTTTTTTTGTAGCTAATATAAATCCTTGATAAAATTGGTTACTGTTCTCTGAAAAAGATAAGAGCTTATTGATCAAAAAAGCCAGGCTGTTACTTATTGTGGCATCCTTGGTATCCTGTTAAGCAAGAATATGTGTCTGTGTGTGTGTGTGTATTCTGTAAACGTGTGTACAACCATGTACAAGAATGGAGCTGTCCCTGGAATCCCAGAGTGTGCAGGGACAGAAGTTGTATCTCACCCCAGCTTGGAGAGTACAAGAAGATGATGATTCTTTGTGGCAGATCCTCAGCTGATGAAAATGTCATAGCTCCATTAAAGTAAAGAGCGAAAATGAAGTACTCAGTTGTTCATAGCAAATTTCAGGGTTAATCTTATTACCCACCCACCCCTTACACAGTACAGTGAATTTCTCCTTTACTGTCTTTATGCATAATATTGATACCAAGAACTTTGGTACCATGACTTCTGTTAGTTGGAGGTGGTGATGTTCTCAATTCCTTAACCTCTTTATTGTTAACTGTGGAAGAAGTCAGAAGTGGAAGATCAGGAGGCACCAAGGGATAAAATAATTGCAACTCTTCAAACAATTGTATCTGTCTTGAAAATGAAAAAAAAATAGATCTCATTGAGCATAATTATGGGTTTTGCTAGTGGCTATTAAGGGATAGTCTCTTAGAAAATATTTTACCCTTGCCCCTTCAAAAGATCTGATGTTAGTTGAACAAGATTTAATTCAGCCACTTTTTATTAACCAAGACCAGAAGCCCTAATTCCAAAATGTGCAGCCCAGAGCACAGTAATTATCCATTTTAAAAAAAATTTCCTGATGGAAAGCTCTTCAGCTGAGTGCAGACAAGGGGGAAATCATGTTAAAGGGGTTGAGTGTTTTTTCTTTACTAAAGAGCTGAAGGAAAATTGGAACTACATAATAATAAGATGATATAATTCTACTAACTCAGACTCGGACACTTGGCTTTATGTTTCAGGACTTTAAATTACTTTGGGTATTTTTCTTAGGGGGATTAAGCACTAGGGCCCTAATTTGTGCTTTAGAGTGTCTACAACGTTGCCAGTGAATAGTCCCTTTGGCTTCAAAGAAAAATAAAACAGAAAAACAAAACAACCCTCCCCCTCAAATAAAGTATAAAATCTTGTTTCTGCCATGCTAAGGTCATGGCTGTATTATAACAAAAGCAGAACCAATGTACCTTATAATAACAGTAAGTGATTATTTTATTAAAATTCTTTCAAATGCAAATTGATTCCCATTTTAACACTGTGCACAAATTAACTGTTACACACAGGTTTAAAAAAATCTCTTCTCATCACCCCTATTGCTTAATTCTCTGATGTTCTGCACAGTGAGCTGAGACTGTAAATCTAGTAGATTTTTCAGATTTGCTGTATCAATGGTTGATATCTAGATTCATGAGCTAGTATAATTGGATGAAAGCTACCTTTCTGCTTTTCATTTGGATATTAGAGATAATGCAGTGTGTTTAAGGAGTGGAGGGGTAGGTATGGCTATTAAGGCACTTCTCAACATTACAGGCCATTTTCATCAATATTGCTTACCAAGGGATGGCTGGATTGATCTGAATATATTTATCTAAATTTCTTGATAGGTGCAGTGGCTGCATCATCTTTATTAACTCTTTCATAGCTGAATCCTTTCAGATAATACCAAATAACATGTGTTGGCATGTATATTGAGTACATATTGATATTTTGTTCAGCTTAAGTGAGAATCAATAGGAGACTGCCACAGAAATAAAAATATTTTTAATTTTTTGAATGGAATGCGCTCCATGATAAAATATATCACTACCATGTCCTACCTCAAATACTCCACAAGACTTTTCTACCATTTATTTATTTAATGTTTACATATTCGCCAAGCGAAGCAATAGCATCGTTAGTGGCCAAGTGGAGCTCTTCTACCATAATGTCTATGATAAATTCCCAATAGTGTGGGGGGTTAGAAAACCCACCTACTGTGTTGTTTGGTGTGATAAAACGAAGTGGGGGGTGGTCGCTTCTTTTTATGGACACCCCGCCAGCCAGTTAGCTATAAAGTCCCTCTTGGTAGCTGTTTTCTACTGGCTTTACCTGTAAAGGGTCAAAAAGGCTCCCAGGTAAAGGGGGGGAAAAGTGGGCACCTGACCAAAAGAGCCAATGGGAAGACTAGAACTTTTTAAAATGGGGAAAGAAACTTTCCCTTTGTGTGTTGCCCTCAGGGAAAGAGGGGAACAGAGGGCAGCAGGAATTCTATGTAAAGCTTAAGCCAGGTATGATCATAAATCATCAGCTCATGCCTAGAATTATTTATCTGAACTTCAAATGTGTAAGTAGATCAGAATGTTTAGCTAGACACGATCAAGTTTATTTCTTATTTTGGCTTGTGGATCTCCTCTGTGCTAACCCCAGATGCTTTTGTTGCTTGTAACTTTTAAGTTGAACCCCCAAGAAAGCTGTTTTGGGTGCTTAATTTTTGTAATTTATTTCTTTTAAGATCTAGCAAAAAGCCTAAGTTCCAGATGTATTTTTTCCTTTTTGTTTTTAATAAAATTTATGATTTTAAGAACAGGATTGGATTTTTGGTGTCCTAAGAGGTTTGTGCAAGTTGGTTGATTAGCTGATAGCCACAGCTAATTTCCTTTGTTTTCTTTCTCAGCTCTTCCCTGGAGGGGTGTGTGAAAGGTCTTGAGGGTACCCCACAGGGAGGAATTCCCAAGTGCTCCTTCGTGGGTTCAAAGGTGGTGGTGGTTGTTTTTTTGCATTTGGGTGGTGGCAGCATTTACCAAGCCAAGGTCAGAGAGAAGCTGTAACCTTGGGAGTTTAATGCAAGCCTGGAGTGGCAAGTATTAATTCTTAAAATCCTTGTGGGCCCCTACTTCCTGCACTTGGAGTGACAGAGTGGGGATTCAGCCTTGACAGTTGGGAATGGAGTTTATCTTGGGGTTTACTTCTGGTTTTGTTTTTTGTTTTTAAATTATTTCAGAGGCACCCAGAATAGCAAATGGGTGCCTGTTTGTGTTGTGCTATAAACCGCAGTAAATAACTGAGGTCTATAATTACTGACATCAAAATATCTCATGTTTATGTGCACAGAGCTGGTCTATGTAAGCACATATTCCTGTCACTGTTCACTTCGTATATTTGTTTGTTACTCACTTGTAGTGGCTTGTCTTAATTTTTATTGTAGGGCAGGAACTGTACTTCTGTGTAAAAAGAAAAGGAGTACTTGTGGCACCTTAGCGACTAACCAATTTATTTGAGCATAAGCTTTCGTGAGCTACAGCTCACTTCATTGGATGCATGCTGTAGTTCACGAAAGCTTATGCTCAAATAAATTGGTTAGTCGCTAAGGTGCCACAAGTACTCCTTTTCTTTTTGCGAATACAAACTTACACGGCTGCTACTCTGAAACCTGTACTTCTATGTGTTTGCCTAACACACGGGGTCGGAGTTAGCTTGATTAGTTGCCACTTTTCAAATAACAATTGCACATTTCACCAGATCCAAGGTACAATCCAGAATTCATCTTTAAAGTAGAGTTTTTCCCTTGTAAGTGTGAATTATATGTGCCAGTTCCCTCCCAGTTCACATAGTTATCGGTTTGCCTGTGGTGATATTAGGTTGTTTGTTTTTTTTCTGGTCTGTTCAAGTGTAAATGGTTCTTAAATTGTAAAGATTATTTTTGCAGCTGACTGAAAATGCAATGTCCTGTCTACATAGGAAAGTGTTACCAGTTATACAAGTATGGTTCCCCCTGTATGGATGCTTATTCAAATATAAGATAATCTTGTTTTTGTTTTGTTTAGCTTAAATCCTTTCCCAAGCAGCAGAACCTAAAGTATCAAAGTAGCTCTTTTACTGGAATATGTGGGGATGGATGGGAGTTATACTGATAAAACTCATATCAGTTTCAATATAGTTTCATACAAAAAAAAACAACTTTCCTACATTGGAAACAATGGGCCAAATCCTGAAAATATAGGACAGCGTAAGGACTTTAGGGATTGACCTCTTGTGAATTGAAGTTGTACAATTCCCAGTGAGATAGGAGTCTGGAATGTTATAAAAAGGAGAGAGAAAATAAAAACATAGTGGTGGTTTCTGTTGGTTGTCTCCTTGCTTTAGCAACAAAGATTCAGGACTGTGAGTTACCATCTTTCTCTCCTTGCTGAACTACACCAGCCTGTTATGTTTGACTATTAATCATGTTTTTAAAATTCAAAGACAAAAATTGATTTGTTTTAACTTATCATTGTCACACTGGATCTTCAGAAAAAAATTTTTATAGAATAGATGTTTTAAAATGTCTCTCAACTATAAGTTAAATTTTAATATTGTGGATATGCCAAGTCATATTTCACCTTTATGATATGTGACAGAGCTCCGACCTTGTCCCGTGGGTCCTACGCTTCCAAGCGGTGTATGCTAACTTCAGAGGTTCACTGCAACCCTCCACGTAGCCCTTCTCTCTCTAGGGCCAGGGATACAGCCTGAGCCCTTTTCATCATAAGCCAGCAATGGAGGTTGGTGAGAGAATTCCCAGTCTGTTGCTCCTATGGCCTCATGCCAAAACAGTTTAGCCTCCTGTCCTGGCAGGGGCCTGTTTTCCCCTCCCAGGAGGTGTTTCCGTAGTGGTGGGTTGGGGGGAACCTGGGCCCGCCTTCTACTCCAGGTTCTGGCCCAGGGACCCTAATGGTAGCAGCTGTTGGCAGCCAACCTTTTACTGCCAGAGTTGCTACATTTCCCTGGGCCACTTTCCCACAGCTCTCCTGTTTCTCCCTTCTTCACCCTTACCTTAGGGCTCCCTTACCAATGACTTGAGGGTGTCTTCATTAACCAGCCCTTCAGCCACACTTCCTCTCCTCTGGCTCCTCTCTGCCTGACTGGAGAGAGCCCTTTTATATTATCAGAGGGGCCTTAATTAGAGTCAGGTGGTCACATTAGCTTAATGGCCTCACCTGACTCTTTGCAGGTTAATTGGAGTCAGGTGTTCTCATTAGCCTGGAGCAGCCCCTGCTCTGGTCAGTCAGGGAACAGAAAACTGTTAATCCAGTGGCCAGTAAATCTGCCCTCTGCTGAACCCGACTGGCCACTAAGTCGTGGGACCTCCTGGTCAGCCTCCTCCTGGCCCTGGCTAAAGTGGCCATCTATAAAACCAGGGTGAGGAGGTTGGCCGATGGAGTCTCCTGTGACTGTGGGGCCTATTTCCGCTCCTCTGTCCGTTCACGCCTCGGGGCAGAGTTCCTCTGGGCGGCGTCCACTGACTCCCTTGACGCCTTTGAGGAGCAGTGGGCGCTGTCCGGGGTCCTCTGCTCGGTGTCCCCATCCGGTTCCCTTCGTTTGACCCTTTGACCGCACTCCTGTCCCTGTTCATTAGTTGTCCCCCATAATTACTTGGTTTTCCAGGTCCTGTGGACCCCCCCTTAGGCTGGGGGGGGATCCATTAGCAGTGGACGGGCTTTGCCCGCCCACTTCCTGGATCCCCAATAAGGCTGAACCCGACTGGCCTGGAGGGAGGAGGGAGACTGCTGCTGCTGGCCCTTGGGCTCTTGCTGCTGCTGCTGCCACTCCAGCTGCTCCCCTGGCTGGGCCAGACACCACCCACCCCCCTTCTCTGCTACCTGGTTGCTAGCCAGCTGCTGGACCCATCCCACCCTCAGGAGCTGCTACTGTTCCAACTGCAGCCCCCGGGGGCGGGGGACGACTGCTGGGCCGCTCCCCAGAGGAAGGGGGAGAGGGGCCGCAGCTGTTGCTGCTGTGAACGCCATGACCCCCACCACCTGTGAGCGGTCCTTTCTGCCTGCCTAGCCACCGGACTGCCATCTGGAGTTGCTGGAGCTGCTGCTGCCCTTGCTGCCCGGGAGCTGCTGGACCCTAGAGGAGGAAGACGAAGAGGACCTGCAGCTACTGGGGAAGTGTGCAGAGACGCTGCAGACCACTGCGGAGGGGGCCATGAAGGACTGAGTAACTTTCAAACTGTGCTCTTGTGGTGGGGGTTTTGACTGTGTTTGTGGGGACACGGGGTGTGGCGTGGAGCTGCCCCCTGACCCATCTGCGTCCCCCCAAACCCCACTATCAGCACTGCCCCCTCCACCATCCCCATTGGCTGTTTACCACCTGCTTCAGCTCCTGCCTCTGGACTCAGCTGCTTGCTTGGCTTGCCACGCCCTATTTCCACCATTTGGGCCAGAAGCAGCAGCCAGCCCACACTGACTTTGTGAAAGCGCATGTGGCCCCCCGCCCCGGACTGCCCACCCCACAGCTTTGCCCACTTGCTACCTGCCCATTTGCCCCTTGCAGCCTTTTGCCCCTCCCCTTTACCCCAGCCCCCTTACTCGCTTCAGTTTGTTTGCCTGCCCTGCCCGTTTCCCTCTGCAGCCTTTGTTTGTTTGGCCTGCTCCACCCTCCGAAGCTAGCCCCTTGGTTTCCCCGTCCTACCTCCAGCCCCTTTCTCTGTGCACCCATGCCCCCTCCCATGCGCTTGTGCCACTCCCCATTTTAGTTTGAACCCCCTTCACTGCACCCCCCAATGCTGTTGTATCCCCCGCTCCTCGAGCGCAGAATCCCACCCTGTGTCAGTGATTGACCCCTAGCCCCTGATTTGCCCCCCCCCCGTCCAGCCCACCCCTTTGGTGCCCTCCTCCCCTGCCTGCAGCCTAGTGGGGAGGAGCGGTCAACCTGCTTCCCCTTTCCCCTCCTCTCTTTGGTGTTTTTTTTCCCCTTCCCTCCCTGCTCATGATGGCAGGGGACAAGGTGGGTGGGGCCCCTCCGGAAGACCCCGCTGCCCCTCCCCCACCTGCCGCCCCGTTGCCGCCCCCCCCCCCAGCCTCTATCTCCGCTGCCACAGCCGAACCACCTGCTACTGCCCACGCTGGGGCGCCAGCAGCAGTGGACACCAGGATGACCTCCACTGCTGCCATGTTCCTCGGCCCTTCCGACTCTGGGGAAGCCCCCCCAGCTGGCGGGGAGGGTCAGGGTAAAAGGAAGGGTAAAGCCCGCAAAAAAGATCAAGCCCTCCATGGCAGGGGCTGGCCCCACTGCTGCGGCCCCGCCATCGGCCATGGCGTCCCTCCCCACTGTTCCCTCCACCAGTTCTGCGGGTGCCCCTCCCCCAGCCCCCAGGGCGTACGCCCAGGTGGTGGCAGCCCCCCCGCCTGCTGCTAAGTCATCTCTCCCACCCACTGTCTCTGCTACCATCTATAGCGGCAAGGGCCCCTTCCCCACCTTGACCAGGAAGCATGGCATCCCTTGCCTCCTGGTGCCCGCCTCGCCCCACGTAGAAACTTAGGTGCAGGCGTTGGCGAGGGTGGTGGGGCCCACGGCCATTGTGGCAGCCTCCAAAATGTATGGCAAGGTCGTTTTCTTCTTGGCATCGGAGGCCGCCGCCCAGGAGGCAGTGGAGAAGGGCCTGGCGGTAGGGTGGGGGTGTTCGTCCCCCTAGAGCTGCTAGAGGACCTGGGCATCCGCCTGGTCCTGACATCCGTCCCTCCCTTCCTTCCCAGTGCTGCTCTATTACCTGCTCTCTCCACCCTGGGGAAACCCATCTCTGTTGTCAGCCCTCTCCCACTGGGCTGCAAAGACCCTGCCCTCCGTCATGTCCTCTCGTTCCGCCGGCAGGTGCAGCTTCAACTGCCACCGGCGGCACGTGATGGAGAGGCGCTCGAGGGGTCATTCCTAGTCCCATACCAGGGGGCCCGTTACCGGGTGCATTATTCAACGGGGGAGGCCCGGTGCTATCTCTGCCGGGCTATGGGGCATGTCTGGAGGGACTGCCCCTTGGCCCACAAAGGAAGGGCATCCGGGACCCCCGAGCCCTGGCAGGGTGCCGGCCCCATCATCACCAGCGTCCGAAACCACCCCTCCTCCTCCTTCCCAGCCCACCACTGCTCCTGCTCGGGCCCAAGGGGCACCTCTCCCTCTATGCCTAGATGAGTGGGAAAGCCTCGCCTCCGCTGTTTGCAATCTGGCAGGGCCCGTGGAGGAGGGTGCAGCAGGGATACCGCCAGGCATGGGAGAGGGTCCGCCCCAGGGGGAATCTTCCCTCCCTCGTGCTGCCCCACTGTTATCCCTCCCCCCCGAGTCCCTGAGCCATCTCCCCTGCCCCCTGACCTGACCGCTGCTAGCCAGGCCCCAGATGATGCCATGGAGGGCTCGGCCGTAGTACAGGGGAAGCAGGGCAAGCGGAAGGCTCGAGGTCCGCTCCTTCCATACGTTGTGGAGGCCCACCGGAAGACCAGAAAGGGCAGCACCGATGCCGAGCCTTCCGCTTTGCCCACTGGTGTATTCCATCCACCGGTGCCAGCTGGGGAAGATGTGGCAGCACCGGAGAGTCATATCGCCCCTCCATGGGAGTGCCGCCCCTCCGAGGCCCCCGATGGAGCCCCTCATGCCTCAGAGTCATCTGAAGCCCCTGTGAGCCTCCGGGCGACCGTCACTTTGGGTGCCAGCGGGGAGAACCCCGAGGTGGTGGAAGGCGATCTCCCCTCCATATATGAGGAGATGGTGGCCCTCGGTCTGACCCCGGTTACCCGGGGGAGGACGACCCTTTGCCAGCGGGCCTTGATCTGGGTGACCTCACTCCAGCCCCCCTTTCCCCATGCTCCCTCCCCCTAACTGTTGCTTCCACTCCCGCCTCCAAGGAGCCCCTGGACTCCTCCATCAACCCAGCTGCCAAAGGCACCCCGCTGACGGCCGCTGAGGCTGTTGAGGCAACAGCCAGTGCCACACGGCCGGGACCCAAGCCACCAGGGGCACCCCTCGTTGGTGTGGAGCAATCGACCTCCCTCCCAGGCGGGGGCCCTACAGAAGATAGTCCACCTCCTGATGCCGTGGCTGCCAAACCCACCACAGAGCCTGCGCCCAGCATTGGTGAGAACCCCCTCCCCACCCCCCCCAAACCCTTGAGCCTGACGGGGAAGTGCCACTGCCCAGTTGCTTGGCTTCTGGAGCCCGGAATCTCACCTCTGCCCCTGATGCTGACCCTGTCCCTTTCCCTTCCACCTCCTGTGATGATGTTGCTGCCCCAGGGGCTGTTTCCTTCCCCTGTCCAGTAGATGCCCCCCAGGAAGCGGCTTTTGTGTTTCCCTGTCCCGACCCACTAGGAGCTGCTATCTTCCCTCCGCCGCGCCCTATTGACCCAGGGTTTGAGGTGGGCCGCGTGGCACCAGCCCATCGGGTGCCACGTCAGGGGTCCGCCCCTTGCCTGCCCGTCTCGGTGGGCCACAGGGCTGTGTCACGGGCCCCGCCAGAGGATGGTCAGGAGCCAGTAATCCCATCCCCCCATGTGCTGTGAGAGGAGCTGCGGGACTTTCTTGAAGACATCCGCAGCTCCCGCAACAAGGTACAGCTTGCTCTCCAGCGACGGGGGGACTTTCACCAAATCCTCTGGGCCGCAAGGGCCCTTATGGAGGAGGGTAAAAGGACCAGGAAGCAGGCTGCCGCAGCCTACCAGCGGGTCCGCAGCTTCCGTGACTCGTTGCTCACCTACGGGGTAGGTCACGGTTTGCTGCGTGGCCCAATGGGGGCTGCAAGCATCCCTGCCGGCTAGGATCCCCCCCCAGCCCTCCTCATGGCACCAATCATCATCACAACATTGAACACCTGGGGCTGTAGGATGGGTCTCCGCAGGTCCCAGGTGCTCTTTTTCCTTCGGGAGTGGGGGTACTCTGTGGTTTTCCTGCAGAACACCCATACGGATCCGGCCGCCGAAGACAGCTGGCAGCTGGAATGGGGGGACAGGGTCTACTTTAGCCATCTCACAGTTCGTACGGCTGGAGTGGTGACCCTGTTCTTCCCCGACCTACAGCCCGAGGTGCTGGGGGTCGCCAAGGCTGTGCTGGGCCGCCTGCTGCACCTCCGGGTCCGTATGGAGGGGCTAGTGGTCAATCTCGTTAACATCTATGCCCTGACATCAGGCCTGGAGTGGCTGTGTTTCTATCAGCAGGCGTCCGCCTTCCTCGGCACCTTGGATCCTCATGAATGCCTGGTCCTGGGCAGGGACTTTAATACCACCCTCGAGGAGCAGGACCGTTCGGGGACCGAGCAGTGCCCGGCCACTGCGAACATCCTCCGGGAGATAGTCGAACACCACTCCCTGGTGGACGTTTGGTGCAACCACCACCCGGATGACATTTCAACGTTCACCTTTGTCCAGATGGAGGCGCATCAGTCGCGCCACTCCCAGTTGGACCGCATCTATTTATCATGTTTCCACCTTTCCTGGGCCCACTCCTTCAGCATCCAGCCAGCCCCGTTCTCTGATCATCATCTAGCCACCATGATGGCCTCTCTCTGCGCGTAGAGGCCAGGGCCGGCCTATTGGCATTTCAACAACAGCTTGCTGGAGGATGTGGGCTTCTGGCGTCCTTCCGGGAGTTCTGGCTGGCCTGGCGAGGGCAGCGGCATGCCTTTCCCTCAGCGCGGTGGTGGTGGGACCTGGGGAAGGTGCGTGCCCGGCTCTTCTGCCGTGACTACACCCGGGGCGCCAGCTGATGGAGGGATGCAGCAATAGAGCAGTTGGAACGGGAAGTCTTAGAGCTGGAGAGGCGTCTGGCCACCAGCCCCGAGGATCTGCCCCTCTGTGGAGTGTGCTGAGAGAAGCGGGAGGAGCTCCAGGCCCTTGAAGATCATCAGGCCCAGGGCACCCTTGTTCGATCCCGCATCCGTCTCTTTCGGGAGATGGATCGCGGCTCCCACTTCTTCTACGCCCTGGAGAAAAGGAGGGGGGCCAAGAAGCATGTCACCTGCCTTTTGGCCGAGGACGGCACCCCCCTCACAGATCCGGTGGAGATGTGCGGAAGGGCGAGAACCTTCTACGCAAGCCTTTTCTCCCAGGATCTGACCAATCCTAACACTTGCAGAGTGCTCTGGGAGGACCTTCCTACGGTCAGCACGGGCAACCGAGACCGGCTAGAGCTGCCTCTTACTCTGGCCGAGTTCTTGGAAGCCCTCCGTTGCATGCCCACCAATAAATCTCTGGGCATGGACGGTCTGACCGTGGAGTTCTACCACGTGTTCTGGGACATCTTCGGCCCAGACCTAGTCACCGTCTGGGCCAAGTCTTTGCAGAGCAGGGTCCTCCCTCTTTCGTGCAGGTGAGCCGTGCTCGCCTTATTGCCGAAGAAGGGGGACCTCCGCGATTTATGAAATTGGCATCCCATCTCGTTCCTCAGCATGGACTACAAAGTCGTAGCAAAAGCCATCTCGCTGCGGCTAGGGTCCGTGCTGGTGGATGTGATCCGACCAGACCAAACCTACTCTATCCCAGGTCACAGCATCCTTGACAACCTGTATCTGGTCCGGGACCTCTTGGAACTCGGGTGTAGGGATGGTCTGTCCTTCGCCCTCCTGTCCTTGGATCAGGAGAAGGCGTTTGACAGGGTGGACCACGGGTATCTCCTGAGCACTCTGCGAGTGTTTGGCTTTGGACCCCAGTTTGTGGGTTTTCTCCGGGTGCTGTACGGCTCCGCAGAGTGTCTGGTCAGGCTCAACTGGACCCTAACCAAACCAATCAGCTTCGGGCGAGGAGTACGGCAGGCGTGCCCCCTCTCGGGGCAGCTGTACGCTCTGGCGATCAAGCCCTTCCTCTGACTTCTCCATAGGAGTTTGATGGGGTTGGTGCTGCGGGACCGGAGCTTCTGCTGGTCCTGTTGGCATACGCCGACGACGTGCTCCTCGTGGTCCAGGACCCGGGCAACTTGGCGCGGGTGGAGGCTTGCCAGGCCATCTATTCGGCAGCCTCCTCTGCCCGGGTCAACTGGGTCAAGAGCTCTGGCCTCGTGTTCGGGGACAGCTGGCAGGTGAGCTCTCTCACCCGCGCTTCAGGCCATCCAGTGGAGCGCGGGTCCTCTGCTCTATCTCGGCGTTTACCTTTCTGCCACGTATCCCTCTCCGCCGGAGAACTGGCACGATTTGGAGGGCAGGGTGATAGAGTGGCTCCAGAAATGGACAGGACTACTCTGGTGCCTCTCCCTTCGAGGGAGAGCACTGGTGCTTAACCAACTAGTCCTGTCCATGCTCTGGTACCGGCTGAACACCTTGGTCCTGCCCCGGGTTTCCTGGCCAACCTCCGGACATTGATTCTGGAGTTCTTTTGGTCAGGACTGCCCTGGGTCCCTGCAGGGGTTCTCCATCTGCCCCTGGAGGAGGGAGGGCAGGACCTGAAGTGTCTGCACACCCAGGTCCGTGTCTTCCACCTCCGGGCCCTACAGAGGCTCCTTTATGGTGCAGGTAGTCCAGCGTGGAGCATACTGGCATACACCTTCCTGCGCCGCTTCCGAGGGCTCCGATACGACCGGCAGCTCCTTTATCTGCATCTGAGAGGTCTTCCGTGAGACCTCTCCAGGCTGCCGGTCTTCTGCCAGGACCTTCTCCGGACCTGGAAACTGCTTTCAACGACCAGGTTCATGGCAGCCACCGAGGGGGCAGATCTCCTCGCGGAGCCCCTGCTACACAACCCCCAGCTCCGCGTGCAGATGGCAGAGTCCCCCTCAGTGCGCCAGAGGTTGGTTCTGGCAGAAGTCACAGGAGTCGGAGACCTCCTGGACTACAACGGGGGAGACTGGCTGGATCCCCTGACGCTCACTCAGCGCATGGGGCTCTCCAGACCTCGTACTGCCGGGTGTGTACTTCAGGAGGTGAGGGCCACTTTGCTGCCCGCTGCTCACATTTACCTTGACAGGGTCCTGCACGAGGGCGCTCCCCGCCCACCCTCGACCCCAGACCCACCGGACCTTTTCATCGGGCCCCTACCCCATGGACCCAACTGACCCCCCCGCCCCTTCACCATGAGCCGGCTGCACAAACTGCAGCCAGTCTGCTTTCAGACAGCGCCAAGGAAACATTTATACACACTCGTGCTCCACATCCTTCAAGTCCTCACCCTCGTGTCCTGCCCCGATATAAAATGGCGGGACCTCCTGCCACCTCTGGAGGGTGAGGAGCCCCAGTGGGCCAGCCTATACTCCACCTTGGTCCCAAGGCCCGCCGGGGATATCAGTTGGCGGCTCCTTCACAGAGCCGAGAGCACGGGCGTGTACTTGGAACGGTTCACCCCATCCCAGATACCTGCCCCTTTTGCGGTGTGAGGGAAACCCTGGCACACATATACCTGGAGTGTGCCAGGCTGCAGCTCATATGCTCCTCACAAATATCTTGTTACGCTTTTGGTTGCACTTTTCCCCTCACCTTCTTATTTATGCACTCTCTATCCGTGGCCCCACAAAGTCGCGGGACCTCCTGGTCAACCTCCTCCTGGCCCTAGCTAAAATGGCCATCTATAAAACCAGAGTGAGGAGGTTGGCCGATGGAGTCTCCTGTGACTGTGGGGCCTATTTCCGATCCTCTGTCTGTTCACGTATCCGGGCAGAGTTCCTCTGGGCGGCGTCCACCAACTCCCTTGACACCTTTGAGGAGCAGTGGGTACTGTCCGGGGTTCTCTGCTCGGTGTCCCCATCCGGTTCCCTTTGTTTGACCCTTTGACCACACTCCTGTCCCTGTTATTTCATTAGTTGTCCCCCGTATTTATTTGGTGTCCTGGTCCTGTGGATCCCCCTCTTTGGCTGGGGGGTTTGCCCGCCCACTTCCCGTATCCCAGTAAGGCTACTCTGCTGTAACCAACTGGGCTGGGTCTATCACAGATAGTTTAGTCATAGGGATGATGGGTTTAACTCCATTTTCTTTTCCTCAGGGATCTCTACACAGGCTATATTCTTAATAGGTTATAATCACTTTACACAGCCTGCAGAGATCTTTGCAAGTAGCTAATAACAATATAGACGGCAATTTTCCCTTACGGGTTGATAGCTTTAGACTTCATGAGATTTCTTGACGCTATTTTAATACACTAGGACTGTATGCTAAATTTAGATCTTCTGTCTATTAGTGGAGATAACTGTTCCACTTTGTGGTAGATTTAGTCACTATACTTCTGTCAAGCACTGCAACTTGCAGTGTGTTTGTTTAAACAAGTAACTCCACACATATAAGGCTACAAATTCCCAGACAATTCACTGGGTGTTTTTCAAGAGTAGAGGCTACAGGAAAGGCCTTTACTGTATTTGATGACAAGTGTTAATTTAACATTCCTGTGACATTTTTTATTTCAATTGTTTGACATAAGGCTTTCTTTTGCAGTTTAGCTTGGGAGGTAGGGCCAAATGCATCCCTGATGTAACTATTGAAACCAATTGAGTTGCACTAGGGATGAGTTTGGCCCAGGATGCCTATTTAAATAGACAATTGAATGTTATTACTGTCATTCATAGGAAGGCTGAGCTCTCAACGGGAATAAAGTATGTTTACAACAACTGGAAAGAATATATTAATATCATGTCATTTACAGCTGACATTATTAGCTGTCATAAAGAGGTCTGATAGCTTTCAGTAGCAGATGTACATACAGTAGCACAAAATATACAGCATTTACCATGACACAAGTTGTTGCAAAAATGGCTGAGATTAAGCACATTTTCTCTTGCTACGTTTTGTTTGGGAGTTCTTGGGAACCATCAGTTTGGGTCTGTGGCCAGCTAGTGCTCAAAGGGGAATAAAGGGTTTCTTATCATGGGGAAACTGTCCATGTCTCCCTAAGAGAAGGCAAGGTGTTAAGCTCTGCCAAAAGAACAGTTGAGGCCATGCTTCAGAAGCAATATTTTGATGCTAATAATATTGCCAGCCTTTTTATAACTCTGGCTTTGTATAACGTGCTATTTTTGTGTGCAAGATTGATGCGAGGTTGTGGCAAAGCAGCTCTGGCATTACCTAGAGCTAGAGTCCTCAGATTTCAATCTGCTTTTTAAACCTGGCTGCGGTACAAAGGCAGCACTTATCTCATTGGTCAAGCATCTTCCCTTGGCAAAGGTCAAACACTAAGTGCTTGTGTTGATTCTTTGATGCAAATGAATGTGAGTTGCTGACTTGGTTGCAAACTTCGGCAGGGATAGGCAAAGTAGTAAGTGTGTGTTTCTCTGTTATTACCTCTGAGACGGCTAAGACGAAATTGTGGGACTGTTGCTTAGCTGCCCTGAAATTCTTGCGTGGGACCTTGCAAGGTTGTGTTCTGTCATCACTCCTAGGCAATGTCTATTTGAAGCCTCCAGTAGAGTGCTTTGGGCTGCAGTGGCATCAGTGTATTGAAGATAGAGATAATGCAGTCTTTTGGCTTTTTCAGTGTCTGACTCATTCTGGGGCTTAGATGAGGGGTAGCTGACTGAAGCTCAAACCAGAGAAGATAAAATTGATACCTGATTGGCTGGGAGAAGCACTGGGAGGAGATGGCAGAGCGAATATCTACCCCCTTGATTGAGAGGGTTTGCCTGCCATTTGCCTGTACAAGGTGTACGATCTAGAAATCCTCTTGGTTTTCTGGTTGCTTTATAAAGAAGTAATCAAGAGTGTTTAGTAAGGAGGTTGCAGCCTTTCATTTCAGATGTAGTCTTTTATGATTTACCAACTACATATTGGATTACTGCAATGCACTGTACGTGAGGCTTCCTTGAAGACCACCTGGAAGCCTTCTGTTAGTGCAGAATGAAGCTGCCCACTTAATTAGCCATGTTTCTCACTAGTAGCCGATAGCCACCGAGCTCTGTATCCTACACTGACATCCAGTTTGTTTCCAGGTACAATTCCAGGTGTTAATTTTGAGAAATAAAGCTCCATATGGCCTCAGTCCTGTCTTAGAGAGAGTCTTTATGTTGCATCTTCACATTTTATTTTAACTGAATCATTCAAGCTAACAGGTTCCGGATATTCTGTAACAAGCTGCTGTGCAGGCCCTCGTTCCTCCCGTTGCTCTGAGAGAGCCAATGTTCTTTGACTTTCAGGGTACACTGCAAGACCTAGTTATTTACACAGGCTTTTCCCCACCTGGATGATATTATAAATTGTGGTTACTTCTATGTATATTTTCCTTTTCAATAGAAATGTTATCAGTGTCCTATAGCTACTCAGTTTTTCTATCCTTTATCCCCTTGACTTTATGTGGTCAATCAATAGTCTTAAAACTACAGTTGAAACATACCTTTGATTTGGCTGTATGTATATACATTGTTTAGATTTTATTAAGTGAACCTATAACTTTAAAATGGGCAACTCTGCAGTTTTCACATCTGGTTTCTGATGGACTTGGAAAAGAATGTTTAGGAAAAAATTAGTTATTAATCTATCCATTTATTTTTATAATTTAGACTATCAAACTGGGAGGGGGGAATTACATGCAACTCAACTCTTAAGTTTAACCCTTTTGTTGCTAGTCCTCCACTGCACCTACTGTGGTGCCATCTTTCCATTAAAATCAGTGAAATAATGGAATACCTAATGTGTTCAATAGAACAGCAGGTGCACTTCACCTAGAAATACCTGGAACATGCGGATGCAGTAAAAATAGTGCCCTACTTTTAAATAATTGCAGCTAGTTTCAAGAAGAAATATGGGTTTAAAAAAAAAGTAAATGAAGGAATTTATTTTAACTGGTAATACTATAGTACAATAAAGAAGTGTAAAATATTATGTCAATCTGTTAAAGATACAAATACCTGTGTATTAAAAAAATAAAAAGATGTACCACTACTGTGTTGCTACATTAAACTGCATTTGATGTTAGTGATGTCATGGTGCTGCGAACTTCATCGGGCAGAGGGGCTCACAGATGACATCATTGGAATGTCTTATGGTATAGGGGTCCAACAATACAGAAAAGCTTCCAGGACTTGGGTCTTAATCCATACAACCAAAAAAATCCATACAGTCACGCGTAAGTGTAGAGTAGCAGAGACAAAAAACTCCACTGGAGCAGCAATGAGGCTGTGGTGGGAGTAAAGTAGCACTGCTATTAAACTCGCCCTCTTCAGTTATGCTCCTACCTAGAGACATTTTTGGAAAAATCTTATTGGGTGTTAATAGCACTTGTGTTCCTAACTCATTTAAATGCTTTTGAAAATGCTTCCCTGATACATAAACTAAATATTTAATTACTATTATTGTATCCCAATAATGTGTACAGGGCCCATCCAAAAACCAGGCCTCTTGTGCTAGACTGTGTACAAACACACAGTGAGAAACCGTCCTTGCCCTGAAAAGCTTCCTATCCAAATTCTAGACTTTCCCAGGGCATGTTCACTTGCTGTAAAGTTTTGTAATGTGCTCACTATCGTGTGTGTGTGTGTGTGTGTGTGAGAGAGAGAGAGAGAGGAGTTTTGAAAGAAAACTATATAGCCCCAAACTGGGAGTTGTCTATTTTTCTTCCACTTCAGGCTGTAATACATATAGAGATTTTATAAACATGGAGTCTGGTATAAATTGGGGAATGTACTTTGTTAAAATTCTCTTGGTATTAGGCAGTGATCCCTTTTTTGTCTGTTTTTAATGTGGTGCTATCATTTATGAGTCTGCATGGGCTCCATCTGGTGGCCAATCTGAAGTCCCTGGCTGTGTATTTTCTCCTCTTGATTAAAATCTTGGCCTGTCCTTTCAGCCAGGATTGGCCTTAGTGTTTTTTGTGAACTTGAGACACAGTTTTTCACCCAGTCATCCCCTCCAATAACCAATTCCTCTTCACTATCCTCTGTGCCACTATGCACAGGGCTGCCCGAAGGATATTTGGTGTTAGTTAGCATGCAAGATGAGTTTCGACACCCCCAATTTATCTGCCATTTAATAAAAAAATACAAGAGGAATTCTTCATATCAGCACCAGCCTTCTGCTGCAGGAGATGGGGAGTCTAGCTGCTCCATGTGTAACTCATTGCCAACATTTACAACAGTTTTACAGTTGTCCAGTCTTGAAAAATCCACTCACCTGGGATGAACAGAGATCTTTCCAAGGCAAGGGCCATCATGCTCTTTTGTACAACTTAAGTTTCTCTGTGTGTGTGTGTGTGTGTGTGTGTGTGTGTGTGTGTGTAATAAAAATCCATCCCCATGATGTTTGTAAAGAAAACCTTACAAATGTGGACTCGGTGTAAACTGGTAGGTTTCAGAGTAGCAGCCGTGTTAGTCTGTATTTGCAAAAAGAAAAGGAGTACTTGTGGCACCTTAGAGACTAACAAATTTATTTGAGCATAAGCTTTCGTGAGCTACAGCTCACTTCATCGGATGCATTCAGTGGAAAATACAGTGGGGAGATTTATATACATAGAGAACCTGAAACATGGTAACACCCATTGTTTCATGTTCTCTATGTATATAAATCTCCCTACTGTATTTTCCACTGAATGCATCCGATGAAGTGAGCTGTAGCTCACGAAAGCTTATGCTCAAATAAATGTGTTAATCTCTAAGGTGCCACAAGTACTCCTTTTCTTTTTGTAAACTGATGCGGTTTTGTTTTAAGTCTGCAGCCAATCAGCTCCCGTGCTGCTGCTCCTCCCAAGTTGCAGCAGAATGAAATACTGACTTGTCTTCTCTGAGCCACTATTCAGAACCCTGCAGGAAAGAGTCAATCTGACAGGCATCAGATCAGTTGAAATTCTGCTGCTTGGGGAAGCAGCCAGAAGGTTGGGGATTAAAGTAATAAAGAAGCACCGCTACTCCAACCACTCTCTGCAGCTGAGATGCTTTGGGGTGGAAGTGGCAGAACAGACAATGCTCTGTTACAGTTAATTACACCATGCAACCAGCACTGTTGCTTTACTCCTGTGAATGGTATCATTTAGGCGTGCAGGTTTCTTTGGCTGTGTTTAGTAGGCTTCATTTTCTGCCTAATAAGGGGTTAGTAAATTTTTTTTAATCCCTGGAAATAAGACAAGGGAATGGCAATTGCTAGGCCTTTGTGCATTGGAGGATTTTATGTATGTTTTAGCATGTTACAAACCTTAATCACGGTACTTCTGTGAGGTTGGTAAATATCTCCATCTTATAAATGGTGAAACCAAGGAAGTATGTGACTTGGTTGAAGCCATAGAGACAGTCAATGTGTATCCATAATTACAGTGTGGAGTTTCTTGCTTTTAACTTAAATCTTGTGCACACTGGCCTTTTTATTAATGTAGATGTACCAGTGCAAATCCCTAGTGTAGAGATGGTGTACTCCACAGTGTAAATCAAGACTTGGAAACTGGGGTAAGCTGCACCACCACAACTCACACTTTACACTGGTGCAGCATGGCTACGGGAGGATAAAACTCCTAGGGGAGAGAAGGCCTTAGTCTAATAGATCAAGCTCCCTCTCAGGCTATTCAGCTGCCTGTTGTGGCCAGAGGAGGACACACTGATGCTCAGCAGACAAAACTGGTTCAGCTGTGTAAAGTCAGCTGGGTGGAAGTCAGCACTAGTTTTACAGCGACAGCACTAACCCCCTCAACTGGAAATTGGTCTAGGGTTCTTCAAATAGATATGTGTGAAATGGAGATTGTCTTGAGATTTCCAGGATCACAAATCACTGGCGATCCCTAGCTGCAGCCCCTGAACATCAGCACTCTCTGTGGCTGAATCCAGAATGCCAAAGTCAAACCTCAGAGAAGTGTTGTAATTAACAAAACTGTTTTCTGTTTTATTCTACTAGAATAGAGTAAAATAAATCCTTACTATTTTTCTAAGCAACCAGAAAACCTATTTTATAATGTATATTTTACAAGTGCAAAAGAACTTAGGGCCTTGTCTTCACTAAGAGGGCTTTGCCAGTGTAGCTATACTGGTATGACCATGGTTACAGTGGTATAATTGCATCCACATTAGGGCTCATAGCTTTGTCAGTAAAAAAAAAAAAAAAATCAGAGCCCTAAGCAACATAGTGATGCCAGTTTAACTTAAGTGTATACCAGGCCAAACTCCTAATTTAAGGGCCTGACTTGCATGGTGCCGATGCAGTGACCTGACCAGGCTACGCTATGCTAACTGTAAGGAGAGGTTGAGGCAAACAAAGACAAAGGGGTTAACTTTAAATTTTTAGAACTCTATTAGGGAAAACCCAAACATTGTATCAGAAGGATAAGTAATAAAGAACATTTCCCAAGACTATTTACAATAATACCAACCTATTAACCTTTGTGAACTTCAACTTGCTACTCCTTACTCTGTGCAATTTAATACCAAACACATGATCATCAAGAACAAAAGACATTACCCAACAATATACTTTGTCACTTCAGAGAAGAATCAACTTTTCCTCTCCTTGGCTGTAAGTCCAGCTCCACTCTTGTGGTGCTGTTCATTGCTTTCCTTCACCTTGAAGTGCTCCTTAGGCTGTCTATACTAGAGAGCTTACAGCGGCGTAGCTATACAACTGCAGCTACACTGCTGTAAGGTCTCTCTCGTAGCCGCTCAATGCCAACAGGAGAGCTCTCTCCCGTCGGCTATAATTAAACCACCCCAATGAGCAGTGGTAGCTATGTCAGCAGGAGAAGTTCTCCCAACGACTTAGCACTGTGCACACTACCACTTATGCCAGAGTATCTTGTGTTGCTCAGGGGTGTGGAATATTCACACCCCTGAGCGTCATAAGTTTTGCCGACATAAGTGCTCGTGTAGACATGGCTTCATATTTGATGTTCCTGTGGCGCTACCTCTTTGTACAGATTTTATGCACAAATTTTTTTTTCCACCTAGTGGGCCCTCACTTGTCCATTAGACACTTTTGAAGTGTATTTCTCCAATAGATGTTCGCACAGTCATTCTCTCTGTTCATATACTTTAGATCGGGGTCGGCAACCTATGGCACGCATGCCAAAGACGACACGCGAGCCCATTTTTAATGGCACGCTGCTTTCCGCTGGGGCAGCAGCAGTGTGTCATTACAAATCCTGCCCTGCCTGGCCGGGCCCAGCCCGGCCCGCTCTTCGCTCCCCTGCCTCTTCCCACAGTGTGCTGGGTTCCTGCCCCTCCTCCTCCTCCTCTCCGTCCCTCCCTGCTGGCCGATCAGCTGATGGCCCTTGCAAGGGGGTGGGGGAGGAGCAGGGTCAGCGTGCTCACTGCTCCCGGCGGAGGCAGAAAAGAAGCAGGGGCAGGGCCTTGGAGAAGGGGGGGTGGAAGCAGGGCATACCCCCTCCAGCCCCCTGCCGTGAGCACCCCACGACTCCAGCCCACACCCCCACCCCTCTGCCCGACCCCCCCCCCCCCACACACACACCCAGCCCTCTGCCCTGAGCCCTGCACACCCCCCAGACCCCTGCCCGTAGCCCTGTACCCCTCTCACACATACCCAGCCCTCTGCTTGACTCCCCCACCCCCCACGAGCCCAGCCCTGACTCTGGCACCCCCACACATATCCAGGACCCCCATGTCCTGACACCTGCACCCCCCTCACAGGCCCCCAGCCCTGTGCCCTGACTCTTGCAGCCGCCCTACACTCCATGCACCCCCCACATCCCCACCCCCACCCTGAGCACCAAACGGGAGTTCCTGCACCCCCCCCCCCCCGCCCACCAAATGGGAGCTGACCAAGTAAGCACTCCACACCCAAACCTCCTGCCCCAACCCTGAGCCCCCTCCCTCATTCTAGCTCCTGGCCAGACCCTACACCCCAACCCCCAGCCTGCTCCTTCACCCCCAGCCCTGTGCTCAGTGCACTCCCACCCTCAGCTCAGTGCAGAGAGAGAGGAAGAGAATGGGCCAGAACCAGGGAGAAGGTAGGTACCCACTGTATGTGGGCAGGACCGGGACCCCAGACTGGCAGCGGGCTGAGCGGGTCCAGCAGCCGGGATCCAGGCTGGCAGGAGCCGGCGGATAGAACCCCTGAGCGGCAGTGGGCTGAGCCGCTCAGCCCACTGCCGGTCTGGGGTCCTGGCCGCCGGCCCCGCACAGCCCGCTGCTGGCCTAGGTGAACAGAACCCAAGACCAGCAACGGGCTGAGCAGGCCAGCGGCATAAGATCAACATTTTAATTTAATTTTAAATGAAGCATCTTAAACATACCCAGATCTATTTTTTCTGCTTTTCTTGACCTGAAATCTTTCCTGTTTTCCTTCTTCCCTCCTTTTCACTTCCCAGTCCCTTGCTTTTATCTCCCATTCTTTTGTTTTATCATCTCACCTCCCACCCCAGCTGTGGTTCATCCTCTCGTTCAGCATCATGATTCTTCTCTTTCCCTCCGTCTTCTCTAACAGCCTTTTCCAGCTGTCCCCTTTTGGGTGGACTCCAGGCCCCCTCCCCAGCTCAAGCTGCCTCTCACTGGTGTATACACTGAAAGTGCTACAGTGGCGCTGCTGTACCTTCTTAAATGTAGACCAGTCCCACGTGCCTGCAAGTACTCAAGTTGGAATAAGGCTAAATCATTGAAATAGCCAAGTTAAATGAGATATTTTGGCTCAGATATTCAAAATGTGTGCCTGTTGTGTGGCTAAAAACTGGCACTTAGGCTGCATATCTATTTTCCAACTTCTGTGTGCAATGGTTTAAAATTACAGAAAGAGTGCAAATCTCACCTCCCTTCTGTCTGTCTCTCTCTCACCCACACACCCACACCAACCTTCACATACCTATGTTGGCTCTTTGCAGAAGTGGGCAGAGGACTGCAGAGCTATGATTCTATTCAGGCAAATAAAATCTTCAAGAAAATCTGTGTGAATTGCCATTCTAATTGGGCAATTCTAGATGACTGAAATTCATGATTAATAAAATTAGATTGCTTAAAATTCATAAAATACATCTGGAATGACCTTATTCACTGCTACTAGTGATTAATCACCTCTAGAGGGTTTGGATTCATTGAGTGAATAGCCTTACAAAGAATTAAAGATCCCTTGAGCATAAACTGTCCTGTAGGTATATAGCTGTTAGCTCTTTTTACATCTTCTAGACCATCATGCATAAATGTGTATGATACAAAGGCCACTTGGGGTCTCCATCAGAAACTTAGAGGTCAAACTCACAGGACTGAATTTTTACCCAGACTGGAAAAAAAAATTACATCATACATATTGCAAATAATCTTTCAGGCAGGGGGCTTATTGAACAGAACATGAACTTAGACATAGTATTTCAAGGTGAAATAATCATCATATGAGGTGTCGCTTTGATTTAGAGCTTCAGTAGTATACCCTGCATGAAATTCATTTGACATGATAGTATTCTATCAGTTTTAGAAGCTACAGAGCCAACTAATATATAGTTTTTGCTGCAAGTTTAGAGAGAGTGGGCTGAAAATAAATGGATTTTGTATTATTGTGTCTGCTATTCTATCAAGGGCCACATTATCAGCCAGAGTTCTATCCAGTTTACAGTTATTCATGCACACTTTTGGGTGTACATTTGTGCGTTCATTGCAGGTGTATAGACACGTATCCCCAATAAAATTTCTAACAGTGGTGTGCACATCTGTACCTACTACTCCATTAGGTTACATTTTATAGGTGCAAATTCAGACACTAATTCTGATGTTTGCAGCTATTTGCATTTGTAAAGTCCACCTGTACAATTTTGTGCTAGCTGCCAAAAAATTGATTGTATCTCATGTTAAAGGAGACCAGTGTAAATTAATTAGTGGTTTAATTAGAATTGTAAATAAATTATTTATTTGGGCTTTATTACACAAGGTTAAAACAAAAATGAACTTCTAGCTGTCGCCATAGGAACCATATCATACGAATCTTTGAAATGTAGGACTGGAAGGGACCTTGATATATCATTTAGTCCAGTCCCCTGCAGGTTCGGCCGATCGTGCATCCCAGTGGCCGCGGTTCGCTGCTCCAGGCCAATGGGAGCTGCTGGAAGCGCCGCGGGCCAAGGGACGTACTGGCCGCCACTTCCAGCAGCTCCCATTGGCCCGGAGCAGCGAACCGCGGCCACTGGGAGCCGCAATCGGCCGAACCTGCGGACACGGCAGGTAAACAAACTGGCCCGGCCCAGCAGGGGCTTTCCCTGCACAAGCGGCGGAACAGGTTTGGGAACCACTGATCTAGACCACCGGTTCTCAACCCAGAGGGCCATGAGCAGGTTTCAGGGAGTCTGCCAGTGATGGGTCTTCAGCCCTGGGCAGCAGGGTTCAGCTCAGCAGGCCACCCAGCCTGTCTGGGCTAGCCGGGAGGTGCAACCAAAAATTGCAGCATCACTGCAGAAGAGAGATTTCTCCCTGCCATCAGAAGGGGTTGCCTCACAGCCATTGGCTCCGTGAGCAGGCAGGAGCTAGCCAAGGAGAGACATCACTGCTCTGCCCTGCTAATCAGCACTTCAAGGAGCAGAGCCAAATGGAAAGCAGAAATCTGGGGGAGGGACGGGGGACCTGACCCTGTGCGCCCCCCCCAGACATTGCCTCTGGTTGGGGGGTCCACAGGTTGGTTATTTAAGTTTAGAGGTCCCTGGGTAAAAAAAAGGGTTGAGAAGCACTGATCTAGACAATCACTGACAGGTGTTTGTCTAACCTCTTCTTAAGAATCTCTAATGACAGAGGCTCCCTTGGTAATTTGTTCCAATGCTTAACTACCCTTACAGTTAGGAAGTTTTTCCAAATGTTTAGCCTAAATCTCCCTTGCTGCAATTTAAACCCTTTGCTTCTTGTCCTGTCCTCAGTGCTTGAAAACAATTTATCACCCTCCTCTTTATAACAACCTTTAATTTACTTGAAGACTTATCATGTCCTCCTCGGTCTTCTCTTCTCAAGACTAAACAACCCCATTTTTTTCAATCCTTCTGAGGTCATGTTTTCTAGATCCGAAAAATTTTTGTTGCTCTCCTATGGACTTCCTGCAATTTGTCCACACCTTTCCCAAAGTGTGGTGCCCAGAACTGGATATCGTACACTCCAGTTGAGATCTTATCAGCGCTGAGTAGAGCAGAAGAATTACTTCTTGTATCTCATTTGCAACATTCCGGTTAAAACATCCAAGAATTTTATATATATAATATATTTGGCAACAGTATTACATTGTTGACTCATATTTAACGTGACCAGATGTCCTGATTTTATAGGAACAATCCCAATATTTGGGGCTTTGTTTTATATAGGTGCCTATTTACGCACACTCCCCCCTCTGTCCTGATTTTGAACACTTGCTATCAGGTCACCCTCATACTTAGTTTGTGATCATTATAACCACTACATCTTTTTCTGCAGTACTCTTTAGGCAGTCATTTCCCATTTTGCATTTATGCAATTGATTATTTCTTCCCAAGTGTGATCATTTCCATTTGTTGTTACTGAATTGCTTTCTATTTGTTTCAGACCATTTCTTCAGTTTGTCTAGATCATTTTGAATTCTAATCCTGTCTTCCAAAGTTCTTGCAACCTCTTCCAGCTTGGTATCACCTACAACCTTTATAAGTGTACTTTCTCTGCCATTATTCAAGTCAATTATGAAGGTATTGAATCGAGTTGGACCCAGGACCCCACTTGATATAACCTTCCAGGTTGACACTGAACCATTGATAACTACAGAGTATGGTTTTCCAACCAGTTGCACACGCACCTTATAGTAGGTTCATCTAGGCTATATTTTCCTAGTTTGTTTGAGAGGGTCGTGTGACACAGTATCAAAAGCCTTACTGAAGTCAAGATAGAACATCATCTGCTTCCTCCCCTCCCCCCATCCACAAGTCTTGTTGCCCCGTCAAAGAAGGATAGTATGTTGGTTTGAAATCATTTGTTCTTGACAAATCCATGCTGACTGTTACTTATCACCTGATTATCTTCTAGATACCTACAAATTGATTGATTTATTTACTCCATTATCTTTCTGGGTACTGAAGTTAAGATGACTGGTCTATAAATTCCCTGGGTTGTCCTTATTTCCCTTTTTATGGATTGGTCCTATATTTTCCCTTTTCCAGTTCTCTGGGATCTCTCCTATCCTCCATGAATTCTCAAAGATCTCATCAGCCTATTCATTAAGTATTCTAGAATGCTGACCTGAAGACATCTAGCTTGTCTAAGTAACTCTTAACTTATTCTTTCCCTATTTTAGCCTCAGCTCCTACCCCATTTACACTGATGTTCATTATTTTAGTTGTCCAATCACTGCTAACCTTTCTGGTGAAAACTGAAACAAAAAAGACATTTAATAGATCAGCCAATACTGTGTATTCTGTTGGCTTTCCCTCCTCATTGAATAATGGGTCTACCCTGTCCTTGGTCTTTCTGTTGCTTCTAATGTATTTGTAAAATGTTTTCTTGTTACACTTTGTCCCTACCTAGTTTAAGCTTGTTGTGTGTCTTGGCCTTTCTAACTTTATCCCTACGTGCTTGTGTGGTGGGGAGTTTTACACTTTGTAATGTATATAATTTGACTTAGTTTTCTCTTTTTGTGTGACTTTTTTTGAGTTTCAGGTCATTGAAGATCTCCTGGTTAAGCCAGGTGGTCTCTTACCATACTTCATATATCTCCTATGCGTTGGGATGGTTTGCTCTTGTGCCCTTAATCTTTTTTAAAAACTGCCAATTCTCCTGAACTCTTTTCCCTTAGACTTGCTTTCCATGGGATCTTACCTACCAGTTTTCCAAGTTTGCTAAAGTCTGCCTTCTTGAAGTCCATTGTGGTTATTTTGCTCTTTTCCCTTCTACCGTTCCTTAGAATTGTGAACTATATTATTTCCTGATCACTTTCACCTCAGCTGCCTTCCACCTTCACATTTTCAACCAGGTCCTCCCTATTGAGAAGCGAATCTAGAACAGCTTCTCCCATATAGTGGATATATGTCTACTAACTCAATACCCCTCCATTCATAGCATCTGCAGAAGTAATCATGCTCATGTGAGAAGTATGTATTATTATTAATCTTATGTATTATGGTAATGCCTAGGAACCAGCCAAGAATAGGGTGCCATTGTTCTAGGTACTGTACAAGCACAGGGGAGCACAGTTCCTACCCCAAAGAACTCACACTCCAAATAGACCAGACAGATAAAGGGTAGGGGAAAGAGGTATAACACACAGCAGAGTGAATATTGCAGTGGTAGCAATCATGTTAGTTCCACTATTTTTTTGGGGGGGGGGCGTGCACTTAGACAGGGATAAACTGAATGTAAAGACAAGGGAAGGGAGTGTTGTGGGGAAGTGGGGAAGAGGGATAGGGCATGGAAGAACAGTGAGAAGAGGAAAGAGAAGCGTATGGGAGGTACATGTGAAATGAATGTTGAAGAGCCTGTGAGGACAGGGGTGGGACGGGTTTGATGCAAACTGTCAATCAGCAGAGGAGAACACATCCCCCTGTACGTTGAGGAGTTATGGGGTGCATTGTGCTTCTAGGGCTGTGCCATTTAGGTGCAATTGAGCCTTATGAATTAAATCTCATGACACTCTTCTAAGTAGGTAGCATTATATTCATTTTATAGATAGGGAACCTGAGACACACATGTCAAGTGATTTGAGCAAGGCCATACACAAAGCCTATGGCAGGTCTCCTGACTCTGACCCCTGAGCCTGAAACTCAAGACACTGCTTCCTCTTTACAATATTCCTGTGTTGGCCTTATACCAGATCCATGCTATGCCTCAGCTTTTAAACAGTCCCTTGTAGGTACACTTCAGCAAGTATTTGCAGTGACACCAGGCAGCCTTTTCAAGAGTAGGCTTAGTCAATTGGAATACAGCATCAGGAAATCATTAGGTTTGCATAGAGAATCACAAGTCAGGGCATAGTCCATACTGGTTAACACAGGGTTCCATCCAGCCAACCAGCTGTAGAATCCATCTTGGATCTGTCTCTCTTTTTCTGTCAGTCCCAGGTGAGAGCTGTTCTCTCTCTGTGGGCCCAGTTCTTAGCTTTGCCTCCTGTCACCTCTCAGTCCATTGTCTACCTTCTCCAAAGCCAGGCTGAGTTCATGGTTCCTTCTGTTGGAGTTCCCCATTGTTAGGTGTCAGTTGTTAAGTCATTGGGGGTTCACATTGTCTTTCCAGATCCTTGATTGATATAAAGGCAGGTTCTAGGCAGGCTTTTATGACCCATTCATGTTACCCCAGACAGTTATGTTGCACAAACTCCTCATGTCTCCTGCTGTGCCCTAAGAGCAGCATTTTAACCCTTCTGCACTTACAGGTAGCAATAGCAAGTTAAGTAAGTCGCTGTCTTGCATATCATTCATAAAAATATTACAGAAAATTCCCACTTCTATCACAACCCACCATTGTGCCCTCCTGTTCTGGAGGGAATACCTAGAATAGAATATTTTTTAATGTCTTTCACCATTAAAACCTTAATCTCTGAGCTAAGACTGTCAACAACATTAGCTACTGTGGTGTGAACACTTGTGCACTGGGAACTGAAATGAGGCTATCGATTCTTTCACATAGCTCACTAACCAAGCACCAGAAGATAACTTTTGATTACTCCCAGCATGAGCTGCATTTGAAAACGCCAAAGGTTCTATTATATCATCCATTGTTTGAGTCTCCCAGAAAGACCTATTTCTGCTTATTTAGATGTATCACCTTGACATTAATCTACTTAAAAATGTATGTGAAGCAAATCAGTGTGTCTGATTCTTTGCTGTGTCCAGATGCTTCTTTCTATTTTTAATGTAAAACTTTTTTGAAACTCCCAAGGGAAAGGCGAAAGAATACTAGGAATGTTTTTAATGAGTTTGTCCGTAAACCAGGGGATTAATGTGATATAAGCTTCTGTTAGCTGCTCTTATAGAGTACCAGGATATGTCATTTGTTTCTTATGGATTCATTTTCTCAGTATAACTGACATTATGTGCTGATATTTCCTTCATGCATAGAACTTTTTGGCGTGCTAGTCCCTTTTATCCTCTCATGCATAAGCCTCTCATGGTTTTTGGGAGGGTTTGAATGAAGTTTCATGGTACATTACAATTCAGGAGCCACCTCATAAACTTGCTTTTTTCATGTTCGTGCGGATGCCTTTCTAATTTTTTTGTCGTCAATCTGACACTTTTTGGTGACTGTAACCTACTCTGCTTCTATTTGTCATGTGAATTCATATTATCTCTTAACACTGAGAGGAACATGCTGATACAATAACAATTTATCAGCATGTAATTTATTGTTTCTACTGTGCCAAAGCAGTCACTGTGTTGTTTCCATATTTCTGATGTCAAGGGGGTGAACTTCAAAAGTAGTCAGAGTTCCTTTCAAGATATTCACAATTGTGAAGCCAAAGTCTTCCCTTAGAAATGTGTTTGCAGCTCTCACTGAAATAAGTGGAAGTCCCACACATGCATACCAGGTTATGTTTTGTCTCCCAAGGGTTCAAAGACCTTCTCTTGGCACGCCAAGAATTTCCCCTTTTTTCCTCCCTCTATCTACACTCCTCCTTCTCTTCCTCAGCCCACAGTGCCCTATGACAAAAGAGCTGGATAGGCCCTTCTCCTTAATCTGACCTTGCAACTCTTTACACCTACCTTTGGGAATCCTAGAGAATGACAGTGGGGTTTCTTACCTCACAGTGATTAAGTACCCTGCAGTTCCAGGATCCAAATTGCATTGGACTGTCATTAGATACCAGGTGTTCCTGTATCATACTTCCCTATTATATAGACTTAAACTAGTGTATAAGACTCGCATGTAGTCTTACATTAGTGCAATTTGGGAGTAATTCCATTGCAGTTAAGCACTAGTATAACTCCATTGATGTTTTGTAATTCCCCCCCACCCCCTTGCTTATCTGTATACAGATTACTTAGATTTTGATTAATTTATTGTGGGTTAGAGTAACAATAGTACTCTGGTAGCATGTACCAATTTGAGTTGGAAGGGGCGGGGGGCATAAAAGCCTTTTCTTAATCTTTCATTCTCTGAATTTGCAAACCATTCTCTACACTTCTCAGTGATACCTGGTATGGCTACAGCATTCTTCATCATAACTGCCTTCTACAGTCATTGAGATACTATATCTTCATAAAATTTGTAGCACAAGATCCAAAGTAGAAAAAGAAATTTGTCACTTCTCTTACACAACTGCAAAGCAATGACTAATTGCAATGGTTTCCAACATTTGTTATCTAGAGCTGCTGAAGATAAGTTCGTAGCCAAACAGATCTTGGGTCAAAACAGTAAGTGATTTGAAGTGACTGAGTTGCACTGTAGTCATTGGTACACTGCTACACACGTAAGAGTTTGTGTGTGAAGATTCCTTTGCAGGATTGGGACGAAGTCAGTTAAAGTGAGATGAATTGCATAGGGTCACACTGTGCCAGGCCATTACACTGGTGTGTACAGGAAAGGGGAGCATTCTGCACCTCCTAAAGGATGTAGCAATAGGTATGTTCCCCCTAAGCGCTGGAGGGAGGCATTATGAGGCAAAATTTCTCGTGGTACCCTCTTTGGTTCAGGGCTGTTCTGCACTTCCCCTAATGCAGGACTGTGCTTTAAAGGCAAAATTAAGCCCACAGGAGTCAATTTAATAATTATACAAGTCTACTTTCCTTGGATAAAAGCCATAAACTGGAACAGGAATGTTCTATTTATATTTGTTTGTAGCTTGCTGCATGCTAACAAGTCTAAAGATTAATAAGGTGTATATAAAATGTTTTTGGCAAACCCATATAAAGTAGATACAGAAAGGAACAGCAACAAACAAAACACAGGAGTTTGGTAGAAGACTGACAGTGGCTAGATGTGGTTGTCCTTTTTGCATACTCCCCACCTTTGCTTGAATGTCTTTCTTTCTAGGTAGAGAAATATAGTTCCCTTGGGGGTCTTTGTAGATATCATCTAGGGTTAGCCAAGGGAGAAATGGATGTACGAGTGATTACCATGAAAGCCATTTTACTGTAATGCTCCCCTGCCCTCGTTCTATGTCTGACAGTGGAGACACCTGGTCTGAATGCTCATATGCACAGAACCAATACTTGGTACACCTGAGGGTTGGGTTGCTTTCTGCCTTCCCATCTTCCTCCAATCCTGGGCCATAATTTAGAGTAATCTCAACACTGCTCTAAATTGCACTGTCTTAAAATTACACCTCAACGTTGCTAACATGGGAGTGATCCCCAGAGTGCAGCATGTTCCAGCCAGGTTTCATTTTGCAAAGAGATGCTGAAAGTACTGCAAGTTGAACAAATGGAATTTTATTAAACCCTTTGGACTGCTCTGTCCAGGTGGCTGAGTTGTTTCCAGCCCAATTCTCT
This sequence comes from Natator depressus, assembly GCF_965152275.1. Taxonomy (NCBI): domain Eukaryota; kingdom Metazoa; phylum Chordata; order Testudines; family Cheloniidae; genus Natator; species Natator depressus. Next base: position 45,328,753 of record NC_134244.1, on the reverse strand, counting down.
GGAGTGCTGTCAGTAATAATTTCTCCATGGAACATGGGTTCTCTGACTCCAGTTCCACTGATCATGATACATCTTCCCTATTTTACAAACATTTTAATATAAATATTAAAAACAAATAATTGACATCCAGACCCCCACCCTGTATTACTTTGATCAGAGTTGCTAGCGCACAGCTGAGTTGGCGTCACTTCTTTACCACAGACTCGGCTGGTTGTGTAGTCTTTGAGAGCAGGCAACCAGACCAGGAGTGATCTACCTCTGTTTCCAAGTCTAGCAAACTATCTCTCTGTGGAGTCTCCTTCCCCCCTGTCGGGTTGGCCTCTGGATGCGCTGTCTCTCTATCTCTCCCTCCCTCCCTTCCCCCCCCCCCCCTTCTGATCCTCTTGGTAGGTTCTCTGGGTGTTTGTCTGCTGGCTCATAAATGACTGTTGTTCCTTTGGATCCCTTATTCCCTCTTGCACAGTCACCTTGTAGGACCTAGGTGCCAATGTATCCGTCACAACTCCTTTAGTCCACTCCTTCTGGTGACTCTCTAAAGGCTGTATCCTCACAGGATTCTTGGCTGATCTGTCATACTCTAGTGCCTGTTTTCTCTGATTGTCAACTATCTCCTCTTAGTGTCTCCATCTTCAGCCTGCAACAGGTCTTTCATTGATAGCAGGGTTTTGGACTATTGTCCTATCAATGCCTGTGGCAGACTATTTTGGCACGCTTGTGCCAGGGAGGAGGTGTGGTGGTCAGACTCGCATTTGCATGCAAATTCCCTGAATTCTTCTGAGATAAATTGAAGTCCATTATAGGTGAATACAGCATGTGGAATCCGCTGTCTTGGAAAGTGGGCCTTAAATTTCCTAATCACTGACTCAGTTCTGGTATAAGGCAGGCATAGACATTCCAAAAATTTGAATAGTAGTCCACTGTAATCAAGTACAGTATTTTTTTTTCCTTGTAGGTCAATAAGTCCACTTCCACCTTTCCCCATGGTTGTATGGGCTCCATAGCCGTCTCTGGTGGTCAAAGGGTGTTGCAAAGGTTGTCGGCATCTGGACTTATGTGCCAAAACCTGTTCCTCACATCACAGACTATTAAGGTTCTGACAAGATGCCATCAACTGTGGATAATGGATAGTGGCATCTTTCCCATGTCTAGTTCAGAGGCTTTGAGGTTATGCAGATGTGTAATTTACCTGATTGCTGCTTTGCCACCACCATGCTGCTTATCCAGGCTATACTGGCCTCTACAGATACTATGATATCCCTGTTCTGCTGACTTTCAAGCTCCTTGCATACTGTGTTAGGTAGTGGCACTGGAATTTTCCTTCATGGTAAGCACATAGGTTCCACAGTGGGGTCTATTTCCAGTCACAGCTTTCCTTTGAGGCACCTGTCTCCTTTGAAAACATCCCGTATGATGTTTCATTGTCCATGAGACTTCCTTTTTTGTTTCTTGCACTGCAGCTGTACAATTCTGAAATTCCATCCTGGTCAGATTTATGGCTTGTATCACTGTATTCCCAAGAGGGGTCTGTGGTGCTTACTATCCACCACCACAAACCTCAGTTGGTATAGTCTGTAATCACATTCTTCTATGGGCTGTATTGTGCACTCATGTATTAGACTGCTCCTGCTCTTTAATGTGGCTTATATGTCTTAATTTATCCCAAGGAATCACGTTGCAGAAGGCCCCACTATCTAGCTGAAATTGCACAGGACATTTCTCTGTCAACATGGTTGCATGGACAGTACAGTATACTTGTGATTATCCAAAACCCTATTCTCTGAACCTCCACATTCTGAGTCCTTTTCCTGTCCCCCATGTATCTCATGCTGGGGGACAAGGAAGGGCTTTGGATAAAGTGGAGGTTCAGATGATAGAGTAGAGACCCTTAGACACGACTGCGAGAAGGTTGAGCCCCCAGCTGTGGAAGAGGCCACCCTGCTTCTGAATGGCTCCTGTGGCAGTGTAGGGTGTCCTCTATAACCCTGTTGTCACAAAAGTGAGCAGGGCCATGACACCAGAGCTACAGAAGGCTCCCTGCAGCAGGGCCATTGGCTCCAGTCCTTTCTGGGGCAGAGCAGAGTCCTGGCCAGGGGTCTCTGTTCTGCCCTGTGCCATGTGTCAGCAGGGATAGGGTGTCACTGGCCCTATGGCAGTGCAGGGAGCTCTCTGCAGCTCTGTTGTCTAAGGAGTGAGTGTGAATGGCAGAGAAGAAACCCCACTGGCCAGGGCTGTGAAGAGAAGAATGAGGAGCTCCTGGCCATGGGGGAGGCTCCTCCAGTGCTGAACTTCTCTTCCCTCTTGATTATCCACATAAAATGTGTGTCCCCCATGCTATTTGGTTAATCATGAATATACTGTATAGAGGAGGACTGGAGCTCAGGTTTCGTCCTAAAATATTACCCAAGGCACTATTTAAAAAGGAATAACAAGTATTTACTGTATGCTGTCATATTAGAAACAAAATTTGACACAACTACTGTGTATCACGTGCATTACAGTTGTTCATATTGTTACAATTTCCTTCTTTCTGCACACCATTTTCCCTTTTACCGAAGGGAAAAACATCAATGAAAAAGTGTAAACAAAATAGCTTGTTACAAATTATGTTCAACTGGGAAACATTGTTTAAATATTTATTCCTGAAAAATGTTTCAGACTAAAGATGATCACAAATTGATAGTCTGTGTGTGTGTCTGAGCTTTATTTTTATTCCATGAGTCTGTTGCAGTCAGTGGTTGCAACTCTCTTGAAGGCAAAGGGGGTGCTTATACTAAGTGAATGCAGCCCTCTGTTTGTTCCCTGAAAATGCTGTATCTTCCATTTAGACATATTTGGAGTGAAAAGGCTTGATATTTCTTTGCCTTGAACTCCTAGCACAAAACAGAATATTACTTGGCACTAAACATGCAACATCTGCCAAATTGATCACCTAGCAGAATCTCATTTCCTGAGTCATTTAAAAGGAAATTCTTTATCACCACGAGTGGAATAAAGGGATTTCCCAGGTTAAAATTGTCTGTCATCAAAAAGATTTACTGCTCATTGATATAATATAACTTTGCACTAGAAGACATGACCACTGGCTTAAGAGGATGTCTCTGAAGATGAGCAATGATCCTATCTTCCAAAATAGTTGTTGTTCTTTGTTGCATTATGCATAAACATACTGTACAGTAAAGCATACACTCATTCGTCTACCTAGGCATTTATATGACTCATCACTGTAGTGTTTGAGCCCCAAATATGGATTAAAAACCCTATACCTCAGCTACAGATCATAAAGGCGGACTTCTTGTGGTGAAAGGATGATGAAGATTCTGAGGCAGAAAGGTTGAATATATATTACAGCATTACAGTCAAGCCTCAAAGAGTTAACTTTGATTCTCTCCAGCTCATGTATTATCACTAGATAGAGGTGTAGCAGGCCAAATTATACCCTCTGCTACATAGATATAGTCCCATTATTTTCATTATTGTACCTTCCCTGAGAACCTATGCATCCTGGTTGCCTGCTGTGAGTTTGTATAGGTTGGTAGAGAGGATATAATCTCAGTGCAGTGTAGGTGAGGCCTGCAGATCCTCTGGTGCCATGATGATGCACGAGATAGAAAAACCCAGATGTGTGTGGCTGGCCATTAGGAAAATAATCTTATCAGTGTGACACTGTAATATAAGTACTTACCATAGAATGCAGTGTAAATCCCAAGGGCTAGATTTATGGAGGGAAAGTTATTCAGTGTCCAAGCATGCAAAAAGTGAGCCATGATAGTACAACATTCATGCTTTATTCCTTCCTGCTCTGTCATCAAGCTTTCCTGAAAGTAGAGTTCTCGAAGTTCCACCTTGACGTTACCCTATACCAAGGGTGGCCAACCTGAGCCTGAGAAGGAGCCAGAATTTACCAATGTACATTGCCAAAGAGCCACAGTAATATGTCAGCAGCCCCCCATCAGCTCCTCTCTCTCCAATTCCAGCGCCTCCCACCCACCGGCAGCCCTGCCGATCAGCACCTCCCCCTCCCTCCCCGCACCTCCCGATCAGCTGTTTCGTGGTGTGCAGGAGGCTCTGGGGGGGGGAGGGAGGAGAAGCGAGGGTACTGCAAGCTCAGGGGAGGGGGTGGGAAGGGGTGGAGTGGGGGCAGAGCCAGGGGTTGAGCAGTGAGCACCCCCCAGCACATTGGAAAGTTGGCACCTGTAGCTCCAGCCCCAGAGTCGATGCCTATACAAGGAGCCACATATTCACTTCTGAAGAGCCACGTATGGCTCTGGAGCCACACGTTGGCCACCCCTGCCCTATACATAAGCTTGTTATCACACTATACCACCCCCTATTGGCAAGCTATCATAGCAAAGGGAATTTTTTTTCTGGGGAGGAGAGTGTGTTTTGCAACCTACAACTGCAGAGTTTTTTGTACATTTTGGTGAATTTAGGTTATTTTCTTTCTTGCCTCTATTAGAGAAACCATAACAGCCAGCAATATTAATGCACTATTGCCAAGGTTCAAAATAGCACTTCTCAAACCTACACAGATATTGGATATGTGCCTGATATTGGAGTGCAGTACAATAACAGAGCATAAACATCAATAAAATTCCCATACAGGCACAGACTGGGCTGGGGCGCAGTTGGGTATTTGCCTGGTGGATGCTTCATCTGTTGGACCACTCTACTCTTACATGACTGCGCTGGGCGCATGCCTTGCAAGCACCTTCAGACACCTTCTGCAAGAAAACCAGAACCTTCCCTCCTAGTGGCTGCTGCTTGAATTTTGGCAGGGATGGAACTCAGCTGAACAGGCACTCTGGTCTACCAGCAACCTGCCCCCCTTGTCTACGAGATCACAGACCTACTTATTGTACACACTTACTAGAGCTGAGACAATCTCAGAGTGGAAGCAGATGGGTTTATTTATTTATTGAGAGGAAAGTGTGGGGTAGCGGGGCAGATGGATTTTGAGGGGAGAGGAGATGGATTTTCATAGCAGTGTGTGAAGGAAGATGAATGTTTGCTGGGGAGGAGAGGTGCGCACCGGAGAGAGGAAAGCAGCAGAATTTGATAGAAATTATGTATGTGTAGATCTCATATTTTAAACAGCTTGATGATGTAAACTTTTGAGGGTTGCTTTAAAAACTTTACCTAGACTGGTGCTAAGCCTGCTGGTCCAGCAGGCTTAACACTGACTTAGAAAGTTGTGTGTGGCTTATTTTGTCATCTTCCATTTTTTCTCCCCTCCCTTCTTTGATTCATGTACTTTCATCTTACTGTTTTCTTCTGCTCTCCTTTCTTTCTCACTTTCTTCTCTGCTCTTTGCTTTCTTTGAAAAGTAGGGTCACATTTCCTCCTATTTTTTCCTCTATCCCACTGGTCTTATTCTTATGCTGTCTACCCTACTTCCTCTCACATTACATTGTATATTCCCCCTGAGAGCCCTTCTTCTGTTGTCTGTCCTCTTATCCCTTCTGTATTCCATTGTTTATCCTTTGTTCTCTCTCCTCTTGGCATAGCCACCTCTTTCTCATTACTCTCTCGCTTATCAAGTCCTCCCCATTCCCACTCCATGGTCCCTTCTTTCCCTGACTCATTGGCGCTCACCCTCTCTCTAATTCCCTGCTCCCCTTGGGAAGATGTTGCTGCCGAGGATGAGACAAGTGGTGAGCTCCCTCTCTTCCTCTGACCTTTGTGTACTCCCCTTCTCTGTTTTCTGAGGATTGCTGCTGCCTCTACTATTGCTGAAGGGAAGAGTGGGTACCTCTTATTCTGCCCACTGCACAGTCATAGGCAGCTGCTGACTGGCAATCTCTTCCCCCTGGCTCCTGGAGGCCACAATAACAATTTGGAGGAGAACAGCTGGTGGCTGAGAAGACATTTGTGTCCACTGCTCAGTCACAGGTGGCTGCTGGCTGTCAATCTCTTCCTCCTGGCTGTTGGAGGCACAATAATAACAATTTGGAGGAGAACAGCTGGTGGCTGGGAGGGCATTTGCTGTGAGTTTAGTGCTGGTGGTATATCCCCACAAGATTCTTCTCAGGTATGAAATGCTCATGGGTGCTCAAAAATCATGGGCCTGAGAGTCTCTGGGCAGGTCCTAAAAAGGGGAGTTTGGAACCTTTCCTAATTAACGTTGTGTATTCCCACCACAAAACTCTTAACCTGCAATCAGTTTTATGTTTTGAAGGCAGGCTCCAGCACAAAAAAGGTTAAAAATGAAAAGTGAGATTCGCAGTGAACTTTGCAAGCCCCAAAGGCTTGTTCTGTCCCCACCACACAGAGATTTGGAAGCTGAACTATCCTCTCTCACACTGACTGCTCCTGAGTGGTGTTGATGTATACTGCTGGGGGGTGGAGGGAGGGGGCAGTGTGGGGGCCGCTGTCATGCTGTCCTCTGCACTTACCTGCTGTGTAGTTAAAACAGTGGATGCTGAGTTCCAGTGCCATCAGTCTAGTAGCTTTCACACGTAAGGAAATATCAAAGCTTGCCAAACAGAGAGAGCGTAAGTGCATTCACTGAACAAATGTAACAAACGGCTGTTGTGCCAATTTTCAGTGCTGTCGTCCTTTCCATTGTGTTTTGCTGTAGTGCAAACTATTTATTTAAAAAGGTGTAAAATATATGAAGTGGTGTTACAAATAAACTGCAGGTGTATTGCGCCATTAAACAAACAACTCAAATCTTCACAGTAAATACAAGAGAAAATCATTAACAGGGTGGCAGATTGTAAAATCTTGAATAGGAATGCAGGTCCCCTATGCTGTCACCTGAGTCCCCCTTTGCTGTATCAGTGTTGCCAACTACAACTATTCAAAAAATCAGGAGCATGGGACTAGCTTAAAAATCATGAAAATTTTAAAAATAGGTATTCTTTTTATTTACCTTCTGGGGTTGAAGCACTGTAGGTTCACATTTTCCAGCTCTTCTCTGCGACCACACAGGCTCAAAACTTAAATTGAAGTGTTCTCTTGAGGATGGGGTTTGGATTTAGCCTGTCCAAAACTATTTGTGGGTTTGTGCTAGTATCAGTCTTAGTTGTGGGTTACAGCTGGATAGTTTGATTTTTAAAAATAAAATTACCAGAAAAGGCCAGGACAATAGAGCAAGTAATTAAAATAAATAACTACACGCTCTCCCCCATCACCAATACTGAGAGCTGATGTGAAATAGTTCCACATACAGAGTTTTGTACATTTCCCCATAGCTGTCCTATAAGGGACAAGCTGACTTTAATAGAGGCATGCTAATTTACACCAGCTGAGGATCTGGCCCTTAAGACTATTGATTTTCTTGTTGGATTTTTTAAAATAAAACAAGTTTATTTTTCTGAGAACCTTCCTTACTTGGTTGCTTTAAAAAAGAATGTTTTTGAAGCAAGAAAAAATGGGAGTGGTGTCTGCTCAGGCAAAAGTTCCATCCACAAACCCCAAACTGACCAGGAAATGTATAAACACTGTATGTGTGTGTGACTGCCACATCATTTCCAAAGGGACTTGGAGAAGCAGGACTAGTGGGCATTGACTGCCACGTCTTCTCTCCACCCCCCTCCCCCATACATTATGCAAGTCTAGTCCAAGAACAAATGTAAACACCAAAACAATATGTGGCTTGTACTCAGTTAGAACCAGGAGAGAGTCAGTCATGTTTTCAAAAAAAAATATGAACTCTTCCCTGTTCAGATGGAACTGAGGAGGTATATCTATCAACAGGGCTCAGACTGATGGATAGCTGAGGGAACAATTCCCATAGTAAACTTTTAATAAAGCTTAATAAATGTAGGGCCATATTCGGACCACACTTGCTTTGGTGTAACTTGGTGTGTCAGCCCTGGTCAAACGTCCCCTTTTTGGACATCCACCAGGCTGCTGTGTCTGGACCCACGCACTGGGCCTGTGTGCTTTTTAAGCTCCCCTTCCTGACTGGATAGGCTCCGGCCACTGACTGTAGTCTCACTGGCACATTTCTTTGGACAATCTCTCTGTCTGATACCCACAGACAAGTGGAGGCAGGAGCCTGCAGCCCCGCTGCTTTAGACCGTTCCAGGGCACTCCATTAACTTAAGCACACCCTTTACAAGTTCTGCACCTTGTGGACTTGCTGGGTCTACAGCTTAACCTTTCAGGGGACATGGAATAGTTGACACAAATAAAAACAGACTTTGCAAAAGGATTTCTGAAACAGTTGCTTTTTATTTTAGACAGCATAGAAGATATGCAGATCTAGGCAAATTAAGAAACACCTGTATGTGAATCCCTGTCTCTGTTTCCCCACCACTCATGGTAGTCTTTGGGATTTGAGTCAGTGTCCTTTGAGAGTTGTAAATCCCCTCCCCTGGACTTCATTCTCCCAGGTCAGACTTCTCTTTTGAAGCCTGGAGTCTCATTCTGTGACCCATGCTGTCATTGTTCTCCAGCTCTGGCTCATCTGGCAGTCAAAAAGTCCCTCTTCCCTCCAAAATCCTGTCCCTTTGTTCCTCTGAGTCCTTCTGTGTTTTTTAAAAGGCTGTCTCAACACCTCAGTCTTTGTTGCCCTTCTGGGGAGATTTCAGAGCTCCTTTTGCCCCCTACCTGTTGCAAGTGGAGTAGAATTGGTTCTCCTAACCTTCAGCTGTCCCATTTTTCTAAGGTGCTTCCATTTGAATGGAGGGTATTCAGGTTAATGGCTCTCCTGTTCCTGGTCTGGGAGAGATGTGACACCAGCCCTGACGGCCAATGGCCAATTCCACAGGCACGTAAGCTTTCAATATATACCAATTTCATAAAAACAACCAGAATTCATAACTTGTACATAGAGAAGCTCCCCAGATTGTCACACTTGGATTGACCTCGCTTGGCTTCCGTGGTCTACTCTGAATTTATACCTGTGCAATGGAGCACAGGGAGAGGATTTAAGGGATTGGGGACCCCCCCCCCAGCATCTTAATCTTTTCTTTATATAATCTATACTTTCGTTACAGATTTTTGGCTTTCTATTTCTCTAAGATCTTTCTCTTCATCAAAGGTAATTATTATTGTACAGTCTATGCACAAATAGTCCATCATGGATTTCAATATTCAGTAAGGATGCCAGCAGAAAACAGTCAATATTTTTCTTGCATGTTTGTTCAAGCTAATCTTATTCCTTTGCAGAAGTTGCCAAGCATTCAAAAATAAGTAAATATTTGACTCCATGTTAAAATAAATAAATAAATCTCCTCACTTATGTTACTTGAAGGGAAGTATGTTACATATAATGAAACCAGTACAGTACTCATGTAAGCAGGCATGACTTCACTGAAGTTGGTGAAGTTGAACCCACTTACCCAAGGGCTGAATTTGGCTCATCACTGATCTTTTCCTTAATATTTTTGCTTTAAATATCTGTGTAGTAAAATGTTCTGAGCTTTGCACATATGTAGGTACACTATGTGGGGTGGAGGGTGAGGGAGTTTTATTCCATAATGAGAGGCAGAGGATTATTTTCAAACCAAGTGCTGGACAGACATATTTAATATATACCACTTAAAAAGCTTCAGAGAAGTGACCTAGTTTTTCATGATTTTGTTGCCTCACAGTCTGAGGTGGCAACAGCTACTGACAGTGTCTCTATTGTTTCTGAGAGGTACTGTTCACCAATGGGAGTGAAGTATCATACCTCAGTTGCCCTAGAGTACAAGGTATGTTTCTCAACAGCCTATGCTCAAATCTTCAGTCAAGTCAAAAAAGAGTTTTTAAGGAATGCTCCCTTTACTAAATCTGCTGTGTAGAATTTGCCATTCTGCTGAACTAACTGTAGATGAGAAACATGCTTCTGGGTAAGTTAAAGCCATGTGGGAAGTTGTAACTTCTCTGTTTCAACTAACTAGCATAATAGACTGGTGTACGTTTTTTTCAGCTCTATATGAAGAGAAATGTATGCTATATTTTGGTAATTTATTTTGAAGAGCTGCCCATTAACATAAGTTGTACTCATTTGCTGTGGTTCAGGTACTGAAGTATCAGTTTAGGAAATCTTAGTCTCTGATTATTTAGTTGTCTGATTTATTTATTTCGGATACTTTTTATCTTTGGCTAATGTCTGCCATAGAGAGATAGGAATGCCAGAATCAGCATTTGAACTTGTTCAGATGGTAATCATGACATTTTCTGAAGGATGGCTATAAGTAAAACTTCTTGTTAGTGAGTCAGCTGTAAGTATTTATATCTCAGATATTAACACAGTGTGTTTCTGTATGTGAAGTGTGCTAATGGATAATTTAAAAAAAATCTATTACTTGACTGTTTAATACTGAACATCACTAATAACTCTGTAGAATTCTGCTGCAAAAACATACGGAATGATAGCATGGTACATAATTCTGTTAATAGTAATAGCATTTAAAATAAAGAATACCTCCACTCTCTGTATTTTAGGAAACATTTTCAAGTTGTTCAGCTTCTGAAATGTTAGTGTGTTGCCGTTTTCACTGTTCTGCTTGGCAGCAATGTTAAAAAATGTGCAGGATGCCTTTCAGAAATTTCTGTGGGTGTCTTATTGAATAGAAAACAGATGAATGCTTTCCTTCCAACCTGTACATCTTTGTTTGTTTTACAGTTAGGAGGATTAATTTGTAGGAAACAGATTTACTTCATACCAGACAACCTTGTCTGCAGGAATGTTATTGGCAGATTTTCCAGACATCTAAATAAATGTTGATAAAATGTTTCATTCACTGGGAATGTTATAAAACAGCCTCTGGTCTGCAGAAGCATTTTCTCATATGTGTTTGTGGCAAATTTAGATTCTCATGATTTAATTTGTTTAAAATACCCCACAAGATTTCCTAGCTTAAACTGTTCTTTCCTTCAGATCTGTCCTCTTATTAAAAACTATTTGTGGATCATTTATTGCATTGTCATTTTTGGTTTACCATGAAAATGTTTTAACTTTCTAAAGGCAAAAAATTATGTCTGGGTAATGTTTTTTTATGCTGACAGGATAGCTAAATTGTTTAGATTTTAACAGAATAGGTTTGATCTTTGTGTCCATGCTACAATACTAAAAGCACTTGCCATTTCAAAATAATTTGGTCCCATCTTTTTATCACTGCAGTTTCTTTAACTGTGCTTATGTTTTCCTTGACATTCATAATGCACAGACTTCTGTGCTAAACTGTCCAAGATTGTGCACAGTGACTGATCGTTTCAGATCTTTGCTTCTGTGTTACTGTGTATTCAAACCCTGCCATGACAATATTTACATTATTGCAAGGAAATATATTTTGTGGAAATTTTAATACAGTTGTCAAAAGTCTGAGAGAACAGAGGGAGCACTGGAAAGTCTGCTTTTACCTTTTCTCTGTTCTTTCATGTCTAGATAGGTTTAACAGAGATGCATTAGATTCTTTCAGAATTTAAAATATGCCATCCTTTAGTGTGTGTGCCACCTTCAGGATATTCAGTTCCATATCACTGGTCATAATTCTCTTGCACTGCAGTTGTAGTAACAGTAAACAATATGCATGTATATGTATACATACATGTTGAAAATGACTGAACTTGATTCAAGTCGTTAGTAGTTTTAGGAATTTCACCCTTGCTATCTGTTATAATTTCAATTATGCTGAGAGAAGAGGTGTTCGACACCTAACATAGACTAAAGATCATAGCATTTCATATCTTCAGGATCATAAGATTTATGAGTGTATGTATAGTACAAGAAAATTACTGAAACAAATTACTTAGTTATTTTCCTAGATAATCAAGATTTTCAGGGCCAGATTTTTAAAGACTCATATGCACCCATTATGCAAACTGAGTAATTGTACTTATAGATATGTTGGTCGATAGGCAGTTACCCAACTGCATGTGTAACCCACATACCTCCTGGGTGTGGTGTTCTGTCCCCTCTAATGGCACCAAGACCACTTAGAGGTTAATGAGCCTTAACTAAGTGCTATATGGCTTTTAGCTCATGCAGAAGAGGCTCATGCATTTAGCTCCAGAGGTCCCAGATTTGATCCTGCCCGCCTATGACCAGGGTCTGTCTGTCTGTTACACATGCACAGATTTCCTGTCCCTTTGCTGACAGGTGTTTGCGTTTGTATGAGCATCTGCAAATTTGGCCCTTGGTGGCAAAAAAAATGTTTTTTCACTTTTATTTGCTGTACTACTAAAACTCTCCAAGTAAAGTTTAAGATCATCATATGCTGTAGTTTTAGTGAAAGTCAAAACATTTGGAAAATGATATTCAAATACTCTAATATTTCAAAGTGTAATCTCTTCTGAATAAATTCAGGAAAGATTCATCTTGAGCTCTTTCTATCCAATGCTATAATGAAGAAACAACAAAAAGTAATCATTTTGGAGGTTAAAACAGCTTAAACCTTCTGGAGGGGAGAAAGGTTACTACTTAAATTCCAGATGAAAGGCGTGTTTGTGAGTTCATCTGAGTCTTGTATTCATACCTGGTTTAAAATGAGCCATGATGTACTGCAGTTTCTCTGGAACATTACATAAACGTCCTTGTTCTAAACCATGCAGTAGCTTGAAATATGCAAACAGAACTGAAAAGAACCTTGCAGCAACTTCTCTACAAGCAGGAAGCCTAATATTTACACAATAATCAATAAGGCCAGGGACACAGACAAGTAGTAACCTCTTCTAGAAAACTTGGTTTAACTGGTAAAAGAAGCTAAGATCTTATTAAACAACAACTTTCTTATATTAGCTAGAGATGGGTATAACCAGGGGATGGTTTTCTGCAAACTTTGTTGGCTGAGATTTTGAGTTGCGGAATCAAAACCAAGTGTTGTTCAGAAGCATGTTACGTTCTGTGGACTCGTAAAGTTTGTGGGACTGGGAGGTTCTGTTTTTTGATCAGTGCTCCCATTAACATGATCATAAACATTTAAAGATTATAACAGACCCAAGTCTACTATCAACAGCTTGCCTTCTTTTGGGTAAAATAGAATTGGAAGTTTGTTTCTACACCTTAACTCTTCTGCTTCTCACCAATGATTTGCCTTTACCTGATCTGTCCCTTTGTTCATCGGAATGCAGCGGCTGATGCTCTCCCTTCTAGCATTCCCCGGGGTTCAGGATGCCCAAAAGAGATGATGAGGGGCAGGGAGAATGCTAGGCTGTGGTACTAACCACTGCTGAATAGTTATAATTGGGAGAGTCCTCTTCACAATGCTCTCCCAGTCCAGTAAGGCTGCACATGATTCCCAGCACAGGCCAGTATCTATAAAGCACAGTTGAACCCTGAGCTTGTACAGTCTCTGGGATGCAAAAGACTCTACAGGCCTGATCCTGAGATGCAAGTACCATTGTAGTTGCGAAGAGTTGCAGATGCTCAGCACTATTCCGTATTGGGCTATATTTATTTTTAAAAGGAAAAAAATTAGTCTTATGTGCAGTTGTAACAACACCACCACCCTCCTCCCCCATCCTGCATCACCATCAGAGTTTGAACCTTGGGTGTTTAGCATGTGCAGAACTTACTATTACTAAAGACAGAAGGCTTGTCTACGCTTGCCGTACTGCAGCGGCGCAGCTCCACTGGAGCAGTGCTGCTGTAAGGCTTAGTGAAGACACTACCTACGTTGGCAGGAGAGCTTCTCCTGTCGACATAGATAGTCCACTTCCCCGAGAGGTGGTAGCTGTGTCAACGGGAAAAGCCCTCGTTTTTCACACCCCTGAGTGACATCATTATACTGACATAAATTAGTAGTGTAGACCAAGCCTAACAACTTTAGCTAGTAGCTGGAGAAGGCTGTTTCTTAGGGGGAGGAAATGGGACATTAGATCCAATAAGTGGTTGGATAGGGAAGTTCAGCGTGGCCTGGTTCCCCTCTCTCCCCCTTCACCCCCGAGTTGGAGCCTCCTGTACTATATGGTGTCCCCCCCCCCCGAGGTGGGGGGGGGAGACACAGACTGATGTGATGTGAGTCCAACGGGTGGTTGTGGGGAGCCAAGGTCAGTCTGTCTGTTTCTCTCTCTCTTTTCCCAGGATTTGGGAGAGTTCCTGCCCCTTTGGTGCCCTAGGTGTACTAGAAAGGACTGATAGGCTACCAGGACCAAGTGCTGCTACCAGGAGTTTATATACAGAGGTGTGGGAGGCCCAGTATGGCCTGGTCCAATTCAGCCTGCCTCTTTCTCCCTGCCTTTTTTCACTACAGCTGCTCTGGCAGCTCATTGGGTTAGCATGTGCGGTGACTGTGGCATGAGCCTGGCCTAGGAATCAGTGATTTTTGGCATAACATTTTCCCAAGGAAAACGAGAGAAGGGAAATGGCAGTTTAACACTTTTTACAACTTCGCCAACTTTAGCTGTATACAATTTCATGAATCAAAGTAAAAGCACCCTTGTAGCCTGAACAGATTTTCCCCTGCCAAATATCAAAGGCCTGATGTGAACAATGGAGGTTTGAGAGCTTCCCAAGGGAAAAGTCACCAGAATCTTTTCTAATGGAAAGTGTTAGGCAACCTAAATATGGGGTTGCTACCATAATTTTCTCTTCATTGTACTGCATATGTTCTTAAATTGATTTGTAACTATTCCTCTGTGTAAGTGTGTGTGTGTGTGTGTAAATGGAGGCACTAATGCTGCTCAGTTAAATGACTAAGAATTTTTTGAACACAAAACTTGTGACAAACTCATTTTTGCCAAACCTCATTCTCATAAATGACCTAAACAATTTTAACTGAAAACTTCAATAAATAAAATAAAATTCAGCCTTAGGATTAGACATGGAAAGTTTCAGCCCAAAAGTTTGTTTTGCAAAGTTATAAGCAACTGAAAACAGGGTCTTCTAATGGAAAGTATTGCACAACCTTAACCATATAGGCATATACCACCTGTAATAAAGATACAAGCAAATGAACAAAGTTGAGGTTATTGTGTGAAACCTAACTGAATTCCCTAACTTTTTGTGATTGAAATCTCAACTGTGTCATAGTGTTTGTCAATAGTTATTACCATATAAGAAATGTCTTTGACACCCTGTTCCAAAGGTGATACTACCTGACCTTTGAAGCACACTCCATGAACACAGCCCCAAACATACACCCACCTTGCTCCAGATACTTTTTTTATATAACATGACTTTCAGTGATTTGAGAAACCTGGAGTCCTGCATTGCAGTGATAAATGTGGTTATGTGACACCCACAAATGATTCAGCATCTCACCAGAAGTTACTAGATATTCTGGTGATCCTGAAGGCAAGGCACAATCAGCCAGTGAGGATTTTTCTTATACAGTGCTTCTATTTTGTATTGTTTGTACTTGACATCCTTCTTGTAAAGTCATATGGGTGGAGTTTTGGAATAAATATGTTCTTCTAAAGCTTTATTGTGCAATGAATTAAATATCTTAAGTGTTTGATTGTTTATGGACTTGTAAGTATTTTGATGGTAATTAAAAAGTGCTCTCTTTTTGAGGAAATAGACATTTCAGCCATCACCCTTGAGTGAGTAATAAACATGTTTTGTTACATAATCTGGCATGTAATGATGTTCTTTCTAACTCAATAGGGAGCCTGAAGATGTAAATGTGTGAGAATATAGAGACAGAACTTTTCATTGAACTTTTCTACTTTGTAATTCTGTTCAGTGCATAGAAACTACATTGATACAAGTTTGTTGTTAAAAGCCAAGATATATAGATAAGCACTCAACAGCAAATATTAGTGCTAGAGTCCAACCCATCACAGTTGCATTGCTCCATCCCTGTTTGCTACAGCTTCATGTCCACAGCAACATTGCAGCAGGCAAGTAACTACAGTATATGTTGATCTATATTGAACTGTGATGTATTGTTCAGCTGTTCTCCTTCCCCTCCCCTTTACACAGAAGCTTCCAGGACTCTGAGAAAGCTAGAATACATCAAATACGTAATAGAAACCTCAGGGTGTATTTTAATTTAATATAATTGTGTTTTAATGATTGTTTCTGAGACATAACAAATAAAATTACAACAGCAATTCCAGGCTCTGGGCCATCAAATTATTCCCAGAGAGCTATCCAAAAATGAATAATGGGACTGATTCGGCAAAGTGTGCTGCAAAGTAAGTAGTCCTTACTCACATGCATCAGAAAGGATGAAGGACTGAACCTTGTGAATTTATATTGGTCCAACCCTTGCTCTGTTTTATGAATAATACACCAAGCCACTTGATCCTCTGTTTTGGGAAGATATTGTACCCTTCGCTAATTATTTAAAATGCTGACAGTATGTAAGACCCATATTGTAGGCTCATTTTTTTTGCATTTTTCTTTGTTTGAGATGTCTTTGGAGTCGTTCAAAAAATAGCATTGCCATTACTGATGTCTGGGAGAAGTCCAGTCTTTCAACTACCTGCTACTTATTTATAGTGCTTATTTCCATAAATTAGTCACTGATATCTGTAACAGCCTTTAAGGGCTGGAGGCCTGTAGCTGGCCAGCCCCATACAGTTAGTCCTGCCTGCCTTCCACACCTGGGATGAGCTTAATGAGGGCCAACTTGTATGGAAGAGCTAATTCCCCTCTAAGAACAGCAGGAAGCTGCAGAGAGGTGAGGAGAGAGTTAGGAAACTTTAGAGAGTGAAAAGCCCAAGCAGGGAAGATCCTGAGACCAGAGGAATTGCCTCAGATAGGAAGGCAGGTAAGACCCTGAGACACCAGGGGAGTTTGGGGCTCTGGCCAGGTGAAGGCTAATGGGAAGAATTTTGTTTATTTTTCAACTTTGTTAATAAACCAGACCCTAAGGAGAGCTGAAGTTATTGGACTTGTAAAAATCTTTTTCTGAGTTTGAGTAACAAAGAGTGGAAACTGAGATGAGGGGTCATTGGGACCCCTGCCCTGAGGCTGCAAGGGGGCTCCTGGAAGAAGGCTATGCATTGACCAGCTTCTGATTAGACTGCTTGTGGTAACAAGCAGTACAGTGTGCCTAGTAATATTTTGCAGGCTTGGGCCATATATCATACTCAACTTTATGGGGTTGTCCTAATATTAAAACTGAGATGTCATTGTCTGTAGATTACTCACTCTGAGTTCACATTTACATTTTAATAAGTTTCCTAGGGAAAGTTGTATAGAGAAAATAAAACAAACTTTTTTTGCAGCTCATATTTCTGTTGATTCAAATCACAGTAAATACATTCTGATTTTTTCCGTGAAATTCTATAGGCATGTATAACAGAAGTTAGAGGAAAGTAGGCTCTCTACTTGGAACATCACACTTTTTTGGTAATTCTCAAAATGTTTCTATTGCATTTTAATAGAAAATATGGAAGTCCTATGATGGCTAAAAATTCCTTTTAATTTCTTGTGTACGTTAAAACAAAATTTTGTCACTTCGTAAATACAGTGACTGCTTCATATTTCAGACCAATAGAATTCAAACCCTGATAAAGTTGTTCAGTAAAATTTATTTCTACATAATTTACCTCACTTAAACTCTAGCTTTTTTCTTAGTATCTTTCTAAAGCCCCAAACACCCCCATGTCCATCATTCTGCACATAAAATAGAGAAGTTAAAGAAACAAGTTCAGCCTTCTAAAGATAGGGGTTCTAGTCTTTGATTCTCCTGCAGCTGCTTTATGCTGTATCATTGGTGCAAAGTGGCCCTAAAGGTGGTGTAGCTAACCATGGAAGGATCCCCCATGTAGGATAATCCTCTGGTGGCACAGAGTCAGCATTTTGGCTCCTTCACCATTCTTCCTGTGACAAGTAGGGGCTGTGGCTCAGACTTTCTTGTGTCCTGGCATTTCCTGCTGCCATGAGTGGGTATCGTAATTTAGAGCAACCTTTAGGCTACTTTGACGTTTGCCAGCAAACAGGCACAGTGACAGCCAGCACAGGAACAAAGTGGTTTAAGCCACATTTGCAGCCCCTCTCCTGACTTAGGCTGAATAATACAGAGCATATTAGAACCAGTTTATTTATTAATTAAAAGCAGCCATGTCTGAAAAGGACTGCTGTACAAACAATATAAATAAGGCAAAGGTGGGTCTTATTTTGTCAACATTTCCCAATTTGGAGTTGCTGTATGTGAGACCTCAAAATGGGAAAGTAAATGAGCCTCTATTATTTAACCCTTTTCTAATACAGTTGTTTGTATAGGTAGCACATCTGTACATGGCTGAATTATTCTCATTCTAAGATGGCTCTTCTTTCATGTGAAAGATTTGGATCAAATAGATTTTTTTAATAATCTGTTGTCATCAGTTTACTCTTGGATATGTGACTTCAGTAGATGCTGGTACCAAACACTGGCAGAAAGTAGACAAAGAATCAGAAAAACGATTACTTTGACAGACAGTATCTGAACATTTCACTACACACACCCTTCCTCATTACCTCACTGATCTGAAGGTTTCAGATTGATTACCTTCATAATTTTTGTCCTCATTTAGATCCATCCCATATTTTGGTTCTGAAAAAATTAGAAATATTCCTGATATGTACATAGGTAATAAAACTTGCCCAGGGGTGGAAATGTTCTTGATTGTCCCCTGGAAGTAGACTCCAATAGCTTACTAGCTGGCATTTAGGAAACAATCCCACAGCCAGTGCCTGAAATTATTCCAGTTGCCATGATGGGACACCATTGTAAGTCTGAAGGAAGTCTGACATGCTGCCTCTTCGACCCTTTAATAGTCAAATAACATGGCAGACTTTTCAGGCTGAGGCTATAGCATGCTAATATTTTTCATGCAGCAGCAGAGTCCTGTGGCTAAGATATGTGCTGTGCTGATACATAGAATGGACTTCCATCTTCAGTGATCCCTTGCAAGCCGCCTCTTTCTGCAAGAGTCAGTACTGGGAGGATTTAAGCATCATAGACTGCGCATTAAAATTCTGATGCCTCAGTCTCATGACAAGGATTATAATGAGAAAAGAAACTAGCACAACATGAATCCCTTTCTATGACAATAACTGTAATGAGGAGGGTATGGTAAAGTATGATCCATTCTTGTTACAGCTCTTTTAAAAGAAATCTCGTGGTTCTCCTCAGATGTTTTTGTGTGTGCATGTGTGAAAAACATTTTCAAAAGAGAATGATATTGTAAAAATACTAATTATCCATTGATGATGATGTCAATGAGTTTTTCATAAGATTTGTGGCTGCCTTTATTTCAGTGAAGTGCTTTTGCAAAGTAATCATTATGAACTGACATCAGAATGAAAAAAGTATGAAAGGGAATATTAATTGTAGTTTTAAAAAGGAAACTGGAAACATAAAGGCTGGGATTTGCAGACAGTCCTAAAGGAGTTAGGCATCTGGGTTGCACTGAAAAATCAATGGAATTTGGGTGCTTAATTCCCTCAACTTCTTTAAAACCTTACCTGAAGTGTTATACCATGAATTTTGTATTGATTTATGTATTGCCATTTGTATGTTTCTTTAACAAAGTCAACCAGAAGAAGTTACAAGGCAAACTATATACTTACTCTTCAGCAGGAATTTAAAATTCCAACTGAATCTGTAGCTACACGCCTTTGGGGTGGAAATTGGGCCAATGTAAAGGTTTAATACCTTAACTGTGCTAGTAGTAAGGGTGATGGATCAATGAGTCATATTTTGAGCATAAAGAATGTAGTGTAGCACTCATTTAGTATACACGTATTTACATTCTGGCATAGGAGGGGATATATTGTAGCTGTAATGGAACTCTAGGGGCCACCAATGCCTATGTGGCATACACTTCCAGATTTCAAGGTTCTATCCTGTAGCTACGATTACTCTGGCTGAGGACTAAGTAAGGGACCCCTTTTCAATCTAACACTGCTCGTTTATCAACTTCCCATTGAACGGCACAGGTGGAAGAAACCACGCTCAAAAGTCAGCACAGGAACACCTGCATAGCAGTAGGCTAAAGGGTCATCCATATGACTTTAAATTTCTTGTGAAAACTGGATTAAAATAAAAATATAAAATTTAATATTTTAATGGTATTGTTTTGCTGTAAGACAGAAAAACCAAACATTACGTTGTAATCCATGGTACTGTACAATATGTGTAAATGCCTGCCAAATTTGAATGCAAGGCTCAGCTTCCTTCTTTACTTCACAACTCAGCCAGGACATTTCGATAGTTTTACACTTTATTCAAAACTTCGTTCAACCTAGATTTTCTTCTATATTGACCTTAACAAGTAAACATTTGAAAGCAGCTTGAAAATCCAGCATTACTTAATAATACTGTTTGTGTTCACATGGTTTGCCGGGGCTAGAGATTTAATCAGATGCCATGGGTTTGGGAATGACTTTTCAATGGATAGCTTTTTGTTTTCTGTTTTTGTTTTAAATGGGAGAAAACCCAGTCAGCTTGCTGCTGCTACCATTAGCAGCCCTATTGTGGCTTCAGATACCACACAGTAAGGCTCCTGCCCAAATGTTGTCATGTCTTAGTTGAAAAGTAGATAGAAATATCTATATTGTTTCTAAAAATGGTTGTCCTATTCCCTGAAAAAGTCCACTGCCAACTCCCAAACTTGACAGGTGGCCACATAAGGGAAGAAATAAGGAATGTCCCAAACTGGGTTTGATGGGCAAAAGTTATGATCTCTTAACAAGCTTCTCATTAGAGTGTCATGCTCATAGCAAAATTACTCACAAATTGGGATTTAATGGAAAATTTATTTTTTCTTTTTGGAGGCTGGCTATTAAGTTTTTTTTTTTTAAGTATATAAGGAGGAAAGCCTCAAAAGAATGCCTAATAATAATAATAATTAATAAAAATTAAACTCAATATCTCCATTTATGTATTTATTTAAAATCTAACCAGACAGTTCTGTGTAGATGTACAAAATCTAAGAAAAAAAATCTATAAATTCTATGTTTGGACTAATGTCCATAACTAAAGCCTTGTCTACACTACACAGTTTTGTGTGGTTTAAAAAAAAAAGTCAGCTTTTGTTGACAAAACAGTGGAGGTGTACACACTGAAATGCTCCTCCTGCCGATGTAACTCCCCTGCTATGCTGACATAATAAAACTACCTCAACAAGAGGTGTAGGACTTATGCTGGTGTAGTTAGGGTGTTGCAGCATCTCTGTAGACACTGTGTTTCTTACATTGGCTGTTGACTGCTATTCTTTTCAATTTCAATTTTCAACTTCTGCCCAGTCTCTGTTCTAAGCCGGGCTGCCACCCATGATAGCTCCCTGGAGTGGCCCACCGGGAGCACGGCAGCTGACAGGAGTCCGAGCGCAGATCTCACCACTGAAAGTGAGAAGCCCCAGCTGTCTTCCCCCTCACTCCCAGCTAGGAGCGGGAAGTTGAAGAAGCCATGGGGGAGGGGCAGCTGGGCTCCCAGTGCGGAGCTGCATGGAGTTGAGAGCCCTGGCTCTCAGTCCGTCCCCGCCCCCCAGCCCCTCTTCAGTCAGTTGAAGCACTCCTGGGGAGGGTGCGGATCACCAACAAAAGGGGGGTAGTGTGGACATCAGCCACTGCAACAAGTAATGCAATGGCTGTAAGTCAACGTAACATAAGTCAACTTATCTTTGTAGTGTAGACGTAGCCTAAATTGGTGTGGCCTGGTCTACACTACAGAGTTAGGTTGATATAAGGCAGCTTACGCTGACCTAATTATGTCATGCAGCCTTGCTCCCACTGATTTATGTGCCCTACTAGATTGACATAAGAACTCCACCTCCATGAGAGGCGTAGGGCTTATGTCAGTGTAGTTAGGGTGACACAATGTCCATGTAGACACTGTGGGTTACTTACATCGGGTGTTGCCTGCCATTCTTGTCAATTTCATGGCTCCAGCTAGAACCTAGCTGGCCCCCCACCCCTGGCTCTCCGCTGGGCTGCTGCCTGGGCTCTCCACTTGGAGCCAGGCTGCCCACCTGGCTCCCCACTCTGAGCCAGGCTGCGCCCACTCACCACAAGATCCCTGAACCCAGCTTCACCGAGGTTCCCAGCTGGGAGGGCTGCCCAGCTCCTGGTGGGAAACCGAGAGCTGGGGGGCTGTCCTGCTCCTCGTGGGGAGCTGCATTGAGCTGAGAGCCCGGGCTCTCAGCCCCCACAAATGGTCCCACTTAAGTTGGTGGAAGCACTCCTGGGGAGAACCATCGACAGAAGGAGGGCAGTGTGGACATGAACCTCTGCAGTGGCTGTAAGTTGGCATAACATAAGTCCACTTAAGTTTGTGTGTAGACATGCCCTGAGTCAGAGTAGGTTTCAGCACTGACTCTTTCCTGGCCTCTCTGGCACTTCCTGGGCACAAGGTCTCTGTCTCTTACCCCTTTGTGGAATTGGGACTCTCAGTCCAGCTGATCTAGGCCCCTCAGTTGCTTGAGCACACCCTTTTCCTGAATTCCACCTTTGTGTATATTCTCTGGTTTACAGTTTGCTTCTTCAGGGACATGTTCTAAAACCAGTCACTCTTCTTTAGCTAGCACAAGAAATATACAGAGCTAGAAAAAACAATAACACTCATCTGCATTTTCCTACCTCAGCTTCCTCACTATTCTGGAGAGTTCTTTGGGTTTAGATCAGAGTCTGTTAGGGTGTCCAGGATCCCCCATCCTGTCTGTGGCTTCTCCTCTGGATCATTGTGTCTCTCTCATCCATAGAGTTAGTACCCTTCTGGCTCTCTTTCTCAAGCTTCCTTTTCAAAGTGCCCTGTGAGAGCCCCTTTCTCTTATAAGATCCAGGCCCCTTTGGCAGATGACAAAGGGGATCAGCTTCAAGTGATCCAGTTCCCCCACCACGTGATCCTTTGCTTAGTTACCACCCCCCTTGAGTTCAAACCGGAAAAAGTGGTTTCCCCTAGGTGGCAGCCTACCCTTTGTCCAAGGGAGCTTCCATTTGAATGGATGATCATTAAACTTGAAAAACCTTCCTTTGTTAGACATGCAAGGAATTTCTCCTGCCAGCATGTTTTGGGTTGTAGCTCAATATGGAGGCAAAACATAGCAGAAAAAGCAAACAAGCCCCTCATTCAAAATGAAGTTTGCAGTCTGATAGTGATACACATGGAGAATTCCCCAGTATCCAACAGAATTCATAAGCTGTACATAGATTTCCCCATGCCAACAAATAATGGGAGAAGAGAGAATGAGAAGCCAGTAAAGATAGGATAACCTGGTCATGTGACCATAAAAACATGCAAGCTAGAATTATTGAGAAAGTGAAAGGCAGGAGAATGATCACCAGTGTTTAAGACAGTAGAGAGCTCATGAGGGGTAAGAAGAGAGAATTACTCCTTTGACTGAGCTAGGAAATGATCCTTTGTATCCTGGGTTAGGGTGGTTTTCATGGAGTAGACAGGGCAGACACCAGTTTGGTGGGGGATCAAGGAGTTAGAGGAAAGGTAGCCTAGCCAACAACTTTCTACTAGCATTACTATAATTTATGCAAGATGATACATTTAAAATACTTTTAAGAGAGTCATTTGCAATACTTTCTACTGAACGTTTAATTTTCTTTTAATATTTAAATATTTTCATTCACTCTAAATTATTAGGACCAAGTCCACTTAAAATTTTTACATTGATTTCCATGAGACAAGAAGCTAGCCTTAAATGTATTTCAGCAGTACAGTAATTGCTGACTCTTCAGTCAGTATTCCCACTATAAATCAGTACTTCTGTATCAGTAGCCTAATGCACTGCTATGCAAGGAATCAATTAGACCTGTAAGAGTGAATCTCAGCTGAAAAAG
The DNA here is from genome assembly GCF_965152275.1 of Natator depressus. Lineage (NCBI taxonomy): Eukaryota > Metazoa > Chordata > Testudines > Cheloniidae > Natator > Natator depressus. Next base: position 45,305,145 of record NC_134244.1, on the reverse strand, counting down.
TGTTATGTGACTAGCTTGGTCACTTGCTCTATTCTCTTCTCACACTGCTGAGGTTAGTGGAGTTAATCCTGATTTACACTAATGAATGTGAGAAGAGAATTAGGCCCATGGTGTTTTCAAACAAAAACATGAGGAAATTTACGAACAGTGTAATCTGTCACAAATGAAAAAAAATCTAGGTTTATGCATCCTGGAAAGCTGTAGCATTAATTTTGAATCCCAAGTTCTCTAGAATGATTCAGAAATTCATATGAGATCCTAGAGGACTGGTTTTAGGATTTAGAGTTCTGATTTACCTGAAAGATGTTTAAAATGTCATGAAGACACAGTTCATGTGATTCTACATGTGAGGAGATTCAAGAGCATACATTAATTCTTCCAGGGTCATTTGCAATTTGTGCTCAGTAAACTGGTTCAAGATCTATCTGTTTCAGACAGTAGCATATAGTTAATTTAAAACTTTTATTAAGGACGCCTATTGTGGAACAATAAATCAACTTTTCAGGGCCACCCACACAAAAGTGGAGGGCATATAAACCTCAAGATGAGCACTTATTAGAGGATGAGAGATTACTGTTCAAGGTGGCTCTGAGCTCCTTAAACACCTAGAGACGTACATTTAAAGAGCTTTAATATTACAGTGATTGGCATATAATAAATGCATGGAATCATAATTAATATTAATAGTGTCTGATCCACTATGGAAGTGAAGTGGATGTCAGCAGAAGTTGTGTGTTGATCAAAGATAGTACTGTATATAGCCTTCTGTTTAGTACACCTCTGAGAAATTCTTAAAGTAGATTGGATGTCCCTGGATTAACTGCAGTTGGCTCATTTACCAGCTTTAAATTAAGACCACTTAAAAATACACAGTACCTTTGCACATCCCTATTTTCCCATACATTTAAATAGGAGTTGCATCTTGAGTCCTGTGTTGCACAATGGGACTGCTGAGAAGTATCCATTCACGTTATTTATAATTATGGAGAAAATGAAACAATAATGGATATTTCTGTAAATGTTTTTGAAGTTATAGGAAAATATAAGCTATATCACAATCATAGAGGTTAAAGGTCTTTTTCCACCTCTGTCATCTGGGCCATCCCCCTGCAAAATACAGGAAAATGTACTGCAGGCAACTGTCTAGTGTTTTATTCAATATTGTTTTAGAAGTCCCAAGGCATGGGGCTTCCATCAACTTCACTAGGGAGACTATCCTGTGGCCTATAAACTCTTACTGTTGGGATATTTTTCATAATATTCATCCTAATTTATCCTTTTCTTCGTTTCATCCCATTACACTGGGGTATAGGGAAGAGTATCGTAGCACTGTTTAAAGTAGTATGCACTGTGTAAGTGTTTTCAGTATTGGGTTTAAGAGTTTAACCAAATACTAAGACAACATTGAAATAAAGCATTTTTTTAAAAAACACTAGAACTTACCTTATAACAACTTTTGAGTCCCTGCTTCCCTCTACAGTTGAGCTATACTCTCTGAATCCTACTCTTTATTACCAGGTTGTGCAGATGGCATTTTGCCATTTGGTTGTTAATTATTCTTTTATGTTTAATAAGCTTAGATTTATTTTTAGTGATTTACTTTTCTTTGTAAAGACATGTGATGATTTAGAATACCTTCTCTAGGGTGATAAAGTTTTTCTTGAAGCAGAAGGGTTATTTTTAGTATCTGAGAAGGGTGTCTGTTTACTGTTTTAGCTGACTGCTCCAGCAGGGTCATTAATAACAGTATCATTTTACTTTTTGAGTCCCTGTTTAAGTACAGTCATTAATAGCGGTATTAGATAATGAAACAGATATGATCTTTTTATTTCTTAGTAGTAGGTTTTTTCCTAGCCAGGAATCTGGTTAAATTCCAACTAAAGGTGTATTATGGTAGTGACTCAGTTTCACTCTAGATTTAAAGAGCTGGCAATAGATTTAAAAAAATTAAAGTAACATTACAGAGTTTAAATAGTGCTTTGACTTAAAAGTAAATGAGCAGCTTTTGGAGAAGAGGTAAGGAAAGACTGGGTCGCTAGAAGAATAGACAAAATACAAATATTAGAGACTTCTAATATTTGATCTACATAGCTAGGATTCGTGTAAGCGTCTGTCCCTGCCTGTGTCAACAAACCTAGGGATCTATTTTCCTTAGTTGGAGGAGCGGTTATAGGAATCAGAAACCATATTATGTATTTGTAGTGGATACTTAGAGAGCTGCAGCAATGCATACAGTCCAACTAAAACTAAGATCTGGGCCACTGTCTTTGCCTTTAAAAATAAAACCAAACCAAAGAACTTTCTCAGAGAAAATCCTTTAGGTTTTGCTGGAAGTCCAAATGGTAGTGATGAACTCTAGTAATTTAGAGCAAAGAAAAGGTAGCGTTTACAACAGAACCTTTGTTTAGTGTTTAATAGCTGAATATTTTGAGGCATCTGACATATAATATCTTGTAAATATTGCATAATACAAAGACAAATCAGACAGAACTGGAACCTTTTGATCAAATTAGCTTACCAAGAAAATAAAAGATACTGTATAAAGAAAATAATAAAGGACCTAACATTGTTTACTGAGGAAATAGGTGAGTTCTTGTTACCTAACACTTGAAGTGATTATTCAAACAGGCAACAAACTTGTGAGGAATGGTGGGAACCATTCAACGAAGAATCAGAGTTGTGGAATTAGAGCTGTTGCAGTTACAGTGTATAGTTAGAGCTGTACCCAGCTCTGCCATACTCCTCACACTGCCTTTGCCCTGAACTGCAAACTAGCTACTTGATAACATCTGTAAAGGGAAAGGCTTCCAGTACTCTGCACTTATGGAATAGGATAATTTTGTGACTCACTAAGGTGCAACTGGCTAAGCTAGTGTAGCCAAGATAATAAAGAAGTCTACTTGTGCCTGCGTGTTGCTGTGAATTGCTAGAGTCTTTCTCTGTGCATGGTTCTTCACCTCTGTAACCTGATCTGGACCATTCTAACAAATTATATGTTTCTCCCTTATTTGCACTATACCTTATATCCTCTCTTTTTTTTTATTTGGGCCTGTTTTATTTGAATTTCTTTCAGCTCTAAGTTTCACTAAGAGTGGTAGTCCCCTAGACTGACAATTGAAAGACCTTCAATTGTCAGTCTCCAACCTAAAATTAAACTGTTGGCTATTTTATTTTTGGTACCATCTGGAATTTTTTCAATGTAGACTGTTTCTCCTCTCTCATCCCTTTGTGAAATAACCCCACCTCCTTGTTGGTCCAGTATTCCCTTTGTGAATATCGATTTAATCTCAACCCTCCCTCATTGCTGGACCATTTTACTTCCTCGCCACCTGTACTTACTTTCACAAAATGTGGTTAGAGAGTGATTCTTCTCTCCTAAGATAGGAGACGTTCCAAACATAACTGGCCAAGGAACTGAGCAGAATTGAGCTGAAGCCTTGAGCCAGATGAACTCCATCCTTTCAACCCCCTGTAGTTGTAGGTGGGTTGTCCTTCTTCCTATCCCCTTCGTATTTCTTCAGATAGTGGGGAGATAGAAGATAAGATGCTACATCTTTGTTCCTGAGAATGGGAAAAAGTACCCTGAGGGCTAATCCATAAATTTGCTTCATATAGACCTAAGGGATGATGTGGAAGATGCACTGAGTCTATGCTGCACCCCGCCCCCCCTTTACAGAGTTGGCTTTCTCTTCTGCTGATTATCTTCTGGGGAGAATGAATAGGCTGCAAACCTCCAAAAAGGCTTTCCTTGTTTGGATAGGTCCAAAATAGGACCTGGTTAGGAGGAATGGTGATTGGAGTAATAGAAGAACTTAGGGAGCTCATTTGGAATAGGATCTTTGTTCTTTTGGTCAAGTTACTCTTTTTTTGCTTTTCCCTATCTTTGATTTTGCTGTTGTTTCTGTTGTCTGCATCCTGTACCTATTGCCTCAGCAGCACAACTACAGGTGTATGTTTCTGAAATGCTGTAATGAAAATATTTTGGTAGCACAATTCAAGAAGAGATGCAATTCTCCACCTCCCCTCCAGGAAGTCACCTTCTTCCCCTGCCACTCCCACCTACTCAAAGAAAGAAAGAAAATGGAGAAAGAAAGGAAGAGAAATGGGAAAGTACTTGTTCATAATAACAAAAAGGTGTTCGTTTAAAAAGTTGTTTCTACCCAGAAATGCCTCTGTATGGAACAGCAAATGTATGAAACCATAGGCGTTGTGTGTTTTAAAATAAAAGATAGGTATATAATGATCTCCAGCTATGGTGACAGAAGACTTCAAATATGAGAAGCAGACTATGGAAAGCTCTGAACCAGGCAGACTTTTTCTGTTAATATTCTGAGGGTTTTGTTCATTAATATTTAATTTCTGCATGTCTACGGTATCATCAGTTCAAACAGTTCACATTATTCAGTTGAAAAGCATGAACTAAGTGAAGCAGGCCAAAGGAGTCTCTGTATTTTCCAGCCATTGATGTATTGGGGCCACTTGGTGCTACTGTAGAGATAAGTGTTTGAGGGTTTGTTTCAGGGCTGCCACTTGAAATAATAAAGGAGCAAAGTCTATTAGACTTGCATCAAGAAGATCCTTTCTATTAAACACACATATTACACGGAAGCAGGTACTGTGTCAATATGAAGATACCTGAGTAAATCCATAAGAATTAGTTTTGACAGCCTTTTGCTGGACCTGGTGTGGTCACTGCATCACTGGTGTGACAACAGCAGACCCAGGCTGTTTTCTTGCAATTTGTACAGGCTGAAGTGCTGAGGGGGCCCAGCTGGGGAAAGGCTGGAGGGAAAGAGACTGCAGGGAGCAAGAAGGCTCCTACAAGGCCCTAAATGAGGAGGGATGAAAGCTGCCGAGGAAGGGAGACCTGAGAGAGACCCTAAATAACTAGGGAAGAAATTGGGAGACCCAGAAAAGAAGAGAAGAGGTGAGGTAGGAAGTGGCCCAGGAAAAACTGCAATACAGGTAGAGGATTTGCCCTAGTTGTGCAGTACAGGGCCCTGGGCTGGAACACAGAGTCGAGGGTGTGACTGCTACCCCTACAATCCCCAAAGAAGGGGCATACGCTTCTTTCATGAGGTTAGCTGAACTGAGGAAGTGGGCTGCAGACTGAATGTGACCTGGCTGAAGAAGAGCACCAGAGAGGATGGAAGCTTTTTGTTTCTGTTAGACAGTTTTGAACTTTAGTTTGGACAGGTGTAACCCTGGAAAGGATGGACTAAAGACTGACCTGGCCAGAGGACCGAGTTACCTAACAGAGAAATCATCATGCTGCTGGAGTGACTGTCAACAGGGGGCACTAGCCCAGTGAGAAGCTGCTGTGCTGTGCCTGGCCACAAAGTGGTGTGTGTAGTGGTGAGTGGACTCTATTACATACCTGTAACGTTTGACAGCAAAGTGGCTAAATGACCAATAATATTAATATTACTTATACTGAAATTATACTGAAGGCATGACCTTCTCATAAACAAACTAGGGAAATACAACCTAAATGGAGCTACTATAAGACAATGCATAACTGGTTGGAAAACTGTTATCAGTAGCTCACAGTCAAACTGGAAGGGCATATCAAGTGGGGTCCCACAGGCATCAGTTCTGGATCTGGTTCTGTTCATTGTCTTTATCAGTGATTTAGACAATGCCACAGATCTGGACAAACTGGAGAAATGATCTGAAGTAAATAAGATGAAATTCAATAAGGACAAATGCAAAGTACTCCACTTAGGAAGGAACAATCAGTTGCACACATACAAAATGGGAAATGACTGCCTAGGAAGGAGGACTGTGGAAAGGGATCTACAGGTCAGAGTGGATCACAAGCTAAATGAGAGTCAACAGTGTAACAATATTGCCAAAAAAAAGGGGGGGGCGGAAATATTCTGGGATATATTAGCAGGAGTGTTGTAAGCAAGACCCGAGAAGTAATTCTTCCGCTCTACTCCGTGCTGATTAGGCCTCCAGGGGAGTATTATGTCCAGTTCTGGGTGCCACATTTCAGGAAAGATGTGTACAAATTGGAGAAAGTCCAGAGGAGAGCAACAAAAATGATTAAAGGTCTAGAAAACATAATTTATGAGGGAAGATTGGAAAAAATTGAGTTTGTTTAGTCTGGAGAAGAGATGACTGAGAGGGGACGTAACAGTTTTTAAGTACATAAAAGGTGATTAGAAGGAGGAGGGAGGAAAAAAATGTTCTCTTTAACCTCTGAGGATAGGACAAGACGCAATGGGCTTAAATTGCAGCAAGGGTGGTTTAGGTTGTAAATTAGGAAATACTTTAACTGTCTGGGGTGGTTAAGCACTGGAATAAATTACCTAGGGAGGTTGTGGAATTTCCATCATTGGAGTTTTTTAAGAGGAAGTTAGACAAACACCTGCCAGGGATGGTCTAGATAATATTTAGTCCAGTCCCCTGCACTCAAGGCAGGACTAAAGACCTCTTGAGGTCCCTTCTAGTCCTATGGATTCTGTGATTTATTACTGAAGTTTTCCTCTCTTAAAGATATGCCTAGCTTTTTTATTATCACCGTAGCAGTCCAACATTACAGAATGGGGTGTTGCATGAGATCAGCTATGTGCTAATAATCCCAGCATATAACATAAGGTGACTAAAAAATTGGACCAGTCTTTGAGGACCATATTGTAATAAGTTTATGAATGGTTTATGTATCACTGTGGCCCGGGGACTGTGTGCAGCTCCAGTGGGGAACCAAAAAAGTTCCTCCAGGAACCAAAAAAGTGTCGGGTGATTCAGGTAAATCACTTAGGTTGTAAACCCCTCCAGAGAGGTGCCAACCCAGGGATACTTGCATATATTGGTTGAGACTGAGTATTCCAGAGACCAACAGAAAAAGAGAGAACGTTTAATATAAAAAGGCTGATTTTAAACTATTCAGATCGAGCAAATGTCCTAAGGGGGCCCATACCTTTGCAGCAGGTTTGGAAAGACTTTAGCCTACCAGAGCCTCATAAGACTGATGGTTTGTTTACTGAGTGTTTCAATCTGTTTATTGTTTTTTTTCTGTAATGCTTTTACCTTAAGAATTAGTGTACTTGCTTAGAAGGACCTGTGTGGTAACTTGTAACTGCTGGCAATACACTGTTCAT